>NC_091626.1:11840000-12465000 GCF_027580195.1 Bos mutus
GGAGGACAGCCCAGGGAGGGCTTCTCTGGAAGGGAAGATGGGAAACAGACAGTGTGGTCAAAGAGAGGGGCAGGGGTGGGATTGGGATTAGTCCAGCCTATGTCCCTGGGCAGGTTCCTACCCATCTTTGAGACTTAATTTCACTGTCTGTGCAATGGATAAGAAACTCTGTGACTGTTCACAACAGCTGTGACACTGTACTGAGGTCCTTCCTCCCTGGGCTCTGGGCATCTGGAGATTTGGGGGCCCTCTTTGCAAGACGCTAGCAGCTACCAAGGAAGTCCATGAGGTCGAAAAGAGTTAGACACGACTGAGTGACTGAACAACCACCACCAAGGAAGCAGGAGAGAGGCAACTATGCTACGCCAGCCCTTACTGAGGGGATACGCTGGGGGCTTCCCTAAACCCATTCCGCTTCCCATTCTCACGAGGACCTCATCCCAACCCATTCATCCCAGACAACCCCCAGGAGGGGCTAGAGCAAGTCACAGCCACTTTCCCTGCTCTCTCTTCTCTGCAGAGGAAGTTGCTCCTCTCTGTGGTCAGACTGGTCCTTCAACCTACCTGTGGGGGCTGCGGCGCAGGCCAGCACACATGCAGGCCAGGAGGCAGAGGAGGCCCAGGCAGACGCCCACGATGATGCCTGTGACTGAGTGCACATCCAAAGAGTCTGGCAGGGGAGAGGGAGGGAATAGAACAGATCAAGGACAGGAGAAAACCTGAGGTTCATAGACCAGGACATCCTGGGGCTTCCTCTGGAGGCCACTGGCCTGAGTCTCTTCCTTTGGACGTGTGAAATCTCTGATGCAAGGATCAGAGGGCCCCACAGACTCACAGGGACCACCACTACCTCTCTCTCCAACTGTCAGCCCCATTGGACATCCGGAAGCTGGAGCTCCTCCCCATCAACCCGGCCTTTCAGTGAAACATGCCTCTTGCCTGCCTAACAGGGCTGGTTTCGCAGGTGTGTAACACGTGCAGTGGCACGTGGCCCATGCTTAGAAGGGCTCTGCGCTTGGCTTAATGCTCTGCTGTCACCACCCTGAAATTCTTGCTCATTTTTCTTTTTAATGTATTTCCTTGGCTATGCTAGGTCTTAGTTGTGGCACACAGGGTATTTTTTTCTTCTGTGGCTGCTGTGCAGCATTTGGGATCTTAGTTCCCTGACCAGGGATTGAACCCATGCCCCCTCCAGCGGGAGTGTCGAATCTTAACCACTAGACTGCCAGGGAAGTCTGTCTTCTTCATTTTTTAATAAGGGGTCCCACATTTTCCTTTCACACTGAGCCCTGCAAATTACGGTGTAGACAGTCTCATGGCCTAAGACCTCCACTGTATAAAGCTCATCACCTCTTCAAGCCAGTTCTCCAGTGAAAGTAAGCTCCCAAAGAAACCAAGCCAGTTTCCCACAAATCTGACCTTTCGACTGAATTACCACTGAACCGCACCCATTTCCCCTTCAAATGTGTCCTCTCCACACCTGGCTTCCCTGGTGGCTCAGATGGTAAAGAATCTGCCTGCAATGCAGAAGTACTGGGTTCGATCCCTGGGTCGAGAAGATCCCCTGGAGAAGGGAATGGCTAGCCACTCCAGTACTCTTGCCTGGAGGATTCCATGGACAGAGGAGCCTACAGTCCATGACGTCACAAAAAGTCAGACGTGACTGAGCAACTAACACTTTCACACCAAATAGAGAGGGCAGCTGTCCAACAACATGTGCCTGAACGCAAGCCCTTGGAGGACATGACTTCAAGATTAGAAGTCAGCTCTGGGGACCTTTGGAGAGCTTGGGCTGCCCCAGGATGGAGCCCACCCCTTCCTCCCTTTCCACCTCTTACCTGAGAGCTTCTCCTGGAGAGTAATCACATCCTGCAGGCCAGAGAAGGGCCCAGGCCCCACCTCTGTGCGTGCACCCATCTTGAAGAAGTACCTAGTGTCGCTCTCGAGGCCGTGGACCTCAGCACTGAAGATGTTTCCTGGGGGGCGGGGGAGCCAGGGAGAGCAGGGTTGGTGACCCGGGTAGGGGTGGCCTGCAGGGCTGGGCTGGGAAGTGGCCCTGGGAAGACCTGCTGCTCCCACCCAGGTAGCAGCTTCTGCCTGCTCCTCCTAGAACAAACCTCCGTGGCCATCTCAGTACTAACCCAGCCACTGGGGAGGCTGGAAATGGGTGGGGGGAAACCCCAGAGGTCCTGGGGTGCGGGCACTCACCCTCTGTGGTGAGCAGGGTCCACTGGTGCTCAGGCTGGGTGTGGTTGTTGCTGTAGAGAATCAGATACTCCACAATCTCCCCGTTGGGCTCCGTCGGGGGGCACCAGTGCAGCCGGACGGTGGAAGGTGTCAGGGGGCTCAGGCGCAGGTCAGATGGGGGTGTCGAGGGCCCTGGGTGTCAGGGGAGGAGACGGGAGAGGCAGGGTCACTGAGAGCCCCAGCCATGGGCACAGCTGGGAGCCAGGGCATGAAGGCATGGCCTCCTTGCTTCCGCCTTTACTGGAACAAACCACAAACCACGAAGCAAAATGAGGTCGGGTCTCTCACTGGGGAATTTCTGGAAAACAGTTAGGGAGGGGTCTTTGCCACCATTCTGCCCCTCTTAGAAACTCTGTTCCACTCTTTGGAGCAGAGCTCTTCAAATGTCCACACTCAAATACTTTCAAGGGCTGAAGATGGTGTCTGGTCCTCAGGGGACCTGGGGGCAGAGCTCAAAAGTTTTTGGAAGGCTCACATTTCATTTAAACTCATCTCTTCTGTGGTAACATTTAATGTCTAAGTAATGTTTAAAATGATTTATTATTTAAAGTTCCTAACTCCCCTCACCACCGCAAATCTTCAAGTAAAATTGTTTGACGTCCTGTATAGCCTCCGTGTACGCCTGCCTGGGCCCAGGACCTTAGAGTCACAGGAATCCTCATGTGTGAAGTACCACCTTGAAAGGCTTTGTGTTTTGTTTTCAGAGAGGCTGATGGGGGCGCGGGAGTGGGGCAGGAGTAAATGAGGAAGGGAGGGGAGAAAAGAGGGACAAAAGGTGACTAGTGAGTTGGGAAACAACAGAAATTTGGGGGCTCAGGTTTTCAAGGCCCAACAGAGGGTGAGATGGGGACCCAGGGCTGTGAGGCTTAAAAAAGCCACAGCACCATGGGCTGTCAGAACCCTCAATGGCCCTGGGTGACTCCCCACTTCTCAGGCTCTACTCTCTCCATCTGTGAAAGGAGAAAATATTCCCCTCTCTGTAATCAGGTCAGTTGAGCTGGGGATTCCGTGTCATAGTCTCCCCTGAGAAAACACTGAGCCTCCCTCCATTCCACGTGCAAGACCATGGTAAGTGGAGCTCTTGGGCTTCCCTGGTGGCTCAGGCAGTAAAGAAACTGCCTGCAGTGCAGGAGATCCAGGCCCGATCTCTGGATCGGGAAGATCCCTTGGAGAAGGAATGGCAACTCATTGCAATATTCTTGTCTGGAGAATTCCATGGCCAGGCTCCTCGGTCCGCGAGGAACAAAGAGTTGGACATGGCTGAGCGACTAACAACACCGCTTGAGCTGAGGTCATGGGTGTGTGAGAAACGATTTGTAAGCATTTTTTTAAAAGTGCATTCATGAGGGTGGATGGCCTCCCCACCCTACCCTACATACGTCTTCTTATCTCAGATCAGGAACAAAGGTCTGCTGGTAGAAAGGGGAACTGTGTCAGCAGAACCTAAGAGGCTGCTGTGAGGACAAAGAGCCACTTGTCTCCAGATGCGTTTCCAGAGGGTTCCAGAGTCACAGACTTGCAGAGCTCATGGTCCCAACTTCCCTTTTTACAGATGAGGACACAGAAGCCCTGCTGGGGAAGGGGCCTGCCTAGGTCTCCCTTTGTGTCAGGGGCAGGCTGGGGACCCAAATGCAGAGTCCAGGATGCCTGCCTCCAGAGCCGGCCCTCCTCACAGCTCAGTGAGGTCTCGGCACAGCCTCTTAAAAGAAACCACTCCTCTAAATCTCACGTGATCATGCCTGTGAGTAAATGGTTAAGACCAGCACTGGACTGCCAGCATAAATGCAAAGCAAGTGACCGGAACTTTTGGGGCTCTGAGGGGCATTTCAGAAGAGGGCTGCTGGGGCAAGGAGTTCGGTGAAAGATGGACTTGTGGTCAAGGGGCTGAGGGGCCACTCACGGTCAGGCAGGGTGGAGCGCTCTACCACGGAGCCAAAAGGCCCGTCCATGTCCACACCATGAGACTGTACCGCAAACTCGTATTTGGTGAACGGCTTCAGGCCGCCAATGAGGATGTCTTCTCCAGAGCTGCCGAGGTAAGAAATGCAACTAGGACTCTCGGGCCCCTTCAAGTCTCCTCCCCAACCCAGCTGCAACCCCTGCCTCGGGCAGGGAACCTGCTCCCTGACACCAGGGCCACTAACACCATCCAGAGACCTGCAGAGAGATGTGGATGGATGGATGTATATATATGATTCCAAGTCCAATCCCCAAGCCAGGCCCCCTCTTTCAAGAAATATTCCTGGGTTAATCCACATCATTCTCCACCCAAAGAATCCTATCTGATGCATCTTCTCCTTGACTTAAAGGAAAAGATGCATAACTTTTCCTTCAGCTGCAATTGTATTAATATGTATCTATTGCTTTTTATGCTTTGTTTTGTCTGCCAAACCAACAGAGACCAAGAGGTCTCTGCCTCCCCATCCAACGGGGGGCCTCTCAGGACAGCAGCTGGGCTGTCTCTTCCCCATCACCTGAGACTGAATAAATAGGTCTGTCCTGCATGACGTCTCCCAGGGTTGAGCCCTCCGGTGAGGGGACAGGACTGGATGGGCTCTCCTTTCCCATCTGTCACCATCAGGTCATCAGACTCTCAACGTGCCCCCAGTTTAACACATGAGTCATGAAATGTCCCTGAACCCTCAGGCCCCTCTCTTCATCGTTACCTGCTGCCTCCTTCCCTTCCACTCCGCCCCTTCACAGTCCCTCTTCCCACCTGGTGTAATAGGTGACCAGGGAGGCATTCCTGAGCCCCCACGGGCTGAAGCGCACAGTGTAGTTGACAATCTTGACTGTGGTGAAGTCTGGCTTTTTCCACCGAAGCCAAATGGAGGTAGAGCTGTTTGATTCCGCATGGACGTGGGCAGGGGGCAAGGGTGGCCCCCTCTGGATGGGCAGGTCTGGAGGGTGAAAATTATAGAGTGTGGGAAGGGAGGGAAGATACTCATCTGGTAATATGTACTGTGGTTTGCAGTTCCCAAGGCACTTTCTTTTACCCTTCACTTGTGATCCTGTGAGTTGGGAATAATGCTTTATTTCCACTTCACAGATAAGGAAACTGAGGCCGCCAAGGATTTAAGTGATTTTGGCAGACTATGGAACACTAGTATGTAAGAGAGAGAGACAGCAAGTCACGATAATTATGAGCATAGATTCTGGAGCCAGGCTGTCCTGGTTCAAATTCCAACTCTGCCATGTACTGGCTGTGTGACTATGGAGAAGTTAATTAACCTCTCTGTGTTTCCATTCTCTATTCCGTCAGTGAGGCTAATAATAGTACTTACATTTCATAGGGTTGTTATGAGGATTAAATTAGTTAATATTTGTAAAGTATATAGAAGTGTCATGGAATGAATGTCTGTGTTCCCCCGCAAAGTTCCTATGTTGAAACTTGAACATATGGTGGAGTCCTGCCTGTTTGGGCCACTGTAACAACCACAGACTGGGTGGTAAACAACAGAAATTTATTTTTCACAATTTCAGAGTCTGAGATCAAGCTTTGGTGAAGGCCCTCTACTGGGTTATAGACTATCAACTTTTCATTGTATCTTCAGGGCAGAAAAGGGAAGCAAGCTCTTCTGTGACTCTTAAAAGGGTACAACCCCCCCCAGGCTTGGGATGTGGGGCCCGTCCGGCTCAAGAAGAAAGTGAAGCAGTATGAACTAATCTAGTCCTAATTACCTCCTAATACATCACACTGGAGGGTAGGATTTCAACATATGGATTCTGGGGGACACAGATTTTTTGTCCATAACAGTGCCCTTATAAAAGAGACCCTAGGGAACTCTCTAGACCTCTTTCTGCCCTGTGAGGACACAGCGAGAAGATGGCCTATGGTCTATGAATCGGGAATCGGGTCTTCACCAGACACTGACTCAGCTAAAGCCTTGATCTTGGATTTCCCAGCCTCCAAAACAGTGAGAAGTAAATGTTGGCTGTGTAAGCTACTCAGTCTATGGTGTTTTGTTACAGTAACCTGAACCAACTCTGAGCCTCAGTTTCCTGGTGGGCCACATAGGGATACCCTCCCTGCCTAGAGCAGAGGAATAATCTCAGAGATAGTGTGATGAAGGTGGGTCATCTTAAAAATTGTTTAAAGGTCAAACTTGGGCCAGAAGTCACTGATGAACCACTGGGTTTCTCTATGTTCAAACCTTCCAGATTAGCACTGCTCAAGGATAATGAAAACACGGGCCTATAAGGCAGAAGCGGAGCTTCTCTCTGTGATCTAAATGAGCCAGTAGAATAGGTTTGCAGGTGGCTGAAACTTCTAGATGGCCTGCCCACGAGGGCCGGCCCGGAGGAGAGGGAAAGGAGGCAAGGCGCAGCCCTGCTGACCGAGCCCTCCCGCTCCGCTTCCCCAGCCTCCTCACCTGGGGTGGGGGCCTTCTCCGTTTTGCCCTTCCACACTGCCGCATAGCCATCCTCGTGTTTGTTGAACGCCACGAGCTTCACCTCGTACAGCCGGCCAGGGACTGGGGAAGGCCATGGAGGGGGGTCACTCTTGTGTCCCCTGAGAGATTCCATCTCCAACCACCAGCCCAGCTTGCCCAGCCCCCCGCTGGACCTGTGTCAATCCACCCCACCGCCCGGGCGGCCCTCCTCACCTAGCTGGGTCAGTTCATACTGCTTCACTTTCTTCTTGAGCCGGACAGGCCCCACATCCCAAGCCTGGTCCCCACGGCCCCCTGGAGGGCTCTCACCATCCGTCTCCTCCTCCTCCACTCCCACCTCTCGCCAGTACAGTTTGTAGCCAGAGATCTGGGCGGGGTGCGGGGGTGGCTGCCAGGACACGACCAGGGACTCCATCCTTGCCCGTACCTTCAGCTCTGTGGGCGCAAAAGGGACTGGGGGCAGAGGAGCCGGAAGGGAGGAGGAGTAAGAGAATCAAAGAGAAGGAAGAAGGGGAGGCCGGGGAAGGGAGGCAGGAAGAAGCATGAGGAAGCAGAAAGCAGGAAGACAGCACTGAGTGAGGCCCTTGCCAGAGTTCTCCCCATATATCTCACCACTCAGCCACCAGCCTAAGGGTCAGGCCCAGGCTGGGTCTAGAGGAGAACTCACTATTCCATAAGCCCAGAGTGCTGGGAACGCAGGGACGTTTCCCGGGGGTTTGCAAAGAGGTTGGCCAAGAGCATTTCTGGGGCAGGGCTGACAATACCTGACTTAGAGGAGGGCTCTGTAAATCTTCTGAAGGCATGAAGGCATGGGCACCAGCAGGCAAGGGGATCAGAGGGGTTGCTGAAGCCAGGAAGGAGGGATGGAGCCACCGGAGTGGGGAGACCTCCTTGGAGCCTGAGAGTGGGTTGGCTCACTGTGTGTCTGATGCTGTCCTAAGCACTTCATAGCATGTATTTTAACTTTATTCTCACAACCCTACAAAATAACAAACCTACTAGTGTCCCTGTTTTACAGATAAGGAAACTGAGGCTCAGAGAAGTCCAGTAACTTGCCCAAGATGACACAGATTGTATGTGTGTCAGGCTTTGTCCTCATGGGAGGCTTGGTGTGCTGCGATTCATGGGGTTGCAAAGAGTCGGACACAACTGAGCGACTGAACTGAACTGAACCACTCTACTATTGGGCCTCTCAACAAAACCCACAACAGTCATAATCACAGAAGCAGCTATTATTTATTTATTTTTTCCCAGCTGTGCTGTGCGGCACATGGGAATCTTAGTTCCCCGGCCAGGGAACAAACCTGTGCTTCCTGCTGTGGAAGCATGGCTTCTTAACCACTGGACTGCTAGGGAAGGCCCCTGTTTGCTACTACTTGCTGCTGCTGCTGCTAAGTCGCTTCAGTCGTGTCTGACTCTGTGTGACCCCATAGATGGCAGCCTACGAGGCTCCCGTCCCTGGGATTCTCCAGGCAAGAACATTGGAGTGGATTGCCATTTCCTTCTCCAATGCATGAAAGTGAAAAGTGAAAGTGAAATCGCTCAGTCATGTCCGACTCTTAGCAACCCCATGGACTGCAGCCTACCAGGCTCCTCCGTCCATGGGATTTTATCAAACCTTTGTTTACATTAATTAATCTTCATGATACACCTGGCAGTAGTAAGTGAAGTCTTAGAGTTGTGAATGGTCTGTCCAAGGTCACACAGCAGATGGAAGGGATACATGAGCCCAGGGGTGTCTGCAAACACCAGCCCTTCGTCTCTTCACCCATTGAGCAGGGGCAGCCATGGTAGATCTCTCATGGAGGGAGTGGTTTGGTCTGGGTTCCGAGGGCTCCCAAACGCCCACACAGTCACTCACATCACCCCACCTGTCCCCTCTGGCCCCGTACCATGGCTCTGGTTGTGCACACTGGGCGTCCTGTGCTGCATCCACTGGGAGGGGGCCCCGTAGCCAGCCCCTGTGCCAGCTGAAATCCGCACTCGATACACCTTGCTGGGCTGAAGTGAGTTCAGCGTAAACTGTGTCTCATTCCCCGGCACCTCGGTGGAGAAAATCTGATCTGCTGGGACAGAAGACACTGGCTCTGGGTGGCCCCCTTAAGAACTCCTAAACCCCCCTACGCTGACTCTTCCACCTCAGGCTGTGACCCCTCAGTGCCTGGATGGACTCCACGCTTCAATGAATGCCCAGGCCTCTGACCCTGGCTGATGCCAGCCATGAGCCTGGGCTCACAGTGGGGAGAATCAGGGCACACGCTCCCCACTGCCCCAGGAGCCAGCCCACACACACCAGGGCATGGGCCCGAGGGGCTGACTGTGAAGCCACCAAGCACCGACTCTTCCAGAGCCCTGTCGACCACCCACGCCCCCTTCCTCACCCTTCCCTGCCTTCTCGCCCTGGCCCCCTGGCCCCCAGCCAATCGCCTTCTCCTATGTCTTCATCAATTTCATTCCTCCTCCCCAAGATTCTTGACATCTGTCCTAACACCCCACCCATGCCTCATTTCCCTCAATCCCACAAGCAAACCCTGCACCTCCCTACCCCTTCTGAGCTGGAAGGGACCCCAGGATTACCTAGGTCACCTGCCTCACTTCACAGACAAGGAGCCTGAAGTAGGGACTGTCGGACTACGCGCCGCAGCTGTACAGAAGGTGGGGCTAGCCCCCAGCCCTACCTCTGTCTCGAGCGAGCCCTCTAGTTGAGCCTTCCCTTCCACTCCTGCCCTCCCAACCCCCAGCCCACCTTCCCCTTTTCTAGGTTCACCTTGCCCTACTCCACCAGCCGCTCTGATGGGCCCCTCACCTCACTGATTCCTGCCCCCACTCACCTTCCTTTTCCAAACCGTACTCTATCTTGTACTTCACCACCTGCCCATTGCTCAGGCTGGGAGGCAGGGGCAGCCACGCCACCCTGATGTCCGAGGGGTTGGGGCTGGACAGGGAGAGCTGGGGCGCTGCACTGGGGACTGAGACAGAAGAACATCAACGTGAGCTCGGCTCCACCGACGTGGAAGGTGAGGCCCAGGAGCGGTCAGAGACTTGCCCAGGTCACACAGCAAGTCAGAAGTAGGCCCAGGACCAGGATCTGAGGGAGGAAAGGGAGCCTCTCAGGGGAGCCCCAAGCTGGAGAGGATGGGACAGCCTTCCCAGGACATTCCCCCAGCACAATCTTCTACATCCAGCGGACTGTCACTGGCTCCTGTCTGACTGGATGGTACCTGGGTGCAGCGGAGAAGGAGCCACCTGATTACAGGCAGTCATGAAACCTGGGCTCAAGTCCCAGCTACACTATTGACCTTGGGCAAGTCACTCACTTTCTGGGCCTCAGTTTCTCCAACTGCAAATTAGGGAGATGAACCCTTGCCCACTCCTTTACAGGGCACAAAAGATGGCACAAGGCAAGTAAAAGCACCTTGGCGTACAGGAGTTAAGAGAAACTAAGCTACCATCTCCAGGGAATTCCCTGGGGCCCAAGGTGCCCACGGCAGGTGCAGAGGCCCTACCATCATCCAGCGTGTGGACCAGAGCCGGGGAGGAGGTGCGGCTGGCCCCCAGCTGCGAGTAGGCCACCACGTAGAACTCGTAGTCTGTGTTGGGTTCCAGGTCGCGAACCTGTAGCTCAGTGGTGTCATTGTTCACCGCAAACTGGTATTCCACATTGTCCACGCCTGAGTGGGTTAGGGGACAAAGTGTCTGTCACAGGGCCACCGCCAGAGGCTTCCCTGCTCAAAGCTGTCTAGGGAATCCTTCATGTTGTCCAGTCCCTGGAATAGCCTCTTTCTAGCTAAATCATTCCAGATAATCTGAGACTATAAACTCCCTGACATCTAGTCCCACTGTATTAGTTTCTCCCACTGGTTAGAAGTCTTTTCTAGCGTGTAACTGAAGTGACTCCTGCTGCAATTAACAAGCTGGCTCCAGGAATGCCAAGGCATTTTCCCTGGGAGCGGCATCCTCTCGCTGCCCTTTTAAACTGTGGCTGAAGGGGAAATGCGCTAACCCATATCTACACACAGGTCTCTCACCCCATCCCATCCTATCCCCAAAGGCAACCCTTCAATCATCCACCCTGTGCCGCGTCCCTTCCCCCCACCCACCCCCGTAGGCACCCCCTGCAGTAGGTCTTTGCTGGGGTGTCTTAGCGCCGGGCAGACGCACCCCGTGCCTTCTGGTAGTGGAGGGAGAAGCCAATGATCTGCTCGCTGTGGAGCTCGGGCCGCTCCCAGGCCACCAGCACGGCGGAGCTGCTCAGCGGCGTGGCGGTGACCCGCGTGGGGGCGCTGGGGAGCCCTTCGCGCACCACGACCGCCAGCGGCGCAGCGGCGCACGCCGTTCCCGCGCCGTTCTCGGCCACGCACTGGTAGTAGCCGGCGTCCTGCAGGCGGATCTGGGTGATGACCAGGCTGCCGCCGCCGCCCTGCACCTTGACGCGCCCGTTGGGCCTCAGCGGCGCCCCGTCGTGCAGCCAGCGCAGCCACGGCCGCGGCTCGCCGGACGCGCGGCACACGAAGCGCGCGGTGCTGGCCCGCGTCCGCGACAGCGCCTCCGGCGCCTGCGAGATGACTGGAGCGGCTGGGGGACCGGAGGGGAACGCTGACTGTGCCTCCCGCCGCTAGAGGCCTGCCCCGGCCTCCAAATACCCAAGGGACTCCCGCAGCCCCTCACTCATTCTCACCTCTCCCCGATTCACCCGTCCCCCCAAAATACCCTCAGCAGCGCAGCTCTAGTTCTCTTCCTCCTTCTATCCCGGCCCTACACTAACCATTCTCTCCAGGCTTCCTCGGCCTCCCCAAATACCCTGGCTTCTCCCGGATCTAACCCTTCTCCCGCACTTATTCCGTCTCCCCTACCTCCCAGGACCCCACACCTATCAGATGTACCCCCCAGTAACCTCACTCTCATCCTTCCCCACATTACCCGGGTCCCACCCAGACCACCTCTCCAATAACCCAAGCAATGCCCTTTATCACCCCTCTCCTCTTCCTCAACTCCATCCTCCAATCTCCTCCCACACTTGTTTCCTCTAATTACCTAGTCTGTCCCCTCCAAGGCACCCCACCCCCTCACGAAGGACTCCTCCCCAGGTGCTGGGCCCCGCCCCCTCAACCTTATCTTCCCTTTTCATTCTCCACCGTGGCACGCCCACCTGTCCGTTTTCCCACTTCCTATTCCTCCTGCGCTCAGCCCCCGCTAATCCGCCCCAAGGCAGTCTCCCCCTACACCTGCTCCCCGGTCCTTTGACCCATCTCACCCTCCGCCCCTCCTCACCCAGCACGCGGAGCTCGGCGGCTGCGGTGGCGAAGTCCCGCGTGCGGGGCTTGTTAGCTCTGCAGACGTAGACGCCAGAGTGGCGGGGCTGCGCGCTGGTGATGAGTAGGTTGGTGCGGCCCAGGACGATGACATCGGTGGAGATGGGCTTCCCGTCTGCGGGAGGAGGGAGAGTGCTGGAGCGGGTAGCTGACCGCTGCCCCTCCATCCACTCTCCGGACCTCCGACCTCGAGTGGGCGCGCCATCTCCACCAGGGTTAAGAGAACCTAACAGTCTCTGGTTGGGATCTCAGTTCCTCCACTTGCTAGACCAATGATCCCCTCTGAGCCCTAGGGTCTCTCTCTGTAAAATGGGGAGATAGTCCCTCGCAGGAAGGGCTGTTCTGAGGGTGGAACCAATAAGGTCTGTGAGGCTGGCCCACACAATGCAGGCACATTAATAGGTGCTCTGAACACGACTCAGTTACAACCATTACCATTACTGTTAAATTCATTTCTCTCAAGGACACACTCCTGCCATATGACCTCAGCCCAGGGCTACGATGAAGAAATGGCTGGAAAGGTCTGCACCATAACCAGAGACCTAAATACGGGAGACTTATTTTGATGTGAAGTGACAATCATTTTGAAAGCCCTTGCCTTACAGTCAGGAGCTGAAATGCAAACCGCCAGGAAACAAAAAAACTATTCTACTTCACAAAACCAAAGAAATGCATGTCAAAACACAGATGTTCATTTTCACCTATTAAAGTGGGAAAGTTTTTAAAGACAGTATGTTGCAATGCCTGAGCAAGGGTAAATGCGGATAGGGCTATACAGGGGCTCCAGCTTGACCTTGAAGCCAGGATTCCACTTGTGGGCACCCTGTGGTGGGGAGCTGTTAACAATGCTGATCACCTCAGCGTTAACTGTAACAGTGGACAACTGGGAAGGACTTCAAAAATTAAATCATGGCTATACTCAAATGATGGACTATCAGTTATTAAAATTATTTTTTGAAAAAGCTTTAAAGATGGAGAGGGAATTCCCCTGGCAGTCCAGTAGTTAGGACTCTGAACTTCCACTGCAGGAGATACGGGTTCAATCCCTGGTCAGGGAACTAAGATCCCACAATCAGCATGGTGTGGCCAAAAATAAATAAAAAATAAAGATGGGGAGATGCTTATGATATACGGTTGAATAAAAACAAGACTTGGAACTGTAAATACAGCATGCTTTTATTTGAGGGGGGGAAATATACATGTGCATAGAAAAAACTCTGGAAGAAAACACATTCATATGTTAGCAATTTAATCTCTGAGTGGTGGGATGTTTACTGTTCCTGGTTTTCCTTAGTTTTCTACAATGAATATGTACAACTTTTGCCATCAGAAGAAAACAACACAAAACAAAAAAGCCACGCCCTTCCCCTGACTTAGTGGAGTTGTTGTTGTGTTGTGTTACTCGCTTAGCCGTGTCCGACTCTTTGCGATCCCATGGACCGTAACCCAACAGGCTCCTCTGTCCATGGGATTCTCCAGGCACCAATACTGGAGTGGGTTGCTATTTCCTTCTCCAGACTTAGTGGAGTAAATTCCTGGAAAAGGAACAGCACCCAGGGACAGGAGTGAAGCCAGTCTCTGTCTTCTAAGTTTGCTATTAGCAGAGTTTCAAGTGAGACCCCAGAACCACAGTGTCTGGACCCTCTAGGACAGCAATTCTCAAATCCCCACTGTGCAAACAAATCACAGAATCGCAAGAGACCTGGTTAAGATGCAGAGGCGTCAGGCACCCTAGATTCTGCATTTCTAACTTCGCCCAGGAGGTAGGTAAAGACCACACTTTCGGTAGAAGGACCTTAGGAACTTGTTAAACATTAAGAATCCGGGGTCATGATCTTTCAGGCGTGAAGGGAAGGAGTCTGCAATTTGAAGAAGCTCCCTGGGTCATCCTGATGCCTGGTCAGGATTTGAGAAGCATTGATGATGGAACTAGGCGACATCACAGGCTTACCCCAATAATACTATGAGGGTCCTGCTGGCCTAAGGTTCCCCTAACTAGGCAGGTGTCATGAGTCCAGTGAGGTCAGGTAGGTCAGGGAGGCACAGATAACCAGCACTGTTCTTTCTCATCAGCTCGGTGGGGGTACGCAGTCATCTTGGGTTATTATTTTTCTTTAAATTCTATGTATTCATCATTATCTAGTCTTGAATGTGAGATACAAACTTACAAAAGGGAGTGTGGGGTCATGGACTGAACCAGGGAAGAGGTGTAAAGAGAGCTGGATTTAAGACTTACTTCTGCCATCGACTTGGGACAAGACACTTCTTATTGACAAATGGAAACAAGTAATCCTTGCTTTTCTTCCATACAGAGCTGTAGGGGGTGGTGTACCAGAAAAGGAACAGGCTCTAAAGTTTGGGTCCTGGCTTTCCACCTGCCTTTCTGAGCTTTAGTTTCCTCATCTGCCCACCAGGAATAACAGCCCTGGCCCTTAACCTCTTCAAACAGCTCTAGGAGGCTCTGGCAGGAAAGTGGGTTTCATGCTTAGTAGGCTACAAGGTCACGTTGGCCCAGCGCTCTCATTACCCTACAGCATCTTCTGTAATGCAGCCCGCTTGGCACTCATCACTTGCTGCCTGATACCACCAAGTCTCCTCACGGATATATCTCCCTTACACAGACTGTGAGATCAGAGGGCAGGGGCCCCATCTCTTTCACCTGTGTCTTTCACTCACTGTGCCTAGCATGAAGCCGGGCACACAAAGGCAGCAGCAGACTGGGTGGACCAGGAGGGGCTATGTAGTTAGACCAGCAGAGCGTCCAAGTGCTACCTGACTCACTGGCCCCACACGCACTGTTTTAAGGACTGGAAACATAGAAAGTGGAGAACAAAGCCCAGCGGCCACCCCCAAGAAAGGTCTCAAGAGTGATTTGTGAGTGGCAGACTGAGTGGGCTTCATAAAAGAAACTTGCTAGACAGATTGATTCATTTGGTCCAGGCTCCTCTACCCACACTCCACCCTGGGACAGAAGTTAGTTCCTGCCACACCAAAGGTTGGTGACCATACTGTGGTCACGCTTATAGATCCCTGACTTGGGGGTGTGTGCAACGCCACCCCCTTCCTCTCCCATGCCCTCAAGTCCTCTCCCTCCACTTACCCTGTCGAACCCAGGACACAAAAGGGGTGGGGTCAGCCGAGGCCACACACTCCATCACCACACTCTGGCCAGACACCACGGTGGTGTTCTCCGGGGCTGCCACGATGACCACGTCCTGCCCCCCAGCGGATGCCAGGGACCCTGGAGAGAGGGAGCCTTACCATCAAGCGTCTTCACATTCAGCCCTTTACCTGATGCTCACAGTCACTTGGTGAGACAGGTGGGGCAGCCAGGGTTCCATCGGACAGATGGGAAAGCAGCTGCGTACTTCAACAGAGCTGGGACTGGAACTCAGAGGTCTTTCTCTGGGAGCCAGAGAGGAAAAACCGGGCCTCCGACACAGCGCCCCCATTCTTCCTACTGGATGGAACCCCCCCTCAAGGCAGAGAACCAGCAGAGTCAAGAGTAGACTTGCAGTCTGGACTTGAAGTCAACAGTTGGAGTTTCTAGTTCTGGCAAGTCCCTTCCCTGGAGTGCCTCAGCTCCCATGTGGGGAAGGCAGGGGATGAGCTCGAGTTTCTGCCAGCTTGGTGGCGCCCGGAGCACCCGTTCCCTGCCAAGTTCTCAGCATGACCCTGGGTCCCTGGGTCAGCATGGTAAATACCTGGTTTGTCCAACAGGTGGAGGCAGAGACCCCGGGCACTGAACGGGCAGCAAACCAAACTCTGCTCATCAGCTAAGCCCCCGGAAGTAGGGTGGGAGTGAAAGTGGATGGGATGAGAGGGGGATGGAGAGATGAGCGGAGGGGTCGGAGTCGAGGGGAGCTGCCTTGGCAAAGGAAGGCAAGATAGAGGCCTTTGCAGGGGGCCTGAAGTGAGATCTATTGAACACCTGCCAGGCACCAGGCACTTCCCATTCCTATCTCGGCGATTCTCACCACCTCCCTGGGCTGGACATTTGATAAGGAGCCCAGGGTCACACAGATGGTTAGTAGAGAAGCCAGGATTCAAACCAGGTCATTCTGACCCCAAAGCCTGTGTCCTTTCTACCGCGTCACTCTGGGACGGGAGATTTTCAGAGAAATGGAAAGAACAGTCCCAGACCATTAGGAGCCAGATCCACAGCAAGCAGCAGGGGGCGGCTCCCCCAGGGCAGGGACGGGCACCTACCCTCTCCATAGACACCTCATCTCCCTGCACCTGTCCCCAGCCCTGGACACTCCATCCACCCATGGAAACAGTCTCAGCAGGAAGGGAACCCTGGACCAGAAAGAAGTCTTGGGTTCCTGCCCTGAGTGCTATCTCTGACTTGGGTGGCACTGCCTTCTTTGGGCTTCATGGCCTCATCTGTCACCTATTTGAAGGCAGGTCTCGGACGACTTGAGGTCCCTCCCAGCTCCAAGATGGCTGATTGCCCCACCCGGCCAGCCCCCTTACCTCTGTGGGCCACGCGGAGTAGGGCCTCCTGGCTGAAGCGCTGTTGTGCTGAGTTGGTGGCCACACAGCGGTAGGAGCCTGCATCGCCTTCCTGTACATCCAGGATCTGGAGGACCCCGTTGGGAAGGGTGATGAGCCTTGGGAAGGGACAGAGGGCACCTGTGAGGTGGACAGGAGCTCTACAGGGAGGGTGGCAGTGCCCCAGCTGTCCTGAACCCACCACCCCTCCTTCCTGAAATACCTACTGTGGCTTACTAAGCTCACTCGTAATAAATGCAAATTAAAACTAAAAGATACTGGAACTTCCCTTCTGGTCCAGAGGTTAAGAATCCGCCTTCCAACGCAGGGGACCTGGGTTCTATGCCTGGTCAGGGAACTAAGATCCCACGTGTCACAGGTAACTAAGCCTGCGCTCTCCAACTACTGAGCCCACACTCTCAAGCCTGTGAGCCACAACTATGCCTCAACTAAGACTCGACACAGCCAAATAAGCATTTTATCAAACCTGCATGCACCTTTTAGACCCAGCAACGTCACTTCAAGGACTTCATCCCAAGATATTCTCATACACATACACAAAATGTATGTTTAACAATATTCACTCCAACCCTGTCTGCCATAGCAAAAGACTGGCAACAATCCAAGCGTCCATCTGTAGGGTGGGAACTAGCTAAATTTGTTCGGGTACATTCATAGAATGGAATGCTAGGCAGCTGTTAAAAGGATGCAGCTCCTTGTGTGCTGATACAAGGCCATCTCCAAAATATGTATGGTACAGAACAGTGCGTGGAGGACATGTACTTATATGCTTTTGCACGGAATGTTCCTGGTCATAGTGGTTGTCTTAGGGAACCTGTGATCTGGGGAGCTCTCAGGAGCAGACTTTATTTTCATTAAATAACCTTCTGTAAAGTTTGAATTTGTTTACCTCCTGCCTGTATTACCTTCTCTCTCCTCTGATAAAAATCCCTTCTAGTCACATGATCTCAATTTGAACCTTGAAACAAGCCTAAGAGATAGAGGGGATCATAGCTTTCATTTTATTGGTGAGAAAACCAAATCTTGGAGGGAGGAGGGTATTTTTCCAGGGTCCCACAGTTAAAGCAGAGTTATGACTGGAACCCACATCTCCTGGTGCCAAATCCCACATTCTTCCCATCTGCCTGTCTTTGCAGCTATTAGATGGCTAACAATGCCAGTGGGAAGGGATGTAGTCCCAGCAAGTGCCCCCGCCCGCCAGTCAACGTGTACATTACGGAGGAGGGGCAGGATGGATGAGGGTGGTGTTGTCTGCCCTTTTGGTGAGGGTTGGAAAGCAGTTTGGGCTGGAAGAACCCAGAGATCTTGCTTAGAGACAGTGCAATCCCAGGCAGAGAAGTGTCCACGGGGGCCTGGGTGGTGGGAAGCAGAATGGGCTCTGGCCCCAGCAGGGAGGGAGTGGGTCTTCCTGAATTTTCTAGCTGTGATCTCTGCAGGGTCAGCTTGAGGGTGAGACTTCTAGTTTCTCACTGTGGATGCAGGCTAGGCCAAGGTCAAGGAGGGAATGGGGCAGCTGTGTACACTGAAGTGAAGATCCCTTGGCTCGTGGGGAAAGCAAGGTATGAGAAAATCTAAACACAGGAGAAAAGCACTAGCAGAAGGGTGTTGGGACAGAATTCTGGCCATAAGCCTAGAAATCTGCTGTGGCCCAAAGACTTAGAACAAACACATAAACCTTCATCACTCCTTCCCTCACCCCACAGGCAAACTCAACTCTGCCCCCAGAGTCTTATCCTCAGCTCCAAGAGCTGCCTGCAGCAGTGCTGGGGCCAGCAGGGGAGAGGTGATGAGGAGGTGCAGGGTGTCTAGAGCTAAATCCTGGGCCAGGACCCAGCCTGTCGCCACGAATTTGATGGGAAAGACAAGGACCCATCTCGGAAACAAGGCCCCCACCCCCATCCTGGTCTCCTCCACCTTATATTCTCTAAGACCTTTCCTCCTTCCTCAGTCTCAAGAGCTGGCTGCACTTCCTGACCCCAAAGGTTCCCTGTCTTTCCAGGGAAATGTTGCTCCAGGTATCCAAGAGTTTCCCTGGTGGCTCAGTGATAAAGAATGCACCCGCCAATGCAGAAGACATGGATTTGGCCTCTGGGTCGGGAATATCCCCAGGAGAAGGAAATGGCAACCCAGTCCAGGATTCTTGCCTGGGAAACCCCATAGACAGAGGAGCCTGGAGGGCTACAGTCCGTGGGGTTGCAAAAAACACGACTTAGCAACTAAACAACAAAAACAACAATCCAAGAGCTAATACCTCCTTTGACAAGTAATATTGCCTAAATTATGTGTGTTGAATGAACGAACAAAGGAATGGATGCCTTTCCTTGGGTGTGGTGCTGTTGCTGAGTTTGCTACAGCCAAAGAAGTGAGATGGCACCACTTTTAATGTTCATTTAATATCTTTGCTGCTTTGTTAAAAATGTGGTTTCAAAAGCTCTGTCCTTGGAAGGATGTCCAAGACACATTGGTTAGTGGGGGGGAAAAATCACAAAGCACTGTTTGCGAAGCAATGCTATTTTTGGAAAATAGATAAACGATATGCTAGGATGTGCCCAGAAAAAGTCAAGGGTGGTAAAGCTCATGTCAGTCGTGGAGGTTTTCTCAGCAAGGGGGATTACTGGTGGGGGCGCTCTTCTTTGTTCTGCTTTTAAATTTCTTGGTTACAGTGAACATTTATTAGTTTGGGAATATAAAACTTAAATGGAAAAATGCACGTGCCCTTGTACACTTTGTTTTGTAACTCCTGGCTCTGGAATAAAAGCAGCTGTGGCATAGTGAGGAGAATTGATTCCAATAAATGTGATTTTTAGCAAGTGACATCCAATGTCCAGGCCTCAGGTTTCTCCTTTGAAAAATGGGCTTCATAAATTCCTATGTATTTCACACCCCTGACCCTGTTAATGTGTTATAAGCCCACATAAGATCGTGGTAATAGCTATCTGTGGTCAGTTTGTAGGTGACTTTTTCTTCTTTAAGTTAGTATATTTTATCGTTTTAAAATGACTTCAAATAAAATAGCTACTTATAGAATGAAAGCAACTTCTATCTAAAAGGGAGGAACCATTCTCTTCCCAAGCCTGAGCCTGCTTCCTGTACCTGCAAAAGGACACTTGAACCCCGGGATTCAAGAGCAGAGAAGAAATGGCAGAGCTGCTCTGAATGTCCTGAGGGCCAAGGTGCCCCACCTTGGGGCGGATTCAGAGATCCACCCCAGGAAAAGGGACACGAGCCGAGGGTCACATGAGGCTGACACAAGATGGACCCTGGGAGATGGGCAGGGCAGAGGACTGGACCAGGGATCCTGCAGGAATTAAATCCATTCATTTTAAAGTGTGAGTACGGGAAGATCCTCTGGAGAAGGAAATGGCAACCCACTCCAGTATTCTTACCTGGTGAATCCTATGGACAGAGGAGCCTGGCAGGCTCCATGGGGTCCATGGGGTCGCAAGAGTCAGACACAACTTAGCGACTAAACCACCACCACCACCAAAGTGACAAAGCAGACTTCCCCGGTGGCTCAGCGGTAAAGAATCCGCCTGTAATGTGAGAGACCTGGGTTCGATCCCTGGGTCGGGAAATCCCCTAGAGAAGGAAATAGCAACCCACTCCAGTATTCTTGCCTGGAGAATCCCATGGACAGGTGAGCCTGGCAGGCTACAGTCCATAGGGTCGCAAAGAGTCGGACACGACTGAAGCGACTTAGCACGCAGACACAAAAGTTACAAAAGAGAGAGTTGATTTGAAGAAATGTATAAAGTGAGTGATTATATAAATGTCTTAGGGGTGGCCAAGATTATGACAGGAGTTTGTGAATGCCTGTGATTTGGGAAACGTTGCTCTTGGTGATTATTGGTTCCTGTGGAAGAAAAATGATCCCCTCTCATTAGAAATTAGTGTAAGTATCAGGCAATTGCCTTAGGGTCTAGACTTTGCCGTCAGTGCCCAAAATATGCATACAGACCCTGACGGCGTGTGCTTATTAACTGCACATGTGCACAGCCTACACCTGGGCATATGGTCTCCTTCAAACCTCTGAGTCGAGTTTATGAATAGCATATTTGTACATGAACTCTATCCGGGCATGTGTAAAAATACATACCTTGGGCATAATCAAGTTGCTGTTTTAGGTATTTCTTTATCCCCCACCCCACACACAATGTGCTGGGACATATGAGCCTGGCTTATTTATAGATGAGGATCAATTTTCAGAGGACTTGGGGGCAAACACTTCCAGAGTCCAGGAACTGACAGCTCCAGCCTCCTGGGAGAGGCCTAACTAGATGCTGGGAGGTGCGGGAACTCCTCTATTTGTGGAGAAACACTGAGGAAGTAACCTCTCCTCTGAGCATAACTGGATCCATCTCTAAGCCCACCTACAACAGGAGCTGCTTCAGACCCTGCGGTTTCCCCACCCCAACCACCAAATCATCCACCCCAGGGCTCCAACGCCAGATACTCTCGGCAGCAGCTGTGTGACTTGAGGCAAGTGACTAGTGTCTCTGATCCTCAGTTCCCTCGTTTCACAGTTCAGAGAAAAGCATCTGCCACAGCCACACAGACAGACCTGGAAGGGGGTTCTGTATGCATGAAGTGAAAAAAAAAAAAAAAAAAAGCAGGAATTGCAATATAATCCCATTTTTGTTTTCTATAAAAAAGACTGAATAGAAATACCCAGCATATATCATCCCAAAAAGTTTAATATTTATAAACATACAGGGGAAAAGTCCTGAAGGTAGACATCAAAACTAGGCTTCCCATGTGGCAAGAAGATGAGTCATTTTTGTTTCTTCTTCTCTGTTTATACAAATTTGAAAAATAGATCCAATAGGAATATAAACAAAGTAAATAGAGGAAAATGTGAAAAATAAGAAACCCTTAGCTTGCAGGATGACGGGAGGGATTAAGTGAGAACACACCGCTCGCACTAAGCAGGGCCTCTTGTGACTTTTAACGCAGGGAGAGTTTTCTGCTCTCTCCCACCTCGCACTTGACCCTCACCCAGCAACTCCCTGGAAGCGTCCACCCCCAGCAGTGAGGGGCGCCACACGCGCGGAGGCACAGAACTTAACATGCCGGTGCTGGGAAACTGGGTTGGCAATCCCAAGGCCCCGCCCTAGAATGCTCATTCTGGGGATAGTAGAAGGGCATGGCAACCCACTTCTGTATTCTTGCCTAGAGAATCCCATGGACAGAGGAACCTGGCGGGCTACAGTCCATGGATTCGCAAAGAGTCGGACACAGCTGAGCGACTGACACTATGGAGCAAATGACTCTAAGAGGTGGTTAAACAAGTTGAACAGGTTCTCAGCACAGGGCTGCTCAGGGGACTTGTCAACTCCAAGAGGGAGATTTATAGGCACTTTCCTGGTCTTATTTGACCATGGAAAAAAAATTTTTTTCCAAGAATCATCTTTAGGGACTAATATTCTAAAAAAAACCTCACTTTGGAAACCACGATCTAGTCCAACCCATTGGACCACTGGGGCTCACTGATCACCAGAATCACAGGATCACTTACATCTTGGCTTCTCACCCTTCTTCCTCCCTTCCAACTGTTGCAGAGATGTGGCCTGTGGCTTTTCTATCTAGAAGTTTCTCTCACACTTTCACCCCTACCAAGACATGGACAAAAGTCAGAGGAGCTGGGCCAACTCAATACTCTAAAGACAGGTTAGTTCCAGGGCAGAGAGATCTGGAAACCAGTATTTCTGAGCCTGAGGAATCTCACCTCAACTGGGAGAGGAGGGAGTGGGCTGGTAACTACAGCCAGAGAGATGCACGGAAAGGAGGGCAGGGTGGCTGGGAAAGGCTTTTGGAGAAACCTTTTCAAAATGTAAGAATCCGCGGGGTGGGACTTCCCTGGTGGCACAGTGGTTAAGAATCCGCCTGCCAATGCAGGGGATACAGGTTTGATCCCTGGTCCAGGAAGATTCCACGTGCCTCAGAGCAACTAAGCTCATGTACTGCAGCTCCTGAGCCTGGGAGCCGCAGCTGCTGTAACCAGAGTGCTAAAGAGCCTGTGCTCTCAGCCACAAAAGAAGCCACCGAAATAAGAAACCCACGTGCGGCAACCAGACAGCAGCCCTGGCTCATCTCAAATAGAGAAAGCCCACGTGCAGCAACAAGACCCAGCGCATCAATTAAAAAAGAATCTATGGGGTGGCGGCCAAGTCACGAGACCAATTCCAAGACCAGGGATGCAAATGAGCCTCATGCCTTCTGGACATGCTCTGTGTACGTTTGGGCTCTCCCAGGAAGCCACAGGAGTGATCAGGTCCTGGGTCTAGCCTCTGCTTCTCCTCTGCCCTAGAAACCATTCCCTGGGATTGCTCCATTGCCTTTATGGGGAGAAAGGAGGGTGAAACAGAAAAGCTCTCCACAACCCAGTTATCAAATGCTGCACCCCACTGGATGGAACTGAGGGAAGAAGAGAAGTTATGTATCTAGGGTAGAAATTTCAGAGGAACCTGCAAAGAGAAAGCCTCCCAGCAGCCTCCTGGCCCTGAGCAAACTACAAACATCCAGCCAATGCCTCACTGTGTGGCCTTGGATAAAACACAGCTCCTCTCTGGCCCTTGGTCTCCTCCTCGATAAAACAAGTGGTTGGGCTACATATACTCTGAAGTACTAGATCACTGCTCTTAACCCAAGCCCCATAGCTTGGTAGGTGGCTTTTCTCCTAGGGAGCAAAAACCTCTGGCCCAATTTCTCTTTGGGACTAGAAATGAGCTGAGCATCTGGTAGTGGTTGGCTCCTAAGTCAGTTTGGGCAAATGGAGCCACCTTGACTCTAAGGATCCCAGTTTCCAAGAACGTCCCAGAGCCCAACCTATCTGCCCTCTGGGAACCACTCCCCACTCCATTATAGGACACTCACCGAGGCTCCTCAGGCACTGTCACCTGGTCCTTCTCCCAAGTAATGACAGGTGTTGGCAGTCCTTCGATTTGGCACTGAAAGCGAGCGGTCCCGTTCTCCTCCACAGTCTGAGATTCTGGGTGCAGGGAGAAGCCTGCAAGGGCTGGGGATGAGGACAGTGAGAAAATATAGCGACAGGAGAGGGACACGAGAAAGGAGGCCACAGTGAGCACGGATGGTGAAACACACGTGCACACGGACACGGAGGGACACCGGGCGACAGAAACACGCGCAGAGAAAATTCAACCCGACGCAGACAGGCAGGCAGAGGGTAAGTGGTGATGACTGGTCAGATGAGTCCCCCTGCCTTACTCATGTCAGACTACAGTGTCTCCTCTGGCCTCAAAATTATGTCATGGTGATCTGTGCCTCCTAAGAGCCCCCCCAAGGGGTGGCTGGACGATGCAGCTCAGCGCCACACACTATGGGCGTGGGGAGCACCGCTGTGCTCCTGACACTCAAGTCTCTCTGGTGGGCTTCCTGGAGGAAAGCACAGGTCTAGACTCTCGAAGTCACAGGGAAGGAAAAAGAGGAGCAGCAGAAGAGTGGGGAAGATGTGAGACTATTGAACGGTGAGACAGATAGTAGCAGGAAGGGACCCACTGGGCAGGACAAGAGGCAGGGAAAGGGGGGTGGCTCAGGGACAAGCCTTTGTGCAAGTAACTAACGGCGGATCCCAGTTCCCACACCCCACGTCGTGCGGATCTCAGCTCAGCCCCAGATGTAGCACTTACTGGCGAGCTTGACCACTGCAGCCTGGCTGGCCATCACCCCAAGGGGGCCATGGGCCAGGCAGGAATAGCTGCCTTCAATGACCTCTGAAGCCCCAGGGTCTGCCTCGTCAGTGCCATCTACTGTTGGCAGCTGGGACAGCCATAGGGAGCCATTGGGTAGCAGGCGAAGGTGCTTGTGCTCAGGGAGGGCGCCTCCATCCTTGCTCCACGTGACGCTGGTGGGGGGTCCGGTGGCAGCCACCCCCAGACTGCAGTCCAGCACCAGGGCTTGTTCTGGGCCCAGGATTACTTGCAGCGGCCCTGCTCCACAGCTCAGCGACACGGTCGTCTCCTGGGGCAATGGCTGCTCCCCTGCGTAGAGGAGGGACACCAGGGCCATCAGAGTGTGTCCTCCTACACCCCACAGCCTCCAGCTCCTGAGCCACTTGCACCAGGGTTGGGGACAAGCCTCGGAGAAAGAGGGCTCATGAGGAAACCTGTGTCTGGATCCCAGCTCTACCTCTGACTAACTGTGATCTTGGGTCAACGGCTGCGCTTCATGCCCATCGTGCCCACCCCTCAGCCCCACTCAACTTCCTCATCCACAAAATAACACAGTTCTTAGCAAAATGTGAAAGCAACTCAAATGCCCAATCACCTGTGCGTGCGTGCGTGCTAAGTCGCTTCAGTCGTGTTCAACTCTGTGTGACCCTATGGTGCACCAGGCTCCTCTGTCCATGGGGATTCTCCAGGCAAGAAAACTGGGATGGGTTGCCATGCCCTCCTCTAGGGGGATCTTCCCAACCCAGGGATCAAACCTGAGTCTCATGCCTCCTGCACTGGCAGGCAGATTCTTTACCTCTAGCACCACCTGGGAAACCCAATCACTTGATGAATGGATAAATATATTACTCAGCTATCAAAAGAAATGAAGTACTGACATTTGCCTCAGAGGGAATAAACCTTGAAAACTTTATGCAAAGGGAAAGAAGCCAGTTATGAAACGCCACATATTGTATAATGTGATCTCATTTCTATGAAATGTCCAGAATAGGCACATCCATAGAGACAAGACCATAAATTCATGGTTGCCAGGGACTGGGGAGAGGGAAGAATGAAGAGAGATGGCTAAGGGATCTAAGGTTTCTTTTTTGGGTGCTGAAAATGTTTCTAGAATTAGATAGTGGTGATGGTTGCACAACCTCGTGAATAAACTTAACCCACTGATTTGTAGCCTTTAAATGGTGAATTTTGTGGCTTGTGAATTGCCTCTCAATTTAAAAAGACTTAGTCATTTGTTCTTCAAAAGGCTGCCATGAGTGGTCAGTGAGATGCTGTGTGCTAAGGGAGAGCGGCACAGTGGCTGACCTGGCTCAGTAATGTCATTCCCTCTCCTGGAATCCTGCAGATCGTCTCAACCATGATTGTCCAACTCACTTCTGCTGCAGCGACTGCAAGAGTTAAGCTCTCCTCCCTGCAGCTGATTCCTCCAGAGCCGCACAATGAGCCAGCACAGAACCCAGGCCTCCAACCCTCTGCAGATGCCCCAGAAGAGCCCGCAGTTCCAACACCACCCTGGCCACAAAGGTGGACAGCAGAGGAAGGGAGCAGGAGGTGAAGCAGGAGGACAACAGAGGCAGGGAATGCCATCCCAGGGTCAAGGCAAAACACCCAAATGACAATGTTTATCATTTTAAGCAACATCTCAGCCAGGCCAGTAACCATTATTCACAGGGAAATGGTGTGTTCTTCCCGTTCAATCTCCCACAAGGTTGGCCTGCTGCCTCCTTGTCCCATAGACGCTCCAAGGCTGAAGGCCCCCTTCTATCCTCTGGCCTGACACCTTGCTTAAAGGCACCATGGTGTGTCTGAGAGTGAGTCAGGGACAGAGGTGAAGACAATGGCCCATACTCATTACCAGGCAGGCCAGGGCTGACAGCGTCCCGTCAGGGGCATGCGGAAAGCACAGCGGTGGGGGACTCAGGCAACCCTCAGTTCTGGACCTGGACCTGTCACAGTCTAGCTGTGTGGCCTTGGGACTTTCTTGCCCCCACCCCCGCCCTGCTCTTGTTTACTCAAACACAGCAGGTGATGTCTGAGATTCTCTGACGGCAGGATTGTCCAGTGAACTGGACACACCTATTCCTAAACTGATTTAGAGTATCATCTAGCTGTGCAGTGCTCAGTCACTTCAGTCATGTCCGACTCTTTGCAACCCCATGGACTGTAGCCCAGCAGGCTCCTCTGTCCGTGGGATTTTTCAGACAATACTGGAGCGGGTTTTCAAGACGTCCTCCAGGGCATCTTCTCAACCCAGGGATCGAACCTGTGCCTTCTGCATCTCCTGCATTGTAGGCGGGTTCTTTACCCATTGAGCCATCTGGGAAGCCTGTATCATCTAGATACACACAAAAAACTATAGATACCTTCCACATCTAAACATGTGCACCCGAATCTCTGCTACACCTACACACATATTTGCCAACACTTTAGGATCAAGACGGAGGGGAGAAGTCCTGACAAGTTGAGATACAGAGGCCAGTGCAGAAGCCAGGACACCGCTGTGGGAAGACAGACAGACAGAGGGGGTCTGAACGGGCCTCTCTGCCTTTCTTAAAGGCTCTGCAGGCACCTTCAACGACACAGCTGGTTTCAGCAGTACTAGAGGGTGCAGCCAGGAGAAGGCAGCACTTGCCCTCACCTGGCTTCCAGCCAAACTGGGGAAGGAAGCCACGAAGAGCACCTGATCCCAGGGCAGAAGATCAAGCTTCCAATCATGCTGTTCCATCTACCAGCTATGTGACAAGCCACTTCACCTCTCTGGGCCTCGGTTTCCACATCTGTAAAATGAAGGTGATACTATGGAGCCTGTGAGGATTACACCAGATGATGGAGGGCAGGGCTCCAGTTCAAAGCTTAACAGGCATCAATCAAGGAATGGGAACTCATTCTTTAGAGGCACTTCATAAACTGGAGATCTCACTGGTGGCTCAGATGATAAAGAATCTGCCTGCAGTGCAGGAAACCCGGGTTCGATCCCTGGGTTGGGAAGATCCCCTGGAGAAGGGAATGGCAGCCCACTCCAGTATTCTTGCCTGGAGAATCCCAGGGACAGAGGAGCCTGGTGGGCAACAGTCCATGGGGTTGCAAAGAGTTGGACACGGCTGAACGACTAATACTTTGACTTCATAAACTGGAAAGGGATGTACAAATGCAAATCACTATTCTCAACATCCAGTCCCTTGTCTATCTGCGGCCCTAGATTCGGATGCAAACGCGGTCGGGGCAAGGCCAGCCTGGGCTGTCAGCCCAGCGGCTTCCAAATGCCCCATTCCAGCCGCCACTGAGCAGTCGGTTTGAGTTTCAGGGAAGAAAAGCCCCACATGACTCGAATCCCTGAGCCCTCTGGCAGCCTCCCTGCCCCCCAAAGCATGTCGGAGGCTTGGAAAATCCCCCGCCGTGGTGAACAAACAATGTGAACAGTTGGGGCCCCGAGCAGCTGCTGGGTCTGTCAGCAGCCTGGGCTCGGACAGGCAGGATGGCGGCCAGAGGGGCCGTGGCTGGCTGGGGAGCCCAGAGAAGGCTCCAATTCCTTTCTGAATATTCATGGATCAGCAGATGTCTGGCTGCCCCACCTCAGAGGAGCTCAGCACCCAGCAAGACCAGGCGGCAGTGGAAACCAACAGGGATGTAGATGTGGGGAGAACTCGGGGTCCCGGGGGGTACAGGGCTGTGCCAGGAGTCCAGATCAGCTCACGTTAATGAAAATATGTGCAGAGCCTGAGACTGCTCATTTTATAGATGGGGAGGAGCCCAACTGAGGCCCAACAGGGGAGGGGCTCGCCTCTCTGGGAGATAGTCTGGGGAAATTGTCCTTCTTGGATATCCCAGGGGTGAACCCAGCATCAAGGAGAGAGCTGCTCCCGAATAAGAGGAGGTTCTCTCTGCCTCAGGGCCCAGCCCAACTTCTGTGCCCAGGACATGTGGATCCTTAGGCGCTCAGCTCAGCTGCCACATCCTTCCATGAAGTTGCCCCTGTTCCCCTCCAAGGAAGGTTTTTCCTGGGTCTCACAGAATGGAGCCACTCAGAGGTCCCCTACCCATCCTTCCTCTTGCCTAAGACAGACCATGGGATGTGGTGGGACCAGCCTTGGCCTAGAGTCAGAGTCCTAGGCGCATCGTGTGTTGTATGACCTTGGTCCGTTTTCCTCCTTTCAGGTTCCATTTCCCTAGTTTTAAAATGAAGAGCTGCCACAGTTCTCGTTTTCACCAAAATTCTCCCAGCAGTAGAGGAGATCAGACTCAGGAGGCTTACTGACCACCTGAAATGCTTTTATTTTGAAACCTCTGGCCCATTTTGCATCCTATTCTGCTACACAGCAGTGTTGGCTTTCATGTACATGTGGCTCCTACACCACCAAATCTTTTTGCATAAAGTGATGCTCCGGAGAGTGGGCAGTGTTTGCCCAGTGGTTTCATGGCCCCCTTTCCCACCACCCCCAGCCCCTCCCATGAGCACTTCTCAGCCCTCCCTCTCAGGCCAGGGCGGACAAAGCGGACACGCTGTGGCCAGCTTTCTGCTCAAGGGGTTCTCCCTCCCCCACAAGCCCTTCTCCTCACTCTCCTGGGTGGGGAGGGGGGGACCCTGCTGGAGATACAGAGCTTCTATGCTCAGGAGCCCCAGGACCATCTCTCAGTCTCCTTTTTCTGGCATTATTTTACCCACTTGCAGGATAAATTAGATTTTATGAGGCCAATTAGGACCCAGACAGAAAGGAGATTCGCTGCTGAGCCCTGGGGCCAGCTCAGTGCTGTTCTGCAGGATTTGTGGGGGCCTGGCATAAGCCAGGGTTCCGTTCCTCAGTGAACTTTCAGAAAAGAGGATGGGGGAGTGGGGAAGAAGGGGGACAAAGCTGAGATGCTGCCTTTGTTAAGGCAAGAACTTGCCACAAACATCAATGCCTTGTCATTTTTGAATTTCAGGGCCCAACAGATTTATAACTTGTTTTCAGTCTACAAGGGCAATTCTCCATGACACCGACACCACTCTCTTTCCCAGGAGACACAAGTCATCTTCTTCCAGAAACCTCCTTCCCCACTCCCCACCTTGGCCACCTCCCATACCACACGCTAAGCCCCTCCCACAACAGCTAAGCCCCTCCCACAACAGCTGGAAGGAGAGCTTGGGACTGTTGCCTGGGATGCGAGGAAGACAGCATTCCCTTCATGTGTGATCCTGTGGAGTCAGGCTCGGCCCCAGCAGACTTGACAGCAAAGCCACGCTCAGCTTGACTGGCCTACCTCCTGCTTCCTGTCACGCGGAGCCCCCACCAGACCAAACCACTTCCTGTTCTCGGAAAGCACTGCTGCTCCATCTTCCTCAGTAGCTGTGCCATCCTGGGGTCTGACTTCGACGGCGCTCCTTTTTCTGCCCCATAGGACCCTGGGTACCTGAGCCATTGCAGTTAGCGTGGCAGATTTCTGACTTGCCTATCTCCCCAGCAAGGCAACAAGTTTGAGATTATCGTCCTGGTCAGCGTTCCCTAGGACCTAAAACACTGTCTGGCACACAGCAGGTGCTCAGTAAATAGTCCTTGAACAGATGAGAGGACAGGCGGAGAGACACGCAAGAGGACAAGACACAGAGCCCCTTGTGCTTTTCCAAACATCCATTTCCTTATCTGGAAAAATTATAGGAACTCCCTTCAGGGCTGGGGATGATGTGAATAATACATGTGGGAAAATGCCTAGCATAGTATGTGCCTCCTATGAGATATCCAGCAAAATGCTGAAAATGCACCAAGGCAGGGAATTCCCTGTTAGGAATTCCCTGGTTAGGACTCTGTGCGTTCACTGCCGTGGGCGAGTTTCACCCCTGATCAAGGAACTAAGGACTTAAGATCGTGCAAGCTGTCCAGCGCAGCCAAAAAAAAAAAAAAAGCCCAGAGACAAAACAGCAAACTCACATTCAAAGAAATTCTGTACTTAAACATTACCAGGACTGGGGAGCTCATTACCTCACCTCTGCTGCTATATGGAAGGTCCGATTAAAAATACCTTCCTTGTGTGCCCACCTTTGTCTCTCTTATGCTCCATTCATTTGCCAGAGCTCCAAGCTATGTGCAAGGTAAGTGAGCCCCTTATGAAGCCATCTGGAAGTCTTGACTCTGCACCAGCTTGTGTGTTCAGGTTTGCACCTGAGAGACGGCTTCCTGAGCCTCTGCTTCTCAACCCCAGGGACCCCACAGCCCCTCAAATCCAGACAATGCCTCAGCAGTGAGGCAGTAGTAGCTGGCAGCCCAGCCAGCCCCAAGCACGAGGATTCCATTTCTTTGCATGTCAGGCCCAGATCATCCTCTCTGGTTTTCTTCTCTCCCTGCAGCTGCCATCCCCCATCCCTGACCAGGCTGGGGCTGGGGTCTTCCCCCATCAGAGCCACTCTTTCTCTTCCTCCCCTGTGACCCGGGGAGCTGGGAACCCCTAGGCCTGCTTGGCAATAACATCTGTTCTGCATCTGGAATTCTGTGTCAAGTCTGGTTCCTGTATCTCAGAAAGAGTGGAGGCAAAACAGGAGGCAGTGGGTGGGGGTGGGTGGGGAACAGTGGATTCCAGGGCCCAGGCCCAGACACACGAAGTGAGGGGGCTAAGCCCCAAGTTGTTGGTAACTTCTCATGTGATGGGGAGGGGTGAAGAGAGACTGAACTCGGGTTTAATGTGTACCAAATCCCGGGAAGGCATGGCTACTCCAATAGCCAGGAGATTGGTTACGGTCCCAGTTCAGTCTCCATCCATGTAACTCTGGGAAGTCACTCAATTTTCTCATCTGCAAAATGAGTTCATGCTAAAAGTATTTCTAAGTTCTCCTTAGTGCCGACCTTTGAAGACTCATTGTGAGATTAATCAACTTGAAACTCATGATTAACTGAAGTGAAGTGAAGTCGCTCAGTCATGTCCGACTCTTTGTGACCCAATGGACTGTAGCCTACCAGGCTCCTCAGTCCACGGAATTTTCCAGGCAAGAGTACTGGAGTGGGTTGCCATTTCCTTCTCCAGGGGATCTTCCCAACCCAGGGATCGAACCCAGGTCTCCCACACTGCAGGCAGATGCTTTACTGTCTGAGCCACCAGGGAAGCCTGAGCCATGACTAACTGAGCCATGAAAAAACATACAAGATCAGTGAAGGTTTAACTGGATTGTTTAGATTCACTATTAATAGAGATTATGTTCGGGACTTGCTGGCAGTCCAGTGGTTAAGATGTCCCATTCCAACGTCAGTGGTATGGGAACTAAGATTCCACATGCCTCTTGGCCAAAAGGCCAAAACATAGAACAGAAACAATACTGTAACAAACTCAATAAAGACATTTTTCAAAAATGGTCCACATCAAAATAAAAAAATCTTGAAAAAAAATAGAGATTGTGTTTGACCTAGTTCCTAACCCCCAAGATGAGGTTAGAAATGGCCACCCCAACACTCCAACTGATGGAGGTTGGCCTCCAAGCCTCTGGGATGAGAAAGGGATGGGAGGTGGGAGTTTCCTGGTGAGAAGAAAGCAGCTCACCTATTCTTAGAGCCCTCCTCCTGCTGACCTCTTGCATCACCACCCCCTAAATTCTGCTTGTGGTGAAAACAGAGCACTGGGCATCCCACCACCACTCCCAGGTAGGATCCCATTCACATCAACACTTCCCCAGTTCCCAATCGAAGTGTGCTGGGGAGACAGGCAGTCAGTCTTGACTCCAACATGTCAAGGTGGCTGAAGTGTCTATTATTTTTCACTTCTCCCTCCCTCACTCTCTACAAACTCCCTGAAACTATCATGCTAATTCTACTCTAGAATCCAGCTACTTGGCCATTCCAATTGCCACTACTTTAGTTACCACCACCCTCTCCTCTGGATTACTACCACAGCCTCCCAAGAAGAGGCAGCTTCCTGCCTCCATCCCATGCAATCATTCTCTACCTCGGTTGGAGTGAGCTGATGCAAAACAGATCTCAAAACCCTCCAGGGTTTCCCTGGTGCTCCGGTGGTTAACAATCCTCCCCGCAATGCAGGGGACACCATTTCGATCCCTGGTCCAGAAAGATCCCACATGCCGAGGGGGCAACTAAGCCCCTGAGCCACAACTACTGAGTGTGCGCTCTGGAGCCAGCGAGCTGCAACTACTGAGCCCACGTGCCTAGAGCTTGTGCTCCATAACAAGGGAGGCCCCAGCAGTGAGAAGCCCACACACAACTAGAGAGGAGCCCCCAGTCTCCGGAACTAGGGAAAGCCCACAAGCAGCAACGAAGACCCAGAGCATACAAAAACAAGTAAATATTTTAAAAGAAAAACAAAAAACAAACAAAAAAACCCCCAAGGACTCATTTGGGTTCTCAGGCCAGAAACCCTGGTGGGGCTTATAAGCCCCTTCATGAGTTGGATCCAGCTCCATTTTCAGCCTTCTCTTTTTGACACTCTGTGGCCCCTGGCCCATTCTTCCTTAACCTGCCTCATGCCTTGCACTCTAAACTCCAGCCAGATTTAGTTTCATCCGATGGTTTAAAGAAAGTCACTTCTGAGCGTTTGCATGTGCAGTTCTCTCTGCAAAACTCCCTACCATCGCTCTCCTTCCGTGCTAGCTGACCCTCTGCACAGAGCTCTAGTTTTCACTACTTCCTGAAGGAAGCCTTTGCTGACTACCTGTCAGTCTCCTCCTTATTTACTATATCCAGGCACCGGTCACATGCTAGCCAAAACGAGTACTCAGTAAATATTTGTTGAATAAATGACCTCCATCCAGATGGGGCTGGCTAGTCAAACTCTAGCCTGGGGAATGTCCCCAGGACTGAGAAGATTTGCACACTCAAAGGATTTAGCACTGAGGACCGGCAGCGCAGTAGCTTCAGCCAAGCACACTGCTGCCAAGGGAGCCCCAGCTCGGCCTTGTGCACTCGGAGTCCGGAGAGGCCAGGTCTCCGAGGCAAACTGAGCCCCTGGCGGGAGGCCCCACCGCTACTCCATAATGCTCGATTGAGTGCAGTTCCCAGCCCTGACTCCGCTTGGCTGGATGATCCCGACCCCGGTCTGGAGCTCTGAGAAGAGGGTGGGTACAACTCTTCGTTAATCCCTAGGTTCCCCGCACCCCACCTGACAACCCCAGACCCCACTACCCTGGCCCAGAGGCCGGGACCCCGCCCCTAGGCGGCCTCCTGCCGGGTCCGCAGTCGGGTCTGAAAAGGGGCGTGTCTTTGTAGGCAGCTAGGGGGTTCGAGTAGTTCCTGATACTTTCCCACCCGCTATTTGGGTTTCCTGGAGAAGGGCCGGGGCGGGCCAGGCGGAGGCTCCTTTCCCCCCTCCGCCGTCCCTGCCTCCCTCCCACGTGGCCTGGCTGAGTCTCTCTGGAAAGCCGCAGCAGCTGGAGAGAAATCCCCCTCCCCACCCCCACCTCCAAGTCCCTCCCCGACTAGCCCCGGACACATCCTCAACTCCCCGCTAGGCAGAGAAGGCAAGGACTAGGCGAACAAAGCGGGCAGCCCATCCCCCTCCCCAGCGCTCCCAACCACCTTCCCCCTGGGCCGCCCCCCAAACGCACACAGGGCCGAAAGGGAGCGGGCCGGGGTAGAAAAAGGCTCCCTTAAGCGTAGACACTTGGGACTTCGTCACCCCATCCCCAGCCCTTTCTCCAGCTAGAACAACTCTGGAGAGTTACCTACCCCCAATGCGCACTGTGCTGGGGGGCTGGAGCAGGCCTTGCTGACCTCGTCAACCCTTTTCAGATGTGTCCCTCGGGGGTGGGGCAGAAGTGACACGCGTCCCAGCCCGACAGCGAGTATTGGACTCGTCCACGAAAGCAACTGGTTCCTGCCCCCTCCCCCAGCCCACTCCGGGCCTCGGGTTTTGGGGGGAGGCAACAGTCCCCCGCTCCCCCCCGCAACCAGCCTCAGGGACACACCCACTGGACAAAGTTGAGTATTTTATCACAACTATCCCCAGTTAATCCGGAATCTCCTACTCCTGTCCCCCCACCAAGGGCAAGGACACTCCCCAAAAGCCAAGGCCAAATATTAGCTCAGTGCCATGAACACAATTACACACAATCTCAACACACACCCCTCCTCTTTCACACTCCCAACCCGGAGACGCGCGAGTACAAGGCAGTACCCGCCCCGCACAAACCACCGGCACCGCTGCCACTGCCCGCGATGCCACGCAGCGATCGGCCACGCACTGCGGACCTGTGCGCCAGGCAGAAGCCCCCTCCCCACCCTCCGCGCGCGCGCGCGCACACACACACACACACACACACTCGTACACTCACTCCGGACTCCACAAACCAAGGACATACACACCCGCTACGGACAAGTACGCGCCGCGAACGCCGCCCGCCGCGGCTCGCGGACCCCGGAGCGCAGGCATCACCGGCACAAGGGCGCGCAGCCGGCGCCCCACGGTCCCCATTCGCTCGGGACTCGGGGCGCGGCGGCCCCACAGCCTCACGCAGTCCGGGGCGCACAGTCACCCCGCAGGCGCTCCCGCCGCTGCCTGGGCGCCCGCCCTTACCGCGCGCGGTCAGCAGGCAGAAGGTCAGAGCGATGAGCCCGCTGCCGCGGCCAGCGTCCCCCCGCGACATGGGGCCGGGCCCGGGCTGCCGCCGCCGCCGCCTCCCCGCGCCTCGGCCGCCGCCGCCGCCGCCGCCGGGGGAGGGCGCGCCGGGCGTCAGTGGCCCGGGGAGGCGCGGCGCCGCGGGCGGGGGCGCGGCCTCGGGGGCCCGGGCCTGAGCGGGGGCCGGCGCGGGGGCCGGGGCTGCTGCCGCCTCGCCCGCCCCTCCATCGCCATCTTGGGCGAGCCGCCCAGGCGGGGGCGCCAGGCGAGCGCGGCCGGTCGAGCCCCGCCGGGGACCCTGGCCCCGTGCTGTGACCTGCGCCTCGCGGGTGCTCCGCCCTGCTGGGGTCTGCGCGCGTGTGCCTCGCCGGCTCCGGGTCGCCATGGGCCACCCCCCACCCCCCATTTGGGCAGTTGGTTTCTGGGTCTGTTTGTCTCTTCGTCTCTGCCTCGGGATCTCTTTCTGCCTCGATGTCTCTATTTCTTTTCTCTGCAGCTGCCTCAGGGTCTCCAACGTCTGGGTTCCAGGCTCAGTGGAGGCAGATTCAAGGCCTTGGTTTCTGTCCTGATAACCCCATCTTGCCATTTGAGCCAGTCCATTCCAGCCCAGGTCCTGGCCTGAATCCTCCTTAGTTTCTCCACCGACAGACCCTCTGGGGACTCGACGGTTCCCTCCTCATCTCCATTTCCACTGCCATAACAAACTGATGACTTCTGTTGACCTTTTGGTCTTGGAATAACCAGCCCCAGCAGGGCATTTACTCTACTCCAAGCACTGCCACAGGCTTCCCAGGCGGCTCAGTGGGTAAAGAATCCTCCTGCAGTGCAAGAGATGCCGGTTCAATCCCTGGGTCAGGAAGATCCCCTGGAGGAGGGCATGGCAACCCACTCCAGTTTTCTTGCCTGGAGAATCCCATGGACAAAGGAGCCTGGTGGGCTACAGTCCATAGGATCACTAAGAGTTCGACAAGACTTAGTACCCATGAACATGCAAGCACTGCCATATCTGCACCTCTCTGCAGCCCTGGGAGAGACAAGGAAGGTTTGATTGCTCTCATCTTACATGTAGGGAAACTGAGGCTGGAGGAGGCAAAGTGACTAGCCTAAGGAAACGAGGCCAGGGAGTAGCCGATACAAGACCTGAACTCTGGTTTTCTGACTCCAGGAGGTCATTTCCCACTCACAATTTCAACTGTGCATTCTGTGTCCTAGCTAGACTGGTTGTCTTAGTATCCCAGTCACTTCTTTCTCTAAAGCCAGGGATTCAGTGGTCAGGCTAAGGTAGGGAGTGAAGTACAGACAGAATTTAAGGTCATCATTAGAAATGACCTATTTAAGGTCATTTCTAAGACCAAGATGCCATGGTTCTTTATCTCCTCTGTCTCCATGACAGAGCTATTTTGTCTCTGTACCCAGTGTGTACCGTACCCATCTGTTGCTAATTAACCCTTAATAATGACCAGCACTTTGCAGGTCCAGTGGAATTTAGCATTTATTCATTCATTGCCAAGCGCATCAGTAGCATTTGACTTAGCCGATCACTCCTACTTGTTTCTCTTAGTGATCTCATCTGGTCATCAAAGCTGTAAATTAAATCTTTATGCTGAAGATGCCTACATTTATATCTCAGCCTGCACCATCTCCCTTGAACTTCAGACTTGTGTATCCAGCTACCTGCTCAACATTTCCGTTGGCCAATGTGCATCTCACCTTTAACGTGTCCAGGGAATTCCCTGGTGGTCTAGTGGTTAGGATTCTGTGCTTTCACTGCCAGGAGCACAGATCAAATCCCTGGTGAGGGGGACTAAGATCCATGTAAACTGCAAGGATTAAAACAAAAACAGCAACAAATTTAACATGCCTAAAACTGAGCTCTGACCTTCCCTATTAAATCTGCTTCTCCCCCAGTCTCCCCATCTCAGTTCCTAGCAGCTTCATCATTCCTGATGCTCAGGTCAAAAGCCTTGGAGCCATCCTTGACTCTTCACCATCCCATCTTTCACACTTCACTTTCCTGCTACTACCTTCAACCAAGCACCATCATCTCTCACTAAATTGTCACAATTGCCCTCTCACTCGTCCCCCTTCAGTCCTTGTCCCCCTTCAGTCTTTTTTCACTATAGCATCCAGAGTGATCTTATTAAAACAGGGATGAGATCATGTCGCTTCTCTGCTCAAAACCCACCAGGGCCTCCTAGCTCAGAGCAAAAGCTGGAGTCCTTCATATGACAGGAAAGCCTATCTGATCTGGAAGGCCGTTCTATCTCTCTGACCTCTTCTCCAATGCCATTCTCCCCAGCTCACTGCCTCTCCAGTCACATCAGCCTCCTTGCTGTAACTTGATGGCAGCCAGTCCCCTACTTCCAGCCTCTAGACCTTTACTCAGCTGGTGCCGGTCTGGAGCTCTGTCCCCCACATCTCATGTCCTCACAAGCCCCCCCACTCTGCCTGTGTGCCCATTTTTCTACCATGCTCTGTACATGCTAAGTCGCTTCATTTGTGTCCGACTCTTTGCGATCCTATGGACTGTAGCCCACCAGGCTCCTCTGTCCATGGGATTCTCCAGACAAGAATACTGGAGTGGGTTGCCATGCCCTCCTCCAGGGATCTTATCTCCATGCCCTGCATCTCCTGTATTGCAGGCAGATACTTTATCCCTGACCCACTTGGGAAGCCCCTCTAACATCCTCTGTTTTACTGATTTCATTTATAATCTGTCCTCCTAACCAGAATGTGGGCTTTGTGAGGACAAGGATTTTCACTGGCTGGGTTCACTGCTGAATTCTAAGCAGTGAACCGGTATCGGACACTGTGTAGATGCCAGGGGGCCAGGATAAGATACAAGTCACTGCCTAGGGAGACAGCTGTGTCCTAAGTGGCATGGGGTGGCTGGGAGAATGGGAATACGAGAAGGAGGGACCAACCGTGTGTGGTGAGGGGCTGGGGAGTAGTTGAGGAAAAAGCCTTCACAGAACTGTTAATTGTTACAAATGTTTGACCTAGGTCTTGACAGTCTAAGGAGGGTACAGCCTTGTTGGGGGAGGAACAGCCATGGTGGGGGAGGAAATACCCTAATGCAGAGGCCCTGTTGCATGAGGGCACGAGAAGGCACGTGGATTTTATCTATGTTATTTGGGGAGAAGTACTTCCCAATAGATCCTAACATCTTTTCTTTCACATTTCAGGAATAAAACTCAAAATTTGTTTTTTTCACTTTAGCACAAAATGCAATCACTAAATGAAGGCAATATTTATCTATTTATCTATTTTCGATCCTATAACATATGATTAAATTTCAATGTACATTTGGTCCCCAAATTTTATATATCATCTTGTTTGTTGACAGATCATATGTTTTTGCAATTAATTTAAAACTAGTGCCCATCACTTCGTTGATAGGGAAGAGTGTTTTTTTAATCATCAGTTTGCTGTTGCTAAGTCGCTTCAGTCGTGTCCGCCTCTGGGCGACCCCATAGACGGCAGCCCACCAGGCTCCCCCATCCCTGGGATTCTCCAGGCAAGAACACTGGAGTGGGTTGCCATTTCCTTCTCCAGTGCATGAAAGTGAAAAGTGAAAGTGAAGTCACTCAGTCGTGTCCAACCCTCAGCGACCCCATGGACTGCAGCCTACCAGGCTCCTCTGTCCATGGGATTTTCCAGGCAACAGTACTGGAGTGGGGTGCCATTGCATGACTTAGCAGCATGCAAAAATGACCAGAGTTTTAAATCACTAAGGAAGTTGTCAAGAGAGCATATTACTGTGAAAGGGATTTGAGCATCAAAAAGCATTGGCAAGCATTTGCCTGAGTAATCTCTAAGATCTCAGTAGGTTCTATGATCCTAAATTAATCATTTATGGAACACTTGCTCTGTAGGACCAGCAGTGGGAGTCTGTGGCTTTCACATCATTCTAGAATAAATGCCAGAATCGATGACTGTAGTGAGTTTTAAAGTACAGTCGTCCCTTGTCTCTCAGTATCTGTGGGGGATTAGTTCCAGAACCCTCCATGGATACCAAAGTCCGTGGATGCTCAAGTCTTTTATATACAGTGGGGAAGGATTTGCATATAATCTACATATAACATCCCATACACTGTAAATCATTTCTAGATAACTTGTAATGTCTAGTACAATATAAATGCTATATAAATAGTTTTAAATACAATGTAAATGCTATGTGAATAGTTGGCATTGGGTGGAAAATTGAAATTTTGTTTCTTGGATCTTTCTGGAACTTTTTTTTTTTAATTTTCGTCTGTGGTTTTTTGAATCTGCAGATATGGAACCCACAGGTATGGAGAGTTATACCAGTTCTTTGACATCCCTCCCTTCAGGTAATCTCCTTCCCCTGCCTTTGAATATAGTGACCTTAGTGACTCATTTCTAAAGCACTGAATGTGGTGAAGGTGGTACTACATGGCTTCTGAGATGTGTCAAAAAAAGATGCAGCTCCCACCTGGCTTTCTCCAGACGACACGTGCCTTTGGATCCCTGAGCCATCAGGTAGGAAGTCTGGCCACCCTGAAGTTGCCACGCTGGAGAGTCCATGTGGGGAGACCTTATGGAGATGGAGATGCTGGAGGAGCCCCAGTTGTTCCAGCCCAGGAGCCAAAGGTGTGAGGAAACCTTCCCATGTCCACCCCCAGCTCCTGTCTGACTGACCGTACCACATAGGAGATCCTGAGACCAGTTAACCCCCAGCACTGTGAGAAATAGTAATAGTAACACGTGGTTGTTGTCGGTGTTCTGCACCGTTAATTTTGGGATGGTTTGATTTGTATTACCAGATAGCCAGAACACACGCTAGAGTCTTTACTGGGTTGGGTTCACTACTAGAACCACTCTCTGCTTCTTTCATTCATCCCCCTTTGAGGAAGATACTAAAGATAAATATGTTTAGAATATCTTCACTCTTCACATTTAAAACCATCTCCCACAGGATGCTTCTGCTCATGTCCTCTGAGCCAGGGGGATGGGTGGGTCTTCTCACCCTAAGATATCTTTTCATTTCTTTCTTATCAACAGATGCTAATAGATTTGTGAAATTATGGGATATTTTCATTTTTCCTTTGTGCTTTTCTGTTTTTTTTTGTTTTTTGCCAAATTGTCTACATTGAACACATATTATTTTTGTAAACAGAAATAGTAAATGTAACTAAGGAAAAAATACATCAGTTAAGGAAGATGAGAAAGTTCTGAAGTTAAATAGTGGTGATGGTTGAACAACAGTGTGAACGTATGGAAGGCCGCTGAGCTGTACACTCAAAATGTCTGAAATGGTGAAGTTTGTTATGTATAGTTTACCAAAATGGAAAAATATATACAATTCTGTAAAACTCGACTTGAGTCTCAGCTCCTTCAAGGTTACCTTCCAGATCTCACCAATCCAAACCTATTAAACTCATTAAATATCTGAAATGCTGTATATTGGCAATGAAAGTGTACTTTAAAAAGAAAACATTGGAAATGTTAGCAATTAAAACAAAAAATATCAGTGGAAAGGTGTCTAGTTTGGGATTGAATTTGTAATAAAAACACACTTTAAAAAAATTACTATTTAAAAAAATCATTTTATTTACTTATTTTTGGCAGTGCTAGATCTTCGTTCGGCGAAGGTAATGGCACCCCACTCCAGTACTCTTGCCTAGAAAATCCCATGGATGGAGGAGCCTGGTAGGCTGCAGTCCATGGGGTCGCTAAGAGTCAGACACGACTGAATTACTTCACTTTCACTTTTCACTTTCATGCATTGGAGAAAGAAATGGCAACCCACTCCAGTGTTCTTGCCTGGAGAATCCCAGGGACGGGGAAGCCTGGTGGGCTGCCGTCTATGGGGTCGCACAGAGTCGGACACGACGGAAACGACTTAGCAGCAGCAGCAGGTCTTCGTTGCTGCATAGACTTTTCTTTAGTTATGTTGAGCAGAGGCTACTCTCTGGTTGCTGTGAACAGGCTTCTCATTGCAGTGGCCTCTCTTGCAGAGCACAGGCTCTAAGCTGAGTGGGCTTCAGTAGTTGCGGCTCCCAGGCTCCAGAGCACAGGCTCAGTAGTTGTGGCTCACAGGCTTAGTTGCTCCATGCCATGTAGGATCTTCCCAGATCAGGGATGAATCCATGTCTCCTGCACTGACAGGCAGATTCTTTACCACTGAGCCACCAGGGAAGCCCATACATACACTTAAAAAAAAAAAAAAAAGATAATTATATAGATAAAACAAAGTTCTGCATGAATGAAAATGATTCAAAGTTTATTACAATACATGATTCATCTCTGAGTACATTTACGTAGTTATAATGATGTAAACACTGAATATTGATCTAAGTAAAACTGCAGTAGAACTGCTCTATTGAAAAGATGAGGAGGGGGTAAGCGGTGTGTGTGCTTGGTGGATATGGGAGGGAAAACAGCTAAATTCTAATCTTTTGTAGTGGGATACCACTAGATAATGAATAAAACTGGAAAAAAGAATCACAGAGTAACGTTACAAACATGTTATTTAGAGATTTTAGAACTTGACTCCTTAAGCTATGTGGCTATGTAACTATGATAGAATTAAAACTTAAAAAAAGAGATGATACAAGTACTGTTCACATGGTGGCCCCCCTGCTCTGAGCCATCCTTCCTCCGCAGCTTTCTACACCACCTTGCTGAGCCCAGCAGCTAATTCCTGCTGGAATCACTGCTCTTGGACACCCACTTGTGCCTAAGGCCACCTTGCCCCTGCAGGCCTGGGTTTGGAGTGGCTCTTTCTGTCCCCTTGTGTGGGGCCTCTGTACACCCAACACAGTGGGCTGAGACCAGCTCTCTCCCAAGGTCTCTGGAAGCTCCGCCTGTAGCTGGATATACTGACTGTGGCAGGATGCTAGCCCTGCCTTCTGTGGAACTGAAGGTAGGTGATGCTGGTCACACTGTCCACCCATCTTTGGAAGCTGCACCCTCCATGCTGGAGACTGTGACCTCCCTCAGCCCCTGGGGGCCCGAGTCCTCCCCAGGCCCTGTCCTACCTAATAGCCTTTTTCCTCTTCACTTTCCCCATTAAAGTATATATGTCTTAGGGGCTTCCCCAGTGGCTCAGTGGTAAAGAGTTCGCCTGCCATTGCAGAGTCCGCCTGCAATGCAGGAGACACAAGTTCCATCCCTGACCTGCGAAGATCCAATATGCCTCAGAGCAGATAAGCCTGTGCACCACAACTGTCGAACCTGTTCTCTAGAGCCCAGAAACGGCAGCTACTGAGCCCACGGGCCGTAATTACCAAAACTTGTGCAACCTAGAACTCGTGCCGTAATTACCAAAGCTTGCGCACTCTAGAGCTCGTGCTCTGTGACCTGAGAAGCCATGCACAGCAAACAAGGGTAGCCCTCACTCTCCGCAAGTAGAAAAAAGCTTGCACAGCCTAACAAAGACCCAGCAAGGGCAAAAGTCAGTCAATAAAGTTTAAGTATATATGCTCATGACCCACCTTCTCTTCTGGTCTCTCAGACAAACTGAATCTGTGGAGGTGCAGCCAGCAGGAGAGGGACAGGGGGCAGATGCACAACCCCATGGGCTCTCACTGTTCAAGGCCCTTACAGCCCATCCCAGCACTCCCCTTCCCTATCGTAGCCCTCCCCAGCCACACTCAGCTTCCCGCCTTCCAGAGTGCCAGCTCCCAAACTTTACCCGCTTCATGCCTGTGAGGAAAGGATTCTTTGCCTAGAATGACTTACTCTCACCTGGAGAAACTCACTCCTTGACACCTAATCCAAATGCCACCTCCTCTGTGCAGCCCTATTGACCATCCTCTTTTCTTGTAAAAAATTTTTTTTATTTATGTATTTCTTTTTGGCTGCTCTGGGCCTTCGTTGCTGTGCATGGGCTTTCTCTAGTTGTGGTGAGCGGGGGCTCCTCTTCATTGTGGAGCGTGGACTTCTCATTGTTGTGGCTTCTCTTGTTGCAGCTCCTGGGCTCTAGGGTGCACAGGCTTATTTGTTCCAAGGCATGTGAGATCTTCCCAGATCAGGGATTGAACCAGTGTCCCCTGTACGGCAAGGTGGATTCTTAACCGCTGGGAAGCCCTGACCATCCTCTTTGCCACTGCCCAGAGAAAACAGTCACTCATATTTGTTGAGTGCTGTGTGTCAGATACTGGGAATTCTGCATGCATTTTTTTCATACTGAAGTTCACAGCAACTCCATGAAGTAGTACCATTAATAACTCTATGTTATAGAAGAGGTGGCTGAAGCACAGAGAGGTTAAGTAACTTGCCCAAGGTCACACAGTAGGAAGTGATTCGGTGGGAGACAGGAAGACAGACTCTCTAGGTCAAAGCCCCTTGTTCTAACTGCCATTCTTCCCTGCCTCCTGGGGGTGGGGGGGCTCACACAAGACTCAGCACTCGACATCTCTCTTTGTACTGACCCTCTTTTATTTATACATCTATGTCCACTTCTGGACTGAGAACCCTTGGAGAGTAGACTGACTCCTCTGAGCATTCCCAGATCCCTGAATCCTTCAGCATGAGCCAGGTCATGGCAGCTGCTCAACTCATGTTGCTTGCTCAAGGATGAGTGAAGCCAGGAATAGCATTCTGCTTCTGCACTGTGACCTTGGACAAGGCACACAACCTCCCTGAGCTCTCATTTCTTTCTCTGGAGGAAGAAAATAAAAAAGCAACCTGGTGGACGGAGGGTATTAATACTGAATAACTAATCTTAGCTTACTATGAAGATCAAATTGAACATGATGCTGTCATGAGGAAATATAGTGTAAGCAGTGGGGCACTCACCATATAGGTGCTAGCAGTTGATATTCAGGGTTTCCTTGGTGGCCCTAAAGAACCAGGGTGCCAATGCAGGAGACATAAGGGATATGGGTCTGATCCCTGAGTCAGGAAGATCCCCTGGAGAAGGACGTGGCAACCCCCTCCAGTATTCTTGCCTGGAGAACCTCCATGGACAGAGGAGCCTGGCGGGCTACAGTCCGTACAATCACAGAGTCAGACATGACTGAAGCAACTTAGCACGCAGCTGGTATTCGGAGGGAAATGTGTCAACTGCTCACAGGTAAAACATGTTATGCTAACAGGGGTCTTACAGTTAATGATACCTTCATCCAAGTTAATGTGTAATTCTGGAAGATCAGCCTTCAGTCAGGCCAATGAGAAGTATCTGAGGTCAAGGCAGAGCCTGGTCACCCCCATGGGAGGCTTCTGTCCCCACCCTCCTTACTCGTCCTGGAACCTGGTCTTTTCCCAAGGTCTCTGGGGCTGGCTCATGTTCCCCTCCCCACCCAGCATCTAACTTCTCCCCATGGCTTGAGTCTGACAGCTCAGGTCTTGGAAAGCAGACTGCTCCCCTTGGCAGCCCTTCACTCCTTGGAGGAGATGAGGTCAGATCAATGGCAGGAATGCCAACTTCATAAATCACTTCCAACATGTTGACCTCACCGCAACTCCGTGAAGAAGGTATTAGAACCCCACTGTAGAGTCCAAGGTTACAGAAGCCAAGGGCTTGCTCAAGAGCACAACTGCTGGACTTGAACACAAGTCTATCAGATTTCAAATATGCTAGTCTTTCTCATGCTCCCCCTTCTTTGTCTGGGCAAGTTCAGGGAGATTCATATCCAAGACCCACCCAGTACAGGCTTTCTGAGCTCAGCGTGAGTCCCCAGAGGAACTCAGATTTCAGGCAAATTCCATATTTCCTTGATTCTAAGATGTATTCTTATTCAGTTTTATGTTTCTGATATGGAGATCATAAAAACGATAACAGTTGAGATTTTAGGAAATTTAGAAGGACTCCTGGGACCGCAGTCAAGTGTCTCTTTCAGTTACCAACTGGTTCTGTGCCTTTGTCATTTTACATGCCTGTACCTCAGGGAGTTGGCCTGATTTTTGGCACTGGCTCTGCCACTTGACAGCCATGTGGCTCTGTGGTCCTCTCCGGGATTTAGTTTCCTCATCTCTAAAATGATTGGAGGGGTCACTGATTTTATTTATTTATTTAAATTTTTGGCTGTGCTGGGTCTTCACTGCTGTGCATGGACTTTCTCTAGTTGCAGTAGGCGGTCTTTTCACTGTGATGGCTTCTCTCGTTGTGGAGCACAGGCTCTAAGGCACGCAGGCTCAGTGGTTGTGGCACACAGGATTAGTGGCTCCATGGCATGTGGCATCTTCCCCGACCAGGGATCAAACCCATGTCCCTGCACTGGCAGGCGAATTCTTAACCCCTGGACCACCAGGGAAGTCCAAGATGATTTCTAAGATGATTTCTGTTCTGGCTCTGACATTCCATGAATGCGGTCTTCCAATGCTCTGTCTCAAAGGTTCTACATTACTCTGGCTGTACATTAGTATCATCTAGGGAGCTTATCAAAAATTATTAAAATACGGCTGACATCCTCCCCCACCCATCATGTTGATGTAACTGACCCCAGGAAAGACTCAGACATCCACCTTTTTATAAGCTCTCTTGGCAATTGTGACTGCAAGCAGGGCTCAGAAGTACCACTCTTCCAGACCTAAAGCCTCAGTGGGGGACAAAGGATAGAAATTCCAATGACATTTCAGAGGAGCCTTAAAAGCTTAAATCTGGGCAGAATTTTCTTTTGCAGTCTTACAAATAGATTGGTGGATGGGTATTCAGGAACCTATAACCTATCAATTTAGTTCAGTTCAATTCAGTCGCTCAGTCGTGTCCGACTCTTTGCAACCCCATGAATCGCAGCACGCCAGGCCTCCCTGTCCATCACCAACACCCAGAGTTCACTGAGACTCACGTCCATCAAGTCAGTGATGCCATCCAGCCATCTCATCCTCTGTTGTCCCCTTCTCCTCCTGCCCCCAATCCCTCCCAGCATCAGAGTCTTTTCCAGTGAGTCAACTCTTCGCATGAGGTGGCCAAAGTACTGGAGTTTCAGCTTTAGCATCATTCCGTCCAAAGAAATCCCAGGGCTGATCTCCTTCAGAATGGACTGGTTGGATCTCCTTACAGTCCAAGGGACTCTCAAGAGTCTCCTCCAACACCACAGTTAAAAGCATCAATTCTCGGTTCAGCTTTCTTCACAGTCCAACTCTCACATCCATACATGACCACTGGAAAAACCATAGCCTTGACTAGATGGACCTTTGTTGGCAAAGTAATGTCTTGGCTTTTCAATATGCTATCTAGGTTGGCCATAACTTTTCTCCCATTAGATGATCCCATATAGGGGAGGTCAAAATAATTTTTTCATTAAAAATTTTTTGATATTCAAATATCTAATAAGTGATTCCTACCTGGCTATAGTAGGTATGATGGGGAGAGTTAACCAAGTATAATACAGCGCCTAGTCTAACAGTCTCCAATCTAAGTGCAGAAACAAAATCAGAGGCAAACAGTATGGTATAAAATTAAGTGCTAAATCTAAGATAATTTTTATTGAGCACTTTTATTGCATGCCAGGCACCAAGTGCCTTCTAGTATATTAGACGAATTTAATCCTCACAATAACCCACTGAGGAGGGTTCTGCTACTATTCCTACTTCTCACTTAAGGAAACCAAGGATCAGAGTGTTGTGTAAACATGCACAAGCCCATAAAGATAGCAAGTAGCAGAGGCAAGGGTTGAAGCCAGGCTCCAAAGCTGACGCTGGTACCATTGTGCAATACCACCTATGTTGGCTGGGAGACTCTCATATAAGCTCTGTAGGGTACCAAGAGGAGCCTGGGTCTGGCCTCAAAGCATGTGTTCTACTAATTAAAAGAAGAGAGGAAACTTTCCAGATGCTTGTGGGTGAGAGAAGAGACCATGTGAGGGAACGTGAGGTGACAAGGGCTTTGAGTGTCGAGTGGATTTGACTAGGGACAGGAGTGAGACAGTGTGAATTTATCATGCCGTTAAGGAGGTGGCAGTGCTCTGCCAAGTGCACTAGTGAGGTGGGAGGTGAAGTCGGTCCTGAGGACCTGCTGAGGGCAAGGTCCTCTCCATCTTCGTTTCCTCATGGTCTACACAGGCCTGGCACATGATTGCTACTGTATTTGGTCAGTGAAGTTGGCAACTGCTTCTTTGAAGTCATTTGGAATTCTTTTTAACCTTTTATTTTGTATTGGGGTATAACCAATTAACAATGTTGTGCCAGTTTCAGTTTCAGAACATGGAAGGGACTCAGCCATACATATACATGTATCCACTCTCCTCCAAACTCCCCTCCCATCCAGGCTGCCACATAACACTGAGTGGAGTTTCGTGTGCTATACTGTAGGTCCTTGCTGGTTATCCATTTTAAATATAGCCGTGGGTACATGTCAATCCCAAACTCCCTAACTATTCCTTTCCCCTGGCAACCATAAGATCATTTTCAAAGTCTGTGGGTCTCTGTCTTGTAAGTAGGTTCTTTGTATCATTTCTTTTTAGATCCCACATATAAGGGATGTCATACGATATTTCTCCTTCTCTGAAGAAAGTCACTTGGAAATCTTTTTTAAGTAGAAAACAAAACTTTAATGAAAACTTGAAAGCTCCAGTATGAAGTAACAAAATCAACAACCTACAAATCTTTCAGTCCTTTGCCTTTCAAGCAAAATATTCTCTTCAAAAAAATGCCCATTTCATAATAAATATCCCCATCTATAGGCTAGGCATGTCTGAGCTGATACATGGATATAAAATTCAAAAGAGAAGGGAACGAAAATATTTTAAAAATAAAAATCTGAATCCTTTCCTTGAGGTATATAACAATATGGTTACCAATATATTCAGCACCTTGTAATAATCAAGTTACTAATTGGAGCCCTGGAACAGCCCCTGAAATGAAAGAACAAGAGATCCTAGTTGTTCATGAGTCACAAGTTGGCAGCAGAAGAAAAACTGACAGCAACTGGACAGGAACTCAAATACATGAAATCCACATGTTCTGAACAATTACACACTCACTTCAAATAGCTAATAGTCTATAGGGTTTTACAAAAGGAGCTCAGAGCCTGGAATATGAATCGATTGCCCTCTGAGTGATGGGCATTCCTAAAGCATCCTTAATGCTTTTTTTTTTTTTTTTAATCAACACAGGACTCCATATGAGGGGACCAAACATCAGATCTCATCTCACAGATTACCTTGGGTGTAGAAACTTCAGATGCCACTTGTTATTTTGTTGTTTTTGTTGCTAAGTCATGTCCAACTCTGCGACCCAATGGACTACAGACCGCCAGGCTCCTCTGTCCATGGGATTTCCCAGGCAAGAATACTGGAGTGGGTTGCCATTTCCAGCTCCAGGTGGAATTTTTTATCTTCACTTTCTACTCCAACCCAGCATGACATTGAAGGTTCTGGACTGAGGAGGTAGGAGCAGAGACAGGAATGAGGATGGACAGTTGAGACAACGAAAAACAATGACATGGCTCAGCAACACACCATTAAGTGCCCAAGTACGTTAAGTACAGAGGGTGGCATTCACATGCCTGCTGAGGGATGGCACTGTGGCCATACATGTGCCCAGAAACCGAGCCAACATGGAAAATCCATTTCACAGAAGAGCACCGTAGTTTCCAGAACCTACCTGGCCGGAGGACCTTCCTGCAGATAATTGTCACTTGTGAGAAGAATGCTAGAAGTGAAGGTATTAGTCACTCAGTCGCATCAAACTCTGTGACCCCAGAGACTGTAGCCCGCCAGGCTCCTCTGTCCCTGGGATTCTCCAGGCAAGAATACTGGAGTGGGTTGCCACTTCCTTTTCCAGGGGATCTTTCCGACCCAGGGATCGAACTGCATTGTAGGCAGACTCTTTACCATCTGAGCCACCAGGGAAGTCTGAGAAGAACGCTTAACCATGTCCTTCCGCAGAGCGCTTTTCCAGTGAAGATGTGCAGGTGTGGGCAGTGGCAGGGAGTGGGTTCCTGACACTGGCTAAGGACACTGTCCTGTTCCCAAACTTCTATTTCAAGAACTCAAGTAGGGAGCCAATTTAGAAGGTGTATCTTTCAGCAAGGTGCACACAAACTCAGAAATCTCATTCCCTGTGTCAGAGCTGATCCCATGTAATCCATTTCAGTGAGAGCTCACCCCCATCCAGGGTGGCATGGCCAGGGCACCAGATCTGTGGACAGAACTAGGCTGATTATTTAAATCCTGCTAATTCCCCAAATTGCTCCAAGCCCCAAATAAAATTATGGTTATGGATCCTTATACTGCAATTGTTTTAATTCTGCTCCCTCCAAAGCACCAAGGGATCAATCCTTATTTCTCATAACCACTGCGTGGGTGAGGTCAGGCCAGAGGGCCGTCAGAGGCCTTGAGGTCATACACTTGCTCTGACAGGACCCTGGAGCCCAAGAGCCACTGGCAAGTCTGCACTGCCATCCATCTTTGTGGGATGATTATGGCCAGTTTGAAAGCTGATTTTTGATTAGCAATAATCCTGGGTAAATTAAAGAGATCATAGTCTATAAGAGTTTCTCACCTGGAGTGCCATAAATTATATGTGCGCTGAGGTACTAAATTTCTTTAGTTTGGGTGGGTCTGGCTGATCATTTCTGGCTAAAAGTAACCTCAACAGGTTAACCTAGTGCACCTTAGTTTATCCCAGAGTCATTTAAATGTCTTTTTTTCCTTTTTTTAAAATATGTCATGAGGGAAAAAGGATAGGTCTATGGCAGTAGGATGTTTAATCTTTTATTTCTAAATTTTTATATATAAAGTTTAAAGACCATAATATAGAACACAGCATTTTTTTTTTTTTAAACATTATCCCTTTGAGTATCTGATGTGAAAGCCCTGCTCCCCGGAATGCACCCCCACTCATTCATGGAGTATTTTGCATACAACTTCAGAGGGCTATAGAATCCAAACTGAAGGTCTGTTCTGGAAGAATTATGAGACAAATATAAATTTACTATTTTTAGAGGGGTTCATCTGCTTCTTTCCTCCACCTTTTCTCTAGTTCTGCCCTTAAAGACCAGAGAATTGCCAAAGAAATCTCTGAGGAAAGTATTACTCTGAACTCCCTTGTAACTTCCTAGGGAGCATGCAGAAACCACTGACAACTCCAAGAGGTATTCCAGAGAAACTGCCAGCTGCTCAGGGAGGAGATGCTAATCACTGGCTCCAAGCATCGCCCACCCTTGGAGTACCAGCTCTGGGTGCTGGGAACCACTTACACATACAAAACACATCACCCTCTGTGTCTGGATGCATCTTTTAAAGTGAAAGATGCTCAGCTGTATCCGACTCTTTGCAACCCCATGGAATATTCAGTCCATAGAATTCTCCAGGCCAGAATACTGGAGCGGGTAGCCTCTCCCTTCTCCAGGGGATCGTCCCAACCCAGGGATCGAACCCAGGTCTCCTGCATTGCAGGCGGATTCTTTACCAGCTGAGCCACAGGGGAAGCCCAAGAATACTGGAGTGGGTAGCCTATCCCTTCTCCAGGGGATCTTCCTGACCCAGCAATCGAACCAGGGTCTCCTGCATTGCAGGCAGATTCTTTACTAACTGAACTATCAAGGAAGCCTGGATGTATCTTTGGTTAGTACCTATACTAGAAACCACATGTAATCAATCACCTTGCAGTCTCCATTCTCCACTGCAAGCACATGACCTTGTTTGTGTGTTTTAACCAGTCACGGTTGCCACTAGTCAAAGCAAGAGTGTACAAATGCGGAATGGGGGAAAAAGGGACATTTACATCAATTAATTTTAGCAGCATCTTTATTGCAACAAAGAACCTGTAATAAAATGCAACAAAACTAAGGTTTCACTTTACATGATTAAAAGCCATGTAGCTGAAAATGAGAAAACCCATAAACTTACTGGAGTGAGACATGCAGTTCTTTTTATACAAGTCAACGCTTAAAACAGCAGGCACTTTATGTTCTAAAATTAAAGACCTGAACTCCAATTGTGCTGAATACAACATAAATTTGTATTTGGGTTATTTAAAAACAAACATACAAACACTACTTCTCTCTCTCTGTGAGGGACTTCTTAAATGATTACCTAGAATTGTCTTTTGACAAAGTAAGAAAAAACTGGAGCCAGCACCTTGCACTAACATGCCTTCATATTTTAGGCTGCAAGATGGATAGGTGAGGTTGGGCTGTGGAAAGGTGAGAGTCAGGAAAGTTTCCTACGTCTGCTGGGAATGGACACTCAGCTTCCATATCTTAGTTTAGATATGGCTATGTCTTTTTGCTTACTTTAAATAGCTCTAATTTGGGTTCCTAGGCTTAAACAAGCACTTTATATCCCAAGCCCCAAACCTCCCACTACACCAAGGAAGACACGTTGAGTTTAACAATTTTAATTAACTTCAGAATGTCATATACTAATTAGAAGTACTGCTTCATTAATAAGCATGCTTAGCATTTACTTCAGAATGGAAAAATTAACCATTTTATGTTATCTTTAAAATGTTTCATAGGAATATATTAATAAATACTTCTTTAAAAATTTGCCTTTTCTACATATCATTTAACTACCATGAGCTGGGATATCTGGATGGAGTCTAGCACTGACAAAGCACTAAGGGGCTGTGTGGCCACGGGTATATTTTCTCCTCTCTATATGGAGGTTCCTCCTCTAAAAAATGAGAACATCAGATTATATCAAAGATATAATAGCTTGAAAGTTCTGTAATTCTATAATAATGAGAGATCTCATAGGAATCATTCCACCTAAAGAGAGACAATGTTACAGAGAGGTGGGATACACTTTTCTTCAAGAAATAAAACAAGTAAAAGTAAGCATCAGTTACCTATTACCTCATTCTTTTGAAAAATCATGCATGCATTGTGACTTCTTCCTCTTATGTGTGAGGCATTGGAAACAAGCCAGGAACAGCAAGAGGGAAAAACCTTCATTCCAAAATTAATCTCCAGACCAAGGGGAGATACAGTTAATGATACCTTCTGCTTTTTTCACAGTGAAAAAACAGCCAATAATTACTGTATGAGGAGCTATCTTGACTATTGTTTTACGTTCTTGAAAATCAGTCCAGTGTAAAAATCACCTATTATTTTCTTAATCCAACTCAGTCCTATAGGAGAGTTTCTTAAAGTAGCTCCACAAATGACTTGCTTTAGAGACACCTGGAAAGCTTGTTAGAAATGCAGATTCCTGGTCTCCACTTAATCAACCAAATCCAAATTTCTAAGAGTGAGGTTCAAGAGTGCATTTCTTTTCAAAAGCATCCAGATGAATGAGATCTTGAGTCTCCCTGCTCAACACACAAGCAACCATACCTACCTGATGGCTGTTCAAGTGCACTCAATTATCAAACCTGCAAAACTCCCCCTTGATGTTTAACCTAGAGCTTTTTGGTTCTCACTAAAAATGTTGCTATACTCTTGCCTTTTAGTTTGTTGCCCATACATAGGGTACAAATAGTTTTAGTGAGGTTTCTACAGATTGCCTGAATTGACTATGCTTTTCCCATTGATTTTAAAAATCAAATTCAGTCAAGTTGTCTTTCTGCATGCAAATTCAGTCAGGTATTTTCCCTCTCTATAGAAGGAGAATGGCCTTTAACTGACTGACAGGGAATGATAACAGAAGCATTCCTTGTGATGGGAGGAAAGCAGATGGCAAGATGCAAAAGGAAAATATCTGTGAATTTGAGAGTCCATGAGGTTCCTTTAAGGTTTGTTTTGGTAAAATACGAGATGCCATTTTGAAAACACAGCCATATTGGGTAAGAGGTTTCAAATGAACGGCTGTCTAAAAGCTACTGTATACCATTTCTACTTTGCATATTATATAAGGATATATCCTCGGAGGCCAACTAGGTCCACAAACAAAAATGGTCTTCAGTAATCAGATACAAACTTTAGTCATGGGGGAAAGTACTTTCTTGGGGAAGAATATTACCCAAATCAATTTAATTTAACATTGAAAAGAATATAAACATATCTCAGCATGGGAAAATATCATAAACAAGAAAATCCATACATATACAGTCATAGGGAAAAGTGTGGTACCTATAATACAGTATAAATACAAAAACAGCAAAACCCAACCCCCCTCCGTGGACAGAACCACCAGGTCACCCTGCCATCTCTGGACGTCTCCCACCTCCCGTGTGGCCCTCAAAGATGAGGCCCACGTCTCAAGCACAGTTATCTTGACTAACGGAGGCTGTGCTCTCTAGGATTAGGAATCTATTCACTCTGTAATGGTGAGAGACAGTAAATTTTTTTTCTTTTGGAATATTGTTTAGAAGTACTGATAACGACTTTCCGAACATTGAGGCTTGTGATAAAAAGGGTCAAACTCTTGGGTGCCTTCTCTGACATTGGCTCCAATGTGACCCAGCTAGCACCCTAAGATGCTAAGATGACAGATCCCAATCAGCACTATGAGCTCCCTTAATAGTCAAGCTCTAGGGCTAAATCAGGAACATGTCATGACCACTCAAGAAATCGCTTATAAGCTTTGAACACTGAAAAAGAGAGTCATGGCTGGCTGGGGATCAGTTTATGGTAAAGAGGTTGTCTGGAAACCTCTGTATTTTAAGATCACAATATTTAAATGATGCTCAAATAATTTATAAAGGTTCAAGAAAGTTTCAATTTGCAAGGCTTCCAAAATTAAGAAGAAAATAACAAAAAATTAGAATTGAAATGTAAAAGTAACTGTAAGGAGCTTTTCTTCCCCTGAATAATGTTACTCTGTAACTGTTGGCAAGAGAGTGATTTCTTAATTCTGGTTTCCTTAGCTAATATTCTAGGAGTTTAAATTTCAATTCTGAAACTTTTTCATGAGTATTTTTGGTCAGATTATACTTCTGCTTAGTTCTTAAGCAGACCCTTGCCTTCTCCTCTCCTTGCCATTCTCCACACCCTGGTCTCCCCAACTCCACCAAAATTCCCTTCCATTGCCCTAAAACTCTGGAACATTTCAGTGAGGAAAATACCCAATGGAAAATGGCACCATTAAATTTTCTGAAGAATACGAGTGAATGTGTACTTTTTTCTTTTCCCAAAGGGAAAGGAACTGCCTGCAAATATTTAAGCTCTAATTATCTGATTAAAATTTTCCTGCCTGTAATTATCAATATTATAATCATGCTACATATACAGTTACTTGCCTTTATGTGAAAAGAAAAACCCACTCGGTCATATCATCAAAGAGAACCATTTATACTAGATACAATTTAAATTGGCTAAAAACTGGTCAGAGTTTGAATGAAACAAAGTAAGTGTCTTTAGGAGGCCACTAACTTAACCCTGAACAATCGTTAATGATTGGTTAAGTCATAGGTTTAATAGTGATTACTTTATAACATGCTGGATACACCCCAAGCAACGAAGCAGAAGCTATTCAATTACATTTAAGTGCTATCAAATCTGTAACTAGTCAGAGATTCTGGAATTGAACCAAGCCAATCACTAATATCATCATATTTTAACAAATTCCGAAGTATACTGTAAAAATACACTAAGTCCATGAGGTTTCATAATGCTATTAAAAATGAAAATAAGGTAGTATGAATACATAGTGCTAATGTCTTATTTCTTTCAGTGATTCTCAAGGTATTGCTGGGTCCCTTAGAAATACGTGTCATTTAGTTTTGTGTGTGTATGGTTAAGGTATGAGATTACTATCCACAAGCTGTAAACACCTGCGTGGCACCAGATGTACTTTCAGAAGTAGATGTTATGTGGCAAGTACCAAAATGTGATGATCAATTCTCTATTGATTAAATTTAAACTTCCTCATTTGGTTAAACAGCCAGTGTACACCAGAGTTCTACACAGGTCAAAATTATATCACTTTCAGAGCAGCAATACGTGATCCAAGGTTTTCTTGAAGGTAGTGCAAAAGATGCAGTTCATAATGTTCTCCAGATTCAGGAACTCTTATGCTGTGTCTCTCCTGAGGATAGATCTTAAAAAACAACAACCAAATCAAAATACAAAAAATAAGAACTTAGTATCTCCTTCCAAAGCTTTCCAGAGATTCTCAACAGGAATAATAACATGGAGCAGAGCTTCTCCAAGATATTGCATACACACCTCCAATGTAAAGGCTCCCCTCCTTTTATTTTTTTATTATTATTAAAAAATTTTTTTGGCCATGCCCCACGATGTGTAGGCTCTTAGTTCCTGTCCAAGGTAGGAACCCACGCCCCCTGCACTGGAAGTGTGGCATCTCACTGGGGAAGCCCCTCTTCCTTTTGTAATTCCCTATGTATCACTAAGCTTACAGAAGGATCAATGGTTCTCCAAGTGTGGTTTGCAGACTTCTGGAGTCTTCAGAAACCCTTTCAAGGGATACACAGGGTCAAAACTACTTTCAGGACAAAACTAAGACAAAACTAAGACATTAAGGAATAAGCGTTTATTCACTGTGTTGGCATCTGCACTGATAATTAAAGGCAACGGTGGGTAAAACTGCTGGTGCCTTAGCATGAATCAAATCAGTGACGTACACTTTAGTAAATAAGAAAAAATGCCAGCTTCATTTAAGCAGAAGTTAGAATTTTATTAAATTGCAACCCTTGAGCAGAGGTCTTTTTATATTCTGTGGTGATAAAACGGGCAGAATGCATAAAGCACTTCTGCTACAGGATGTCTGAAGGGAAAGACTTGTACAACTGAGTTTTCTTTCTTTTATCTGTGCCTCGAGGCATGCAAGCTCTTAAGTCCCCAACCAGGGATCGAACCCATGCCCCCTGCACTGGAAGTGTGGCATCTTAACCATTGGATTGCCAGGGTTTCTCAAACTGAGCTTATAAATGGAACTCCATTTTCTCACTTGAAAGAAAGACATCTACGGTGATTTAGACTTGGCTATTTGGCAAACATTTTCTCAAAAATAATAGCTGGCTACTTCAAAGACAACATTGACAGTATTTGCTGCTAGTGATAAATTGTGAGATTTTAAGTGAAAATTAGAATTTTGGAAAACTTGCATTCTATCAACTACTATTTCATGAGTTTCCAATACCTGGAAGACTTTTCTCTTGGCATTAGTGGTAGTATTAATGTATGTGATTTAAAAAATATTGTATGATAAAATGAGTCAACAATTAGAAGTGAACCAGTGTTTTCCAGATGACCAATGCATGGATAAAAGATGCATCTGAAGTACAAGATCCACCCAACAGACTATAACAGAGCATGAGAAGTTTACAGATATGGCTTCGGATTCTACACTAAAACTAACCTTTAAGAACTACCATTTGTCCAGTTTTAGTGCAGCAACAAAGAACAGCTATTATTATCTGAAAAAGCTAAAATATTACTCCCATTTCTTAGCTAGGTATTTTGTGAGGCTGAAATTTCTTCATTTACTTTAGCCAAAACAACATTTCACAACAGAAGTAGATATGAGCATTGAGGTGTTATTTCTTATTAAGTCAGATATTAAAGGGATTTACAAATATGTAAAACAGTACTAACTTTCTCACTAAGCTTTAAATTGTTTTTCCCCCATTAAAAAAATGTGATCTGTGCTAACATGTAATAATAGTTTATCATTGGTAAATAAATAAATATTTTAAGATTTTCTTAGTCAATGTAAGAGCAATACCCACTGACATAATTCACGTAAAGAAAAACTGTTTGGTATATAGAAGGGCCCCGAGACCCTTGGAAACTGATGCTACAGCAAATATCTCAGAGTTTACCCAAAGAAATGCCAACTGAAACATAAAAGAAGGAAAGTAATATTTTTCATTTCTTACGAGCATATAATCCATGCAAGGAGCAGAAACAAGGAAGAAAAGGAAGAACGGTTTCTCTTAAAAGTTTTTTTTTTTTAATAATGGAGCAATGGAGGTGGGTAACTTGGTTTCTGCCCCAGTGTCAATATAAAATAGAAGAAAATTAAAAGACCATATATTCAGGTCCTAAAAATCCTTTACAATGAAATCAAGTAGCATTTCCTCATCCTTCCAAGGGGAAGAAGAAAAGCAAAGGAGGATAGTGAATGGACTCCTGTCATCTTGTCCACGACTACAAACTGAAAGCAGATACAGACACACAAGTCATGTAATCGGACAGGCCAATTTTCATCCTGACTTCAACAGAACAGAATCTTAACTTTTACCAACTAGAGGCACTGCTAACTATGCCTAGTATTTCAGTTCTCTTAAGCAGACAGTGGCCACAGCTGAAAATTCAACCTCACTCCATAGTTTATTATATTTCAAAGTAACCAATCATGAATCATGACTATATTAATCAGAAAATTAAAATAACTCACCTGTAAATCATATGGCTTTCCAGCCCTCACTAAAAAACTCAGTAATATACTGGTGTGTGCAAAATGAACATTCTCATCCAAGAACCCATGTAAGAGCAGTAAACGATTTGGTCTGGAGAAATGGAAATATCAGAAGATGAGGTAAAATAGAGTATTTGCGAAAACTACTTAACTTGTTAAAACTAACCATAACCTACTACAATAACTTCCTTATACTGTAATGTTAGAATAAGATTCAACATTTCAATATTAAATTAGTAATATATTAACCAGATGCTACATGTAATGAAAAAAATCAAACGTGTTCAATTTCCTATTAAGATATTATCATACATCAATAATTACAGCATGTCCCTAGAAAAGGAATAATCATATATGCTATTTGTAAAATATACGTAAGCAGAAATGGGATTTTTTCGACTCTGAAACAGTGGTGTTGTGCTGTGCTTAGTTGCTCAGTTGTGTCCAACTCTTTGAGACCCCATGGACTGTAGCCTGCCAGGCTCCTCTGTCCATGGACATTCTCTAGGCAAGAATACTGGAGTGGGTTGCCATGCCCTCCTCCAGGGAAACAGTGGTATACTTAATTAATAAAGATTCTTTTAGCACTTAAGCAATTGCTTCAAATATAACTCGCTGCTGCTGCTAAGTCACTTCAGTCGTGTCCGACTCTGTGCGACCTCAGAGACGGCAGCCCACCAGGCTCCCCCGTCCCTTGGATTCTCCAGGTAAGAACACTGGAGTGGGTTGCCATTGCCTTCTCCAATGCATGAAAGTGAAAAGTGAAAGTGAAGTCGCTCAGTCATGCCCGACTCTTAGCGACCCCATGGACTGCAGCCTACCAGGCTCCTCCGTCCATGGGATTTTCCAGGCAAGAGTACTGGAATGGGTTGCCATTGCCTTCTCCTAAAAAACCAAAATTATATGAACTGGCCTATAATTCAGCTTTAAGAAAACAGCCATGCTTTCTAGTAATCCATATAATATTAGTTTTATTTTTGTCATATTTGTAGCTTTCCTTACTATTAAAGACAATCTTAAAAAATACAATTTAAAATTTTAGTTTTAAAGCTTGAACTTACTCAGAGGGGAATTTTTCTGCTTGCATGGCTACAGATCCTAAGTAATAGCCCTGTTCATTCTGGTCAGGGTGACCCATATAACGTTCCGTGTAGCCTGTATCATAGAAGATCCACAGAGTGACTGGGGCCCCGGCAATAGCAACCTACAGAAGATAACAGTGACAGTCAAGTGTGGTTCAGAAAAGAATGGTTAACACTGACAGTCTGTAACTGCAAATTTATAGGCTAAAATTATCTTTAGGCTTTAGCCTCACAACTGTGGTCTCAGGCAACTGAGAAAATCAAAGGGGAATGCCAAGGTCAAGAACTTGATACTTAATGAGTCAGATAGCTTCATGTTCCACAGAGGTGGCACACGCTAAATCCTTAACCTGGGCTGGATGAAACATAAACATGAGTCTCCATTAGAAGAGGAGGCTGAACTAGAACATATGAATGCCTCAGTGTAAGCTGAGGAAAAAAATATGGGACACGTGTCAGCTTTACATAGGAAGAGCAGTCATTTTCTTCTTTTTTGTTTTTTTAGCTTCTGTTGGCAGTACAGAATTTAAAACAATGAATGAAATATATTTACGTACTAAACACTTGTCTCATTTTAAGGCTCCCACAGTTTTATATTTAAATATTGTAATTACTTTCTTGACAGCTGCAAGCCTGGGAAAATTATGGCAGTATTCAGACTTCATTTTGTTGTTATTATAAATAAAGATTATCTGAATATACAAAAACCTTGTCACTTTTATTCCTAAAAATAAATAATTTCCACTGTAAAATAAAATGTTAATGAAATATTAAAAAAAGAAAAATGCTACTCATTATTTCCATTTGCTTAACAGTTTTTAGCATCTTTTTTCTAACATATTTTTCTACAACCTCTAACATAAGAGGTTGTTTATAAAGTTGTAATCACTGCTTATATATTTAGTAGTTTATTCATTTGGTACAGACTTACTTAGGACCTACTATGTGCCAAGCCTTGTGCTTGGCTGCTGAGGATACAGCATAAGGCAGATAGATCCCTGCCCTCAGACGCTGTAGCCCAATAATTAAAAAAATAAGAACAATCCAATACGAATGTGGGTTTTACTAATCAAGACTATCTCCCATAATATTTGGCATATGTCTGTTAATAGCTAATACCTGATCAAGCTGACAAGTATTTCATACAGATATATACAGATAAAGAAATATAAATATATATCCCACAAGTTGACAAGATAAATCTATTATTTCTCATGGCTGTTAAACACACAAACCCTAATATTTCATAATACTGTCAACTTCAGAAAATTGGTTCTTTTCTTGTATCTCAATTTATAGAAAATTCTACCCTTATTGCAAAAGAAATACCATAGGAAATCACATACCCTGAAGATATCTGACCTCTGCATTAACGCCATTAGGGACAGGTATCCTCCATAGGACCAGCCATGGATGCCCACACGATCTAAGTCAATGAAATCATATTGAGAGGCTAGATACTGGAGTCCTTCCACTTGATCGTCAATTTCTATTTGACCCTGTCAAAAAAGGGAGAACATTTCACTGATTCTGATAAATAAAAATCTCATTATAGAGTGTTTTGAAAGCTGGCAGATGTTCTTACTAAAAACACCTGTGTTTTTTTTTTTTTTTTTTTAGAAAAGAACTTATTATTGATTGAGATTCTGTGGCTTGGAAAAAAAATTTTTAACTCTATTTAGAGATAGGAGCCTATAGCTTCTGTTGCTAGCCTGTCCTAGAGTTTAGTTACCCCTTAGTCACAAAGTTCTTTCCTACTGCAAGCCCAAATGTCCTTTGTCATATGGGTATTTCCCATTTCCATTTGTTCTGTTGTCTGCTAAGAGGTCAGCATCTTCCTTGTAACAAGCCTTCCTATACCCAAAGATGAAAAATTAGCCCCCTTAAGTGGATGACTAATTTTACTTCTCTTTAAAACTTCATGCAATAAAGTGGAAGGAATCACTCTTGAGGTCTTGTTCTCCTCTTTGCCCATTATCTACCTCTAGGAATTGAACATACAATTTCTTTAAAGTCCTATATAGTCCTGATTCCTATCACCACCACCCTATCTGTATTACTAGGCCTGCCAGTGCACACAATCTCACTTCACTGAGCCAAAAACAAAAATAAAAACAAAAACTTACATGAGAATACAACATAAGGTCAAAGAACTGGCTGTGGGAGAAAATCCCCATGTCTTACTCAGCATGTCCAATACACTGGCAAACACAGTAACTGCCTTACTGTGCAAAAGGAACATCGGATTCTCATCATTTCCCAAAGCAGCAGAAAGGACATGGGGCATCTCTAAAAGGTAGCATTTAAAGCTTCCTGTAGAGAGAAAGAGGCTTGTCACAAGGAAGGCACTAACCAGTTGGTTTCTCTCTTCACAGAGGACAGAACAAATCTCAGTTATTCCTCTTACTAGTGTACAGGATGCTGAAAACTAAATGTGATGCCTTCTGGCTACACTGGACATAAAAAATAGAAAGAGAGGGGGTTTCTATGTAAAAGTGGTTCTATCTCAGCTCCACAAAGCTACTTACAGGTAGACTGGAATAGCCTAGTGAGGATCGGCTGGCACCTTCCCTCCCGCCCCAAGCACATGCTCACACATGTGCACACACACACTCACTCACGGTCCCTGCCCCATTTCTGTCTCTGGGATTTCACACCAAACAAAGCACCAAAAACTGCAAATGTCTTTAAAAGAGAAATGCTGGTATGCTCACACACCATTTTATACTTAAAGGCGCCTTCAAATTTAAGCCCCCGGTGGCAGGACCCCCTGTTGTCTATCACCACAACCACATAGCCCAGAGAGGCCAGGGTGTTCAGTCGGAAGTACTTCACTCCTTTAAACCGATTATTCACCAACTGCACCTGAGGAAGAAAGACAGCTTCAGTGAAATGTATTCTATGGTAACATACAAAAGCAAATTAGAGAGGAAGGATGCTGCAAAAAATAGAAAGCTTACATTTTTAATATTATTTTGCCTATAAAATGAAATTATTTTCTTGTGGCAAGAACACATAAAATGGACCCTCTTAAAAATTTAAGCGTACAATACCGTATTGTTAATCATAGGACAGTTTTGCACAGCAGATCTCGAGAACTTATTCATCTTGCATAATTCAGGTTTTTTTTTTACGGTCACTGTTTAGTAACTCTCTCTTTCCCCTTGCCTGATATATTTTTGCTGCTGCTGCTGCTGCTAAGTCGCTTCAGTCGTGTCCGACTCTGTGTGACCCCATAGACGGCAGCCCACCAGGCTACCCCATCCCTGGGATTCTCCAGGCAAGAACACTGGAGTGGGTTGCCATTTCCTTCTCCAATGCATGAAAGTGAAAAGTGAAAGTGAAGTCGCTCAGCCGTGTCCGACTCTTGGTGACCCCATGGACTGCAGTTTACCAGGCTCCTCCATCCATGGGATTTTCCAGGCAAGAGTACTGGAATGGGGTGTTACTGCCTTCTCCATGATATATTTTTAAATTAACTTAAATCTTTTCATGTTTATGTTATTTCTTTTCTTTCTTAACTTCACATGCAAAGTTCAGAGGATTAATGAACAATTACAGACTTCAAAATTATAAGATATTAACTACTATAAGATACATGATTTAGTCTATTCCATAAAAAAAGTTACTAAAATGATTACTTCTACCCTGAGAAAGAAATGCATCCTTCAAATGATGGATCAGGACCATTTTTTTTCTCCCTACCTGTATCTTCTGGGATTGTCTCTGACTAGTAGAGGGAAAACTTCAGTACTTTAATAAAATACTGTGACCAGTCAGCTTACTTTTTCCTGTTACACAGATCAGTGCAAAAGGTAAGATAATTCTTAAAAAACTTTAGCACCCTAGAAACTATACTTCAAAATGACTGAGAAATTAAATGCAGTTTAGTGCTTCACCAGAAGTAAACTCTCCAGTGAAAAGAAGACTTTAACTAATGGGCAAAAAGCTACAGAAGTTCAAGGTTTTGGTGGACACTAAGAGCAAAGAGGAACTAAAGAGCCTCTTGATGAGGTGAAGGAGGAGAGGGTAAGAGCTGGCTTAAGACTAAATATTTTAAAAACTAAGACAATGGCATCCAGCCCCATTGCTGCATGGCAAATAGAAGGGAAAAGGTGGAAGTAGTGACAGATTTCCTCTTCTTGGGCTCCAAAATCACTGCAGACAGTGACTGCAGCCATGAAATCAGAAGACGACTGCTTCTTGGCAGGAAAGCGATGACAAACCTAGACAGTATGTTGAAAAGCAGGGACATTATTCGGCCGACAAAGGTCCGTATAGTCAAGGCTATGGTCTTCCCAGGGGTCACATATGATTGTGAGAGCTGGACCATAAAGAAGGTAGAACGCCAAAGAACTGATGCCTTCAACTGTGGTGCTGGAGAAGACTCCTGAAAGTCCCTTGGACAGCAAGAGATCAAACCAATCTTTTGTTTTGTTTTGTTCCATTTCTTGGTGCCAGAACCTGGGACAAACCAGTCAATCTTAAGAAAGATCAACCCTGAATATTCACTGGAAGGACTGAAGCTGAAGCTCCAGTATCCTGGGCATCTGACATGAACAGACAACTCATTGGAAAAGTCCCTGATGCTGGGAAAGACTGAGGGCAGGAGGAGAAGAGGGCGTCAGAGGAAGAGATGGCTGGAAGGCATCACCGATGCAATGAACATGAACTTGGGCAAACTCCAGGAGACGGTGACGGCCAGGGAGGCCTGGCGTGCTGCAATCCATGGGGTTGCAAAGAGTCAGACACAACTGGGGGACTGAACAACAACAACAAAGACAGATAATAAACAAAAAATGGATTCTGGCAAAATTGAGAAAGCGTTCTCTGGTGTAAACCATTGGGAAAACCAAGTTAGTCAGGAATTAAAATAAGAATTGGTGCTATCTTCACTCAGTCAACATCTACTGATCATTTACTGAGCTAGACTGGAGGTGGGCATGTAAAAAAATCTTCCTTTTGAACTTCTGGATGTTTAGTTACCACTGTAACAACTGCCAAGCAGGTCTTTCTGTTTCTATACTTGTCCTCCATACAATCTATTCTCATAGTAACAGAACGATGTTTTAAAAATGCAAACCAGGTGTGACTTTATGGCTTGGCTCCTTCTAATGGTAGGGCATTTAGATCAGAGTAAGATCTAAACTTCTTACCACTGCCTTCGAGACCCTACAATATTTGGTCCTTGGCTATTTTCTCTCACCTCATCTCATCCCATTTCTCCCCCTTGAGCACTGTATTCTAGTCTTACTATCAATTATACTGAGTTGGTTCTAACCCCAGGACCTTGACATTTATTTTCCCCTCAGTCTGGAATGCTCTTCCCTCAGATCTTTAACATGGCTCATCCCTTCTCATCCTCTGCAACCTCAGAGAGCTTCTTTGCCCTTCCAATCAGAACCCTCATTTTAGTCACTTTGTTATCTTCCTTCTCAACAATTATTCATAACACTGCCATTATATGAAGTTATATAATTTATCTTATTTTCCTCATTAATCTTCATGAGGGTGGGACATTAGTCTGACTTGTTCATTGTGGTATCCTCACTGCCTAGAATACTGCTTGGTACATAACAGGCACTCAGTAACTATTTGCTGAATGAATGAATGAAAAATAGAGAATGATGGTTTTCCTTTCTACCTTGGGAAGAGGTGTTTGGTGGGCAAAGGTGCTTGTTTTTAAAGGAAAGGAGCTGCAAAAAGAAGGAGTAAGCCTAGAAGAACACAAATACAAACATATAAGAAAATTAACTCACTTCTTTGCCTGCTGTAAATCACCGAAGACGGCCTCAGTTGCCTGATAGGAACATTTTCCCCCAGAGCCAGTGTTTTTGCCTTTGTAGCCTCAAGGCCTGCTTCTTCTTAGAAGAAGGTACTCAAACATAATGCCCTTGAGCACCAAGAATTCAAAGGTTTTCTTCAGTATCAATTCTTCAAAACCTGTACTCTGCTATTTTAACCTCTCTTATGCATTTATGTTTGCAGAAGTGTCCGACACATAGGAAGTATCATAAGTATTTGTTAAACATTTTTAAACAATACTACTGTTATCAATAAAAGGTTTAAAGCAATCAGCCTTAACAACTTCAAATAGAATTATTTGTTGCTTTCCTTGGTTTCACTTATGTCCTATGGCAGGCACTGCTACATTTAATCAGGAAGTAATTCCTTTCATGTTATGAATTGAGACACTGTTCCTTATTCAAAAAGACTTCCACTTTGACCTGAATACCCACCAAGGGAAGGAAAAAAAAAGGCTTGGATCACTTTTAGGATTTAATCAAATTTTGCAAGGTTACTGTGTGCTAGTAGAAAGATCTGGTCTTACCTTAAGGAGTCTCTTCATAACTAATCAAAATGATTATCAAACACAAGGATGAATGATCTCCCAATGGGTTGAAGTGCTAACCGATTCTATCACTCAAAGTCTTATGGTGAAATCTCCCTGCAGACTGAACACCAGCTTTTCCCGTGGCCTCACCAAATTTGAATGCATCCAAAGAACACTTTGAGAAACAAACACCTCTATTTCAGTGGTATTAAGTACATTCACACTGCTGTACAACCACCACCACTACTGATTTCCAGAGCCTTTTCATCATCTCAAACAGAAACTTCAACTCTTTAAACAATAATTCCCTATCCCTCCCCCAGTCCCTGACAAGCTCTATTCTACTTTCTATCTCTATGAATTTGCTTCTTCTGGGTATCTCACACAAGTGCAATAATACAATATTTATCCTTTTGTGCCTGGCTTATTTCACTTACACAATGTCCTCAAGGTTTATCCACGTAGCATAAGTCAGAATTTCCTCCTTTTTTAAGGCTGCATAATATTCCTTTATATATCACATTTTGTTTACCCATTCGTCTATCAATGGACACTGGGGTTGCTTCCACATTTTGGCTATTGTGAATGATGTTGCAATTGACACTGCATACTTGTAACTCAAACAAGTATCTGAGTCTCTGCTTTCAATTCTTTTGGGTATATAGCCTGAAATGGAATTGCTGGGTCAGATTATAATTCTATGTATAAATTTTTGAAGTACTGCTATATTGTTTTTCACAGCGGCTGCATCATTTTACATTCCCATCAGCAAAGTAGAGTTCCAATTTTTCTACACCCTTACCAACATTTATTATTTTCTTTTTTATTAAAAAAAGAGCTATTCTAAAGGGTATGAAGTGCTATCTCATTGTGGTTTTGATTTGCATTTCCCTATTGGATTAGTGACACTATCTTTTCATATGGCTTAGACTTTTTAAACTTAATTACTAATATAAGGGGGCTTCCCTGGTAGCTCAGACGGTAAAGCATCTGCCTACAATTTGGGAGACCCAGGTTCGATCCCTGAGTCGGGAAGATCCCCTGGAGAAGGAAATGGCAACCCACTCCAGTACCCTTGCCTGGAAAATCCCATGGACTGAGGATCCTGGCTACAGTCCATGGGGTCACAAAGAGTCGGGCATGTCTGAGCGACTTCACTTCACTTCATTAATATAAGGAGTCCTTTAGTCTTAAATATCTAGATAACCAGCTAGTTTTTATAGTATGTTTTTCACATATCTCATATATCATTTCTTCATTGGGAAGAAGAAACATCCTTCTTATTTAAGTAATAGAACATGTAAAGCTTTTAAGAGTGCCCTGTAATTTCTCTCTTCAATTCCTTATATTACACCTTTAAGTTCACAAAGATCTGGCTTCCAAGTTTTTAAGAGAAGTCTCATTTAACTCTCTCATAATTTATGTGTAGATAACTACAATGAAAATCATGTTTTGTTTGTAAAACACATCAAACAATGGCAAAGTGACTTAAGTTGATGTATGATCATCACTACTGAGACGTTATGGCTTATGTAGCTACCTTTTATGTTTTTGATAACTTGACACCTAGATATACTTCCAGATCTGAATAACTGGATATAACTATAAAATAGGATATTTACTGAATTCTAGAGAGTTGTAATTGGACCTCCCTGATGGTACAGTACATAAGAATCCATCTGCCAGTGCAGGAGACACAGGTTCAATCCCTGGTCTGGGAAGATCCCACACTCCACAGTGCAACTAAGTCCATGTGGCACAACTCCTGAGCCTGTGCTCTAGAGCCCAGGAGCCACAACTGCTGAGCTGGGAAGCCCATGCTCCTAGAGCTTGTGCTTTGCAACAAGAGAAGCCATCACAGTGAGAAACCTGCGCAGCTGCAACAGAGCAGCCCCTGCTGGCCAAACCTACAGAACGCCTGAGGACAGTAACAGAGACCTAGCACAATCCAAAATGCATTAATTTTAAAAGAGAGAGAGTTATATTAGGAAAAAACATATATATAATTCTAACTTCTTTAGGGGCTCAGTGTGAGATATGTAAACAAGATTAAACTTTAAAAAAAATTACCAGTTAACCAACTAACCTACCCAAAACACTTTACTCTGATAGTAAAATTTCCTTAATACTCACATGCTACTATTTAACGCAGAAAAAAAAGAAAATCAATGTGCAAACTTCTGGCAGTGCTGAAGAATAGTATGTGCTGTACTAAGCTGCTTCAGTCATGACTCTGCGACCCTGTGGACTGTAGCCCACCAGGTTCCTCTGTCCACGGGGTTCTCCAGGCAAGAATACTGGAGTGGGTTGCCATGTCCTCTTCCAGGGGATCTTCCCAACCCAGGGATCAAAACTGCATGTCTTGGGTTTCCTGCATTGGCAGGCAGATTCTTTACCACTAATACCACTTCGGAAGCCCCAGGTTTAAATTTTACTGTCTCTATTTAAAAGCTGTGTGACACGTGTGGACTAGTGCCATTTAGCAACTGCCTTGCTGCTGCTGTTGCCGCTAAGTCCCTCCAGTCGTGTCCGACTCTGTGTGACCCCATGGACAGCAGCCCACCAGGCTCCTCTGTCCCAGGGATTCTCCAGGCAAGAATACTGGAGTGGGTTGCCGTTTCCTTCTCCAATGCATGCATGTATGCCAAGTTGCTTCAGTCGTGTCCGACTCTGTGCGACCCTATGGACAGCAGCCCACCAGGCTCCTCTGTCCACGGGATTCTCTAGGCAAGAATACTGGAATGGGTTGCCATTTCCTTCTCCAGCAGCTGCCTTAACTAGCTGATAAAAGTATTATAGCTTGCTTGAGAGATCTGGCCTTAGAATGAAGAGGGGGAATTCATTAGGATACCAAAGGTTTCAAAAATATCTGTTAAGACTCTTTATTAACCAAGACATTTAATTATTTAGTATCATTTTCCAAACAAGTGGAAACTATAACTACCTAGAATACAACATATTTACTAACTGACATGACTATTACATTCCCCATGACAGTTACAGTCCTCACTGTGAATTAAGAAATTGACATTGAGGAAATTCCCTGGCAGTCCAGTGGTTAAGACTCTGCACTTTCACTGCCAAGGGCCCTGGTTCAATCTCTGGTTGGGGAACTAAGATCCCACAAGCAAAGCAGCATGGCCAAAAAAAAGAAAGTGACACTGATTTTCAAATTCGCTACCTAACAAAACCCAGCTTCCTAAACTCCTAAACTGGGTAATGAGAGCATAAGCCAGAGTCAGTAACAGCAGAGGCTCAGCAATGCTCAAATCTTAAACAACTGACCAGACATTTAAATAACAAATTATCTAAAAAAAAAAGAAAATGAAAACACATACACATATGTACAGAAATATGCCTACCTGAGGACCACCATATATAAACAGCACAGTGGGGTATTTCTTTCCAGGTTGTAGATCATGAGGTTTGTACAGCATCCCATACAATGTAAATCCAGTAGTGCTTTCAAAAGAAAAAATTTCTGGAGGGGTATAGTCAGGAAGAGGACCTGGGAGGAGGTAATACATTCTGTAAAGTTCTTATGTGAGCTTGACAATCTGAGAGCAAGGAAAAAATACCATAAACCCACTACCCTAATAACTAACTATCCCTCCTTTAGATGACAAGCAAGAAATTAAGCACAAATAGTTATATTTAAAAAAGGAAATCTAATGAACACATCAAATTATCCATTTCAGAAGCAGACACAAAGTATTATCAACAATCATTGGAGCCCAGGAGGTATTTACATGCAGAACACAAATACTTTGCACTCAGCTTGTATAACTTATTGATGGTTAAGCCATATACCTGATGAGAAACTGAAAGCACAAATTAACTTAACTTGCTCACAGCAGGTGCTCAAAAAACATTTCTTTATGATCATTAGAGAATAAGCCTAATCAGAACTCAGAAAAAAAACTCATGATCAGTGTTTGGTTTTACAAAGCTACACAGACCTCCCCCAAGTCTGTGTATACCGGATGATGTTCCAGTTGAAGCAGAGATTGGCGTATTACAAATTCTAATTGTGGACATCAGAATATACCTATACCTTGTGGTTTTGCACTAATTTCTTAACCCTTTAGGAGATATTTATGAGTGAAAATACCTAACAGAAAAAAGGATTTGGGTATAAAATGAATTAAAAGATATAACATATTAGTCCATTATTTATATTTAAGAAATCAAGCATTTTAAATTCAGGTATTCACAGTGCTCTTCACTTCTATACAAAATGAGGATTTATCTTTTATTAAGGTGGCCATTGCAAGTGCTGGTAGAAGTTAAAGAAAGCTACCAGGTGGGTATTCCTTAAAGCTGCAGCTTCCCTGCTCAAGAGTTCAGTCCATATGACGTTCGAGTTCCGTTGTTTACCTGGGAACTCATCCAAATATGTGAATAAATCACTTCCTAGCTGTTATCTTGATTATGTTAATCTTATTTTCAAAAAGGCCGTCCAGTCTTGCTCCTGCCTGGAGCAGGAGGTAACCAGCCTTATTTGATAACTGATAGACTAGGCGGGATGGGATCAGCCAGCAGCCGAAGGACAGGCAGTGGTGAGGGACGGGAAGGCTCTGTCAGGAAACGTGGACCTGCGACACGGGTTTAGAGCACTAATGTACTAATCTCGCTTAAGATCGGGTTCAGGAGAATGAGTACCTGCTGAATCCAAGAGCGTGGCCCAGAATTCTTTTGTCTTGCAGGTTGGGTCGTCGTCAGGACTTGACAGCTTGTAAAGGGACACACAGTGTGGGCTCTTCTGGTTACTATACTTACTTATAAAGAAGTCACAATGCTAGAGAAAGGAAAAACAATTATTTTTTCCCCCCAGGGAAAACTAAAAAAAGGTTATCTGTTGCTATATCTGCATTGATGCTATAGCAGGAGTATGGTAACACTCTGACCATTTATGTGAATATACAATGCTAAAGTTAAGGCTAAGGTTTTTATAGGCTGTTTCAGTTTTCACGTTACTAAAAAGGAGTATTATATGAGCAGAGGTTTTTTTATATGACAGGAAACCCTTTGCAAACAGGGACTTAATACCCGGCTGATGCAGCAAGAGTGCGAATAACCACGGTCAGTCAGCCTCGTCACCTCTCCAGGATTTACATAACTGACCACATACAGGTGATGTTCTAAAGGAGAGTCTTTGGTGCCTTCAAAATATACCAGCTTTCTGACTTCATCAACCTGGATCTGTCAAAATAACAACATAAAAATCAGTGCTAGTATGACCTTGGCAAGACCAGTCAACTTCACTCAGAATAATTTGAGTCACACACTGACTTTAATTTGTCACTGATGTTAATAAGCTTGAGTGGTTTTGTTCATGTCTTAATAGATCCTGTTCAGAAAGTTAAAAGGACACCCGAGCTGCATGCTGCTGATAATTTCCTATGATAAAATGTGTGCTTTTCTTAAAATACAAAAATTATTTCATTAAAACGACTACGCTTTACAAAGAAAAAATATCTGTATCACAGCTCAGGTCAACCAATCATGCACACCTAAAAGAGTCTAATTTTAGCATCCTGTCTATTTCTCAGTGCAGCAGTAGCTCCTATTTCTCAGTTAGTGCAGCAGTATGTTAGGCAGTGTTTTTTTTTTTTTCTTTTTTTTGGTCTTTTGTAAAAATTTGCAAAAACGTTTTAACTATTGGGTTGGGGAGTAACTCTACTCAATCACTCCATCAGTTTCAATACTGGCATAGTTTACAAATAAGTATGAAGGATCTTTTAAGTCTTCATTCAGAACACAAAAAAACTGCCAGTACACTCACAGATGAATTCATTTAATATTCCTCCCAAATTACAGTGAGATTCTAAATAAATGGCTTTTATTGTTCCTTTTCAAAATCTTCCAGCAGCCTACTCAAATAACGTTTAATAAAATCCAAACTTTTATACAGAAAACAAAGGTGTATTTCTAAAAGCAAATATTTTTAGATGCCACATTTTCTTCAAGAAGCTTCTTAATCATTGCAAACATATTTTAGCATGCATGGATACAGAAATAAACACAGTTGACATTAAGTAAGGCCTATATGACACAGACAGAAAGGATACAAAGGATAAGAGATGGCAGAACAAACTTTCATGAAGCTTCACAGGTTATGTGTTAATCTGTGTAAAAGGTCAGGACTGGTTCTGCTCTTGATTTAGCAGTTAGAAGTCAGGCCTTTCAAAACTAAATAAATAGTTAATTCCTTATTCCTTTTTTCTTTGTTTCCTGTAACAACTTTACATCAGAATCACCTGAGGGGTTTGTAAAACAGATCCCTGAATCCTACCCCCAGACAACTTTCTCCATTCAAGAGGTCTAGGGTGGGCCTAGTAGTTCTAAAGTTTCCAGGTGGTATTGATACTTTGTGGTCTAGAGACCACACTTTGAGAACCCTAAGTGGCTAACAGACTTAAAAGCCTCAAAGATTTACTCAATTACTGGCATTAAAAATCTTTGGGTGAACAGGTCACCTGCAAAAGTAGAAAATGGAAAGATAACTTAAAAAAAAAATAAAGCAAGAATAGAGGGAAAATAGAAGAGTAAGAAAGAGAGATAAATATATCACATAAATAGGCATGATAGAAAAGAACTGATGCACGTTATAGCAAGTAACAGAAAGACATTTAGTTACCCAAATAAGGTTCAGCTCTGTATAATTTTGGGGTTTCCCTCAGTATTATCCAACCATTACACAGCATGAAGTTTATATCAGTGTAAATTTTTATTATCAGAACTTAAGAATTTCACTAACATCTGACAGTAACATTTAAAGGTCCCTAAACAGAAAAAAATATATTGAGTATATAACCAGAGGCCAATTGACACTACCAGTGGAAATGAGACTTTAAAGGTCACCTATTACATTCTAAAGTCATTACCAACAAAAACAAACCTGGGGCCTGTATCTTCATTCTTTCTCCTTAATCACCTAAGGAAGTGTGAGTGACTTCTATAGTGGCCAGTATACATAATTCTTCAATAAATTTCTGAATCAATTTGAGGAAATCATAGGCCTTCACTAAATCCTGGTAGCACACCTCAACTTAACTTTATGTATCACACATATAAAGGATGGAGTTCTGGACATCTCATGAAACTGACCATCTAACTGAAAGTTGAAACAAACACAAGGTACTATGAAAGGCAAAAGAAAAAAATTAGAATTCATTGAATTGCTACAGCAAGCCATATGCCAACAGGAAAACACAGGGTGGACTTCCTCCCTTTCCTTATCAATCTATGCTCTGTATAAATGTCCATTATAATTTGCAAGTGGTATATGAAACTTTACATTTGTGAGATAAGATAAACAGGTGAATGAAAGAGCATCACTACCTCAGGAACTGTAAATGCACCAATGCAGAAATGACACAAGTAGTCTATAAGAGATTCAGAAATAATTTTCAAACTATATCCTCAATCACTTTTGAGAGACTTGGAAAGTATGGACCAGCCCTTTCCTTACTAAGATGCAACACTGCATCTGCAAATGGTGACCTTTGGTAACCAGAACACTTCTAATATCAGCATTATTAAATGGGTGAGATTTAGAATTCAAACTAAGATTCTCCCTTTCCAACAACTTGGGTTTTTTGAGGCCCTAGCAGTATTTTCAAAATACTAGGGTCATATGAAGTTGCACTACTGATTTTCAGTACAGCATACACACAGCTGATGTTGACTAAACATATCAGTAGAATAAAAGAACATACATTAGATCCATGCCGGCCAAGAACTTCCCATTCACCACTGGTAATTGCTATTTCCTCTTTAATAGGACACTTGAAATCACCTAAAGATAAATATAATTATAATTCAGTACTTTGCATCAGACTATAAGCAAACAAAACAATGAAAAATAGTATTCTAAACTCTTTTTTTCAAAAAGGGAACACTGAAAAATTCAAAGTTATGTCTAGAATAATGAAAATCCTTTGGAACTAAAGAGAGGTGGTAGCTAGCTGCACAACACTGAATGTACCAAATGCCTCCCTTCATTCTAAACGTTCCTTTTAAAACGGTTAATGTCATGTGAATTCCACCTCAACATAAAGTCTACAGTTAAAAAAACTCCAAGTTATGAGTCTTCTCAATAGTAATGGAATGATCCATGTAACTAAAGTTAAAACAGCAAAATAGACTCTCATGGTAAAGACAGAAAAGAACTCAAAAGCACTTGTATTCCTAGACCTTTGGTTAGACAGACAAAAACAATCTAATGTGTCAACGAGGCATTTCTTCTAGAAATGCAACAAACTACTTAAGCCAGAGAAGGAAAATTTTAATACAACTGTTTATTATTTGCAAAAAACAAATTGAATATTACCATAGTAAATAACAACATGTTCCATTTATCTTTGTAAGATTCTGTCTTGGTAGATAAGGCTCTCTCAGTGGCCTAAGGAGAAGGTTAAAATAAAAAAAGAAAGAAACCCCTGCTTCTGCCTAGCTGCTGCCAGCTCTGGCTCTCAAAGTGACAGCTGAGAAGAGGCTGAGATGATATAGGATCTTAAGTAGGGTCCTACTCAAGTTAAAAAAATAGACTCATTTTATTTTTCTTAGATACAAAAATTCAACTTAGTACTTTAAATTTTATCACCAGAAAATAAGTATTATTTAATATATAACAATACTAATTGATACACATTATAGCCACTTATGGAAGAAAAAAGAGGAGGGAAGAGGAAAATAAAATGGACATCAAGGAAAAGGATGAAGATTTGGAGCAAGAAAGTCTAAGGAAAAAGGAGGGAAATGGAAAGAGGTAGACAAGCTCAAGGGCCCAGAAGCAGACACTGAGAGGGAACAGGGGCTAAGTGTTCTGAAAAGAATGTCAGCTGAGGTGACAGTGCTTCTTATTCTTCAATACGAGTATAAAATTTTAAGTTATCTTTTAATCCCTGTCCCAAGAATGCTGTTTTAGTGAATTACTATTCATAGCTCTTTGACCAGTCTTCATCACTAAACTTTCCGGAATCTGTAAGTAGATTTAATTTCTGAACAACAGAGGAACAAGTAAGGGCAATTCCACACCAAGGGTCAAATTAAACTAAGGCTCTTAGGGAAAAAAACTCCATCTTGGATATACAAGATCTAGTCTGATTTTTAAAAAAATTCATGCTAAGGGAAGGAGCAAGTCATAGGTAGTATTTACTACTGTCCTAAATTGTAAGTCAGTGTTTCCCAAATAAGAATGATGTTAAAGGGCATGTTGAAAAAACAAATAATCCAATTAAAAAGTCCACAAAGGATTCAAATAGACATTTCTCTAAAGAGATACAAACTGGCTAAATAATATGATGTTACTAAACACTAAGAAAATGCAAATCAAAAGCACAACGATATACCATTGCATATCCATTAGCATGGCTCTTACCAAAACCCCGCCAAAAAACCAAAACAAAACAAACAAACAAAAGAACTATACCCAGAAAACAACAAGTGTTATTAGCAAGGATGTAGAGAAATTGGGACTTCTGTGCACTTTCTAATGGGAATGTATTAAGGTGTATTAAGGTGCAGCTGCTATTGAAAGTGTATGGTGGTTCCTCAAAAAACTTTAAAGAATTAAAATACTAAGCAATTTCACTTCTGGATATATACCCAAAAGAACTGAAAGCAGGGTTTCAAACTGGTATTTGTCTACCCACGCTCATTACAGCATTACTTAAAATGGTCAAAAGAAGTAACCTCACTGTTAATAGACAGATGAATGGGTAAACAAAATGTGTTTACACGTACAATGGAATATTATTCAACCTTAAAAAGGCAGGACATCTGACACATTCTACAATCCGGACGAACCTTGAAGACACTATACTAAATGAAATAAGCCTGTCATTAAAGGACACATACTGTGTGATTCCATGTATATGAGGTAGCTAGAGCAGTCAAATTCATAAACATAGAAAGTGGCTGCTAGGGGCTGAGAGGAGGAAGGAATGGGAAGCTATTAATTATTTACCACTAAATTGGATATTACTTATTGGACAGAATCAGTTCTGGAAGACGAAAAAGAATCCTGGAGATGGATGGTGGTGATGATTGCAGAACAGTAGGAAATATACTTAATGTCATGAAACCACACACTTAAAATGGTAGATTTTGTTATGCATATTTTACCACAATTTAAAAAAAATGGCTATGTTGAGTCTGTTAAGTTATAAATGGCAGTAAAGCATACAACATAACATCATTAAATGTCTAGTATTTTAAAACAAACTCTGTATTATTAAAGTAGAAAACTGTAGCTCAGTCTTTTTAAAAACACAGAAGTATCCAATGCACTATTTCATCTTTTCTAGGCTTACACATTCTCCTTTCAGTCCCTGGCAGCCACTTTCTATGTTTATGAATTTGACTGCTCTAGCTACCTCATACGGAGAAGGCAATGGCAACCGACTCCAGTACTCTTGCCTGGAGAATCCCATGGACAGAGGAGCCTGGTAGGCTGCAGTCCATGGGGTCGCTAAGAGTCGGACACGACTGAGCGACTTCTCTTTTACCTTTCACTTTCATGCATTGGAGAAGGAAATGGCAACCCACTCCAGTGTGCTTGCCTGGAGAATCCCAGGGACGGGGGAGCCTGGTGGGCTGCCGTCTACGGGGTCGCACAGGGTCGGACACGACTGAAGCGACTTAGCAGCAGCAGCAGCAGCTACCTCACATACATGGAATCACACAGTATGTGTCCTTTAATGACAGGCTTATTTCATTTAGTATAGTGTCTTCAAGGTTCGTTCGGATTGTAGAATGTGTCAGATGTCCTGCCTGTTTAAGGTTGAATAATATTCCATTGTATGTGTAAACACATTTTGTTTACCTATTTATCAGTATTACATTTCCCAGAAGGAAACCCAACACTTTAAAAAAAGAAATTAATTTCAGCTGACATAATATTTAATTTCACTTTGGAAAACAATTATATCAATATGAAGAGCTATACCTATAAATCAACTTCAGCATACGTGCAGACAGTATAAAAAAATCTAGTACCTACAAATATCTAATAACTTTGTAACATTTTAAAAGTAGCTTTTTCAATCTAAAAATTACATGAGCTCACTTGAAACAAAAAGTATAGTCAAGGCAAAAACAGAAAGTAACAATAAGTAATTTCAACACCCAAATATTACCCAGTATTAATAGTTTATTATGTATCCTTCAAAAACTTTGTCTTATGCTTCTAAAGTACACAAAAGAGACTTTACATTGTCCTGACCCTCCCACCTTCTGCCTCTTTTTAAATAGAAAATAACTTCTTACTTGGGGCAGGCAGCCCACCACTGGATCGCTTATACTTGCTCTCCTTTAAAATGGATGTGATTTTATATAAATGACGGAAACCTGTTTTGCATTCAGAGGCAAAAATAAATTCAATTTCATCTTCATGACTTTGGGGAAAAACATGAAAGATGTCATGGATCTGTAAAATAGATAGATTAATTTACTATATACATTAATGAGAATACTATGCAAACAATTTGACTAAGCCAGAGAGAAAGAATTACTTGATAAACATTTTCTGAAATGTAAGTAACTGCCAGATTACAGGGTATGGTATATGTACAATTACAGATTTTGCCTGGGCCTTTCATATTTATCTTACTTTAGTCAAAGATGTCATCTACTGAGAAATAAATGTTTCCAAATGGAGAAAAATGAAAAATACAACCAAAAGCTGTTTCTTACTCACCATCTCTGGAATTCTTTGAAAAATGGCATGAAGTTTATTTAATGATATAAATCTTATTACAAGAATTATGAGAAAAAATTTTTTTTACTTTTCTTTTCCAGAGAGAAATATTCTAACAATTCAAGGGAAAACAGATGTCATCTGTTAGGTGAATCACATGAAGCCTATATGCAGCCAGAAGAGAGTGAACTGGCTTTATTTATTTTGTATCTTGTGTAAGTTTTTTCCATTAAACTGGAAAATGAAAAATTCAATCCCAAATTGGTATATTTTGGGATAGTTTACCAACTTAAAAGAGAAAGTCTTTTCTAGTCAGGACTCTCGTGGGCCTCCCAGAGGCCCTGGTGAGGTTGTGTTTTCAATATCTGACGTGTCCAGAAACAACAGCAATTCTGCATCCAGGGAGATGTCACTGGAATGGCATCGACCTTTCATCTACAAACCATTCCCCACTCTGGAACCAACATTCCCATTTGAAATGTTCACACTAAGCAAATAACATTCAAAATTACTGTGAACTGAAAAAACTCCTTTTGATAGTTTGCTATCAAGATTCATTTACTTTAGCATTCTGAGAAAATATTTAAACCAAGTATTACAAGAAAACATGTATACATTTATCCAGATGTCTGTCGTTTCTTCATAGATAATCAGTGGTGTCACAGAGTCAGGCACTGACTCGATGAATCTCTGTCTTTCCATGGCATCATCTTCTACTGGGATAAATAATTCAGGTGAGATCAACACTATCTGTAGGCGAGTCTGGGAGCGATCTAGTAGGATGGCCCACGCACTATTCACATAAACAAAAGAAAAGCACAAAATAAAGCTCTCTTTCGGAAAATGAATATTCCACTAATCTTTCCTTTAGCACTCATCAGTTATTTCTGTAATCACAGTGACAGTATTGCTTTAGTATATGTTAAATTATCACTAACAACTAATGAAAAGTATTAGTTCATTCTACACTTATTTTTTTAAGTTTATTTTTAATTGAAGGATAATTAAAATATAGTGTTGGTTTCTGCCTTACATCAACATGGATCAGCCATAGGTACACATATTCCACTCATTTTTTTTAAAGTTAAGCTTGAGTAGAGGTTTTAAAAGTAGTTTTCTTTAAATTTCCAAAATCACAGATGGCCTTTGAAATTATTTTCTCCCTTTAATGTCAACAAATGCTAGCCCCATGAAAACTCCTGTTGTCCACATCAGACACAGGAAATACATGTAATCATCTTCACATAAGGCTGTACAAATATTTCTGCTTAAGTTATACAATTAAAAAAATACGTATACTTACATATGAGCCTGAAAGTCCTACTTTAACCACAAATACCACTGTGAAACTGTCACTGGCTAAGTAAGAGACAGAAATAAAATGCAATGCACCTATGCTTATAGGATTACAAGTCTACTTAGTTCAGGAAAAATTCTTTGTGTAGAACTAACTACCTTGCAAATTTACATGTGAAAACAGCTCCAAAGGAAAGGAAGAGCCTAATTGCACAGACAGTTCTGGGTCCTAAATTATTTGTAAAGAAGTGACAATTTAACATACGCACTATTTTCCCTCTGGAGTCCATCCAGCTCTGGCAATATATTCAACTCCTTCAAACAGAATCTCAAAAGGCTGAATTAGTTCCTTATCTATGACATCTATAATCTATTGAAAAAGAAAAAAGGAATCTAGTTATAGAAGACTGATACTGGTCTACGTAAAGCACTATTTTTAACAGCAAGTCACTTGTTCAGTCTTAGGTACAAAGGATAGAGCAAAACCAGCAGTAAGTCATGGGTTACCTTTATTGGTATTCTTTATGTCTAAAAAAGTTCTAACTAAAAGACAGCATAGTCTAAAAGTTTTTTTCCATGAGTGTATACTAATAGAACTCTTGATAGTAACTGGTAAAATCAGATTTTAATCACTTTATAGACTTTAGTATCTAAGAAAAATAGTCTCTAGTTCCTTACATTTTAGTTTAAAATACTATATGTATAATATATTAGTGAAATGGTCTTGAGTAAGCAAACTTTTTTCCCTAGTCTGGCTAACACACTTTAAAATATAAATTTTTAAAAATGAACAAAAGGATCTGAATAGACTGCTCTCCAAAGAAGATATACAAATGGCCAATAAGCACATGAAAAGATGCTCAACATCATTAGTCATTAGAAAAATGTAAATCAAAACCACAATAAGATGCAACTTCAAATCCCCTAGGATGGCTATAAGACAAATAATAACAACAGCTGATGAAGATGTGGAGAAGCTGCAAACCTCATACACTGCTGGTAGGAATATAAAGTAGTGCAGCCACTGCGGACACCGTTTGGAAGTTCCTCAAAAGGGTAAAACACAGAATTATAATATGACCCAACAACTCCACTCCTAGGTATCTAACCAAGAGAAATGAAAATGTATGACTGTACAAAAACCTGTACACCCACATTATTGGTAGCATTACGTTTAGTAACCAAAATTTGGAAGAACCCAACTGTCTAAAACTGCTGAGTGGATAAATAAAATGTGGTATATATCCACACAATAGAGTATTTTTAGGTGATAAAAAGTAGTGAAGTGCTGTTACTTGGTGCCACAGGATTAGTGCTTGGAAATAAGATGTTAAGTGAAAGAACAGACTAGATACTGTACGATTCCATTTATATGAAATGTCCAGAACAGGCAGATCCATAGACAGATTAGTGGCCGCCTAGGGCTGGGGGGCATGGAGAGGTTTTGGGGTGATGACTAAGGGATGTGAATTTCCTTTAGGAGTAAGGAAAATGTTCTAAAGTTGACTGTGGTGATAGCTGCACAAATCTTGAGAATATACTAAAAGCCATTTTACACTTTAAATGAGTGAATTATATTGTATGTGAAATATACTTCAATAAAGCTGTTTTTAAAAAGTCTAGCAGAGAAGATTGTTTTTTTAATCAATTATGTGTACATTAAGCTTATAGGCATCTGACTGTGGAAAGCAGCAGTATAAAAGACATGAGGGATATTTAACCTAAGACAGACAACTATTCAACACAGAGGGTAACTCAACAGTCAATAACCACTATCTAAGAAATATTGATCTGGAGAATTAACAAAGGCAAAGAGGAAAAACTACTGGAAAGGAATGGTAAATATGCATCTCCCCATACTCCTAACTTGGGAACCAGTAAGAAAGTTTTCAAAGTAGAAAATGAGGTCAACCTGAAATCATGATCTACAGATGTCTCAGCAAGTTCCACAAGTCCAAAATATAAGAAAGCATATCTACAATCTCTGTTGACAGACGAAATGATACAAAAAGTTAACTCAGCATTTTATACTTACCCTTCCTTCAGCGTCAATCAGTATTTCTGACATCTTAAAAGTGACTTTTGGATTTGCTGTGCCTTTAAGAAGAGATATAAACAAATAGTAATACAAAGCTATTCAAACTAATTTTACCAGATGAATCCTTTTTAGTCAAATCAGGAATATTGCATTTAGTCAGGGCTTTATTATATAAAAAACTCAAAATGCTATCTCAAATTCATAATTTTCAATATGACTATAAAAGAAGGAGCCAAAGAACATTAGGAATTAGTAGGTAATGAAGGGGAATCCTATATCATTTCACAATTGAAATGCTGTAAATAGCAATATGGGGAAAAATTGCTAATTAAGAACATAATCCCTTAAAAATCTTTATTTTGTAGCAAAGATACTTCTTTATCCATTCCTTGAAATAATCAGTTTTGTGCACTTCCCTACCTTTGAAATAATTTAAAAGGATCAGCCTATAATTAAAATAATTTACTTCTGAGACACTTAACAATCTATCCTTCGGTCTGTAAACTTTTGAATGAATGCAGAAGAATCTTGTTTTAAAAGTAGGAATGAGTGTATATAAACATCAATGGAAAGCAGTACCTGTTTTAGGATAACGGAATGAATCTGCTCTCCTTGTTTCCAACATAGGGGATGTAACATGAATAATTTCCACCTCAGATTCATCATTTTCTTCATACAGAATTCTAAGAATTTTACTGCCACTGGGTGCTTAAAAGGAAATTAAATATTGAAAATTTGCGAGTATTATGCCAGAAAATCATCACAATTGACCATTCCCTCTAGTATTCTATTTCCCATAGTAAAAAATAGTTTATGTATAAAATATACGCCTTTCATGTATGAAAATACTACTAATCTTTGCAGTAGCAAGGTGAGTTACTGCTAAGCCACTGTTATTGGTTAAAGGCTACTACTCTTGGAGATAAAAACTGAAGATCATCATACACACACACACACACACACACACACACAATGGAAGAAACAGACTTGTGAAGTATTTCAGTTCCTGCACACCTTAAAATGCATTCCTTTCAGGAATTATTACACTTACAATATTTTCTATAACAAAATAAACCCCACTTTAAAAGAGTCCAGGTTTTTTTTAATGGTTTCTCTAATTCATGTCATAATCTTGTTCTAACAGCATAGTTATGGCAAAACATTTTACATCTTAAAATATCCAAATCGAAGATACGGCTTAAATATTATAAATATTTTTCATGGTCCCTTAGAGATGTGTTCAGAATACTACGTGCAATCCATTAGTGGGTCATGAAATCTTTTAGCTGGTCATAATCAGCATTTTAAGAATAAGACAAGCAAAAAAAATATATGAGTGCATCACGTGTAAGATTAAGCATTGCTTCATGAAATTTGTTTTCAGTTTTATGTGGAATATATGTACAATGTATTAGGCTAGAATGTAAAGCAAATTTCTAACCAGATCACAGTCAAAAAGTTTGAAAGCTTCTGCTTTAGAGAGCTGTTTCTCAGCTAGTGAAATACTTGTAAATTCACAAAGAAAAAAGGAATTTTTGCCTTTTTTTCCTGATCCATTCATATACTAATTTGGCCATCTGTTCATGCAGACTCTCTAGGCAATCCTATATTTATAGCAACTCCCACTAAAGGGTGGCATTTTTTATTTTGCTACCAATGTTGCCACCAATCAGCTTCTAGATGAAAAACTGGCGGGACTTCCGTGGTGGTCCAGTGGTTGAGACTCTGTGCTTCCAAGGCAGGGGGCACAGGTTCGATCCCTGATCGAGGAGCTAAGATCCCATAAGCTGCACGGTGCAGCCAAAAAATTAAAAATGAAAAAAAGAAAGAAAAAAAAAAAAGAAAAACTGGCAAGGAGAGTTGAAGGACCTGGGGCACAGAACCATAATACAACTAATTGTTTTTTATGAGAATTCATTATGGTGGTATACAGCCTGAATATTCCCAGTAACTACTAGTAAGATCCAATCTTCATCACTTAAGAATTTACTATTCAGAATTAAGAATCTGTGCAGTTACCTAACCGGTAGTTGAATCTCATGATGCTTTAACTGACTTATAGTATATTATTTTGAACCCTCTTACTTGTTTCAGCTTCTGGACACCACCAATAACCAGAGTATCTATCAAATTCTTCTTGAAGAACAAAGGTAGCAACTCCAGCTGATCTGGGATCCTCTTCCATGTTGGCTAGCTCTAAATAAACATAAAGGCAAAATTTTCACAGAAGTTCTCATCTTTTCACAGGTACAAAGCAGAACGATCCATTTATTTTGAAAGGCAGCTATAGTATCATGGTGAACTGTGAAGCCAAATGGACTGAATTCAAATCTGGATTCCATTATCCACCAAATGACTGATCCTGGGCAAATCACCTGATCACATTCCGTTGCAGAGTCCCATTTGTAAATGGGAATAAGAACCTACCTTATATGGTTGTTATGAGGATTAAATGAGCTATTTTACATAAAGTACTTACAACAAAGCCTGAACCATCATAGTATGTGCTCCATAAATGTCAGTTTTTATTTTCCCATTTAGCTAGGACCATGGGGAAAAGAATACATGAGAAGGGTCATGGTGCCTTGTAACTCTCCTAACCCTACCAAGACACTGAATACTTCCATTCTCATGTCCCTTCCCAGTCAATGTCCATTCCTGCCTCAGAAAGCACCACTGATCTGATTTCTATCACCAAAGGTTGGTTTTACATATTCCAGACTTTCATGTAAGTGAAATCATATACTACATACTTTATGTTTGTTGCTGAGTGATAATCCATTGTATATCACAATTTTTTTATCCATTCATCTGTTAATGGACATCTGAATAGCTTCTAGTTGCTATTATGAATAAAGATGCTAAAATCATTCTTTTATTTTTCTGAAACTAATCACATTTATTGGGGTGTTCACAGAATTCAAGTTATCTCTCCATCTCAAAAACTTCACATTCCACAGTGAGTTTGTGTACAAGTAAATATATTCTTGTATAGTTTCTATGAGACTTGATCTTACAACAAAACAGAAGTCTGATACATCAGTTTCAGCTAAGAACTTTATTTTCAATTCTGAAACTCACACATTTGCTCAGAAAAAAATTTTTGTGTTTTTCCCTGAGACTTCTCATTTTCATTCAAGTTTTCTGATCAATCAGGATACTGACAGAAGTTTGAATTATCCCCGTGGAAACTCTGATATACAATGACAGGTTAAATACTTATAGGTCTTCTGACATTTATTATATTCATAGGTTTCATCCAATCCTAACAGTTAGCTAAGCCATGTGCATTTAGCCAACAGACCAAAATCTGTACTAGCTCAACAGAAATCATTCTTGTATAAAAATCTTTGTGAACATGTGTTTTCATTTCTTTGAATAAAAACCTAGGACTGGAATGGCTGGGTAAGAATGTGTAATATGAACCAATTGTTCCTTACCAAAAAATTTTGAGAAGGAAATGGCAAAAGAGTTGGACACCACTAGTGACTAAACAACAAATATTGGTTTCTATCAGATCAGATCAGACCAGTCACTCAGTCGTGTCCGACTCTGCGACCCCATGAATCGCAGCACGCCAGAAAAGAAACTGGCACTCTTACCATAAATAAACTACTATATACAAAATTAGATAACCCAAAAGGACTTACTGTAAATCACAGGGAACTCTACTCAATATTCTGCAATACTCTAAATGGGAAAATCATTTGAAAAAGAATAGATATCACTGAATCTATACACCTAATAGATATAACTGAATGCTATACACCTAAAACTAACACAACACTGTAAACCAACTATACTCTAATATAAAATAAAAATCAAGTAAAAAAACAACAACAAAATTTTGAGTCCAGAAGTGTTCAGAACACAGAATCTGGGGAATTCTTTTCATGTTTATATATCAACACATAATTATGTCATATCTCCAGCAGGGTAATCAAATACCTTGTAATCAAATACACTAATATTCCTGCAGCAAATTTAGGAATAGGCAAACTAAGTAGGATTAAGACTATAAATAACCTCAGGTCAGTTCAGGTCACATCTTGCCACCAAAGAGGTTTTCGCACCAACTTAATCAACACTAAGCTCTGTTTTCCAGGTTTCTGGATTTTGTAATTAATGATGCAGCCATCAGTGCTCCGCTTTCTTGGATCATTCAACGACTCCAAAGTTATACCTCCCATACTGTTTTATGTTTTGTTCTCCTGTAGATGTGATAATATGTATCACTCATTTATATCTCTCTATCATTTATTACGGGCGTCCCTGGTGATGACCTCAATTACTAAGATTAATTAGATGAATAAATGGTATCACCTTGTTCTTGCAATAAGATATGTCCTTTGAGAGTAGAGGTTGGTATGACATTACTTTTAAGTTTCTCTATTATGCAAGGCAGAGAATAAGCAAATGCAGATGCTGAATGATTAATAAACCCATGTAAAAGAAGACTTTCATTTGGAAATTTGTTGTGATAAGAGAAATAAAAGTGATAATGCTTACTTTCTACCTACTTTTCTAAATAAACAAATTAAACAGTACTTACTGTGTTTCAGACCCTGTCTAAAACACTTCCCAAATATTAAAACTTCAATAACAACCTCATGATGACATGCTATTCATTAACCTTTTTACAGATATGAAAACAAAGATAGGTTAAACAACTTACTCAAAAGAACAGAAGTAAAAAAGAGTAGATGAGACTCAAATCTAGATACTCCAGTTCTAGATTGTATTTTTAACTACTACACTAACCCTGAAAATAAAAAATATACCATATACCTACATGCACAGAAAAGAAATTAATAAAAACACTATTATAGTGGGCTTCCCTGGTGGCTCAGTGGCAAAGAATCTGCCCCCAATGCAGGAGACACAGGTTCAATCCCGGGTCTGGGAAGATCCCATACGCCACGGAGCAACCAGGCCTGTGCACCACGACTACTGAGTCTGTGCTTTAGAGCCTGTGAGCCGCAAATACCGAGCCCACGTGCATCGACTACCGAAGCCCACGTGCCTGCAGCCCTTGCTCTGCAACAAAAGAAGCTACCATGATAAGCAGCCTACACATGGCAACGAAGAATAGCCCCCACTCACCGCAACTACAGAAAAGCCTACGCATCAGCGAAGACGCAGCACAGCCAAATATAAAAAAAATTGTTAAAAAAAGTCACACAAGAGAATCACTTCTCAGATTTATAAAATAAATTCCAACACACACACACACATCCAGCAGGATTTCAGTGGTTTCTACTTTAAATTCTGCCAATTTTCACAATAATCCTGTATGGAAAACAATCCTACCGAAGGAAAAAATGTACAGACTAAAAACATGCCTTATTTCTAACAGTCACTGTCAAAGCAGTCCCAGCCTCAACAACAATAACTAGTACATAGTGAGTCTCTAATGTTTGCTGAAACCATGAACAAATGGCTAGGATTTCCAACCCAGATTTACTAACTACTAACCTAAACTTTGTTTTGCCAGTGGTAGCTGTCCTGATTTCCTGACTCCAGATGAAGACTCATTAAACACCAAAATATGGACATTTTACTTAAAATTTCCCTACTTCACCCCCTTTTCTCTATTCTACACCCTAGTTTTAGGTTGTTAAGACCTGGGTATTTACAGTATTTACACTAGTTAAGCTTTGCCCTCTCTCTAGACTTGCACCTCTCAAATATAACTTTCACGAAGTATTCAGAACAATTTATCTACAATAGGACTCTGACCACACTACTCAACTGCTAAAAGCTTTTTCCAATGAACCCCCGTATCATGATAAAGGCCATGTTCATTTACATAAGAAATTGTCCACCCTTCTCCTTGCCCTTATGTGCCAGCCTCATCTTTCTCTATATCTTGACTCACACCTCATGCTTTAGGAGCGTAGGACTGCTTCTAATTCTTACAAACTATGGTGCCTTCCGCATCAAGGCCTTTCCAGGCTGTCCTCTTGCCTGGAGTGTACTGGCTAATGTACAGTCACTATTTGAGAGCAGTTTAAGTGTCATCTCTTCAGGTAAGCCTTCTGGGACCACTACCCTGGCTTGTACTCTTATAACACCCAATGTTTGCTGTTTATCATTCTGTTCTGTTATCTATTTGTTATTTGTTTATTTGTTATTTCCTTTAGGGCCAGGACTACGTCTTATTCAACTCTGTATCCTTAGTTCCTGCCACATTGTCTGGCACACAGGAACTTGATATATCTTTCTTGATTGACAATGGTTAGAACACATTTCTTGACTTCTAATTCAGTGCTTTTTTAAATCAATATAAGTTGTTCAGAAAAAGACTTCTTCTCTAACACTGACTATCTTAATGATGAAAAAACTGTTGCCAATACACTATCATATTCTAAAATAATTTATTAAGGAAGATGCCCATGCCCAATAAATCAGTTTTATGACCATCAAATTACGGGAAAGTTGGACAATAAATTTTTAGAGGACTGTCCTTCATCATGGAGCTTAACCTTAAGGTGTACTTCCATGTTTAAAAAAAAAAAAAAAAAAAACTATTTCCCTTCTTTCATTTGCATAAAAGCTTTAGAGGAAAAAGGAAAAAATCCATATCATTTCTGTGCTTTTAGTGAAAGTGGCTCAGTCATGTCTGACTCTTTGAGACCCCATGGACTATATATATAGCCCAAGGAATTCTCTAGGCCAGAATACTGGAATAGGTGGCCTTTGCCTTCTCCAGGGGATCGTCCTAACCAGAGATCGAACCCAGGTCTCCTGCATTGCAGGTGGATTCTTTACCAGCTGAGACACAAGGGAAGCCCTTTTAGTAGTGCTTAGTATTATTAAAGTCATTTCAATAAAAATTAAATATTTCCACAACACAGAAAGTTTTGTTTTTCCTATTATGACAAAATAACTAAGCAGGCTCTCCAAAAAGGGAAAATAAAATTTTAAGTAGTTCTTACAGTGTGTATTGAGTTTTTGTTTGTTTTCCTAAAAACTAGATTTTTTAAATTAAATTTTATTTCAATCAGATAAGTGCTACGGTTGTGCTGTCTGAAAATAACCATTAAAACAAGGTAGCATTACAATGATTCTTTTTGTTTGTTATTTCATTTTTGGTGGTGGTAGAGGTAGTTCTTTCTTTTACCCCATAGGAAATTTTATGTAATCTAGTGTTCTCAGAAACTTGTATTCTTTTTGTTAAGGTTCACTATCATCTTTTCTAAGGTTTACTGAGGTATAACTGACATTAAAAGTGCATGCATTGAATACATACTTGATTATTTTGGACATGTGAAGACACCTATAATATCAGCAAAATCAAGACATTAAACATAGCCATCAACTACAAAAAAAAACAAGTAGCATTCTATAGGTGATACATACAAGTTTATAAAAAAAAGTTGCATTTGTTTTCTAATTTTAAAGATTTAAATTTAAAATATAAAGATCAGCATGCTTTGATTTCAAAATGTAAGCAAAACAAAATTAAATTTTAAAAATATTTTTTAGGAAAATTGATTTGAAGAACCTGAATTACCATTGTGCACATAAGTGAGCCTCCTTTCTTCTCTCGTTACAATGTTTGATATCCAAATATCATTGCTATGTATAAAAGCAATCCAGTCTGGATCAGCTGGGCATAGTTTTGGATCCATCCGAATGTTGGGACAACTAGTCTCCACTAAATTGGGCCGTAAGGGTTGTTGCTAGAAAAGTAAACAACATTTAAAGGCAAGTATCAGGCTTATACATACCTATTTACATACATACAATACAGGGTGTTGTACCAGCACCCTTCCTATAAAATGAATAATAATCCTAAGTATAATATCAACTGTGATAACTGCTCTCCAGAAAAATGTACTTATGTGCCTTACAAGAAATGAATCATTTTTTTCCTATGAATTAATAAGCTAAGCCTAATAGGAACGGAAATAAAGACAATATAACAGCACCTCATAAATTCTGTTGACCAAACCTGTTAAATAGAGTAATTATTGTTTGTTGCATACTTTTATTAAACTTATATGCCTATTTCACTTATTAAATGTTTCCATTTAATTTTACCAATATAAAATAATTTGTTCATAACATTGTAATGAAAGCTAGAAGCGTCACAATTCTATCAGAAGAATAGTTCTAATATCACATGAAAAACTGCTTGGAATAAAATCAAAATTTTAAACTATTTATTGAGATGAATTAAGCTTTTAGAAGAACCAAAAAGGGATTGTCTTGTGATATCATTATCTTTGAAAATCCAACTCAGCAATTACACAAAAAATGGCACACTGATTCCCTTTATTAACTCTTCCTACATAACAAGTGTTTTCAGTATTTTAAAATTATATAACTAATGTCACTGAAAAATTATTAACTAAAAATTAATACCCATAAGGGAAATTAATACCCATATTTCCTATTTTCTTTACTACTAAGTTAGTGGTAAATAACTGGTAAGCAGAATTTTTTAGTTTAACTATCTTTCTGATTTGGACACAAATAATTTTAGGACACCTAGCAGTTTATCAAGCAGTAAAATCAACTTACAGTAAATCCTTGTGGCCCTCCATCTTTTACATGGTAAATTCCACTACCAGCTTGAAATAGAAATGTTCCACTTCCCTGGTGATAATCATAAGAAGCAATTCCAACTGTTCCAATGCGTTTTCTTTCCCGTAATAGTTCTTCTTCTCGAGAATACATTCCATAGTCCAGTGTCGCCTAATGCAGAAAGAGAGAGGTCTCCTATTCCAGTTTTCTGAAAGCCAGCTTTTTGCTTTTATTAATAGCACTGAAATTCTAGCATCTACAGTATTACTGAGTTTACATTTTGAGTGATCCCAAAATTTGTTACAACTTTAAACAGATTAATTTTGGGAAGTCTGCTGAAAAATTTGGTAAAAGGTCCCTATATGAATACTGCATTCATTAGAGAGCAAGCATTAAGCTCCATTACTTTGACTTGGCATTCAAGATCTCCTACAACTTAAATGTAATACAGCAGCTCTGCATGCATTTAAGAGGAGACTCTAGAGTAGTTTAATTTCTTCAAAAGTAGTTTTCTTCACTTTCAGAGTAGTAATAAACCATTTACTTCAGCACTGTGAAGATTAACTTAGATAAAAATATGTAAAATGTTTATTAGCACAATGATTGGCACAGAGTAAAGTTCTCAAACATCAGCTGTCATTAGTTCCTTTCCACTACATCCGCTAATACTACTCTAATAAAACCCCAGGTCAGGCCCATCACATTACTGTGGTGTTCTGGCTCCTGGCCTTTGTTCCATTTCCCTTCACACTGAGAGGCCATTTTTCTTTCTATCCATCTGAGTTTTACTGCTATCCCAAAACCTTAGCCCTAAATCAACGCTGGCCAGGAAAGTTTCCCGATATTTCTATAAGAGTTACTATCTCTTTTACTCATTTGGCTATAGTTTTGTTTTTCACTTTCTTTCAGTAAATGAATTAAAAAAAACGTGAGAGCAGAATCTGTCTCATTTTGTTTTCCCACTTAAAGCAACAGCTAAAATCTCCGTCAAAGAATATTTGTAATTAATGATTGATGATGATGAGGGGCCTTCCCAAACTAAAAGTATTATCTGATACATATATATAAAATTTCACATGTATAAGAAGAAACATAAAGAAAACAAATCTAGTAAGTGCTAGTTTTAAGAATTTATATCCACATCTTCCCTAAGAGCTCTTTATGATAAATAAAGGAATAAATAAGGGAAACAGATATGGTTTCTGCTATCAAGGACTAATTATTTTATTTTATTTTATTTAGCCAAGCCGCAGCTTGCAGGATTTTAGTTTCCCAATCAAACTTTGGTCTCCCACAGTGGAAGCATGGAGTCCCAATCACTGGACCATCAGGGACGTCTCAAGGACTAGTACTTTTAAAGTAGTCAAGTTTATATATCTGGAAAAACACATAATTTAAAAAGATACATGGACCCCAACATGCACTGCAGCACTATTTACAATAGCCAGGACATGGAAGCAACCTAAACGTCCATCAGCAGAGGAATAAACAAAAAAGGTATGGTACATATGTATGTACAAATGAATATCACTCAGCCACAAAAAAGGACAAAACAATGCCATCTGCAGCAATATGGATGGACCCAGAGACTGCCACATTGAGTGAAGTCAAAGATGTGATACTGCTTATGTGTGGATCTAAAAATAAATATAGATACCAAGTAAGTGGGAGGAGGGATAAATTGGGAGATTGGGACTGACATATACAGACTATTATGTATAAAATAGATAACTGATAAGGACCTACTCTATACCACAGGAAACTCACTCAGTATTCTGTAATGGCCTATATGAGACAATAAGCTAAAAAAGCGTGTATATGTAAATGTATAACTGATTCACTGTTGTATACCTGAAACTAAGATAACACTGTAAGCCAACTATACTCTAATAAAAATTTAATAAATAAAATAATCATATGGATTGAAATCTTTGTATTTTCCTCTCAACTTTATGGTAAGCCTAAAATTGCTTTAAAAAATCATTTTTAATGAAAAAAATAAATAAAAGTATGTATGCATATCCAAATCTATTAAACCGAATACTTGCAATTTTTATATGTCAATTATACCTCAATAAACCTTTAAAAAGTGAAACCATATAAAGCACTAGATAAAAACATGGGTAAATTCTTTTATAACCCGAGTGTAGAAAAACTGTCCTATGATAAAAGACAAATTCTAGAAGCAATATCAGAAGGATACATTTTATCATACAAAAGTCTTTCATGTGGTGCATGAGCACATGCACACACACACACAGACACACAAAAATACAAATTACAACTTCATGAAAACATCTGAAACTATATCACAGACAAAGGGTTAATATCTCCAGGAAATAAAAGGCTTCTAAAAATGAAAAAAGGACCATGTTACATAAAAATGGTTTATAGATAAAAAGATGATCAACTCTGCCTATAAAAGAATAGCAAATTAAACTACAATTGGGATAGCATTTCTATCAGATTTGCAAAAAATCCAAATGTCTGACTACAAACTGTGTTGGAGAATCTATGGGAAAACAGGTACAATTATTCCTTGCTGATGGAAATTCATAATGGCACAGCTCCTATGGAAGGAAATTTGATACCTAGCAAAATTACAAAACCATGTACCGTTTGGTCCAATAATTTCAGCTCTAGGAATCTAGTTTAAAGATACACTGGCAAAATGTAAAAAGTTGTATGCCCAAGCTATTTTAATGCAGTACTATTTATAATACAAAGATTGAAAATAACTAAAATGTCCATCAAGAGGGAACTGGTTGAATATGATTCGTCTGTACAACACAACACAGATGTAAAAACAAATAAAGATTATGTATACAGCTTGTCCCTCAGTAACTAGTACTCAGATCAAAGTCTCTTAATACCACTTTCCTCTAAAGGAAGCAGACAGATATGGCTGATTCCAAGCATGGAAAAAGCAGTGTGAAAGATGATCATGAAACATCTCCATACCACCAAATACCAATTACTACCAGGATCATGTCAAAACGATTTGATATGTCAAGTTGACGGGGATTCTAACAGTCAAAAATAAGATAATTTGTACAATAAGAATAACAACTGTCAATGGATCAAAACATACCAAACAGGCTACACTGTAAATTAATAAAGATATGAAAATGAAAACCAAATACTCTCCAAAACTCCTAATTTATCACACATAGAAGACTGTGTTTGAAAAATGGGAAAGAAAGGAAAGAAACATCCTGCCTTTCTATCGTGAACTTCTCCTCAGGATAACTGAATAATTGTTGAATAGCAGTTTTCTCTTTATAGAAGTTTCTCAGTTAATAAATGAAGAAGGAATGATAAAAACTCACTGTTTTATAATAGATCTAGGTAATGATCAAACGACGCTATCATCACAAGCAACTAAAGTTCTATATGACTTTTGATGGGGGCATACAACATTATTGATGAAGTATTCTTTACCTTTTAAATTGTACAAAAACATATATACATATAAATAATATATATAACATAAAATTTGCCACCTTAACAACTTTTTCAGTATACCACTCAGTACTGTTAATTATACTCACATTGTTGTGCAACCCATCTCCAGAACTTTGCCATTTTGCAAAACTGAAACTCTATATCCATTAAACTTATTAAACAGCATCTCCTCACTTTTCTCTCCCTCAGTCCCTGGCAACTACCATTCTGGTAGTCTATTTGACTACTTTAGGCATCCCATATAAGTGGAGTCATGTAGCATTTGTCCTTTCGTGATTGGCTTATTTCACTTATCGTAATGTCTTCACGGTTCCTTGATGTTGTAGCATGTCACAATTTCCTTCCTTTTTAAGGCTGAATGATATTCTGTCACATATATATGCCAGACTTTGTTTATTCGTTCTTCTGTCCATGGACACTTTGGCTATTATGAATTATGCTGCTATGGACATGGTGTAGAGTTATTTGTTCAAGACCTTGCTTTCAATTTTTTTGATCTGTAAAGTAGTCTTGGGTGGGGAGGGGAAGCAAACCTGTGTCTAATCAAGCTTCTAGACCTGACTACCTATTTCTATTTATAGAAAATATAGGAAACTGAAGAACGTATCAAATAACACCATAGGAATACAATCAGCAGAACAGACCCTCTTTCTTCAATAGATAAACCGTAATGGGGAGAAAAGGACAGAAAGAAAATCAAAGGATTAAAAGGAAAAGAAACTTAAGAAACCTATCAATAAAATGTAACATATCAAACTTATTTCAATCCTATTTAACAAATCAAGTGTAAAAAAAAGAGAGCATTTATCTAAAAATCAAGAAAATTTGAATATTTCATATGAAGAAATGATTAATGACTTTTTAAGATATGATGATACTGTGGTAATGTCTAAAAAGAATATATATTCTTTAGAGATACGATCTATTTAGGAGTGAAATGATATATTTGGGAGCTGTTTCAAAATATTCTGAAAAGTGGGGGTGGCGACTGGAAAGGCTGTAATGAAACACTGATGGCCAAGATGTGATCATTGTTAAAACCAGTTCACATGGGATTCTGCTTTTGCACGGTTTGAAATTTTCCATGATAGACCTCAAAAAAAACCACACAAAAACCTCTGACTCACTAATTTACAACCTACTCTATGTGAAAACGACCATTATTTTAGTTTAACACACTGTTCTTAGAATAAGAAATGTTTCTGCTTTAAAGAAAAGTCACAAAGCAATGTGAAAAACATCCTTGATAAACAGTTATAGTCAAAATGGTTAGCTGTCATGGAAGCTATTTTTTTTTTTTTTACTTCTTAAGAGAAATATCACATTTTGGTTCATTTAGCACAAATATGCCATTCAATAATATTCAATGTAAAAATATTAAGTGAGAACCTAAAAGGCAAACAACTGTACCCAAACTATAATCTTGTTCTTTTGATGTTTTCGACCATTTACATTTTGTCTAAAGACAAAATATTGAAGGAAAAAACTTAACCTTTGATTTTCCCTAAATTGAATCTTGCTATTTAGAAACAAAAACTGAACTTAGTACCTTTATTTAATCCTTATATTAGTACTGTTACTAAATATTAGAACTACAATTTAAAGATTTAAATAAAAGCTTTCTGGAAATATATATTACTTCTCTTATGTGAACAATTCTCTCCCAAAATGTGAGAACCATGTAACTAGCAAGTTTACAGAGGGAAAGGTGGTTAAACAGGGAGAAGGTAGTTAAAAAAAAAATCTGGGAACTTCCCTGGTGGTCTAGAAGTTAAGAGCCCATGCTTCCTCTGCAGCAGGTGTGGTTTGATCCCTGGTAGTACTCTTGCCTGGAAAACCCCATGGACAGAGGAGCCTGGTGGGCTGCAGTCCATGGGGTTGTTGAGGGTCGGACACGACTGAGCGACTTCACTTTCACTTTTCACTTTCATGCACTGGAGAAGGAAATGGCAACCCACTCCAGTGGTCTTGCCTGGAGAATCCCAGGGACGGGGGAGCCTGGTGGTCTGCTGTCTATGGGTCGCACAGAGTCAGACACTGTGACTTAGCAGCAGGGGAACTAAGATCCTACATGCCACACCACACTGGGTAGCCAAAAAAAAACTGAATTGTATTAATAACATCTAATATCCCTAGTCTCAGATATTGAGAATTAAATCAAATTTCAGGGTCATACACAGAAAAACATAAAAATGTTTTAATTCTTTTTTTATATTATGACTTATTGGTCTTTTAAAATTGTTTTTATTATTACTTTATTAACATATATCTTAATTCCTTTTGATTCATATCTACTTCAAGTATAAGATCCCAATTGAATTTCTGCCCCTAAATAAATGCAATATTAAAACCATACAGAAAATCATAATAACAACAACATTTAATCCTACCTGAAAAAGATCCAAAAGAGGCTTCCAAGAGAGCATTAAGACTGCTGCTCTGTTGATGGTTTTGGGAATTTCAGAATAAAACAGTGTATTTTCTCTGTTCTCGCCAGACATAGCTATAAAAGAAAACAATCATCTTTTGTTACTTTAAAAAATGGCAATCTGTTTACAACAATCACAGCAGTAAGTACACAACGCCTCTTACATACTGCAGGATGCTGTACTCTGTGGGACCTATAATGCATGTTAACAAGGCAGAGATGCGCACGCCATACGCCATGCTAATTTTCTTCAGTAAAACCCAGGCTCCCAGAAAATATTCAAATTTTAGTCCTTCTCAAAGCAAACATAAAAAGTATATAAGATGTTGTAAGGGTTATGTGTCATTTTTAGTTTTTTAAAAAATTGTTAGTGTCTTACAAATTGGCAACAGACTTATCAGATTTCAAATGGGGGTGCTTTGTGACAACTTCAGATGATTAAGCTTCTTTTTCTGAATCATTTACAGTATTCATTTAGAAATATACATAGGTCTAACTGAATTTGAGTTTTTCTTCAATATAAATATTCTTTCACTATAATCACTAATAAGCTTCAAATGAAAGGACATTCACATTAAAACAACACAGAATCTGATATCTGATTTGCTAAAAGTCTCTTTATCCTTTACTCAGGAACTGTGAAAGAAAGAGGTCCACGTTAAGTAGAAGATGGGTCTATTCTGTGAAATCATAGGATAACTGAACGGGAAGATCACAGCAGTGTAGAATAAACTACATAACAGAGAGAAGTAACAGAAATACAACATGGTTATGAAGAGGTGAACCAAAGAAAACTCATAGTAAAATAAAGTCCTTTTACTCTACCATAAAGGTACCAGAAAGGTTATCACTTCCAAAAAAAACTAGGGGGGAGAGAAAGAGAAAGTAAATAACACAGGAAGAACAAAAACTCTCTCCTGGCAGAATAAATCTTCAGTCTTGTGTTTCTGATAACGGCAGAGAAGGTAGTCTGTGGAAGGACATGCTAACTTCCATGCTAACCCTTGCAAAGACTGGGGATGAGTCCCCAAAGATTCACAGCTTCCTGTATCCCTTTATTATCCTAAATTTTACTTAAACCTTTCTTAGTCTGTCTTGCCTTTCGGAGTAAAAAGTTAGTTATCAGCTGATACTTATTTCAGCATTTGTGGGAGTATTAGTTGCTCAGTTGTGTCTTGACTCTTTTGTGACACCATGGACTGTAACCTGCCAGGCTCCTCTGACCATGGGACTCTTCAGGCAAGAAGACTGGAGTGGGTTGCCATTTCCTTCTCCAGGGGATCTCCCCAACCCAGCACTTAGTTTTGCCTTAGATCTACTTTGCACATTCCAGAGTTACTTTGTTACGTATTTCTTAAGACAGTAGCCACTTATCCATACTATTCATAATCGTACAAAATACAATCATATCCTCCTTAAGCCTTTCCCTTCTAAGAGCTTTCAGCATGCAACTAGGATAAAGCTGGTTCTCATCTATTCTCAATGAGTCATTTCCCACAATCCCTTCACATTCCCCTCTTGAAACTGCTACTGTTCCATGTCTTCCAGGATTCAACCGTGACCAATAAAAATTTCTATCATACACACTCTCCAGCTCTGTGTAACACAGAATGACCTTTTCCCATTGTTTCTTTCTTGTTGACACAACAGTATTTACTGGTGTCTGAAGTATATTACTGCAGATGGTGACTGCAGCCATGAAATTAAAAGACACCTACTCCTTGGAAGAAAAGTTATGACCAACCTAGATAGCATATTCAAAAGCAGAGACATTACTTTGCCAACAAAGGTCTGTCTAGTCAAGGCTATGGTTTTTCCTGTGGTCATGTATGGATGTGAGAGTTGGACTCTGAAGAAAGCTGAGCGCTGAAGAATTGATGCTTTTGAACTGTGGTGTTGGAGAAGACTCTTGAGAGTCCCTTGGACTGCAAGGAGATCCAACCAGTCCATCCTAAAGGAGATCAGCCCTGGGATTTCTTTGGAAGGAATGATGCTAAACCTGAAACTCCAGTACTTTGGCCACCTCATGCGAAGAGTTGACTCATTGGAAAAGACTCTGATGTTGGGAGGGATTGGGGGCAGGAGGAGAAGGGGACGACAGAGGATGAGATGGCTGGATGGCATCACTGACTCGATGGACGTGAGTCTAAGTGAACTCCGGGAGATGGTGATGGACAGGAAGGCCTGGCGTGCTGCGATTCATGGGGTGGCAAAGAGTCAGACACGACTGAGCGACTGAACTGATCTGAAGTATATTAATTTTTTTGAAACAAACTTATATGGAAAAAATTAATATTCAGGTAGATATAAAACACTTGAGCAAATAAAATGGCATACAACTTTCTTGAAAAGCTCATTATTTTAAAGAGGACTTCTCTGGTGGTCCAGTGGTTAAGAAGCAGCCTGCCAATGCAGAGGACACGGTTTCGACCCTTGGTCCAGGAAGATTCCACATTTCACAGGGCAACTGCACACGTACATCGCCACCGCGGAGCCCACGCACTGCAGCTCCTGAAGCCCCGAGCACTAGCGTCTGTGCTCCACAGCAAGAGCAGTCACTGCAGTGAGAAGAAGCCCGAGCACAGCAACAAAGAGTAATAACCCCTGCTCACTGCAACTAGAGAAAGCCCTTGTGCAGAAACGATGACCCAGCACAGCCAAAAATAAATAAATATTTTAAAGACTGTCAATTTTCCTAACTTCATCTGTAAATATAATGCAATCCTAACATAACACAGTTTAAGTAGGATTGGGAGAAAGGAGCTTTAAGCTAATTAAAGTTCTCACAGAAAAACAAGCAAACAAAAATAATCAGGAAAAGTATGAAAAAGAGTAATGAAAAGTACTGTTTGTTTACTGTCAAACAGTAAAACATCTAAAGTTATAGTAATAATAGTAAGAGCAGCACAGTATTGGCCCTTGATTTGACAGACAGATCAATGGAGCAAAACAAAGTCCAAAGTACATAAGGATTTCAAAAAAATACAATCTGGAGTTGAGATAACCTTTCTAGATGTCTAGATGGGATACAAAACTACATAAAAAGTAAAAATTTAACTACCAAAAAAAAAAAAACAACCCACAAATTTCTACAAAAGGACCAAAGGCAAAAAACATTCAACATTCAGGGAAAAATTCAACATTCAGGGAAAAAATATCACAATGGATTAATTCCCTCACTGTACAAAAAAATGCTTTAAGTTGACAAGAAAAGTACCCACAACCCAATAAAAAATAGACAGTGATTACAAACAGATCAGTCACAGAAAAAAACACACAAATGCCTTGTAAATATGTGAAAGGATGCTCAACTTCACTCATAGGAGAAATACGAATTAAAACTACAATGAAGCATGGAGATATAATGAACAGCACGATGCCTGTAATTAATAATACTATAGTGCATATTTGAAAGTAGCTAAGAGAATAAGTCTTAATAGTTCTCATCACAAGGAAAAAAATTTTTTTATTAACTATGGTGACAGATGTTAACTCGACTTACTGTAATGGTCATTTCACAATGTACACAAATATTGAATCATTATGTTGTACACATGAAACTAATATGTCAATTACACTTCAATTAAAAAAACAATAATAAAAAAATCACAGTGAGGGATTGCTGTTCACCAATTAGATTGGGAAGGATAAAAAGTTTGCTCACTCACTATTGGTACAGGTACAGAGAAATACATACTCTGAGACAATGCTGACAGGGATGTAAACTCTGTAACCTCCATGGAGGGGTAGTTTGACAATATCAATAAGAATTCAGAAAGTGTACACCTTTTGTCCTAGTAATTCCACTCTTTGCAATTAGTCCTATTAAGTAAATTCACACATGTATAAAATGATATATAGTGATATTTGCTCCCTCATTTTTTGTAATACCAAAATAGAAAGACCTAAATGGCCATTAGTAGGGGCCTGGTAAAGTAAAATATGGGGCTTCCCTGGTGGCTCAGAGGGTAAAGCGTCTGCCTATAAGGCAGGAGACCTGGGTTCGATCCCTGGGTCAGGAAGATCCCCTGGAGAAGGAAATGGCAACCTACTCCAGTACACTTGCCTGGAAAATCCCATGGCCAGAGAAGCCTGGATATGGCATAATTATATAATGGAATACTCTGAAATTGCTTTAAAAAAATCTATAATTACTAATGTGGACTCATGCAGAGACTATCAAAAAAAAAAAAAAAAAAACACTTTTGGAGGAGGGCATGAGACCTATTTTTAAAAACTTGGTAAACAAAGGCATATCAGGAGGTCAGTGCCCTCAAACTCATCTCAGCCCGTCCTTTCCCACCCAACTCTCAGCTGTGGGAGTTTACTCGGGCCTCAGCTCCTTCAGTGTTCTCATCTCTCACATTCTTTTCTTTCTTACTCTACCAACCAACACCGACCAAACATTCATTCCCTCAGGCTGTGGGTTAGGAAAATAAAATAGCATAGCATGACTACATGAAGGAACTCCAAAATTTATGGGCTTGGGATCCCATTTCAACTACTGTATTAGGGGTGAAATCCCTTTTGGTAAGCACTTTTAATGGTAATTAATAAACATTTTTGTGAGACATTTGTTTACAGTTAAGAACTACAGACAGTATGGCTATAAGTTTTAAATACTATACAAAATATAAGGCCTTTCCCCCTAATTTTGCCCAAACTCTCTTCCAACCAAATTGCCTGATTTAGCAATTATGGATGAGCTTTTCTTACAATGCTTCTCCAATCAAAGGAAAGTCTGACTTTCTGCTTCCAACAAAGCCACAGCATAAGTTTCTTGAGAAAGATATATATGTATTCCAAGATGACTTGGGCTTCCCTGGTGGCTCAGATGGTAAAGAATCTGCCTGCAATGCAGGAGACCTGGGTTCGATCCCCAAGCTGGGAAAATTCCCTGGAGAAAGGAATGGCTACCCACACCAGTATTCTTGCCTGGAGAATTCTATGGAGAGGAGTCTGGCGGGCTATAGCCCATGGGATCACAAACAGCAGGCATGACTGAAAGACTCACTTTCACTCAGACAACTTACCTAAATATTTCAGCACCATCTCTCAATAAATGTATTCAATGAGTGACAATGAATGAATAAATGGGCCTTTGGGACTTAAGCTAATAACTGTACAAATAATAATTACCAGTTGGTGAATACTAGGTAGCATACTGTAATTTACAACTATTATTTGGTGTTTTTTTCCGGTATTTTTTACAACTATTATTTCTAATCCTAAAAAATAATACTGTAGTGCAGACAATTGCTTGGGAGATCGCACAACCAAATTTTTTTTTTCTTTTCTTTTTTAGTTTTCTTCTTCAGACTAGCTGTAGTAAAATTTGTTTTGCTTGTACAAGAACAGTATTGTGTTTATTAACATTTGTTTAAATTTGGGTTGGCCAAAAAGTTTGTTCAAGTTTTTCCATACGAGCATACAAAAACCCGAACAAACTTTTTGGTCAACTCAACACTTAAGACAATCCTGTGAGATAGATATTAATCCTTGTTTGATAGATGAGGAAACTGAGACTCACAGGGTTAGTAAGTCAGCCATGGAGTTGATGCCAGAGCCTAGGCTTCTGACTCCAAGACCGCCTCTTTATCTACCGCCCTGTGTCTATGTATGTGATAGATTAGTCATTTCTTTCAATGCTGTTCTGTGCTTAGTCGCTCAGTTGTATCCGATCCTTTGCAACCCCATGGACTACAGCCCACCAGGCTCCTCTGTCCTTGGGGATTCTCCAGGCAAGAATACTGGAGTGGGCAGCCTATCCCTTCTCCAGGGGGATTTTCCAACCCAGGAATCGAACCAGGGTCCCCTGCATTGCAGGCGGATTCTTTACCAGCTGAGCTATCAGCTGTGCCTAAGCATCCTTGGTGCTCAGTCTTTACTACCTATTCCTTTTACCACAACATCTTAGCAAAACATTTAAGGTTTATAAACAAAAAAGAAACAAAAAAAGTCAATCAGTGATATAATAGACTTAAGGTCAACATCTTAAATCTGGACTGAATGGGCTCAGGAAGAAGAGACCAAGACCAGCCTTGATTAAAAAAATGAAAGCAGCAGCTGTTGAGAATGGGAACAAACTACTGGTTTTATTATGTGTGTTCCTCATCCACCATTCCTAAAGAAACTGACCGTACTGAAGGAAAATCATTTACAATTAGCTTTAGGAAGAAGTAATATCTGGCATCTTTACTTTGAAAGTAAGATCATGATCAACTGATTTGTTATCTGCAAATAAAAACAAAATTAATGGGACAAAAAGTTAAAACAGTACCAAAACTGAAGTTCTTCAATTTATTTTTTTCTCTTTAGTGGAGCCATCACTGATTCACTTATTTATTCAACAAAATTTGAGTGCCCATTGCATCTAGCCTCTAATTCTGAATTAAGAAAGCATTTCCTTTCAGAAACTATGACTTCACACTCACCAAGGTAATAGATCCTGTCCGAATGAGGCCCATCTGGGTCATTCCTCTTCACAAACATAAAATCATGTGGTGCCTTAGCCATCATGTAGCCATGGTATTTTCTGGTATCAGCAAGCAGCTTTTTAAGCTGACTCCAGGAATATCGCTCGACATAAAATGGCTCCAATTTAGGCCGATCCTGTGATTCAATATTCTCCTCACACTCTGCAGTTTCAAAGATCTCAACACCCAGCTGTTCTGTTTCCATCGCTGCTGCCATGTTGCATTTTCCTAAAATAAATAAATAAGCCACATGAAGTTCACAGATCTGTCCTCTCTTACATTAACCAGAATGACAGCCTGATTAGGGTCCCCCTTCCTCCCCAAAAAAAGGGGGAAAAGTGCTTTTCAGTACAGTTGCAATGAAACTTAGTAAGAAAAGCAATAGCTCCCCCTTCTCTGTGTTCAGTGTGAAACAGATTTAAAAAAAAAATTGAGGTCATGTCTATTTCACAGTGACTATAAATCTCTTTGGCAACTTTTATAAAAGGCTCTCCTTAGGTATCTCTTGCCAAAATTCCTTCTTCTTTCCCACACTGGAAGGAAACAGGCCATATGCCAGTTGGCTGCTATGTTCCTTCAAAGAGCATGTCAATAGTGAAGCTAAATGTGCCAAGGGAGTTGAGTGTTTTTGCACTTTAAAAAAGTAATACATTTGATAAATTGTGGACTTCTTCAACTAACAGAAATAATCACAACCAATCAGAACACTAATAAAATTGTTGCAAAAAAAAATGTACTTGTAATAATCATCCTGGAGCATTTACCCAAGATAATACAAATACCATTTCCTTTTAAATAGGACCTCCAAACACCAAAAGACCTAACTGGTTGATACGTTTTTCTTGTCTTTGCTCTTGCTAGATAGCACTATTTGACCATCCCTTGTGTGCCTTTATACTTTTATTACTGATTACACAACTTTTACTCTCATGATCAAATGAGAAGAGAAGAAAGTGGCTTTAGTTGTAATTTATGCTGAAAACATTTAATGTTTGTATTATCAATATTTTGACAAAAGTCGGAACCCAATTTACTAGTTCAACCCCAAAACAATATTAACATTTTATCTACTAACGATGTTTCTTTCATTTTACAAATCTGGAAGATGATGATTTTTTTTCCTCTATCCAGTTCAATATTTAAATATTAACAGGTGCAAAGTATCAGAAAAAAACAACAAGTGTTATTATAAGCCACTGTAAGATATTCTGACATGCATTATTTATAACACTACCAAAAAGGAACAACATAAAACTTGGGGCAACCTGCTCTTTTGGAACTAATAAATGCCAAAAACATGAGGACCTGGGAGATAAACTGCACTGCATTTGTATAACCAATTCACATAATTATTAACCACTTCTACAACAAAAATCAATACACGGCTGTAAATTTAACATGTCTTTTTTAAGGTTTAATTTCACAGGTTAATAGGAGCTCAGGGTAAAAAACTACGGCCCACAGAGAAAAAGACTAGCAAGTGTAGGCTGTGAATTACTCCATCAGGTATGCTGTGTGATGAAATAAACAAAACTGAATGGCTAGGATACTGTGCCTTTTTTCAAGTTACCCTGAATTACACTGCCATTTTCAATGTAACAGTAGCAAGAGCGTTGGAGAGTTTTACAGGTATACAACTTGCAACATTATTACAACTGGGCATTTACCTCCCATGATTAAAATCCACACAGCTCAATAGAAAAGTCATTCAGCTCAACTGATACTCAGCACACTGATGTCAAGTAGCAGTATATGACAGTCCTGGTTGTTTGCCCATCTAAAAGCTGGTAGAGGTCTGTTTTCTATCAAATATATAAGTGGATCTAGTTTAATTGCTAAGAGAGTGAGGGACAGGTTAAACAAGGAGATACACAAACCGGGCTCATTCTTGTCCACTCCTTGTGTTAATTTGGAACTTCATCTCCAAATCACTGCTTGAAACAACAGAGAACGGGGATGGAACAGGGAAGCTTAGCAGACAAGACTTCCCAAGCTCACCGCCCAGCTTCTTGAGCTACTGATGTCTCTTGTATGTAAACCTTGCATTACCTTGCACTTAAGCATGTATCAGATATTCCTAAATTGTACTAGATGCCCACACTCACCATTTCTCTTTCTCCACTCTCTCTCTCTCACACACACATTCTACAGTTCAAATGACACTACTCCTCTGTATTTTATGGTAAATGTATATTCTGCATTTCCTTGCACAGACCTGATATTACATAATTTTAGTAATATACACAAATGTGTAACTAATTTCCATATTTCCATAACACCTTATATATACATCCTCAAAACACGTGACCAGAGTTTTCTCATTTCAACAATGAGAAAATAGGCCAGTACACATTCTCAGTACCGTGCATTTATTTCACTGCCCCACCTACCTCTTCACTTGAGGCCCTTCCCTGGTGCCTACCTGATTGTATTTTCATCTGTTCAGATCTCTTCCACATTCAAAGAGATCTTTTTTCAAGTGACTCAACTTCAAGCATAGATCCCTCTGCTCATCCTGCTCTCTTCTCACAGGAGTCTTTCCTTTTCTCACCATCCAATCCTGCTCACCAGGATAATGAAATAAGATATAAGCCTGTTGATCATTATTAAAATGGATCATATGTGCCCCCAAAATATCAAACCTAAAGTCTCAATTAGTACTTAGAACTGACACATATTCTTTTTGAAATAATATACAATGCCTGGATTATTTTGTATCTGCATTTTCTGAAAGTTATAAAATGACTTTATTTCAGAAATGTACAGCTGAATTTACTCCAAAGACTATCTACACAGTGGTTTAGTCCTGACATTTGGATACATATTAAAAGGTAAGTTATAGAAATTCTTTTAAAAGTATAAAAGGCATACAGATGTGAGATTACTCAGTGGCTATTACAAATTCTCAGAATGATAGATAATGGATAATAAAATTTATTTCTCTGTGCCTGGTCCTGTTTTTCTTTTACATAATAATCAATTTGTATTATTTTACAGAATTCATATTTAGCAGATTGAAGACAGAACAGATTCAGTGTAATAACCAGTAAGAACTATTAATACAAAACAGGCCATTTCTGTGGAAAGAGAATATGCTGTTAACATTAAGATTTTCACAAGATAAAGAATGTACTATCCATTTTCAGTGCACTCCATTTTTGCTTCTTTCCTTTCCATGTTACTTCGAAAATATTGATAACTGAATTAGGTAACTTCTCTGAAAAATGGAAGTGTTAAGTTTGTTGAAATTCTGGCTTAGTAAAAGAAAAAAGCAGAGTCTGTGATTACACCCGTTATTTGGTTATCGGTTTTAATCAGAGGCTTTCATAGCCCTGACAGGTGATGGAGAGACATGCAGGTCACCGGCAAATGGAGGGGAAAAAGTGAAGTTGTGCTAACACAGCCAACAACAGGACTAAGAGGTCAAGACACCTTCTCATGCACTAAGACTCTCATTCAGAGAAGAGTATGTCGGGTTAGAAAACAGGACTCTTGAATCCGGACCCACTCAGACATCATTCCTTAATTTTTAATCCAGGCGCCAGTTTGTCCACTTAAACATCCCAAGCCTCACTGAAGCCTAGTTATTTCACTCGCCAGGATCCACACAGCTAGTTGAGAGGTTTATTATCACAAAGTGGGCAAAGACCTTGAGAGCTAGAATGAAGAGCAGAAGTGTAGCAGAGAATATTAAGGGGACTTGGGAAGATGCCGAGACTTAAGAAAAATGTGTGAGAGGACAGGTTTGAAATGGGAAAGTAAAGAACCTATCCTGCCCTGGTGGGTGAAATAGAATGAGAAGGGGCCAGTGAACAAGGAGGGAAGGAATCGACCTAGAAATGGGGCAGTAGGAAGAACACCAGCTAGGAAACCAGAAAATCTCAGTCCGAATCCGGTCTGCCACAGTCGGACTTTAGGCAAATCCCTTTGCCTCTGTGGACTTCCGCTTCTCATCTGTAAGCCTGGACAACACCCGGCTCCCAACCCCAGCAAGGCTCAATTAAGATAACGGACGTGGAAGTCCGGCGGCCAGCACCCAGCGCTCAGGGGGCGCCCAGTGAACGGTGGCTGACTCGGAATCTGAGAGCCTCGGCTTCCTGTTCCGGCAACTGGGGCTCTACCACCGGCTGTGGCCCGCGCAGAGCGGCGCGCCGGGTAAATCGCAGAGCTAGCTAACCGGGAGAATGCGCCGGGCAGCTCCTCCGAGAGGCGGAGAGGCCTGAGTGGGCAGGGGCGCAGGCCTCGCGGGCGAAGGGGAAGGAGAGAGGGCGGATACTGCACCTTCCCCCCTCCCCGGCCCCGCCCGGACCGTCCTGACGCGCGCTAAGGAGCGGGCCTGCGCCGCTTCATGCCGCGCCGCCTCCACTCCAGACCCGGCTGCAGCGGCTTCCTTGGCGACGGCGCCGGCGGTAACCGAAGGGGCGAACACGGCACTTAAAGACGGCGGCGGCGGCGGCGGCTCCGGCACTTCCGGTTTCTTGCGCGCTGCCCTCCGACCGGAGAAGGCGCAACGGGGCCAAGAAGGGCGCCGCTCTCTGTTAGATGGGGTTCACTTTTGACAGTGCCGTCTAGTGGCCAGAGGGGCGAACGAGGAGCGGGAAAGAAACCGCGAGAGTGGGGGACAGAACAAATCCAGAAAACGGCAGTAACTTGCTGGAAATTACAGGAAGAATTGTGGCACGTCTCATCTTTTTTTTTTTTTTTCCTTCGACAAATACATATTGACTGCCTCTTATGTGCGAGGAGGAATTGTAAACGCTGAGATTAGAACAGGGGCCAAGTCAGGCAAAAATCCCTGTCCCTTCATAGAGGAGACATGGAGAGGGAGGGGACCTCCGCCTGGGGATTTCTAGGTGTCTCACTGATATGGTGCAAAGAACCCTGAAAGGACGTCCCAGGTGGCTCAGATGGTAAAGAATCTGCCTGCAATGTGAGAGACCTGGGTTCGATCCCTGGGTTGGAAAGATTCCCCTGGAGAAGGAAATGGCAACCCACTCTGGTATTCTTGCCTGGAGAATTCCATGGACACAGGAGCCCCGTGGGCTACAGCCCATGGCATCGCAAAGAGTCAGACACGACTGAGCAACTGACACACAAAGAAATGTGAACTTGGAGTCAGAAAGCTTGGCTTTGGTACTAATTAATGACTTTCAGCGGGTTAGTCTCTGAGCTCACATGGTTTCTTGATCTGTGAAAGTGCTATACTAACATCACTTAGTTACAATTAAGGAAAACCATGTGTGTCATACAGATACAGAAAGATGGAGAAACTGGGGCTCAGGGCAAGGAAGGGAGTGATCTTGCTTTTAGCAGAACCAGAGGCAGGTCTCTTGACGGGTAATTTATTTTCTACTCTGCACTACACACTGTCTGAGAGAAAGAGGAAAAAGGAGCCTTGGGAGATGACTGGGAAGGTGCTAGGTGTAGAATCAAACAGTGGACAAGCTGGGCCTTCCCTATTTTCTATTATTGCAAGGAACCATTTGGCAGAGGTGTCATGAGGGTTTATTTATGTAATTATTCACCCTGAACTTAAATGTGTCTTCACTCAGAATTTTGTTTTTCAGTTGTTCCCTTAAAAGAATAGTCATTTTTTCACTGGGACTCCTCTATGAATTTTGTGCAAAAAACTAAAACAAACACAAAACACCTGAAAGGACTTTGAATGCACATGCTAACAAAATAAGCAAAACATCTTCATTTCATTAGTGAAAAAGCTGGCTTTAAACTAAACATTCAAATAACTAAGATATCATGGCATCCAGTCCCATCACTTCATGGTAAATAGATGGGGGAGAAATGGAAACAGTGACAGACTTTATTTTTGGGGGCTCAAAAATCACTTTGGACAGTGACTGCAGCCATGAAATTAAAAGATGCTTGCTCCTTGGAAGAAAAGCTGTGATGAACCTAGACAGCATACTGAAAATCAGAGACATCACAAAGGTCCATTTGGTCAAAGCTATGGTTTTTGCAGTGGTCGTGGGATGTGAGAATTGGACCATAAAGAAGACTGAGTGCCAAAGAATTGATGCTTTTGAACTGTGGTCCTGGGGAAGACTCTAGAGAGTTCCTTGGACAGCAAAGAGATCAAACCAGTCAATCCTAAAGGAAATCAACCCTGAATATTCACTAGAAGGACTGATGCTGAAGCTCCAGTCCTTTGGCCACCTGCTGCGAAGAGCCTACTCAATGGAAAACACCTTGATGCTGGGGAAGACAGGTCAGGAGAAGAAGGGGGCGACAGAGGATGAGATGGTTGGATGGCATCATCAACGCAATGGACATGAGTTTGAGCAAACTCCAGAAGATCGTAAAGGACAGGGAAGCTGCCTGTAGTCCATGGGGTCACAAAGAGTCAGACATGACTGAGCGACTGAACAACAACAAAAATGTTTACTGAATCTCTGCCATGTGCCTGCCACTGTTCCAAGCACTGGGGCTATAATAGTAAACAAAGTAGGCAAAATCCCTGACTTTGTGCAGTTTACATTCAAATAAGAGGAAAGAGACCTCCTCAAAAGCAAACAAAAACTATATAATTTTATTGATTAAAAAAACAAGCTCCAATAGATAACCAACAAGGACCTACTGTGTAGCACAGGAAATACTGCTTAATAGTGTTTAATAATCTATATTGGAAAATGACTTGAAAACAAATAGAAACATGTATGTGTATAACTGAATCACTTTGCTGTAGACCTGAAAGTAACACAATGTTGTTAATCAACTATATCAATATAAAGTAAAAAAAAGAAATTAACAGTAAAGCTCAGGGGAAAAGAAAAACACCAACCCCCTCAAGACAAACGAACACACTCCAGAGAGGTAAAAGATTTTCTGAAGTCATGTGGCTAATGATGGACTGAACTAGATTTGAATTCATATTTCTTGTTTTCAGTCTTATTTTCTCTTTCTGTGGCAGGGTTAAGGCTCCCCTGATGGCTCAGTGGGTAAAGAATCCTGCAATGCAGGAGACATAGGAGACAAGGGTTCAGTCCCTGGGTCAGGAATACCCTTGGAGCAAGGAATAGCAACCCATTCCAGTATTCTTGCCTGGAAAATTCCATGGACAGAGAAGCCTAGTGGGATACAGTCCAAAGGTCGCAAAGAAGAGTTGGACACGACTGAGCGACTAAGCACACACACACACATAGCAGGCTGGCAGGCTTAAAAAGCCTCTAACCCTGAGAAAGCTGTGGGAGAACATCTTCATGAACCCTGGCCACCTTGTATGTAACCACAAAGGCCTCCCTCCCAGGTAAAAGGGTCAAACCGATACTTACCTGAGTTGTAGCAGAATGCGTTGTGACTTTTCTGAAACTGGAGAGGACCAGAAGCCTCTGAAGACCTTGTCCCCTTGCAGGTCTGATGAGCTGGAGACTTTCTGCCCCATCCCCTCCTACCCCCCCAGAATAGAGCTGAGAATATAAAAACCTCTTAGCTGCAGCCTAGAACTGGCTCCTCAGCAGGCAGTTATCCCAGAACTTACATTGCAGTCACCTGGCCCCTTTTGCTTCAGGAGTGTCCTTTTTCATAAGTGGGATAAGGATCACTGGCAGCTGGCATCTTGATACATTCTTCCCTTTGTGGTATATGTAAGTAATGCACTTTCTGAGGCTAAACTGGCTCCTTGCTTTTCTTTTTATTTTGACCATGCCATGTGGCATGCGGGATATTAGTTTCCCGGCCAGGAATTGAACCCACACCCCCCTGAGTTGGAAGGGTGGACTCTTAACCATTGGACTGCCAGGGAAGTCCCTAAACTGGCTCCTTGTATATTTACTGGCTGAATCAGTCAGGTCTGGGCCTTGCCAAACTTGTATATGTGTGCTTGACAAAACCTACTTAACTGTATCATATTAGGCTACACTCTAGGAACTCCTCAGGAAAAGGCAAGTTATCTAGCACACATGGTCTGAATAAATAGCATGGTGGGGATGATACAAATCCACTCTTGCTAATCAAAACAAAAAGCATCATAAAACAATCATATTCTGACATAATGGACAGCAGGCAGCTAAGTGTGAGTGAAAGCCAGAGTGGTAAGGCCAAGTGAGAACCCTTTCCAGGGAACCCTGGCTGCGACTTAAAAAAAAATTTTTTTTAAATTTAAATTTGGCTGCATCAGCTATCAGTTGGTTAGGTATTAGCTGCAGCCTGGAGGATTTTTTTTTTTCCCCTTGTGGCCTGTAGCCTTCTTTCTAGTTGTGGTTCAGGAGCACAGGGGTTCAGTAGCCCCTCTTGCCTCTTTTATAGGATCTTAGTCCCAGAAGAGGGATAGAACTTATGTCCCCTACATTGGAAAGTGGATTCTTAACCACTGGGCCACTAGGGAAGTCTCTGGACTGCATCTTGAAATCCATGCCTGTTTGAGCTAATCAGATCCTCATACAATTCTGGGCTTCCCAGGCAGCTCAGTGGTGAAGAATCTGCTGGCAATGCAGGAGACAAGGGTTCAATTCCTGGAAGGACCCTGAAGTAGGTAATAAACTATTTCCCCTGAAGTAGATTCTTCCCTGAGTCAGGAAGAGCCCCTGAAATAGCAGCCCACTCCAGTATTCTTGCCTGGAAAATTCCATAGACAGAGAAACCGGGCAGGCTGCAGTCCAGGGGGTCACAAAGAGTCAGATACACCAGCAGTTCTGACCTCATTTTTAGAAAATCTGACACCTTTTCACACTGGGCCTCATCAGAGACCAACCTGTCTCCCAGTTCTTCTGCATCTACCAGTCCATGATCTTCAGGCAGTGGTACTTTTGCTCAGGTATTCATGGGTCAGAGCCCGAATTTCTGGAGTCAGGCAGTCTTGGGTTCCCATCCTGGATCCTTTCCTTACTAACAGATTAATATCAGGCCTCTCTTTTTATTTCTCTCATCTGTAAACATTCTCCTCCCTCTTATACTTGGAAATTTTAAAATAAAGTTTTAAAGTATAAAAGAGATAGAGAAAGCTTCTGACATAGACATTAGAAGGGGGCAGAAAGAGTGCCTGGACAATTTTTATTTAGTCTGCATATTGCTCCAAATATTTTCTGTCTTGAATATTCAACTGAGGTTAAAAGAGAAGAATCTGTCTTTGTTTTCTAACCCCAAAGTCACAACTCCCAGAAAACAATGGTTGCCTCATGCTGCTGCTGCTGCTGCTGCTGCTGCTGCGTCGCTTCAGTCGTATCCGACTCTGTGTCCCTCTATTGGGAAGGATCAAGGGTTAAAAAGGAAGAAAAGAAAAATACAAGTTACTCCCTAGTATCTTACCACTATATAAAGTTGTAATCAAAATTTTTGTATCTTTTATCATAAATATTTTCAATACTGCTAGTGTCTTATTATTTTGCACAGCTGTATAGTTTTTCTACTGAATTCTCATACCACAATTCATTTGGTCATTCTTAAGTCCCAGTGTTTTTCTATGTAACATTGTAAACATCTTCATATATACATCTTTCTTCCCTGAAATTATTGTCTTAGAATAAAATCTCCAAAGGGGAATTACAAAGCCAACCAGCATAAACATCTCCATTTTTCTTGCTACTTCTTGCAAAATTGCTTTTCAAAATGATGCCACGAATTCACACTGCCCTTAGCTACACTCAGCATGAGTGTGGCAATTTCACTGAAACTTTTCTAGCACTGGGCATTATCATCAACATGCACATTTTAAGCATTTACTTTTTAAAACATTGTACTAGATGCTGTAGGATACCAAGAGGAGACAATCTGTGCTGCAGGGAGGCTTACAACCTAGTTCAGGGGTTCCCCAACCTCTGGACCGTGGACTGGTACCTCCTGTCAAATCAGCAGCATCAGATTGGAAATAAAGGGCACAATAAATGTAATGCAATCGAATCATCCCCAAACCGTCTGCCCTGTCTGTGGAAAAACTGTCTTCCATGAAATCCATCCCTGGTACCAAAAAGGCTGGGGACCTCTGATCTAGTTGAGGAAACAGATCATAAGCAGGTAATAGCAGCTGACTACATCATATCCCATGGGTTAGAGTTTGTTTTTCCACTTCCTCTATATTTTGCACCTTTTTGGAGACAGTACAAACCAAGCTGCCATAACAAAAAGGAGCCTTTTCAGTTAATTTTCATATTTAGTTTTTTGAATAAAAGCATATATAGTAGAAATATCCTCCTATGCTGGTCTTTCAGTCACTGTTTCCCTCCCCACAAGAAACTGAGGTTATTAGATTCTTGCATTTACTTTTTATGTAATATTTTAATGAGTGTGTATTAGTCACTAAGTCAGGCACGACTCTTTTTTGCGACCCCATGGACTGTAGCCTACCAGGCTCCCCTATCCATGAGATTTCCCAGGCAAGGATACTGGGGCCAGTTGCCATTTTCTTCTCCAGGGTATCTTCCTGATCCAGGGATTGGTCTCGTGTCTCTTGCATTGCAGGCAGATTCTTTACCACTGGGTCACCTGGGAAGCCCATTTTATGATATTGACTTGGCCAAAAATTCTTTTGTAACAGCTTACAGAAAAGCCCAAACAAACTTTTTGGCCAACACAATACATAAATTTATTGTCGTTCAGTCGCAAGTTGGGTCCGACTCTGCAACCCCCATAGACTGCAGCACGCCAGGCCTCCCTGTCTCTCACCATCTCTTGGAGTTTGCCCAAGTTTGCCCATAAACAAATGCCTATATGTAAATGTAGTATTCTTCTCTCCACTCCACTATTTTTTCCATAAATGGTAGCACACCAACTGTCTTCCTGGCAACCGTATGGGCAGCCCAGAAAGCCAAGACTTATCAGGTAGGTCAAATTGAACAGGGTGGAAAGGCCACTCCCCACACTCAAGGAAAGGGGCATCTCTGCACAGTCATCCGAACTGGGGATTGACAGGTTGAGGGGATGGTTTTTACAGCAATGATTGGCTGCAATGCTCACCACCCTCTTGGCATTGTTAAGAGGTTACAGGGATATGAACTGGTTGGGCACAGATTCCCCAGTAGATGCCTGGGCTGATCTCTCAGTCTCTCTCCACTCTCAACTTTGTGCCATCTAGATAGAGTAACTTGATTTCAGTTAAGGATATCTGGTTGGGTGATCCTGGGTGAGACATAGCACAGCCAAATTCAATAGTTCATTTTCCAAAGTTTCTTATAGATATAAAAAACTTCTGTAAAATGCTGGACAAGGAGAATGTGGATGATGACTTGCCAAAGGCAGGAGTACAGATTTATGTACTGAGCCTGTGCTTCAGCCCCAGGAGAAGGAAAAGGCAACCCACTCCAGTATTCTGCCTTGGGAATCCCATGGACAGAGGACCCTGGCAGGCTACAGTCCATGGAGTCACAAGAGTCAGACATGACTTACACCACCACCACCACCATGTGCTTCAGCCACAGAAAGCACTCAGCAAATGCTTCTGGTGGCCAGAGGAGGGAGGGGTGACCCTAGGCCAAAGAGGGCTGGGGAGGCTTACCTGGAAAGTCGAATACAAAAACAGCGCTTCGTTTGCATTTTCATTTGACTGGTATCATAAAACCCTCAGCCCTTCCTAATGCAGCTTGGCAGGGCTACTTCTGCTCTGCCTTTTTACCCCCTCTGCTATCTTTTATAATTTACCTGGATGCTACTCTTTCCCTTCCCCATTTCTATTTTTTTTTTTTTTACTGTATTTCCCATGGAGAGAGAGGCCCACAATAGTGGTCCTCACAGGAAACTTTAGGAATAGCTGAGAAGAATATTGGTAGGCACTGACTCTAACTCTCTCATTCGATGGATATGGAAGCTCAGGCCCAGAGAAGTCATCCAATGGGTTAGTGGTGGTGGAACCAATCTGGATAAGTCCCCTTCCACTGGACTTTTCTTATGGAGCAGCTGAGGCAGAATGTCAACATTCAGTCTCCTTGCTTACCAAGAGCCCTGAATTCAATTCACCTTGGACAGAGGTCAGTTGATAAACCTCAGGGTTCAGATATGCTGGACTAAAATTATTTTTATTATACAGCCTCCAGGATGACCAGGGCTTTCCTGATAGCTCAGCTGGTAAAGAACCCACCTGCAAAGCAGGAGACTTTGGTTTGATTCCTGGGTTGGGAAGATCCACTGAAGAAGGGAACGGTTACTCACTCCAGTACTCTGACCTGGAGAATTCCATGGACTGTATAATCCATGGGTTCGAAAAGAGTCAGACACGACTGAGTGACTTTTACTATCACTATCAGAATGACTAAAATTTAAAAGACTGAAAATACCAAGGAAATAGAGCGACTAGAAAAAGCAAGAGAGTTCCAGAACAACATCTATTTCTGCTTTATTGACTATGCCAAAGCCTTTGACTCTGTGGATCACAACAAACTGTAGAAAATTCTTCAGGAGATGGGATTACCAGACCACCTTACCTGCCTCCTGAGAAATCTGTATGCAGGTCAAAAAGCAACAGTTAGAACTGGACATGGAACAACAGACTGGTTCTAAATTGGGAAAGGAGTATGTCAAGGCTGTATATTGTCACCCTGCCTATTTAATTTACATGCAGAGTTCATCATGTGAAATGCTGGGCTGGAGGAAGCACAAGCTGGAATCAAGATTTCCGGGAGAAATATCAATAACCTCAGATATGCAGATGACACCACCCTTATGGCAGAAAGTGAAGAAGAACTAAAGAGCCTCTTGTCGAAAGTGAAAGAGGAGAGTGAAAAAGCTGGCTTAAAACTCAACATTCAAAAAATTAATAACATGGCATCCAGTCCCATCACTTCATGGCAAATAGATGGGGAAACAATGGAAACAGTGAGAGACTTTATTTTCTTGGGCTGCACAATCACTGCAGATGGTGACTGCAGCCATGAAATTAAGACACTTGCTCCTTGGAAGAAAATCTATGACCAACATAGACAGCATATTAAAAAGCAGAGACATTACTTTGCCGACAAAGGCCCATCTAGTCAAAGCTATGGTTTTTCCAGTAGTCATGAATGGATGTGACAGTTGGCCTGTAAAGAAAGCTGAGTGCCAAAAAATTAATGCTTTTGAACTGTGGTGTTGGAGAAGACTCTTGAGAGTTCCTTGGACTGCAACAGATCAAACCAGTCAATCCTAAAAGAAATCAGTCCTGAATATTCATTGGAAGGACTGATGCTGATGCTGAAGCTCCAATACTTTGGCCACCTCATGCGAAGAGGTGACTCACTGGAAAAGACCCTGACACAGGGAAAGACTGAAGGAAGGAAGAGAAGAGGACAACAGAAGATAAGATAGTTGGATGGCATCACCGACTTGATGGACATGAGTTTGAGCAAGCTCCAGGAGTTGGTGGTGGACAGGGAAGCCTGGTGTGATGAGGTCCATGGGGTCACAAAGAGTTGGACATGACTGAGCGAATGAACTGACTGACTGAGAGCAACTAGAACTTTCAAACTTTGCTTGTGCAAGTGTAAATTGATCAAAACTCTTTGCAAAACTGCCTAATAGTATCTACAAAAGCTCAACATACATAGTCTATGACCTAGCAATTCCATTCCCAGGTATTTACCCAAGAGAACTGAGTAGTATATCCACAAAAAACAAGTACATAAATATTCATGGCTAAAAATGGAAAACAATGCAATGTCCATCATCAGGAGAACGGGCAATTTGTGAAAACTTTATACAGTTAAACGCTATACAAAAACCAAAAAAGTATGAACTGTTGATTCATACAACACAGATAAATCTCAAATACATTATGTTGAATGAAAGAAACCAGACACAAAGTGTACATATGTCGATCCTATTTACATGAGATTCAAGAATAGACAAAAACTACGCTACGGTGATCCAAGTCATGATAGTAATTATTGGGGTGTAGGGAAGTGTAGGCAAATGTTTATTGACATGAAAGACCATGTAGTATGTTAGAAATGTTCCAGACCTTGATCTGGATAGTAATTAATTATACAGGTATAAACATGCAAAAATTCAGCTGAAGTCGAATATTTAAAATTTGCCTAGTTCCTATACCTCAGTTTTTAAAATGTGCCCTATATTGTGTCTACACTGTAGTAAAAGCAATGCAATAAAAGTACTTTCATAATTAAAAAAATATTTTATTTTTAAAATTCAAGGCTATCAAAGGTTGCGGTTTTCATTATGTCATAACAGGAAGATTATATCACCTCCAATTGGTTTGCCTCCTACTAATTCCTCCTGTTTTTTTTTTTTTTTTTGCCCAGTGCATATATGATTTTGCTAATCTCCTGTAACAAACTTCCTTGACTCCTCCGTGTCTGTAGGATAAAGTACAAACAGCTATTAAAACAGACTTCCCTGATCCAATCCCTGGGTCTTTCGAGACCCAGGGCAACTTCCCTTCTCCATGCCCTTAACCCCCAGTATGTGTGCGTGTGCTCAGTCCCCCAGTCACCTTTGACTCTGCAACCCCACGGACTGCAGCCCACTAGGCTCTGTCCACAGGATTTTCCAGGCAAGAATGATGGGATCTGTTACCATTTCTCCCTCCAGGGGATCTTCTCCACCCAGGGATGCAACCCAAGTCTCCTGCATCTCCTGCACTAGCAGGCGAACTCTACCACTGAGCCACCTGGGAAGCCCCCACCACCCAATATGCAGAACCTTCCATCTCTCTTCAACTTTGGACTCCCGCCCTGTGGGTCTACTGCCCTACCTCCGCTTCTTCCTCTATCAAATTCCTCCTCACATTTCACAGCCCAGCTCTCAAGGATTTGCTCTCAAATGTCTGCTACTGGTTTCTACAACCCTCAGCTCCTACCTTCCTGCCTTTTTTAGAGCTCAGCATATTTCTCATATTGAAACCCTCTATATTTTATATGACCTACTCCCTGAGCTAAATGTTTTCTGAGAACTGGCATCATTTCATCTTTGGATCCCTGTGCTCAGGACTTTGCTAAATAAATGGGTACTAACAGATTGAATTATAAAAGTTCAATTTTGTCCCAGATTTCTGGTTTTCGTTGTCATGTTGCTTCCTATCGAATTCTTCGCTCCAAGCCGACTTGGGGCTGAAAGTGGATACAGACGCGATAGTTTAAATTAGATATAAATTGGTATTCTCTCTAGTTTGGGTTTCCGATTTAGAGATACAAGTCTCCTGCGCTGTCCCATAGAATAGCCATTAATTTGTGACGTTAATTAATAGCCATTAATTTAAATTAATTAGAAGTAAAGGAAATAAAAAATTCAGTTTATCAGTCTCTTTAGCCACATTTCGAGTAGTCAAAAAGCCCCATGTGGGCAGTGGCTACCGTTATGGACAGCGCAGAATGGAATATTTCCATAATCTACGTGTAAAGTTCTATGGGATAGCGTTGGAAATCTTTGGCCTTTAAGGCTACTCTCCTCTCTTAGAACACTCTTCCGATCTCTTCCTCGCTTTCCCACGGCTTCCCTTATAACCATCATCATACTTATTATGTCTATAATTCCTTGCGGCTTTTTTTTTTTTTTTTTTTAATAGACTGAGGGTTTCAAGACGTCAGGTACTGTGACTTACTCCTGAAGCTTCGGTGTTTTATCTTTGCAGCTCAGGCACATAGCAGACGCTCAACAAATGTTGAATTAATGAGTGACAAATGGGAGGAACCTTCCAGATACACCAATCCCAAGTCCTTTCTCTATGCTAATCGGTTCTTCATGAGTCTCCAGCGTTTTTCAGTTTTTACGCTTATTTTTTAACCGTCCTCCAGCTGGTAAGAGGAACGACAACACACCAGCCAACTCCCGAGGCGTTCGCAGCGAGCGGCGGCGCCACTCGCTCCTGTGGCCCGCCCCCTCCCGCCTCCGCCCCGCCTCCGCCCCGCCCCCACCCGGCTGGCCGCGAGGCGGGAGCCGGCGCCGCGGCCCCTCGCTCACCACTGCGCAGGCGCGGCCCGCGAGCGTGGGTCGTCTGGAGGCTGCGGACTGCCGGCACTTCGGAGCTCGGGGGTTTGCGGCCTTCGTCTGACCAGTTCCAGCCGCGCACTACCTGAGACAGCGAGGCGCAGCGAGCCGCTCTGGGCAGTGTGGTTATGGAGAATCAGGTGCTGACGCCTCACGTCTATTGGGCTCAGCGGCACCACGAGCTGTATCTGCGCGTGGAGCTGAGTGATGTGCAGGTAAAGGCCGGGCGGCGGGACGTGCGCCGGGTCTCGGCTCTGGGGACCCGCTGGGACCCCCGTCCCCTTTTTCCGGAGAGCCAGCAGCGCGTCAACGGGATCCAGGACACGGTGCGCTCTGGGCTGCCAGGCCAGAGCACGGGCTGCCCCTCATCAAGGCAGACCCCGGGCGCGACCCCCTGAAGGCTCAGGTTCCTTGGGTGCTGCGTGAGCCCCGCGCAACAGAGGCTGCCCCAGCAGTCTCTTTGTTCGCAGTTTGCGGCCTGGTGGAGCCCGAGCCTGGCCCTGGAGGCCTGGCTGTCTGGATTCGGGTTTGCCGAGGCCCCTCGAGGCGTGGGATGAGCTCTTTGGGTCGGAGATACAGTGTGACAGTGGCTTGCCGGGCCGTGGCTGGACGTCCAGCGCTGGTCTTAGAGGTCCCGCGGTCCCCTCGGGCCTTCAAGAGGCCCGCCGCTGCCTCGGGCGGGGGGAGGGGGGCACACCCACCTCCTAGCCATTCAGTGATGGAAATCATTCTTGTTCATTTTAAAGTCCAGAAGACCCCGAAGGAGTGATTTCCCCCCTCTTCTGAAGACTGTGGGCTCACGTTTGCTGAGTTGCATGCAGAACTTCAAAATTATCTTAACTCACATTGAGCATTTATGCTTGATCTCATTGACTTGCATGTGAACAAGCTGAGGCTTCTTAATTGGTGGCCATCTCAGGACCTATGTACCCCCCTGTCTCTGTGAAAACCATCCAGGATTCCCATCGTTGAGGAGCTGAAGTTTGTAGTCTGGAATGTTCTTTCTATAGTCATTCTTACTGCCTACTCTCCTTGACATCTATGGCACTTTATAACCTCCTTCACTCCGGCTTAACTCTCTCTGCCTCTGAGTCAGGCGTTTATATTCAGTCTGTCAGCGCATCTGGCATATTGTCTTGCAAGGTGTAGGTGATCTTTGATTGTACACTTGAGTTTGTTGAATTCAGTCTTTGCTTCTGGAATATAAACCTGTTTTCCTATTGAAAGATAGTACTGGCCAGAATGCTTTAGGCTGTGACACTGCACGCTGTGTCGTTTAATATGTTAAACCAGGCTGAATTGTACTTTTACCTCAGAGGATGAATAAATGTTTTGTACAGTGTTCCTCTACTCTGCTTCAGGGTGTTTTAATAAAAAAGGAAAAAAGCAAAATCTTTGTAGATGGGCATCAAAGTCTCTTTCTAGAGAGAATTCTAACAGTAATCAATAAGAAAAGTATGGACGTTGTGTCGTGGCAATATCTCTTAGATATTGTTAAACATTTTGTAGACCAGTTAAACTCAGAGACCCTCTCTAGTTGTAATAAGGATGTGATATCCTGGCGTACTTCTGAAACACAAACAGAAAAGCTGTTTTTAGGGGAGGTAGGGTGGTGGTGGTGGGGGAAAAAAATGTAAATTTGTTGGGCAAATGAAAGCATCACACTTAAATTTTTCCTGAAAGTTATAAACCTTTTAGTTAAGAAACATGAACATATGTGTTAATTGTATTTGGTGTATTTTCAAATATGAACGTATGCGTTTGGAATATCTTATAGTTAAAGAAATGTAAAGGTGGAGGAAAAAAATGGGATTTTCTTTTGGAAAGAGAAATCCTTTTTTATTTTTAGGGAAAAAAATAAATATTTTGTCCCCAGTTGAGTTTTTTTTTACCTAGATTTCTCGACTGTAATTCTGAGGCATCCATTGGTGCTACCATTAGTTTTAAAGTAACATGTCAGTATCATTCATAAAAGAAATCCCCTACCATGTGTGAAATACTACAGATTTACAAAGATGAGTCAGACAGACTCAGCTTTCCAAGGGTATTCTATGTAGGAGGAAGGATATTATATACAAACAAAAAATTCTGTGCATGAGTATGTTTATTTATAGATTTGGGGTTGAGTATTAAACCAGGTCCCTGGTGTTAAAGGAATTTGTTACCTCTCTTTTATTAATTATCTGGTGGCGTTTATTAATTCTTTTATTGCTTCGCTGGTGGCTCAGACAGTAAAGCGTCTGTTTGCAATGCAGGAAATCCGGGTTCGATCCCTGGGTTGGGAAGATCCCCTGGAGAAGGAAATGGCAGCCCACTCCAGTACTCTTGCCTGGAAAATCCTCATGGGTGAAGGAGCCTGGTAGGCTACGGTCCATGGGGTTGCAAAGAGTTGGACCTGAGTGACTTCACTTTCACTTTACAGAAATAAGATGAAGTATTCTTGTCAGACTGAAACTGGGAGAACTTTCTGGAAAGAGGACGGCATAGACTTTCAGATCATCTGATTTGTTGTAGGAGTCAATGCCCTATAACCAGAGACTGCCAGGAACACACCTCTAGTTAAACAAGTTGTGTTTATTGCTCATAACAGCAAGGGAGAGCATACCCTGTGGGGCTAGCTCATTAGAACGTTAGAGCTGATTATAGAATTTGGACTTTGGAGACTGGGGGATAGACTAAGGAAGCAAGGATTCACTTTAGATTAGATGCTGTGAGAAAACAGGACCAATGCTATGGTTGAGCATCTGAATAAATCATATATAGGGAAGAGAGATTAGAACAAGAATAAAACTAATTGGTAGAGGAGTGGCAGTCACATATTTTGGCGTAGGGGCAGGGTAACATGTTTTGTGAGTGGCAGTGTGGCCATGTTTTTGTCTGTGCTTGCACAGAATTATGAAATGGCTTTATCTCATTTTATCAAGGTATTCTGTTCTTGTGTAATAGCAGAGTAACGTGTCCTAGCTGTGAATGCCAGGCCAGCTTTTGAATGTCAGGGGCTGCTCCTTTTTAAAAACTTCCCAATTAATTGCTCCACGCATGGCCTGTGGAACTGGTGATTCTGGCTTGGGATGAAGCGTTCCGTTTATTTGCTTAATGAAGACCATTTGTGGAGTACCTGCATTAAGCTGGGTTCTGGGTTTTCGGACAGTTCTCTATCGCCCCCTGCTTTCTGTAGCTTATGTGTAAGTGAGTGTCAGTATTGCCAGTTTGAGGGCATCAGACATGCTCCCTTCCCGAGATACAGAGAGCTGTCAGGGTTTCATATCTCTCCTCCGTCTTTGGAGCTGTAGAGCTAGAGCCTGATGAGAAACCACCACTGAGGTGAGAAGAAAAAGGCTTCGTCAGCAGCTGTTTTCTGTGTTTGAGGTGAGCAGTAGCAAAGACACCAGTGAAAGTCCATTGGGGCTAAGGCATGGTTGCTTTCAGAATAAAGTTGGTTTACAGGATAAGCATGAAGGACAGATTTGTGCCAACAACCATAGTTGTTAAAGCATTTGTTCATTTTTCGAGGTTTTTGTTCATTTCAGTTGTATGAGGGCTGTGTGTTTAGCTTTGTTTGGGAGCTGTTGGAAAGATGCTGTTCTTGACCTTACCTAATAGAGTCTGGTGGAAAGAGTTGGTTCCTTACTCTTCCACTTAATATCTGGTGTCCGTGGATTATTAACTTAACCTTTATGAGCCTCAGTCTCTACATACAAATAAATGTGAATAACACCTAATTCACGGGATTGTTTTGAGGCTTGACTTGGATAATAGATTTGAAAGTGCTTTGTGAATTCTGGTGTGCTACTCAGGTGTAAAACATTATTATTGTGATACTAAACCTTAGATGAGAAACACAAAGAGCAATAGAACAGAATAGACTTACCCATGTGTGAAAACTTATTGAACCGCAGTGGTGGCTTTACAAATTAATGGAGGAAAGGGTGAACCATTCAGGAGATTGTGTTGGGACAATTGGTAATCCAAGTGGCAAAAAGATAAAATAAGATCTTGTCTTATGCCATACACAAAAGTCAATGCCTCCATTTCTGAGTCCTTCAGAAAAGACTCAGCTGGGTGTTGTGGCTTGGGATCTCTCATGTGGTTGTTTGGATGTCATTTGTGGTTGACAGGTTGAAGAGTCTGAAGTAGACTCTTCAAGGATGTGCCGCTCACCTTATTGGCAAGTTATCCATGAGTTAATCCTCCACAGAGGATACGTGGGCTACTTGAGTGTTCTCATGCCCCGGTGTCTTGAGTTTTCCCAGAGCGAGCTCAGAAGGAAGCTGCAGTGCCCTTTATGACCTAGCGTGAGAAGTCACATGGTTCATTTCCACTGTGTTCTATCGGTTACACAGATTCCTGATGTCATTTGGAAGGCGATTACACAAGAGTATAAATACCAGGGGCAGAAGATCATGGGGGGGCATCTTGCAGGTGGCAACCACGGCACTTATACTTGCATTTCCAGAAAAGAGAAAGAGAGAACATTCTCCAGTTCATTTGGTGATGCAGTTATAAGAAAGGGAAATTATAGGCCAATCTCATTTATAGACATAGATGTTAATTTTTTTTTTATCACTTCCGTGTCTCTTCCTTCCCAGTTTTGAGCTTGTTTCTGGCATTTTTTTTTTTAATTGAAATATCTTCCTTAATTACCAACACCTTTGGAGAAGCTGAACCTGACGTGCCCATGTACTGCTGGGTAGGAGTTGATGGTGGTTCAGTTGCTAAGTTGTGTCTGACTCTTGCGACTCCATGGACTGTAGCCCACCAGGTTCCTCTGTCGATGGGGTTCTCCAAGCAAGAATACTGGAGTAGGTTGCCATTTCTTTCTCCAGGGGATCTTCCTGACCCAAGGATTGAACCCTGGTCTCCTGCTCTGCAGGCAGTTTCTTTACTGACTGAGCTACCAGGGAAAGAGTTAGCATCTAAAATCTGACTCAGAATGCTTAATAAACTGCAGGCCTTGGGCTGTGTCTAGAGCTTAAACCTTGGCTGCTCACATCTTGTGTCTGAGGAGAATAAACTGAGCCCCCCGCAGACTCCTTTTTCCTTCCAGGTGAATTAGGATATGGGGAACACAGAGTAAGCAAAGAAGTGACCTAAATAGGAAATGTACCACTGAGACATCCCAGAACGCAGGCTTTCATGATGATACTCACACTAAAACCCTGCTTCCCTTATAGAGGAACCATGCCCCTGAACGTATAACTTTTTTTGGTGAAGTTCCTTAATTCCCTCTCCCTGGCACAGAGATCATCTGGCTTATTAGCCCCTGTGGGTGAGCTTCTCAGCCTCAAGTCTATACTCTCACTGGGGAGGTTCTTGGCTTAAAAGCTCCCTCACCCAGCCTTCATGCTCCCCCTTTTCCTAACACTTGGCTATGAGTGAAGCATTTAGGCTCCCATTGTTAGAATAAACATACCCTTCACCTTCTCTCTGTCTTGTTTGTTTTCTTTGATGCAAGATGGAAAACAGAGCAGAGCCTACAGAAGAAGAGTAAATGAACTAGTTATGGCACTGGAAATATGCTGCTGCTTGCTTGTTAGTTTTGATCTGGGAGTTAGGATGCAAACTGTTTCTCATCCCCTGAAAAAAAAAAAAAAAGAGTTAAGTTGCTAAAAGGCACATAGCAACTTCTGGGAATAAATGAACAATTTAGAGAATTTCCATCTCTTCTAGTCTTGGTTTGGATAGAGGTTAAGAGAGCGTGGAGCCTAAGACTCAGGGGCTGCACGCTTTCATTTTCATCCAACTGCCTGTAATCTACAGCCCTTCACTTAACATACAGGAATTAATTTGTTTTTCATGATGCGGTATGGGTGTCCCTCCTGGTAAGGCTGTCCCTAACCGTTCTGTTCTTGTTGTACTCACTCTCTTCTTAAACTCCCGTAACACTTAACTGTTTTTTTCTACTCTTTTGGTCTTGAGCATATGTTACTTGATACTATATTGTTTCTTCTCACAGGATATGACTCATCTGTCCTACCAGATTCCCTGCCTCCACAGCTCAGGGACTGAGTCTTAGAGATCCGTGTATTCCCCCATGGCACCTCACACGGCACCATCTACCACTGACCATGAGCAGAATGGACTGATTCAGTATATGATTGCTCTTCGCGGCAGAGCAGTTTAGGGTCCTTCTTGCGGGAGCCTGCAATCTGCCATGTGTACAGATAGATACAGAGAAACCCTCCACAGAGATGGGAGTAAATGACCAAATATATTCTCTGGAGGAAGCACAGGGCAGGAAGGTCGAGTCCCCAGGGTGGAACAATGTAGGGAGGGAAGTAAGCCACTGGTTTTAATTTGATTTTTCTCTTCATTAAAATGTCCTTCTTGCTTTCTTGGTCTTTTTCCACAGAATCCTGCCATCAGCATCACTGAAAATGTGCTACATTTCAAAGGTCAGTATCTGGGCAAAAGGTTCCTAGGCCTCTACACAGTTAAAGAGACATTGTGATGGTTGCTTTTTATCTTTATCTGTTTATTTTACTCACTCTCTATTGATGTTTACCTTTCTCATACTCGTGGGGTAAATTATATTATTTTGAGGTATGATCAGAGAGCTCAGTAATTTAACATCCCACTTTCCGCTGGGAAAGGCAGGAGATATCCTGCAAAATGGTATCCTAGGTTAGAAATCAGGAGATTTAGCTTAAAATTCTGCTACTACTTTGGACAACTTATTGATTTCTGTGGGCCTATAGGGTGTTGGGTTATAATCTGTGTTTCTTAAACTTGAAGATCCAAGGACACCTGAACGTATATCTACAGGATCCTCTAGGGCCACAGACCCTAGGTTGAAAAGCATGTTAAGAGTTAAGTATGGTCACTGTAAGTGATATTTGACTCCATTACACTTGTGAACGCAGTGGCAAACAGCCGCTGAACTCGTACAAGTAAGTATTACTTGATTATAAGGTAGCTATCTAGATGACTCAAAATATGCTTCTTTTTAAAAATATTAGAACAAAACCCAACAATAGAAATTTTCTTAACAAGACTTTGTGGCTCCCTGATGTTATACTTACAGACCAATTTAATAAACACTGTACTTTAGATGATATCTGAAGCCTTTCCAGCTCTGAGAGTCTTTAATTCTGTGAATTCACCTCCATCTCCTTCTTAGTTCATCAGCAGATTTTCTGCTGAGCCTGAGAGGGTAGGTCGGGATTCACTGATACCCAGTGGAGTGGGATTCTCCCTGCTGTCTTTCTATTCTGGTTCCTTGGAATGTCATTAGTAAGTGACTGGGGTTATGGGAGATTGAAGAGTTTCTGCCTTATATGAGACTCCATCTACCTTAATATACTTATGTGAAAGCACAGCCTGGCTTTTGAATCTACTTTGCCAAGTGAGAGCCATGGTGGTAATGGCTCAGACTTTGGAGGGAGCTCAGCATTTGGAAGGAAATTAAAATGATAAACGTGTATGTTGCCATGTGGAGCTTTCTAGACTGTCCTACCCTAAGGAATTTGTGGTCTTAGAGAATAGCTACCTATAACACATAATAGGCAAGTCCTTCCACACATGGTCAGATGAGGAAAGATAATCCCAAGAGTTAGAGGGCAGGGACATCCCGTAGTCACTGGCTTTTAGGCATGGCAACTGCTGCCTTTGGGGGAAAATGCCATGTCAGGGCACAGGAATGGCATGATGGTCAACCTGAGGTCTTTCTTCCTAGTTCCATTTGTCCTCTTGGGAATGAGCTGAAAAAATGTTATTTCTCTTTTTTATTCCATTTGGCATGTGCTAAAGGAGCAGTCACCTGCTCCATTGTCTACCCCTGGTTGTGTGTGCAAGTTGCTCCAGTCGTGTCCAACTCTTTGTGACCCCATGGACTGTGGCTCCCTAGGCTCCTCTGTCCATGGGACTTCCCAGGCAAGAATACTGGAGTGGGTTACCACGCCCTCCTCCAGGGATCTTCCTGACCCAGAGATCAAACCCATGTCTTATGTTTCCTGCACTGGCCGGCAGGTTCTTTATCACTGGTGTCACCTGGAAAGTCTCCCATCTCTGGTTGGAAGATGTTAAATTTAGAATTTTTTTTGAGACGGTACATTAGAGAGTCCATGTACCCTGCAGCTTTGCTTAACTGCAGTCAAGAGAATACGCCTACTTGACTTTTCTCTGCTGTGGATTCAGAGCCAAAGTAAATGTGAACGTTAAATTTATATAGAGTGTTATCTTTGGCTTTGCTTTCTGTATTCTTTTTGCTTATCTGTTATTTATACCGGCCATCATTGAGGCCTCATTAGAAGATTAAATATTCTGGAACTGATCACCAAAAAGTCATAAGGAGATAAACTTTTGTCGAGGATTTAGCTTTCATCTAGCTGTTGAGTAGCTCTGCTCACAAGCCCCCACTCACTTGGCAGGACCCATTAATATTTTCATACTTCTGAAAGAACTGCACCAAGCTAACATTTGAATGGCATTGCTCTGCTCAAATTCACAGCAACCCACATTTCTTTATAGCTCAGGGGCATGGTGCCAAAGGAGACAATGTTTATGAATTTCACCTGGAGTTCTTAGACCTTGTGAAGCCAGAGGTATGTTCTTTCCTTCCTTCCCTTTCTATTTTAAGAAATAAATACTTATAGTTTTGTGAAATGGGGGGCAAGCCTTATGGGGAAGAAGAAGATAAACCTAAGCAGAATATACTTTTGTTTGGAACAGAGCCCAGGTGTTAGCCACAGAGTAAGAGGAAAATTGGAGAACCTGAGTTGAATCTGGGCTTTGTCATTATTAGTGGTGTGAAGAAGTCTCCTCACTTCTTTGCATTTCAGTTTTCTCATATGTTACATGGAGGATTGGGTTAAGTGGATCTCTAAGGTTCTTTCCAGCTGTGAGTTTCTTAATAGTCAGCAGTGGTTTAAGGGTTTCTTAATAGTCAGCAGTCTGGGACTTCATTTGGAGGAAAAGAGAGAGGCCATACAAAGAAATAATAAGCTGGAGCACCCCTAAGAATTTGAGTTTAGTTGAGAAGGCTCTGTAGTGAAAGACTGCTTTTAAAAAAGCTGTAACTGATACAGTACAGTTCTGGCCTTGATGCAGGCCTTTCTAAATGCTGGAAACCACTGACCATTTGAATTGAATCATCTTCATGGGAAGATTTGGAAGGCAGTAGTGCCCTTGAGAAGGCGGTTGGATGTAGAGCCTGGCATGATGTAGATCCAGTAGGGAGTTCATGCTAATTTCTAATTAGTAGGGAGTTCATGCTAATTACCAAGATAATCAAGACTATCTGCCTTTCTTGTCTGGCTTTCCTCCTGTGTCCCCAGTGGGGCAGCGGGTGGGGAGGGAACCGGAGCAAGATATTGCTGTTCTTGGCGTTCTTCCTTGTGCCAGCCCTTGGTCTAGATGTTCTCTTTGCCCCAGGACTTTTAGGAACTGAGAAGGAACGGCAGTAAGTACCATGCAGCTTCTTTGATGGGAAAGGGCATTCTCATGTTCTTGCTTTCTCTCCTAGCCGGTTTACAAGCTGACCCAGAGGCAGGTAAACATCACCGTGCAGAAGAAGGAGAGTCAATGGTGGGAGAGACTCACCAAGCAGGAGAAGCGCCCACTGTTCTTGGCCCCTGACTTTGATCGTTGGCTGGACGAGTCTGATGCTGAAATGGAGCTCAGAGCCAAGGTCAGTAAGGATCTGGGATCTAGACAGAAATCATGAGGAACCCAAGTTATTTGGGCCACCTCAGATATCTATCAGGATCTGATAGAATAAGGACAAAAATATAAATTCACTGAATGACCTGGAGACGTGGTTTTATAGAAGTATTGGGCATGTATTTTGTAGACTGTTCCTCAGTTGGGTTTTGTTTGATGTTTTTCTCATGATTAGCTTAGGGTGATGGGTTTTGGGTAGGAAGGCCACAGAGGTAAAGTGCCATTCTTATCATGTCATATCAAGCTTTTAATACTCTCAACATGACCTACAGCTCTTGATGTTAATCTAGCTCACCTGGATGTGGTTAATCTTTGGTAGGTTTCTCCACTGTATGGTTTCTCTACTATAATGTTACTCTTCTCCTTTCTTTACTGTTTTCTTTGGAAGGAAGTCACTATGCACAGTTCACACTTAACAAGCCAGAAGTTATGCTTCCCATTCTTAGGGTGGAGTATCTGTATACTTTATTTGGAATTCTGCATGGGAGATTTTTCTTTTCTCCTTTATTTATTGTCATTTATTTATATCAGTATGGATATTGTCATTTATTTATATCAGAACAGATTTGGTTTATAGTTGGGCTGTAATCCAATACTGGGTAATATATCTTGTTGCTCATATTGTTCTATCTTTGGCCACTGGAAGCTCTTGCGGTTGGCTCTTGTGTCCCTTTGACACAGCTCCATCATCATGGGCCTTTTTTTTTTTTAAGTGCATTCTTAATTTCTGGCACTGTAAGCTGCTCCAGGTTTATCTTGTATATTCCCAGGCCTGTTGTTTTTATTGCAGGATGATAGTGGAAACCAGGATCTGGGTGATCTGGGTGCTAAGTGTGCTCATTGCTACTGAGGTATTACTTTTAGGTTCTCTCAGCTGACAGCACAAGGAAATATATGTGTGTATACCAGCCCATGTATATACATGTACCTCTAAGTATTTCCATATATATCCATCTATATCTATATTATCCTAATATAAGTTCACACTAATGTTGGAGATTTGATTTTAGCTTCTAGAAAATTATCGAAGTCTTAAAAAATGAAATAGCAATATATTTCCTGTCTTAAATTTCTGTTTTGTTTCTACAACCATGACAGATTTTCTAGATGTCTTTTCCAGCTCTAAGATCTTAAGGCTGCCCACTTTGTAGTTTGGAAGCCAGCTGATTGGTTTAATTCTGTGAGCCCTGGATGGGTCATTCTGTAGTGCCAGTGCTACCCAGTAAGGAGTCAGGCTCCTTAGTACCGTGAGTTCAGACATTTTTCCCAAGGAAGTGAGAACACAATTGGAGGAGGAGGTGGCTTTGAAGGACTCAGATCATTTATCTCTCATGTGGGCTTCTGCAAGCATCTGGGAATTTTAACTTGTGTTTTTTTTTGTTTTTCAATTTATTTTTTTACTGAAGTATAATTAAAATACAATGTTAAATACATTATTGTTGTACAGCAGAGTGCCTAATTTATACACATATATACACATCCTTTTTCATATTCTTTTCCCTTATGGTTTATCACAGGATATTGAATATAGTTCCCTGTACCATACAGTAGTCTAACTTGTGTTCTTGGAAAACTTCTGTCCAAATTCTAGGAAGAAGAACAATTAAATAAACTCAGACTCGAAAGCCAAGGCTCCCCTGAAAGTAAGTTGCCCCTACTGCTGTGGTGGTTACCAGTTAACTTGTGACAGAGATGGGAGTGTGGATGAGTGTGAAGCAGCAGGAGGGCTTGTATTGGGTGGATGAGTTTCTGAGAAATCCTTAATGCCCAATGCTTAAGCTGTGCAAACCCGCATCTAAAGTGTTACTTACTTTTAATGTTTCCCTGCTGTTGGGGGCCTGACATCATCTGAGTACACCAAGGTTGGTGTAGCAGAATGGAAGAACCTCAGCCTCCTGGACTGGCCTAGTAGGGTGCTAGGTGGCAGCAAGTCCTTCAGAGACCTGGAAAGTACTGCATAGGTCCATGACTACAGTTCTTCCAGTCTGGTGTTGTTTTCCTAACCGAGATCATAAGGGCTGTTGTTGTCAGCCTTAAAGATGGAAAGTATTCTGTATAGTCCTGCTGTTCATTAACCTTTTAAAAATTCAGTTCTACTTCTATGTCTGTCCAAGTGTGTCTGTCTCTAAGTGTGTTACCTTCTGAGTATCATAGATTAAATTCAGCAGCTCTTAAATTCATGCTTTATGGAAAGCATTGTCCTAGGCCTTTGAGCTTTGGAGCCAGTGATCCGTCAGAGCACTGTGCTCGAAGAGCTTATCCATTCTAGTTGGAGGACCATGCAGGTCTATACAAAACTAATGCTGAAAAGCAGAATGAATAAGTGTTCCTCATGTGTCCAAAATCAAAAACTTTTCAAGTTTTAGTGGCACTTATTTGGCATGCCATAAGTAGGGAAACAGAGAAGGCAATGGCACCCCACTCCAGTACTCTTGCCTGGAAAATCCCATAGATGGAGGAGCCTGGTAGGCTGCAGTCCATGGAGTCGCAAAGAGTCGGACACGACTGAGCGACTTCACTTTCACTTTTTACTTTCATGCATTGGAGAAGGAAATGGCAACCCACTCCAGTGTTCTTGCCTGGAGAATCCCAGGGACGGGGGAGCCTGGTGGGCTGCCATCTGTGGGGTCGCACAGAGTCGGACACAACTGAAGGGACTTAGCAGCAGCAGCAGCAGCAAGTAGGGAAAGAGCTTCCCTGATATAGACAAACTGCCTGCAATGCAGGAGACGCTGGTTTGATTCCTAGGTTGGGAAGATCCTCTGGAGAAGGGTTAGGCTACCCATTCTAGTATCTTGGGCTTCCCTTATGGCTCAGTTGGTAAAGAATCCACCTGCAATGCGGCAGACCTGGGTTCGACCCTTGGGTTGGGAAGATCCCCTGGAGAAGGGAAAGGCTACCCACTCCAGTATTCTGGCCTAAAGAATTCCATGGACTGTATAGTCCATGGGGTTGCAAAGAGTCAGGCACGACTGAAGGGGAAATTTTAGAGCAGTTGTTTTCAAGCTATGTACCATGGTACCCCAGGGATTCCCAGAGATGCTTTGGAGAGGTAGGCCAAGCAGGCAGGTCCACTTCAATTAGAGCAGCTTGGCTTTTGTGTTTTATGTATTAGCGTCCCAAATAACACTTCTTATGGAAGTCCATAACATTTCTTATGGAAAAGACAATTTGTTGCTTTAAAAAATTTTTGAATAACCACTAATTTAGAGGAATTTTCTGCTTTAGAAAAGCCGAAGGGAGAGGACTAGTGGAGATGAAGGATAATGACATAAAAAGGCCACCTTTGGTGTCCAGAGGGATAAACTTCTGAAATATGTAAAAATTCTTATGTATGGATTACTTTATGATCTTAGAAAAAGCTTTAGCAGTTTTATCTAAATTCATAAAATCTCCTAATAAAGTTCTTTAAATGGGGAAATGTAATACATTTTTGTAGTTTTGAAGAAAAAAATTTTAATTTGTTAAATGTTGCTACAAGTATGACTTTTTTCACCCCTTGAGATAAGGCTGTTTTTGATTGGACATACCAAGTATGATTATTTGAGCATCAACCAAGTTTCTATGCTGGATATCTCTATAGAAACACTGATATGTGGCTATAAAAATATGTAGGTAGGAATAAATGTGTAGCAGCAAAACCTGAACTCCAAAGCTCTTCTTAAGAATTATCCTTTCCTGTGCCCTACTCCTTTGACTCAACCATGACTCTAAGCTCCTTACTCTTCCCTTAATTCTATTATTGGCTATGTCTTCGAAAACCCTTAGGCTGCAAAGTTAATGACCTTTATTCTCCTTCCTTCTTCTTGGTTTGCAGTTTTCCGCCTTTGGTTATATCCTCATTCTTCCATCTTCCAAAGCCCTGATTAGATAACCATCTCATCCATGCAGACTTGGCCTGATACATGCTTCTCCAGCCTAAAGTCATTTTCTCACCTAGAAATTCTCACAGGATATTACCTGTCACTCTCAATCTTGAAATATGGATCTTAGATTGTAAACTCTCTGAGGGGAGCATCATGTCTTAACCATTTTTGAAGCTCAGTGATGCCACTCACAGTATCTTGCATGTTGTAGGTGTTCACTTAATGTTTGGTTGAATGGATACATGGTCAAATATTAGATTTTTTTAATTCAGTTTCTGTTTCTTTGAGGTAGTTTGACCCATATGCCCTAAAAAAATTCTAAAAAAGAAGAAACTGTAGATTATATTAAGATGACAGGAGCAAGGACTGAATATAGCTTTATTTCCTTTCCTTATAATGCCTCCTTAGCTAGTCAGTTATTCTTTGCCAGATGTAACTTTTCCTTTTCCTTCTTGGATTTGTTAAGTCTGTGTACTTAACCCTTCAAGACTGTGAGGGAAAAGACCACCGAAGATATGCCTTGGACTACAGTGTTCCTTATAATTTTGCTTATCTGTTTTCTATGGGACCAAGAGCCTGGTTGGTGCAGGCCTGGGCCAGGTATTTGTTGAGAAGCTTAGGGCACCCACGTACGAAAGAGGGATGCAGTCATCCAGGTAAACCCCACATACCTGTCTCCTGCTGTGACTACTACTTTTAACATCTTTCTGCCTTTCTTTGCTTTTCAGCTCTTACAAGCTTGAAGAAAGGATACCTGTTCATGTATAATCTAGTGCAGTTCTTGGGATTCTCCTGGATATTTGTGAACATGACCGTGAGATTCTTTATCTTGGGAAAAGGCAAGTACACAGTTTCAAAGCTTGCTTTCTTTTCTGAGTGGTTGGGCCCACTGTTCAGAAGTGACACTCTGCCTTTCAGCCTGCCATACCAACCCCTTCCACCCCCACCATGTTTATTTAGCACTTCAGGCCTCTCACTGGATGCTCGCAGCTCTCACTTCCCATGACCTTGTGAAACAGGCTGCCTGGATGTTCTGTTCATTTAATAGGTGAGGAAACAGATTTGGAGATGGTCAAAGAAATGGTCCACATCCACCCAGCTAGCCAGAGGTACATCTTGGACTAAAATCCCTTTCTTATTCACTGCTTGATAATTCGTTTATAACTAACTAAATTGATGAGATACTCCTAGTGTCAAAGTTACACAAAGTCCTAAAGGGATCCCACTCCTTTGGAGCCTAAATAGACTAAATGGACTGTTGTGAAACTGAATGAAAAGACTATCATAAAGGTATTAGTTCTTGCTAAGTTAATTTATATGTTTATCAGAATTCTGGCCAAAGTAATGACAATAGAACATTTTTGAGAATGTGATCTAAAGTATTCTGAAATTTTATTGTGAACCATAAATAGTAAAATTTGAGGGAAAAAACAGTAATGGGAGAGGATTTTCTATATCTGCTATGAAAAAAATATTATTAAAATAGTATAGTATTAGTATAAGGATAGACTAATAGAGCAGATTAAGTAGCTCAAAAATAGCTTACATTATATATTATTATTATTACAATATTACATTATGTAATAGATAATATATATCCAAATTATGTATATGGTAAAAAGGAATTTTGAATCAATGGAAAGGAAAATATTATCCAGTCATTTTTTTCTATTAGATGGGAAATCTAATAATGTTCCCAAGGAAAATTGGCTTGATTTGTGAGGCAGATAATCTCTTTCACTCTTCTTACACTGTATATAAAGGAAGAAAAAAATCCCCCCAAAAAGACTTAGGAGTCATATATCAAAAAGTTAAGTCATAATAGAAGATATAAATAAATGTTTATGAAAATCACATGTGGAGGGTTAGGATTTTCTAACTTTAAAAATAATAGAAGAAATCATAAAGAAAAAGGTCAATGTATTTGACCACATAAAATGCCTAAATTTCTATATATCTAAAAATATCCATGCAAAACAACATGAAAGATGAAAAGCATATTGAGATGAGCAAAATGGGGATGGAGGGTTGGTGAAAAATTGTAACAAATATTGGCAACTTTTTTTTTACATATAAACAACTTGTAAAATTGATTTTAAAATGTGAAAACTCTACCCAGTAGATAAAGATCACATACAGGCAGTTCATAAGAGGAAATAAAACTAATTTAACATACAACAAAATGTTTAACTCAGTAATGGTGAAGGAAATGAAAGATACTATTTTTTATATATCAGTTTTGCAAAGTTCTGAAAGAGCCTAATTGAAAACAACATGTGCTAAAATAAACACAACAGTGGCTACTGGGGAGGGTGCATAAGTACAGCTCTTTGGGAAAATCATTTTGTAAGATACTTAAGAACCTCAATGACCCAGATAACCACGATGGTGTGATCACTCATCTAGATCCAGACATCCTGGAGTGCACAGTCAAATGGGCCTTAAGAAGCATCACTACAAACAAAGCTAGTGGAGGTGATGGAATTCCAGCTGAGCTATTTCAAATCCGTAAAAGATGATACTGTTAAAATGCTGCACTCAGTATGCCACCAAATTTGGAAAACTCAACAGTGGTCACAGGACTGGAAAAGGTCAGTTTTTCATTCCAGTCCCCAAAAAGGCAATGCCAAAGAATGCTCAAACTACCGCACAATTGCACTTATCTCACACGCTAGCAAAGTAATGCTCAAAATTCTCCAAGCCAGGCTTCAACGTGAACCGAGAACTTCCAGATGTTCAAGCTGGTTTTAGAAAAATCAGAGGAACCAGAGATCAAATTGCCAACATCTGTTGGCTCATAGAAAAAGCAAGAGAGTTCTGGAAAAGCATCTACTTCTGTTTCATTGACTTTGCCAAAACCTTTGACTGTGTGGATCACAACACACTGTGGAAAATTCTTCAAGAGATGGGAGGACCAGACCACCTTACCTGCCTCCTGAGAAATCTATATGCAGGTCAAGAAGCAACAGTTAGAACCAGACATGGAACAACAGACTGGTTTCAAATTGGGAAAGGAGTACATCAGGGCTGTATATTGTCACCCTGCTGGTTCAACTTATATGCAGAGGACATCAAGTGAAATGCTGAGCTGGATGAAGCTCAAGCTCAAGCTGGGAGAAATATCAATAACCTCAGATACACAGATGACACCACCCTTAATGGCAGAAAACACAGAGGAACTAAGAACCTCTTAATGAAAGGGAAAGAGGAGAGTGAAAAGTCTGGCTTAAAACTCAACATTCAAAAAATTAAGATCATGGCATCCAGTCCCATCACTTCCTGTAGATAATAGATGGGGAAACAACGGAAACAGTGACAGACTTTTCTTTCTTGGGCTCCGAAATCACTGCAGATAGTGACTGCAGCCATGAAATTTAAAGACGCTTGCTCCTTGGAAGAAAAGCTATGACCAACACCACAGCATATTAAAAAGCAGAGACATTACTTTGCTGGCAAAGGTCCATATAATCAAAGCTATGGTTTTTCGAGTGTGAGAATTGGACCATAAAGAAGTCTGAGCACCAAAGAATTGATGCTTTTGAACTGTGGTGTTGGAGAGGACTCTTGAGAGTCCCTTGGACTGCAAGGAGATCAAATCAGTCAATCCTAAGGAAATCAATCCTGAATATTCATTGGAAGGACTGATGCTGAAGCTGACACTCCAATACTTTGGCCACCTGATGGGAAGAGCTGACTTACTAGAAAAGACCCTGATACTGGGAAAGATTAAAGGTAGGAGGAGAAGGGGATGACAGAGGATGAAATGGTTGGATGGCATCACCGACTCAATGGACATGAGTTTGAGCAAGCTCTGGGAGGCGGTGAAGGACAGGGAAGCCTGTTGTGCTGTATAGTCCATGCTGTCGGAAAGAGTTGGACATAACTGAATGACTGAATAGCGACAACAATAGCAACATCAAGAACCTTAATTATTCATATCCAAAAAGTAATTATAAAAAATAAACATTATGGCATTATTTATATTAGTGACAAATTAGACACTATGTAAATGTCCATGAGTGAAGGATTGCTATAGATTGTTCACTCAGTGGAATGTTGTGAAGCAAATGTTAAGTATTTAGAGAGGTGGTAAAATCTGGAAAAATACTTACGATAGACTAAAAAGGTAACATACAAACTTGTTCTTCCAGTTTGTTCACACCAATATAAAAAGAAAGAAAACAACCAATAAATGTGGAATGATTGGAAGAAAAGGCACCATTTTCAAATGGCTTGAATGGATCATTTAAAATTTTTCTTTATTTTGTAAAGTAAATATGAGGGAAGATATGAGCATAGTGGAAAAAAAGAAAGTATTTAAAAAGAGAAAAAGTCCTGTAGACTATTTTATTCTTCAGTCCTAAATTTTCCTACCTGAGGTTTGTAAAGATGAATTGTAGTTAGCTCCAGAATCTTTAGAATGAAGTGCACAGTGTTTTTCCAGTCTTTACTTGGATTTCTGCAAAGCACAGTAGTAGGCTAGTGAAAATTTTCCCAAATGCCTAGCATCTTATAGTCGTATGTAACCAGAAGTCCACTGATGGTTATTTAAAGAAGCAAAGGAAGTCTCAGACAGTTGTTAGATCTGTAGCTCTTACTAGTATGGATTTAACACAAGTTTCATAGAATGAGTAGGGACTTTCCAATTCATAAATTATTTATTTAACTTAGCATAGTTGTATTGGTTCTGAATGTTCCTGTGTGAGCCTGCTAGCCATTAGGTGATCCACTCCAAAAGCTGCTAAATTATCTGGGTCATGTGTTTAAAGTTAGCTGCCTGGATCTGTAATTTCTGTTTTGGCTCTGCGCCCCTTCCTAACCACCTATTGGAATGGAGCTGCTGTTGAAATTCTTCTCTTATCAGTCCTCAGACCTGGGCCTGGTACCAAGGGTCACAGTTTGTCCTTTGCAGTTACCTCTTTTTGAATAAAAGGTGTTGGTGAATGGCAAATTCTACACATGTACTTGTTTTATTTACATAAACATGTATAGCTGAACTCATGTTAAGGAAATAGCAAACTTGTAGAAACTCATGTCTGTCTCTCTATTAATACTTTTTTTTTTAATTAAAGTTTTTTTCTAATTATAAAAATGTGTTAATTACTTAAATACTTAAACTCTGCTGTAATTCCATCTATCAGAGTGATGGATTCTTGGCACTTTGTTAGATATCTTTCTAATAAACCCATGTACCTTTCTTAGGAAAAGTTCTTGAAGAAGAATTATGAGACTAAAGGGCAGATTACTTTTAAGGATTCTGATGTATACTGCCCAGAAAGAGTGTACTGTTTTATACTACCATTATTTAAATCCTTGTCCATTAACACGAGTGCCTTGTTAGTACTTTCAAAAAATTTTTTTCAGATCATAAAAGTAAATGGGCTGGAGCTTCCCTTGGTGGTCCAGTGGTTAAGAATCTGCCTGCTAATGCAGGGGATGTGGGTTCAATCCCTCGTCTGGGAAGATCCCACATGCCACAGGGCAACTAAGCCCATGCGCCACAGCTACTGAGCCTGTGCACCTGGAGCCCGTGCTCCTCAGCAAGAGAAGCCACTGCAGTGAGAAGCCTGCGCACGACAAGGAGAGTCGCCCCACTCACTGCAGCTAGAGGAAGCTCGCGGGCAGCAATGAAGACCTGGCACAACCATAAATAAATAAATACAAAATTTTAAAAAGTAAATGGAGCAATTTAAGGAAGTTTGGAAAATGGGAGAAAACTGGGGAGGAGGTGTGGGGGCCTGGAAGGGGAGGTGAATAAGCCATTGTCCATCACTTTAAATATTTCCATACATTTCCTTTTAGTCTTTATTTTTTCTCCTGCAGTTAAAAACTATCATCATGCTGTGTATACAGTTTTGCATCTTGTTTTTAAAACAGTATTATAAGCATGTTAGTGTTATTAATATTCTTTATAACAGTCATTTTAGAAATCAGATTTTTATTCCTGAATTGAAACAAGGATGAATTTCCCATAAAATCAGATACAAAGCAACAAGATCTACTTTTATTTACCATATTCCAAATCTTAAGTCACAATTTTCTAGTTCAAAATAATGGAGAACCTCATTTGTCAAAGATAATTTGTCCAAAAAATTAAGAAGTGAATCTCTTGAAGAAAGATACCAGAATTTCACTGTAAATGGTGAAAAAAAAATTGTGATTTTTGTCTTCACAAGGGGCATTTAAAATTATGAATAAATTTTTTATAGCAAAATTTAAATTGTAATTTTGCATTACTTCTTCAAAGAAAATAATCAAATTTTGAACTTACTCATTGGTGTATTCCGGAGAAGGCAATGGCACCCCACTCCAGTACTCTTGCCTGGAAAATCCCATGGACGGAGGAGCCTGCTAGGCTGCGGTCCATGGGGCCGCGGAGAGTCGGACACGACAGAGCGACTTCACTTTCGCTTTTCACGTTCATGCATTGGAGAAGGAAATGGCAACCTGCTCCAGTGTTCTTGCCTGGAGAATCCCAGGGACGGGGGAGCCTGGTGGGCTGCCGTCTATGGGGTCGCACAGAGTCGGACACGACTGAAGTGACTTAGCATAGCATAGCATTGGTGTATTCACATTTGACTTTGTAGCAGGATTGTATAGTAGATCATTTTTGCGATTAGAGAGTGTTTTCAGTCTTGCCAGGACCTGTTTTATTCATTTGATATTTAAACTGTATTCTTTTGAGGAGCCTGCAGTGTCATCTTTACTGGTAACTTGCCTAACTCTGCCATTTCTTAAAGACTCTACTTTAATAGGCAGGGAGACAAGAATCCTAAACCTTTACAATATGCAGGACTAAGAACTATCTTGCTCAAAACGTCAGTGGTACCCTGCTTGAGAAACACTGCAAAGAGGAATGTAAGAATTCAGGATGTCAAGTGAGGATCAGTATGAAAAATGAAGGATATTAAATTATGGACCACTCCAAATTGATACCACAATTGTTGACCTCATATAAGCAATAACTCATTTTAATTTATTATATAATATTCCATGAAATAGATATACTGTAGTTTACTCAAACTTTCCATAATTGTAAGTTTAGACCATTTCTGTTTTAGTGCACTTAGAAATATGTAACATTTCAGAGAACAATCTCCTTGCTGAAGCTTTTATTCTTTTTCATTTTAGATTTTTTAGTTAGGACATGTTCTAAGAATGAGAATTAATAGGATTAAATATATAAATACAATTAAGGTTTTTGAAAGTTAATTTTATTCAGTACTTTTGTACCTCTGCATGTATTTATGATTATATAGTTTTGATATTTTAAAAAGCTAGGTTTCATTCTATATATGTAATAGTTTTACCTTTAAATTAAATGAGATAATGGATCTGAAAAGAATTACCAATGTGCCTGATACATAGATTTTTCAGCATATAATAAGTGAGTGAAATCTAGGTATGCTTTTTTTCTTGCCTTTTAAAATTGAGAAGGGCATACAAGGTTTATATGTTAACTTACTGGTAACTAATAAAATTTACTAATTAGGCTCATGGAGGCCTGCTCCCCTCCAGCTTAGTTGAGTAGTAAACTTGAATCTGACTGAATGTTTATTATACTTTTCCTAAAATTCATTTCATGTAAAGGCTTGTCTAGATTGCAAAATACTTCTGTGTTGGCATTTACCAATTGATTTACCTTTAATATGTATTTGTCCCATAGAGTCCTTCTATGACACGTTCCACACTGTGGCTGACATGATGTATTTTTGCCAGATGCTGGCAGCCGTGGAATCTATCAATGCAGCAATTGGAGTCACTAAGACACCAGTGGTACCTTCTCTTTTCCAGGTATTGAACAGTTGAGCTCAAGGGTGGGGAATGCAGGGTTTCGATGTTTATTTACTAGGTATCCACACTTTGCTGAGACGTTTCAATGAGTAAAAATACCTGTTGGCAGAGAAATAGCATTGTTTTCTCTGAATACACACACACAAAATCTGTCCAGAAATACTGGTACTGGCTTGGGTACTTTTAACTTTTCTACCTGTTGCAGAGAAATAGCAGTGTTTTATCTGACACACACACACACACACACACACACACACACACACAGTCTGTAATACTGGTACTGACTTGGTACTTAAACTTGTTCTAAGTTGTTCAGTCTTTTTCTATTTACCTTGAATTTAATGGGGTTATGTTTCAGATAACACATTTATGTGTTGTCTTTTAAGAATGTATTTTAAAACTTGTTTTTCTCTTTTGGGTCTTTTTAATAGCTTCTTGGAAGAAACTTCATTTTGTTTATCATCTTTGGTACCATGGAAGAGATGCAAAACAAAGCTGTGGTTTTCTTTGTGTTTTATATATGGAGCACAGTTGAAATTTTCAGGTGGGTACAAATGCCAGGATGGTGTTTGAGTGCTCCTTCTACTATGGATAAGACTGTCTTATCCAGAGTCTCATTTTATTTGAGATTAAAGTTTCATGTGTGGAGTTCTGCCTGCATCTATGCGCTCTGCAAAGTTGAGACAGTGTTTTTTTTTAAAATTAAAACATTAAAGATACTTTTTAATTAAAAAATTTTTAATTAATTAATTTATTGTAATTGGAGGATCATTACTTTACAATATTGTGATGGTTTTTGCCATACTTCAGCATGAATTGGCCACAGGTATACATGTATCCCCCTATCCTGAACCCCGCGCCTTCTTCCCTCCCTACCCTGTCCCTCTGGGTTGTCCCAGAGCACTGACTTTGGATACCCTCCTTCATATATTGAACTTGCACTGGTCACCTGTTTTACGTATGGTAATGTACATGTCTCAATGCTGTTCTCTCAAATCACCCCACCCTCACCTGCTCCCCCCGAGTCTAAAAGTCAGTTCTTTACATCTGTGTGTCCTTTACTACCCTGCATGTAGGATCATCAGTACTGTCTTTCTAAATTCCATATATATACGTTAATATACAATATTTGTTTTTCTCTTTCTGACTTACTTCACTCTGTATAATAGGCTCCAGGTTTATCCACCTCATTAGAACTGACTCAAATGTGTTCCTTTTTTATAGCTGAGTAATAGTCCATTGTGCATATGCACCACAACTTCCTTATCCGTTCATCTGCCGATGGACATCTAGGCTGCTTTCATAAAAGACTAGTCAAGTGCAGTAGTGAGACGGGGGAAAGAGTAGGATGAGGAGTTCGATCTGTAACTGTGAACAATCAATTGAGATAATGCACTACTTTCGGACAAGCCTATTTATTTTTTAAAAATTTTGTTTTGGCCTCACGCCATGCAGGATCTTAGTTCCCTGACCAGGGATCAGACCCATGTCCCCTGCAGTGGAAACACAGAGTTGGACTGCCAGGAAGTCTGAGGCTTTTTTTTTTTTAAAGCACTCAGTGGATCATAATACCAGCCTGGACACTGGGGAGGAGAAGGAGAGATCCAGAGAAACCAAAGGCCTATCTTACCCTTTAGGATCTTGCTGTCTTATTGGAAAGAGAGGACTCATTCACATGGAAAAATTCTTGAAAAGGCTGAAGAAACATGTGACTGAAGAAGCATCCCAGGCTGGATGAAGTACTGAAGACCAGCCTTCGAGAAGGGATGATAGAATAAATCTTTGGCTATAAGATTACTGAAGTTTGAATTGATCTCTTATCTGATTCTTCGATTTTTGATTGTCAGTAGAAGAAATCTCTTTTAAAAAAATAAGTTTGTGTTTGGCTGTGCCGGGTCTTCACTGTTGTGTGTGAGCTTTCTCTATTTGTGGCGAGTGGGGGCTACTCGCTAGTTGTGTGTTGTCTCTAAACCGCAGGCTCAGTCGATGTGGCGCATAGGCTTTACTTGCCCCGAGGCATGTAGACTCTTCCCAGACCAGGGATTGAACCCGTGTCCCCCACATTGGCAGGTGAATTCTTTATCACTGGACCACCAGGGAAATCCAGAAATTATCCTTTTCTTAAAAAAAAATCTGATTAAAGTAGATGTGTTCTGTACCAGACCATACATATTCCATACTTCTTCCCTTTTCAGCCAAGTGGAGCATTGGTTTTGCAAACTGACTCTTCAGTTCTAGGTTTGGTGATATTTTGGGAAAGTTGACAGTTAAGAGGGAAAAAAGACATTAGCAGCCCTAGATTATGTCTTAACTGTAGTCTGCACCCCATGGCATCCTGTATACCCTCTAGTCTACTTAACACAAAAGTGAAAGAGATTATAGGTTCTTAATAGTAACTTTTACTGTTTGGGAGAAACAAATTTATGTTAGCTCTTTTTAAGTAGAGTATGCCTGATTATAGATTAGAGGTCTTTTTTTATACTTTAATTTTGGTAAATGTTCATTTAGGCAGAGATAAAGTGTCAAAGTATCTGTCCTAACCTACTTGGGACACAGATCAGAACCAGGAATAAAGCCAAAATGCTTCTGAGGATCTGTTCCATGTACAGAACTTTTTCATAGAGGATTCCTTTCAGACCTAAACTTACTTTGCCATTATCGAGAATTCATATCCTTTTGGATAAGGAAATGGCAGCCCACTCCAGTATTCTTGCCTGGAAAATCCCATGGATGGTGGAGCCTGCCTGGTAGGCTACCGTCCATGGGGTCGCAAAGAGTCAGACACGACTGAACGACTTCACTTTGACTTTCATATCCTTTGAAGATTGGAGGAAGAGCACGATGGGAGTTCATTAATTCTGCTAAAAAGAAGCCATGTGTGACTGATTGTGAAATTACTCTTCAATGATGTTCTAGAGTTGCATTCAGTGGTTTTTAACATGTGAATGCCTTATTTCCAATAGGTACCCCTTCTACATGCTCTCCTGCATTGACATGGATTGGAAGGTGCTCACATGGCTTCGTTACACTGTGTGGATTCCCCTATATCCTATGGGATGTTTGGCAGAAGGTACTTTAAAGAACTCTAGGACTTATATCTTACCTCCACTGAGTAGCCAGACCTCTCTTCCTCCCTCTGCTAGCTTTAGTCTGATACATGGGTGTTGAACTTTTACAAGAATTTCTTTCTAGTGGTTTCCTTCCACAATACTACTGCTGTCCAGACTGTTCCAAGGAAGTAGTTCATTTTGTTAAGGTTTGGAAGCTGGTGGTCATGCATGCTTCCTATTTATATGGTAGTTTTAATCTTCCAAAGCAAGTTCATATTGATGACTTCATTTTATTATGACAAACACCTAATGAGTGAGTCAGATAGGCACTTTTCTCTCCATTTTATAGAATAGGAAGCTCAGTGCTATCAATTGACTGTTCCTTATTTACCTTTGCTGTCAGCTTGAAGGCTTATTTCCTAGGAAAGCTAGTGGGGAAAAAAGAAGAGGCGTGAGCCTATTGTACAAAGGGAGGAGGAAGCATTTTCAACAAACCTAGAACTGAAACTTTGAGGAGTTAGAAGGTTCTATCAGTAAATTTAATTGTATTTCATTTGCTTCTAAAAAGTTACTGTTTCTGCTTTCAGCTGTCTCAGTGATTCAGTCCATTCCAGTATTTAATGAAACAGGAAGATTCAGCTTCACATTGCCATATCCAGTGAAAATCAAAGTTAGATTTTCCTTTTTTCTTCAGATTTATCTTATATTACTATTTTTAGGTAAGTATTGGCTCCATAATAGATTCTTTCTGTTGCTTCTTAGAAGGTAGTTAAATGATTCAAAGTTTTAGAAATCCTTATTAATATTCTTGCTTTCAAAAGAGTGGAAATAAGTTTAAGAACAAATTACATTGCAGAACAGACCCACTGGAGAATATGCCATGTAGAAATATTTCTTCTCACATCTTGATTGGATGAGTTCTTTTCTTGAAATGCTCTTGGTCATTCAGACTTTCCCATATTTCATGTTTAAAATAATGTAAGAAGCGCTTTTAAAACTGAATAAAAAGCTCATTTTACTTTTGCTGATTTCAGTAGCAGATTCCTTATCCAGAGGAATTGTTACAGAGGTGGTAATACAGCTGGCAGCAAGGAAGAAGGCAATAAAGGCCTCCGTTCAAGGACCCGCAAGACGTCAGAAAGCCTTCTACCTGACAATAGGAAAGCCCCCTATTCCTCATGTAAAACCTTGCTTGCTTATCAACTTTTATATAAAATCATAAATTCTTGTCTTAATTCATAAAAACTAGGGACCTCCTAAGAACTAAAAGAAGGGATAGAGAAGTAAACCTAAATTATTGCAAGTTTGAAAGATAAAAGCCTAATTAGGAGGACTGTTTACTTTGGATAAAGTTCTGACACATTTTAATATAATTTATATGTATTTCTCCCTGTTGTATTTCACAAAAGTCATGAGGTGGCCTTAAGTATGGCTATTTGGTCTCCTGGCAACAGAAGGATGTGACACAGATAGTGTACTAGTTATCTTTTTCTGTGTAACAAATTAGCCCAAAATGTAGCAGCTTAAGACAACATACAATTATTATTGGGCATGTTTTCCTGGTCAGGAAGCAGGCAAGCTGAGTGGGCCTGGCTCGGGGACCCTCACGAGCCTCAGTCAAGCTGTTGGCTCAGTTGGGGCTATAGTTTCTGCAGACTTGACCAGGGCTGGAGGATCTACTGCAAGCTCGCTTGTGTAGCTGTGGGCAGGAAGGCTTCGGTGTCCCGCCACAGTACTCCATGTGGATGCTCATAACATGGCTTCTCGCCAAAGCAAGTGATCTGGAAGAAAGGCAGAAGTCAAACTCCCTTTTTTTTCCCTTTAAAAAATTTATGTATTATTGAAATATATTTGACATAAAACATTGTGTAACTTAAGGTGTATAACACTGATTTGATACATCAGGTGTAATAAGATTGCCATTGTAGTGATAATTAGCACTTCTGTCACGTCCACCCTTTTTATAACCTAAACTCAGATTTACTGTTACTTTTACTGTGTTCTCTCTGTTACACAGATCAACCTTGTACAGTGTGGGAGGGGACTACACAAGGGTATGGGATACCAGGAAGTAGGGATTACTGGGGACCAGCTCGGAGGCTGGCTTCCCCATACCGAGAGGGAGACCACAAAAAGTGAACCCAAGAAGTTGGCAAGCCCAGTGATCTTACTTATTTGGTTGTGCCATGCATTTTGGGGATCTTAGTACCCCGACCAGAGACTGAACCTGGGCCCTTGGCAGCGAAAGCTCAGAGTCCTAACCACTGGACCACGAGGGGATTCCTGATTTTGGCCATTTAGAAGTGGGGGAGAAGAGAACTACATCCTTTTGGAGCCCTTCAGGGAATCAGCGCATGGCAGAAGCACAGTTAAACGAGACACATTATGAGTACCCTCATAACAAAGGTTACCTTTTGTTCCATGTCTTCTTTTCCATTTCATAAAGGATATTACCCATTTCAGAAAGGTTTCAAACCAAAAATGTTACAGTCTTTGGTGCTTGAAGAGAGCAAGCATCAATTTGGAAAATGCACTCATTAAAAGAGCTCTTTACTTCTATTCCTGCATAAGTCTAGTACTGCTGTAATTAAGCTGCAACCAATGGACCTACTGAGGGTAGGAATAAGTACTGGAAAGACCCTTAAAATATTTTACTAAAAAAGATGAATATTAATGTTCACTAACCCTAGTGGCGGAGAAGGCAATGGCATCCCACTCCAGTACTCTTGCCTAGAAAATCCCATGGATGGAGGAGCCTGGTAGGCTGCAGTCCATGGGGTTGCTAGAGTCGGACACGACTAAGAGACTTCACTTTCACTTTTCACTTTCATACATTGGAGAAGGAAATGGCAACCCACTCCAGTGTTCTTGCCTGGAGAATCCCAGGGATGGCGGAGCCTGGTGGGCTGCCATCTATGGGATCGCATAGAGTCGGACACGACTAAAGCAACTTAGCAGCAGCAGCAACTCTAGTGGCTTTTCCTTGTGTTGCATATTCTAACTTACAAGGTTCTATACTCATATTTAGCTTGCCTACAATGAGTGTGTAGTTGTTCTTGAGAATGATACCCTAAATCTGCATAATTTAGGAGCAGTATAACAATTATATTTGTGTATAGATCAAACGTTCCTTCTCTCACAGTAAGTCTATAAAATAAGTGTTTTTAACTCTATTGTACAATGGAAAAAATGAAAGTGAGGTTTCGCTACAGAGCTCCTCAGTGATCACGTGGGATTGAAATTTTTTTCTGGCTCTGAAATCCTTTGTTTTCTAGTTCACTGAATTTTGTTTCCTAGAAAAGTCTCATACCTTTTAGGCTATTGCTTAATATATATTATTGCCTAGCCTTGAATTAAAAATTAGGTTCTCTTTCTGTTTCAAATTTGTATATTTCAGTTTATGTAAATCCTACCTTAAAAGAAAGGAAAAAGTATTGAATTCTAATTAATGAATTTTTTAGGGGTGAAGTGTACTGATGTCTTCAACTTACATTGAAATACATAAAAAATGAGATGGGAATGGGTATGTGATAAACTAAGTGTAATAAAGTTAAAGTTTAAATTTAGGTGTTCACTGTACAATGATTTAATCTGTATATTTGAAAGTTTTCATAATGAAGCATGGGAGAAAATTAAATTGTAAAACCCACTGGGGGAAAACTGAATGTCTCTAGTGCATTGTTAATATGTGTTCTAGGTTGTGCTTCTTGAGGAACTGCAGGAAGCACAGGGCTGTGGGATATGAAAAACAGACAGCTAGGGACTGTTCTACCCCAAGAACTTCTGCTTATAAACAGAGACAAAGATTCTAATTGGCCTCTTTTCTTTTCCAGGGTTATACATAAATTTCCGTTATCTTTATAAACAGCGCAGGCGGCGCTTTGGACAAAAAAAGAAAAAGATCCACTAAACGGAAGAGATTTAGATGACTTTTTGCCAGTTTGAGCCTAATCTATAGTTCTTACAGTTTTACCTTCTTGTACTGATGTAAAAGTTTTTTTAAAGTTAAATGATTCAATTCTCAGTGGAGCTATCTTCTTTTTTTCCCAGTAACATTCCTGAATTTACTGTATTACCTTAGTGTAGTCCTTGCATGACATGGATTCCTGATACCCGATGACAGGTTCATTCTTGTGTATTCTGTTAGTGACAGCAAAAGACTCAGCCATACCCCCACCCACTCCATCTCTAGTCAGTCTGTTTCACAGGCCCCAGATATTTCTTCAGTGCCCTGAGGCTACCAGCTACTGGCCGTGTGTATAGCTGAGATGTGTTCTTTGCAGCTATTGCTTGTGGGGAAAAAAACAAAAAGACTATGTAGCTGTATAGGAGGCTCCAAAAGTGACTCAGAAAAAGACCTAATATATTCTGTACCCAAGGGGCTACTTGTTAAGTGGGTTGGCATTGATTTTTTTTTTTTTGAAAATTAAGTTTGACTCAGTTACTGATAAAAACATTTCTGAGTCCAGGTAGGGCTGGAGGACACATATTACCTGTGAAACTTTTGGTCTCTCTAGCGACATCTTAACCTGCATAGGCACTGGAGAGCCACAGGGTGATTTGAGAGAAACCAGTCAGAACCTTGGAACACCATGATCACTTACTTCGTTTGTAGCTAAATCACAGCTGTTTTCAACATGAAAGATGGAAACCTTAGTTAGGAAACAGACTGTAAACGAGTTCCAAACCCAGACGGCACTACAGGGATCAAAAAGGTAGTCTGGCAATGCAGCTTGTGGCACGCTGGAAACCTCAGAGTAGACCACACTAAAAGTAGCTACAGAACTGTCTTAGGCTGTGCACAGACATAAAGACACTCAGCCTTCCTTCCCCTGCACTGACCGAGTTCATGTACTTGTGTACCTGTCAGAGTCAGCTGGTGAGACTGTCTGTTTTTGAACATGCCTCAAAAACACCAGGTTTTTATTTTGCTGCTGTTTCACCTGTTTGCAGCAGGCCAGTGAAAACAGAGTGAGAACTCTGGCTGAAGAACCACCATCTGAGCCTTAACGAAGATTCCTTACAGGAAGTTCACCAACAGAGGAACTGAGAAAAATCTTTTAAGATATGGCCACCATCAAAAACATTAGTTTTCCCTAGGACATTCCAAGTAAACCAAGTAAAATAAGTAATGTTTGTCTATAAGAATTTAAGGTATGATAGCTCTTTCTGTTCTGCCATTCCCACTATTCCTGGGGGAAGGGGGACTTGGATTATGCCATTTCTCTGAGCCCAAGATAGAAACTTGGTTTGACCTAAAGACATCTGGTTAGTATAGGCCTATACTAACCAGACGTCAGGTTCACTGCATTGAAGGATATTTTGCATGTCTGCAACTTCTGTCAACATTTGTTTGTATTAATTTCTGGTGTCTTCTCAACTGACTTTCTATGTGTAACTGGGCAGATCAGCTTTACAGTAGATTATGCTGTAAAGAATCTTGTATTCTTAGTGATTGTTAAAAACCTCACTGCTGTCTAAAAAAGCTAAAGATTGTGTATTTCTATTAAAACATTTACAATCAAAATCCTAGTAACTTGTGTTTAAAGATCATTTAGTCTAATGGTTTCAAAATTATTAGTGATAAATTCTTTCATTTAGACAAAATATTATATAGGCATACTTTGATTTATTACACTTCACAGATACTTGCATTTTTCAGAAATTGAAGATCCCTGTGTTGTCAGAGGATGTTTGGCTTTTCCTTTTTTAACCAATAAACTAGTTTTTACTCAAAGTATGTACATTTTATCTTAGACATAATGCTATTGCACACTTAACAGACTATAGTATAAACTATAACATTTTTATATACTGGGAAACCAAGAAATTTGTGTGGTTCACCTTATTACAATACCTGCTTTATCATGGTGGCCTGGAGGTGAACCTCCGAAATCTCTGAGGTATGCCTCTATAGCAGTTCAGCATGTTATTAATAAGTAAAACATGGTTGCTTGGCCTGGATGGCAGGGGAGCTTGGTGGAGAATGGATACATGAATATGTATGGCTGAGTCCTTGTGCTGTTCACCTAACGCTATCACAACATTTTTAATTGGCTATACCTCAATACAAAATGAAAAGTTTAAAACAATATGGTTGCCTGGGCTGAAGCCTATGGGAATAATTCCTTAGGATGTTTACAGAGCAATCTGAAAAGCACTACTGATGTAAATAAATCCCAGGAAGTTTAATGACTTGCCCAAGGTCATGAAGCTAGCTGATGGACTAGAACCATAACTGACGACAGTGATGTCAGAACCTGGCTTAGGCAGTGAGGCCTAACCAGTGTCAGAAATAAGGAAGTCAATATGGAATCCAAGGAACCTTCAAGAATCTATGCCACTTAGGAAGCTGAAAATTATATTTATGTTGTAGGAGAGACCCAAGGCAAAGACCTACTGGTTTCCCAGTGAAACCATTTTATAGAAAACCAAATATTTTATTTTCATTAAAAAATTTGAATAAATGAGGATCATACATTTATGGTTGCTGTTTAAGTTTGTATCTCAAGATATACCAAAAGCACCCTAAGGGTTGCCACTGACTTTTTTGCCCAAGTTTTAAGGAAATTCTGAAACTTAGGGATGTCGGGATTGTGTTTAACAAGTCTCCTCTCCCAACCACAGGTACTTGAAAATGTCCCTATGGTTGGGAGAGGAAAAGAATGGAGAGGTCTTTCAGGAACAGAACCCAAGCTGTTGGGTTTCCTGAGGATGGTGGAGAGGGCTCTACACTTGTCAGTCCTTCAAGCGTTTCAGGAGATGTTCCCGTTGTGGGAGCAACAGCTGTCTTTGGGATTTAAAAGACTCTGAGCTCCAGAAAGCAGCTGCCCACCCTGCAGAACCTTCTCGGAATAGCAGAGTCAAACCTGTGAGGAGTGTGTCTCAGGCAGTCTTGGGAAGGTCTTCGGGCAGCCGCTGCAGAGGTGAACAGACTGAAAAGGTTTTACCCGAAATCATTCTCACTTGAAAAAAAGAAGGAAGGCTCCCAAAGTCAGCGTCATATTCTCTCTGCGCTGCTCCCAGAGAAGTCTGTCTGCAGAGGTGTGATGTTGTGGTCATACCCAGCGTACTCAGAAGTGCCAGTACTGGCCAGCTTGAGCTGCTGGGCAGCGTGGGTCAGCTGGAACGCAGCGTCGGGGTGAGCCGTGTCGGGCAGCAGCGTGCACTCCCTTTCTAGCATGTCTGCCACCCCTTTGAGCAGGTCCAGGAAACCAAAGGCCAAGGCAGCCTTTCGTAAACGGTTCAGCTCCTGAAACAAACAAAACACCAATGTTCCTAAAATGCATTCCCCTCATCACAAACTTCCTAAGTGCTCAGTGTGACATATATTCCCCTTGACCCCCAAACTTAAATGAGTGTTTTTATATCAGAACAAATATTGGTACAGAGACACCCATAATAAGAGGGTGTGAAGACATGCCTGGGAAGTAGTTCCTCTACAGGTGGTCAGAAGGCAAAGGACAACAGGTTTCTGAAACTGAGGTTATCCTCACCACAGTTCATGACCACTTAGGCCAAACATGGTGAGGTGCTTTGCATACATCATTTCATGTACAGTACTCGTAACTCTGGGCTTCCTGGTGGCACAGTGGTAAAGAATCTGCCTACCAATGCAGGAGATGTGGGTTAGATCCCTGGGTCAGGAAGATTCCCTGGAGAAGGCAATGGCAACCTGCTCAGTACTCTTGCCTGGAGAATAATCCCATGGACAGAGGAGCCTGTCGGGCTATAGTCCATGGGGTCACAAAGAGTTGGACACGACTTGGCGATTAAACAACAACTCATAACTCTGAGGATACTTCATCTCTGTTACTCAGGTATGGAAAAGGCTTGCCCAAACCTCAGAGGACTCTTAACCCTTTGGTGCCTCTCTGGCTGGAGCCTTAGACTGAATGACAATGAGTATGTCTGGAGGAGTCAGGAAGTCAGACCCCAAAGACTGCCTCAAAAAGAGAAGTCAAATACTGGATGGAAGCAGAGAAACATGAAATGCCCCATCCATCACTTAGCAGTGTGATCTGGGCAAGTTGTGCAGCCTCTCTGGGTGTCAGTGGCCTCATTTACAAAACGAGGCTCACCTCTGCTGTGCCCACTGGAGGGGTAGACACAGCCATCTGGTAGAGGCCCCTTCCCACTCTGTTATGTAGGTTATATAAAACCAGAAGAAAGAAACAGACTTTCTGATCACCTTTCTACGATCATCTGTTTACAGATGAAAAGTTCAGAAGAAGGCCAAAGTATAGACGAATAGACAGCTCTGCAGGCAGGCAGGGGCTGCAGTCACGGAGTGGTCATCTAGGGCCAATATGGATTAAGGGCTTCGATTAGGGGGAGGCATGGTGGGCTGAACCACTCTCTGGTTGAACTCTTGCCTGATTTCACCAGCTCGCTACATAATTAGGGTTGAAGACATAAAGGTAATGAGATAACACCCAAAGCACCTATGTTCTCTGGAAGAGATGCTAGCTACCCTGGGGTTGACTGTGTGCACGATATTTTAAGATTAGCAAGCTAGGACACAACTGACAATACTGCATACCTCACACTGCCACTTAATTTAATTTAAGCCAAATATCAGAAGGACAGGAGAAGCAAGAGTGAACTTAAATGCCGCCCCCCACCCCCACCCCATCTCTTGTAGCTTGACTCCACCAATGGTTCTGCATTAGTGAGATATGATTCTGGAGGGCCATTCTTTTGCAATTTATAAATGTATATATTTTTTAAAACACTATCTTTTGGCTGCACCACATGGCAGGTGAAATCCTATTTCTCCAACCACAAATTGAGCCTGTGCCCGCAGCATGGGAAGCATGGAATCTGAACCACTGGCCCGCCAGGGAAGTCTCGTAAGTGGGCCATTTTAGAAGTCATTACCAGAAGCAGCTCCTCTGGCAAAGTATGAATGTTCTGAGCAGACACGTCCTGGAAAAACGTCCACTGGTTGCCTGGAGTTAGATCGGATACCCATTTGGGAACAGGGAAGAGCGTTAAGGGCTATGACTCCCAGGTCCTTTCAGCTCCTTCCCTCAGCCATTCGCAGCAGCACCAAGACAGAGAAGACCTGCCAGAGGGCCCACCACACAGAACCAGCCACTTAGACACTCCTGACTCCTGGAGTTTAGGGCAGGTACAGACCTATCGCTTCTACTGACTTTACTGATGAAAAATTGGAGGCACAAACAAATATTTCTAATTCCTGTCCATGTTCAGTGTTTACACTACTGTGAAACAGTTTATTTCTGGCACGCAACACGGAGCCCACCTTCAACTACCATAATTCCGTAGTCTCACCTTATAGAATGTCTGTGTTTTTTCAGGTAGTTTCCTTGCATTTCTTAAAATCTTCTGTACATCAGTCTATAGAGGGTAAAACGAATTCAATGTTAGAATTCTGTGGTAAACAGGGAAAGAATACAAAAGGACACCTTTAAATGGAAAAAAATGAAAATGAGAAGAGTTATAGTGTAAAGATGAGGCTCCCTTCTAAGTTAATGTTACTGTTCAGCATTAGGAAATCATCTCTCTCCTTCAAAAGGCTTGATGATACTAAAAGCCCATGGCGAAAAAAATGAACTTGTCTCACAAAAACACCCCCAGTAAACCCATACATCTATGGCCAGAGGCTTTTAGACAAGGATGCCAAGACCATTCAATGGGGGGAAGAAGTCTCTTTAACAAATGGTGCCTGGATAACTGGATAGCCACCTGCAAAAGAATGAGGTTGGACCCTTACTTCATACCATACCCACAAAATTGACTCAAAATGGATCAGAGGCCTAAATGTTAAGAGCTAAAACTATAAAACTCTTACCATAAAACTTACTTATAAAACTCTTAAAACAACACAGCAACAAAAGAAAAAAATTTGGCAAATGATCATAGCAGCATTATTCACAATAGCCAAAAGGTAGAAATAATCCAAAAGTTCATCAACTGAATGAATGGACAAATATGGACTTTATACATTGGACCATTATTTATTCAATGGACTATTATTACTCAGCCATCAAAAGGAATGAAGGACTGATACATGCTACAACATGAATGACTGTTGAAAACATTACGCTAAGAGAAGTCAAACACAAAAAGGCACATATATGATGCAGTTTACATGAAATATCCAGAATAGACAAATCCTTATAGACGATAGAAAGCAGGTAAGTGGTTGCCTAGAGCTGGGGCAAGAGTGACTTGTTGAGCGGGTAAAGGATTTCCTTTTGGGGTGATGAACATGTTTTTGAACTAGACAGTGGTGATGGTCATGTAACACTGTGATTATAGTAATGTCACTGAATTGAATGCTTTAAAATGTCTGAAATGGTAACTTCTGTTATGTGCACCTCACCATAATAAAACAACGCATCCAGACCAAAACAAAATTTAAAAAACAGTTTTAGAAAAATTCAGCTCTCCTTCAGACAGGGAAGTGCTGGGGTCAGCGATGGCAAGAAAGAGGGAGAACTTTAATTTCCAACAAAGGGAAGAGGCCCCTTAGTCAGGGCAGGATGTGTCTGTCTAGTCTCCCTGAAAAGGGGGCTAGAAGAGACTACGTGTCAATAGAGGTTACTTCTGTGGTCAGGTGGCCTGACTGCCTCTTCTCATTTGGCTTGGACTGGACTCATGGGAGAAACAAAGGAAAAAAGAAAAGGCATTCAAGTGAGAAAAAAAGTTCAAAAACTGATTTTTAAAAATAGGTATGAATGACTTTGCCAATGGGAGGAGAAAGTCACTGAGCCCCTTGACTAAAGGCAGCACACCTTGATAATAGGATAATTTCATAGGAGTCTTCCATAAAGCGTTTCTGTGGTATTACATGGTAATGCTTTGACTTACATTGTGCCGATGGGAGAAATAATCACATGAAGGTTTTTATGTCTTCCTCAAAACTGGTACTAAAGATAACACCTATAATATTATTCAATGACTCACCATGTCAAAACTTTTACATTAAAATTTAATGCTGGAAAAAATGTGTCTCTCTAGAAAAACTGACATGCTTCCTTTTATCAGACAAGGAGAACCATAAAACCAACATGTTTTTTTTTGACCTTGGTAGCAGGAAGCTCAAGAGCCAAATTGCTCAAACACAATTATCATTCTGCCTTGGCTTCCTGGAACACCGTCTTTCTTCTTCCTCTAGGTCTTATATTGCTCCAAATTTTGTAAAAAATGATTCTGCTACGTACGTGTTTTACTGTAGGCCACCTCAAATCCTTTTTGGAAATAATGACAAATGTAAGAAGTAAATGAATTACGAAGTATCAGAGGAAAAGAAAATCAAATCAAATGTCCTCCTGCCTGCAGGAACCCCTCCTCCTGTCCCCAGTGGAGAGCAGCGTGGATGGTAATGTTACCTGCAGGCCACTGGGTTTGATCCACACCGTCACATTCTGGGCATAACTGCGCTTGTTTTTGGGCTGCAGGGGGAATGGGCTCTTATTATCATCCTCACCATAAGGGTTTTCTTTAGCATCTTAAAAGAAAAAAACAAGCTTGAAATGACATCTGGCAAAACACAGTCAAGCACATTTCCAATTAGGTTAGAAGCTCTTTGAATCATTCGATCTCCTATATCCTATTACCTCCCTAATTAAGAAAATCCATTAACTTCCGTCAGGTTGGGGAACCTGTTCTCAGCACTAACGTTGGACACTGAACAATCAACTGAGGCCCAGGCAAGTGAAAAACAGCTTACTGTCTTTAAATATACAAGTTTTACTTATCTGCTTTATAAATTAAGGTCATAAGAGGATAAAAATACATAAAATAATACTAAAGTGTATATAAAAATATATGTATACCTACATACTGCAATTCTACATAGTCTAGCCCAGCACTCTCCAACAGAACTTTCTGTGATAAGGAAAGGTAGCCACACCCCATGAGACCACTGAACCCTTGACACCTGGCTAGTGTAGCAGAGGAACTGGATTTTATTTAATTAAATTTGAATAGCCTCCTGTGGTGAGTGGCTACTGGATCAGACAGCATAGGTAGAGACATTGAGAAAATTTAAAAGTGAAATTACATATAGCCAATTTAAGGAAAAGAGCAGGGAAGAAATACCTTCTTGGTGAAACATACCCATCTTACGGGTTACTGGTTTACTGCTTCCACAGACATAAAGCCATGTTGAGTTTATAGCCACGTGGATAAACAAAGATTTCTATTTTTCCACCTGCTTCCTGAGTCAATGATACTTTGTCACAAACTTACAAAGCATACTTATTACCTCTTGGCTCATTTTATCGGTGTCATCTTTCAGGGTAGACAGAGCAGGAATCATTTTCCCAACAAGACTGGGGAGCTTAAATCCCTTGCCCACGTTTCTGTTGAAAACTGGAATTAGCTCAGCTTCTCTAACTGACCCAGAGGTGCTCTAACCCCAATTTGGTCATTAATTTGGGTGCCTTATACTGGCCCCATTCTACCTCTGTCACTGCCCTCTCCTCCTACCCCCTCCAAAAATTTATTGGTTCAGCTTTCCAGATGTTTCCATGAAGACTTGTCACTCCATAAGCCTTTCTAAGTCAGGCCAAGATCCCAACTGTCATTTCCCAGGCAACATGCTTATTTCCAACTTTTTGGCCACTGTTTCCGTTCTTCCCCTGTCTGCAATGCTCTCTTTTCCTCATTTATTTATTCCCTCCCTCACGTACTCATTCGTCGTCTATATTAAGACCTCACTATGTAGGAAGCACCATGCTAGGAAGTATGGCTAGAGAAGATATTTTTTTCTGGCCTCAATGAAGAATATGAGTATTTATGAAGGGTATTTATTAAATTACAACTGTGTGCAAAATACTTAACATATACAACTTATCTCCTTTTAGCAACTCAAGAGGGTAGATATTATTAGTCTCATTAAACATGAGAAAATTGAGGCTCAGATTTCACAGGGACAGCTGGGCCTGGTTTCAAAGGCAATACTTCTTCCCCCATTCAACACTGCTATTCCTCACCTACCCAAATGTACTTAAATTCCAGGTCCGGATCCTATCCTACATTCTCCATGGAGTTGTCCCAGTGTTTTCTGGTAGACAATTTGTCTAGTCCCGTTTATCCTACAGCACTCAGTGTTAGTACCCAACATTTCGGCATCTTATTACAGCCTACCTTATATTGTCTCTAATTGCTTGGAGCCTCTATGTGGAAACTGGCTTAGTAGACATTAATGAAAAAAGAACAGGAAATCTTAGAAATAATAAATATGATAATGGAAAATTTTTTAAAATATTGGTTGCAAGATAAAATTGAAGATATCTTACAGAAGGTAGAACAAAAAATTTCAAAACTGAAAAATATGGGTAGGATAAGAAAATTACACACATGCACACAAATACTATAAACACATCTAGGAAAGGAGAACAAAGAATACACGGAGGAAACCAAAGACATATTCGTGCTTCCAGGACTTGAATTGCGAGATGGAAGCATTGAGTCCAGCACAATGATGAAGAGACCGAAACCAAGGAATGTGATTCGGAACATCTAGAACGCTAGGGACACTAGAAGAGCCTCAAGGTGCACAGAGAAACAGAGACCAGGGTCAAAGCTCGGACGGTCAGCATGGCACTAGACTCTCAGGAGCAACACTGGAAGCCAGAAGAGACAACAGAATGATGCTTCAATACTCTAAGGGAAAATGATTCCTGACCTAGAACTCAATATTCAACCATACCATCCGTAGAGTGTAAGGGATGAAATACGGACATTTCCACAAATGTGAGACTTCAAATGCTTACTTCCCATGTGCCCTTTTCTCAGGAGGATTCATCAACCAGGAGAGTCACGGGAGAGATGTGAAGGGAAGACGTGGGATGACAGCTATGCAATGTGCCTAGAGAATAACCAGTCCATTCATGAAACAAAAGGAAGGAAGATGACTCTCAGGAAAAAAAGAAAGTGACAACAAAATACGTAAAGGATGTCTTTTGCTTAGGCAGGAATTGGTGATAGGTACGTGGAAAAGAGCAAAGAAAAACAAGGGGGAAGAAAAGGCAGGGGAAGGCCATGAGGGCCCAGAGTGATGGCTGCACTCATCTGTTGCTGGCTTCCCCCCAGCCTGGCTGCCAGGCTCTTTCCTGGATTCTAAGAGGAATGTCGGTGTCTTCCCTACAGAGCTCTCCTGTTAATTACAGTCAGTCAGAATACATTTAGCTTACCTGCTAGAAAAAAGAAATATCTAATTAAAAACAACAGTAGTATCTGGGGTAGGACACAAAGAGTTGCAAAACAAAGGAAACGTCGCACTGTGCAGCACGTGGCTTAGCAGCGAGTAGCACTGACTTTGCTCAGCAAGGACTGAAAACTGGCTGAACGGCCAAGAACACCATAACCACACTGCAAGGGTTGAGCAAGGGAAAAATGTGCTTCTTGGGTGAACAGGTGGGCAAGGATGGCAGTAGTAAGAGAAGAGCTAAGCAGTTTTCCTTGAAAAGTAAAAAAATGGCATTAAAATAACAGTCAAGAAATAGCTATATATGTAAATTATTTAGAAATGTAAGTAAAATATCAGAAGAAAAAATTAAAATTTGAGAATGGTTATCTGTAAGAACAGAATTAGGAGTAGAAGGGGGTAGGTATAAACAGTAGTATTTTGCAAGCTTCCCTTTAATTAAAAAATCATAATTAAAACAGCAAGCTCTACCATTCAAATGCGCCTACTGTGTGTCAGGTACTCATTTCCTTAGAAACTTCTCTCACCAACTAGCTAAGACAGGTTTTATTGTTACTGGTGGCTCAGAGGTTAAAGCGTATGCCTGCAATGCGGGAGACCTGGGTTCAATCCCTGGGTTGGGAAGATCCCCTGGAGAAAGAAATGGCAACCCACTCCAGTACTCTTGCCTGGAAAATCCCATGGAGGGAAGAGCCTGGTAGGCTACAGTCCAGGGTCGCAAAGAGTCAGACACGACTGAGCAACTTCACTTTCACTTTTACTACTTGTCACCATGACAATCCCAATCTCCTAGGACTGTTGTGAGAGTTAAATGAGATAACCCATTTCATTTTGTCTAGCACAGTGCCTGGCACAAAGTTAAATTCAATAGATGTTAGTTCTTACTACCCTCATTGAAAAGAACAGAGGGAGAGAAAAAAAAAAAAACAACCATGAATATAGGGCTGAGAAAAAAGCAGTTCCATCTGATTTAAGAATATGCACAATGAGCCACGCATTGCTAGGCTGGCAGCCGGATCAGAAAGGAATATGAACACTACTACCTTAGATTATGGACAGGCGCTGTGGTAAAAACGATCACAATAGTTTAGGTTAAGTATCAGATGTAAGTATTTTAGGCTTTGGGGATTATATGGTCTCTGTTGTAACTGCTCAATTTTGCCACTGAAGCAGGACAGCCATAGGTATGTAAACGAATGGGAGAGATTCTGTAATAAAACTTAACAATAAAACTATATTTACAAAACAAGCAGTGGGTTAATTTGGCCTGCAGGCCATTGTTAGCTGACCTCTGATCTAAGTGATCTGCTTTCTGACAAATCTGTATGCAGGTCAAGAAGCAACAGTTAGAACCAGAGGTAGAACAACAAACTGGTTCCAAATTCCGAAAGGAGTATGTCAAGGCTGTATATTGTCACCCTGCTTATTTAACTTATATGCAGAGTACATCATGTGAGATGCCAGGCTGGATGAAGCACAAGCTGGAATCAAGATTACTGGGAGAAATATCAATAACCTCAGATATGCAGATGATACCACCCTTATCCAAGAAAGCGAAGAGGAACTACAGAGCCTCTTGATGAATGTGAAAGAGAAGAGTGAAAAAGTTGGCTTAAAACTCAACATTCAAAAAACGAAGATCATGGCATTCAGTCCCATCACTTCGTGGCAAACAGATGGGGAAACAATGGAAACAGTGACATATGTTACTTTTTTGGGCTCCAAAATCACTGCAGATGGTGACTTGCAGCCATGAAATTAAAAGACGCTTGCTCCTTGGAAGAAAAGCTATGACCAACATAAGGACAGCATATTAAAAAGCAGAGACATTACTTTGCCAACAAAGGTCCATCTAGTCAAAGCTATAGTTGTTCATGTACGGATGTGAGAGTTGGACTATAAAGAAAGCTGAGTGCAGAAGAATTGATGCTTTTGAACTGTGGTGTTGGAGAAGACTCTTGAGAGTCCCTTGGACTGCAAGGAGATCCAACCAGTCCATCCTAAAGAAAATCAGTCCTGAATATTCATTGGAAGGACTGATGCTGAAGCTAAAGCTCCAGTATTTTGGCCACCTGATGTGAAGAACTGACTTATTGGAAAAGACCCTGATGCTGTGAAAGACTGCAGGTGGGAGGAGAAGGGGACGACAGAGGATGAGATGGTTGGATGGCATCACTGACTCAATGGACATGGGTTTGGGTGAACTCCGGGAGTTGGTGATGGACAGGGAAGCCTGGTGTGCTGCCAGGCTTGGGGTCGCAAAGAGTTGGACATGACTGAGCAACTGAACTGAAATGAACTGATCTAAGTGAAAGGTAAAGAAACCCAGTACAATGCAAAAGCCCTGAGAATCAAAGGTCAGAATGAATGTAGGAATGCTGCAGAGTGAATAAAGGGGGTGAGGAATCACACACACACACACACACACACACACACACACACACACACCCAGGTTCTCTTCCAATTACTGTCCTCTTTCTGTCCTCTTGTGGTCAAACTCATAATTCATTCCTCAGCCTGTCTCCTGGCTAATCATTTGCCAAAACTGATTCTTACAAAGCCACCAAGAATCTCTTATCTGTCAAGATCAAATGACTCTTGATTCACAGTGTCCTCTTCTTTCTTCTTGGTTTCTATTCTTCCCTAAAACTATTTAGTCATTTAAAATACTCATTCTACAGTCTTTCAGATTAACTCCTCAAGGCGCTAATCCTCCTATCGTTCTTCCTTCAAATCAAAGACCTTCATATGATTTTACAACTTTTTTTTTTTCAAATCAAACACATCTCCAGGGAGGACTGTTTTTTCTGCAGTAGGGCTTCCCTTGTGGCTCAGCTGGTAAAGAATCCACCTGCAATGCAGGAGACCTGGGTTCGATCCCTGGGGTGGGAAGATCCCCTGGAGAAGAGAAAGGCTACCCACTTCAGTATCCTGGCCTGGAGAATTCCATGGACTGTATAGTTCATGGGGTCACAAAGAGTTGGACACAATTGAGTGACTTTCACTTTCACTTTCCCCCTGGGTTGTAGAGGAGTTTCCACAGAGCCATTACATTAGCTTCTGGAGGACGCACCACGGGTTTCGCTGCTTCAGCTCCAAGGTTTACACTGTTGGTTAGGGAACGGGCAGGGCTGAGCCACATGGTGCAGGACTTGGGCTTCCACGTCTCACAGGAGACGTTTAGGTTTCTTTATATGTAAAAAGTAGGTAGAAACAATGAATAGAATTTTTTTTGTCGTCCTCTCACTGAGAGGGTAGAACTTCCACACTCCATGCTTTACTCGGGAGATTTCAGTTCAGTCTTGTCTCCTGTTCCTGTGTGACCTTTAAAATCCCAGCCCCTGGAATCTAGCTCAAGAGTTGGCACACTATGGTTGGCTGTGTGTTTCTGAGTTAAGAATGGTTTTTTATATTTTAAATGGTTTATGTATTGTGCTATGATGTCAGACTTTAGTAGCTGTGACAAAAACCATGCTGCTGCTGCTGCTGCTGCTAAGTCACTTCAGTTGTGTCCGACTGTGTGTGACCCCATAGATGGCAGCCCACCAGGCTCCCCCGTCCCTGGGATTCTCCAGGCAAGAACACTGGAGTGGGTTGCCATTTCCTTCTCTAATGCATGAAAGTGAAAAGTGAAAGGGAAGTCGCTCAGTCGTGTCCAACTCTTAGCGACCCCATGGACTGCAGCCTACCAGGCTCCTCCGTCCATGGGATTTGCCAGGCAGGAGTACTGGAGTGGGGTGCCATCGCCTTCCCCGGACAAAAACCATAATTACCTATAAAATGTAAAATATTTATTATATATGGCCCTTTGCTGGAAAAGTTTGCTGACCCTTGGCCTAGCTTCTAGGGCCGATATTCCATCAAAATCTCTAGGCTTCGATGGCAAAAGGTATCCTTTGAACCTGAATGGACATGCATGCACATGTGTGTAAGACACTGCAGGCCTGACTTACATGTGCTCATGAGACACTCTACTTCCTTCTTGAATCTCTTTATTCTCTTGGCTTCTGTGGCTTCCTTTTTCTTGTACTTTTTCTCTTCTCTGCCTCTTCCTTCTCATTTTCCTTTACTGGTGCCATTTCCACTGCCTCTAGTAGTCGGTCCTTTCTAGGGGTCTGGTCCTTTTCCCCTGACGTATATACTTTCCTGAGGCTAGGGCTTCTTAAAGTGTGGTTATTGACCTAGATTGTAATCAATTAGGTAATATTAAAACTGCAAGTTCTTGATTTTGAATCCAGACCTACTGAATCAGAATCTCTGTAAGTGGGGACCAGGAAACAGAATTTTAAAACAAGTTCTCCAGGTTTACTTTTGTATACCAAAACTCAAATTTGTAAACTATTGCCCTAGCAATCTCCCTCATCTCTCCATTTTAAAGATCACCAATATGTTTTGCTGGGAGCCAGTGTGAGGAACTCTGCCCGTGGCAAAGGTCGTGAGGAAGGAAGCTCGACATACGCAAAGGCGGGATCGAGCCTCAGGAGTCCCCCTGGAAATTCTTGAGCATCTACCCCCAAAACCAGAGTCTGCCTACTTTACTACTTTGTGCTCTCACCTACACCTCTGACTTTACGGGGGGCTGTCCCCCACCGCCTCTTTCGGAGAAGGAGTTAACTTAGAGCTCCAGTTAATAATAATTCCTGGGCGTGACAGGAGTGTTCCAACTTACAAACTCCTCTGAAGGTTCTCTAGCCTGCCTGACAGGCTTGTCCGGCCACATGTGATTGCTCACAGCCTCCCAACCGTGAGAAGCACGAGATGCTTTAAACCTTCTAAAAACAGGTTCTTTAGAGAAGTTAGAAAACTATTAGTATAGTATAGTGGGCTGATTAGAAATTGTATTGGTGAAGGGTTTTTCATTTGTTGAGCCAATGTTTGCTGCTAAGTCTCCACATCCCCTGCCCTTATACACATTAATGAATATATAGAAGAAATAAGTATTAACCTTTGATATTAATCACGTTAGACCTTAGGCTAAGTAAATTCTTTCCTTAATTAAAACCCACTACACCCTCACCCTATAGGAATGTAACTTTATCTGGTACCTTTGGAAGGTGGCGTCTGTTTTAAGAATAATCACCTCTGGAGAAATAAGTGTTCTGGTTGACTGACCACTGTCACAAGGAGAGGGTCATAAATTGTCAGCAGGCCCCCTGGTCAGAAGATGATGTAACACCCCTAAGACCTCTGTATACATTTGTATGAAGCACCTGACTTCAATAAAAGTCAGGACTGCTGACCCCGCATGACTTTTGTATAACATCTCAGTGTATAAAAACAGACCCTGGAAAAATAAAAAATGGGATCAGTTCCTTGAAAGACTGGTCTCCTCATGTCGTTCTTTCTCTCACCTTCTGGCTGAATCCCCATCTGGAACGTGGAGGCTCGTCAAGCCTACTAATCATGCCTGGGCTTCTAAGATCTGACCGGGGAGGCCTTAGTGTCTCCTCTCCTTCGGGAGAACGGGAGGACGCCTGCGGCCTACGTAGGTGACATAAATTCCTTGCCCTGGAATTTTATTAGCTTTCCACGTAAACCAAGTTATTCAGCCTCTTTTCTCCACTGAATTTTCCTACTGAGCTATCCCCATTCTATTACTCTTTATATTTCTAATTAATATTTAATTAAAGCTATTGTATCCAGTTCGCTGAAGCCGTCTCCCCTTCGAATTTCCCTGGATCCACCAGGGCTGGACCCCGGCAATGTTTGTAACTAAAAATTGTACTTTCAACTCTGTCCTCTCTCCTGAACTCCAGATTCTTACAGGAATTGTCTATAGGTACCTTCACCTAAATCTCACAGGCATAAGCGTGCACAAGAGAAGTTCTTCCCAAATCTACTATTCTGTTTCAATTATTAGTACCACCTTTGACCCTGCAGCCCGTCAGAAACCTGGGATCATTCTCAACTCTTCTGTTTCCTTTATTCTTGTATCTAAAAACTGCTCTTTCCACCTTCAAAATACCTTTGCATGGATCACATCCTCTCTGTTCCCAGCCAATGGCCTTGTTCTGCGTCTCATCTTGACATCTCCAGGACTGTCACCGGGGACTTCTAACAGCAAGATGCCCATACCTTTTCAAATCCATACTCCACAGAGTTTTCTTTCTAAATGCAAAATTTATTATCTCTCACTTGGATATCAGCCACACTGCACAACTGCAGAAGTTACCAGTACTTAGAATACATAATCACCTAACTGGTATCTCCACTGTTCTCATCATAGCCAGAAGGATCTGATCATATTACTCTCCTTCAGCGGCTCCCCTGTATCTGTAGAATAAAGTCTCAGATGAGGCCTGCCCTGCTGTCCCACTGCCAAACTCTAACCTACCATCTGGCCTTCCCACCCTCACCCTCCCACTTTGTGGTCTAGCTTCTTTCTTTTTTAGAGGTGCTCTATTTAGAACAAATTTCTCTTTTTCTTCAAACTCAGTAATGGTCTCTCTCCTCTCTGGAGATATGCCCAAGTCCTCAAGGAAGAGCTGACCATCCCCTACTTCAGGCCAACTGTGATCTCATGCCAGTTTAGGTTTATTATTCCACTTTCCACTAGTCTTTGAGTAACTTCTGCTGACTCTTTTAGCCTGCAGACCTGGCACAGAATAGGCTGCTTGGCAGATGTTCCTAAAATTGAAATGGGCCCAAATGAGCTCAGGGAGACACTACAGTTGGAGCCTGAGTACCTAGGAGTACAAAGGCCTCAATCAGAGGGAGTAGAAAAATCAGAAGAAATGGCTTATGGGAGAGAGGGAGAGATGATGGTTTCTGCCACAAACACGCTGATCTGAGGACTGTGACAGAATATCCAGGTGGAGAGGTCCAAGTGGCAACCGGGAAATACAGGTGCAAGATTTAGGGAGAGATCAAGCAGGATGAGAGTTAGAGGCATGTTGAGAGTCTGAAGCCGAAACAGCTGATGAAATAAACAAGAGAGAGTAATAACCCAAGAGTAGAAGGCAAAGAACAACACCCTGGGAAATCATGAGGCAAGGGGAAGAAAAGACAGGATTACAAGTGAAAAAAGTTGCCAAGGAAAAAGATAAGCGCCAGGTGAATGCAATGTGAGGAAAACTAAGGGAAAACAGTCTCAAGAAGGAATGGATTAAATTATCTAAGAATGTCTAGGGGTAGCTGGGTTAAAAATAGTACACTAAAGAAAGTTTGCTTCCCCTGAGCTGTAATGTTAAAAGTCCAAAGGTTAAATTCTCTTGGGGCTGTCCACCTACATATCCAGCATCAGAAACCACAGGGCACTCATAAGGGAAATCACGCGCTCTCTGACTCACAGAGAGAGCCATTCAGAACAGTAGAGAGAAAACAAAGTCAGGATAAATAAAGTCTGATCTGGGGTATACCTGAAATTGGACCCAACTGCACCATTTTCCCTAGCCATGGGAGAGGTTCTGGGCCAGGCTCAAAGAGAGACATCATGAGGTTTGATTTCTTCTTGCTGTCAGCTTGAGAGTAGAGCATCCCATGCCATTCAGGACTAGATGGAGAGAAGACGGACGGTGAGAACAGCTTTACGCCTGGGACTGTCAAGCTAAATAACTCTACCCTGTGTTTTTCTCTCAAGAGATATGGCTTTCAGCTTTGAAATTAAAGCCAAATCCTAAACCTACAAATGCATACTATTGCCCCCTAATATTAGCATTCTTCGGAGATATGTATTACTAGTTATGTAGATACAGAAATAAAAAACAGTCTTATAAGAGAAAAAGAGAATCACAAGGGCAGCAGATAGCTGCAGGTGTGGTGAGGAGTAAGAGCTGTGACCTATAGGTCTCTTCAGCCACCTCCAAATCATTCACAGAAATACCACACAGAGAAGCCCTTCTAACACAGTGCGCAAAGCCACCACCCAGCTCTGTTCACACTTCTCAAAGGGCCTCAGGTGATTCTTGTATTCAGAATTAGTACAAGTAACTTGAGTACCAAGAATCTAGCACACCAATATCTAATAAGAATTGCATTTGTCTTTTTGGATTAGCTAATTTTAACTCCAGCAGAAATGGAGCCATGCTTCCTCTAGGTATCCTTAACAACTCTTGATCTTCTCTACCAATCAATCCCAGTTGATGGCCAGAGGATGACCAGTCACCTCTTCTTCTCTAACAAACAGGTATTTTCGAAAAGGAAGCAGGCAGTTCTGCAGATTTTGAGACTATATCCAAAGTCAAAGCTAGAAGGGCATTCCTTATAGAGAAGGAATACAGCACAGTGGTTATGAGCATGGGCTACAGAGTCACAACGCATGGATAAAAATCCTGACTCTTTCATTCAATATCTGTGTGACCTTGAGCAAGTACCATGACTTTGCTCTCTAAGTCTCAGTTTCCTTGTCTAAGGCAACAGGGGGTAATACTGATACCTCTTGGATAGTGTTATGAGGGATTAAATGAGTTAACATATGTAAAGTGCCTAGAGGAGTATCTGGCACATGGTTAAATGTTCAATATTATCAGCATCTTTTTTTCATTTTATAGCTGAGAAGTCTGTCTAAGATCCTATAACAAGTTGGCAGCATTGCTTTAACTGACTCGGGTTTCCTAGATAGGACAGAAAAGAGGAAAACTGAGAAGAGATATAATATAAAGGCAATATAAAGATCTACTGCTCAACGCTACATGGCAGCCTGGGCGGCAGCGGAGCTCAGGGGAGAGTGGATACATGTAATGTGTGGTTGAGTTCCTCTGTTGTTCACCTGAAACTATCACAACACTGTTAATCAGCTTACTCCAATACAAAATAAAAAGGAAAAAAAAAAAACAATGTAAAAAATACTTTATTAAGGAGGCAACATATGTATACACCTATGAGTGATTCATGGTGATGAATTATCCTCCAATTAAAAATAAATAAATTTAAAAAAAGAAATAAAAAATGCTCATCATCTAAAAAATATAAAGGCAGTATAATGAAAAGACTCACTCTGTACTTACTCTAGTGGATGCTTTAAAGAGAAGTAGACACGGTGACAGTAGGTGGGGAAGATATGGCAGGAAGAGAAAAAGACTGATGAGATTCTTTCTATTCTTTCAGAAAAATCTGGGAAATACTTCACTTTGTAAATTGATTCTCCCTTTCACTCAACAAATGGTAAAAAAGTTTCTTACCCTAGCTGAACTATCGCCACCATTCCTTCCACTTTTAGGCTGCCATGAAGCAGGACACAGAAGTTGGGTATCTTGCCTGCAATCTGATTGGCTGAATTTTCATCTTCATTGTCATCAGTTATACCAGTACCCACCTCATCACCTTCTGTGAAAAGAGAGAAAACCAATCAGACTGATATTAGCTAGAAAAGCCCCAAGCTCCAATTGCACTCTTGGTTGCTTCTAACCTTGGAAGGAGAGTACATGGAATTATAAAGGAATATTATAACGAGGAAGAAAAACTCATATTCTGGCTTTCCTATGTCCATTTAAAAATCAGTTTCTACATATTATAGGAATTCCATTTATAGGAAACATCTAGAATAAGCAAATCTATACAGATAGAAAGGATATCAGTGGTTACCTGAAGCTAAGAGAGATGGAAGGTTAGGGATTGACAGCTAAAAGGTTTCTTTTTGAGGTAGTGAAAATTCTAAAATTCTGATTCAAAAACTATGGTTATGGTTGCATAACTGTAAATACACTAAATACGACTACTGAATTGTACACTTTAAATGAGTGAAGTATTTGGTATATGATTTATATTTCAGCAAAACTGTTACATAAAAAATCAGCTTTCCTTAGTTTTTACTAGAACACTAAGCTAGATGCTCTCTCGGAATGTTAGGCACCACTGAAACAGAAACAGAGGTTCAAAGATGTCAAGAGTGTTCTCAACTGACAGCCCTTAGGCAGCAAGTGGATGGGATACCCCAAAGAACAGTGACTTCTCCACAAGCCTCTTAACTCGCTTCTCCAACTCCAGGTTCTCTCCAACAGATGAATGCATCTTCCTTCAGGTAACCTCCTTCTGGAACTATCCGTTTACTCAAGCTGATTCAAAGACTTTCTAATTCAATAGGAAGACTCTGCCTGGCTTGATATTCAATAGCCCTTACAACACGGCTCCATTTTGCCTTCCCATACTTTCCTTTCCACTGTTCTCCTACATGAACTCTTTATTTTGCCCACTTTCTTTCTTGGCAATTTATATGGGTGTGCAGAATCCCCCCAGGACCTTAAAAATAAGGGAAACCTGGTTGTTATCAATATCAAGAACAATAAGGTAAAGTGTAAACACAATGATCACAAACAGTCATCTGTGAGAACATATCAAAGATTTGGTCTATGTGATGGATGATTATGGAATACCCAAAACTCCAAATGAAATAACCGTGAGTAAATGAAACGTGATCATAACTCAGTAGGGGGAAACCTGATTGACTGTATACATTTCTTGGAGAAAGTTGGTGAACATAAAGGAGATGGTCAGCCTAAAACAGAGAAAAGAGAAGTTTAAAGTGCTAGAGACTAACATTCTCCAGAGAGATGCTGAATTCAGGAGCTGTAACTATAGTTGCTGGAGAAGTATATTCTGAAATAATGTGGCCTCACAAGGGCCTGGATTCATTCATTCATTCAACAGTATTTACTGAGTATGTGCTATGTGCTAAGCACCAGTAGAGAACAGGTGCAGTTTCTCCTGTTATAAAGCTACATTCCACGTTCATCAGGCAACTTTCTAAGAACTACTTTGGTTTCCCCAGCATGATCCCACAGGGAAAGACAGAGCCCTAGATGAGGAACTAAGCAAGCATTCTCATCTCTAAAGAGGACTTCCACTGTAAATTAACAAAGCAGCACACAGTAAATCGTGTCACATGCTTTCCACAGTTATAAAGCAGCAGAATTAGTTTTTAATATATTAGGCAACATTCCATTTTTAAAAAATCCAACCCAGTAAATACTCCTTTCCCCAAAACTCTTCAAAATGGGCTATTCTACTACCCAACATTTAAGAATAACTTTAGATAATAAGATACTTCATATGTATCACTGGAATAAGAAGAGAACTCACCTTTGTTAAGTGCTATAGGTAGGACCAGATGTCTGGACAGAACTGGGGGACTTGAAATATCTGCTATATCAATAAATCCCACTATTTCCAAATCTGAAAAGAAGGAATCAACATAGAATTAATTCATGACAAACAATAAATGTTGGAGATAATGTGGAAAGAAGGAAACCCTCCTACATTGTTGGTGGGAATGTAAATTGGTACAGCCAATACTGTTCTCTATGGACAACAGTACGGAAGTTCCTTAAAACCTGAAAATAGAGCTACCACATGACCCAGCAACCCCAATCCTGGGCATATATCCGGAGAAAACCACAACTTGAAAGGTTGCATGCACCCTGATGTTTACTGCAGCACTACTTAGCCAGGACATGGAAATGTCCATTGACAGAGGAATGGATAAAGAAGATGTGGTACATAAATGCAATGGAATATCACTCAGCCATAAAAAGGAATGGAATAATGCCATCCGTAGCAATATGGATGGACCTAGAGATTGTTGCACAGAGTGAAGTAAGTCAGAAAGAGAAAGACAAATATCATATAATGTTGCTCATATGTGGAATCTAGAAAAATGTCATAGATGAACTTACTTGCAAGCAGAAATAGAATCACAGATGTACAAAACAAACTTATGGTTACCAAAGGGGGAATTGGTGGTGGGATGAACTGGGAGACTGGGATTGATATATATACACATTGAGACTGTACACAAAATAGGTAACTAATGAGAAGCTACTGTACAGCACAGGGAACTCTACTCAATGCTCTGTGGTGACCTAAATGGAAAGGAAATCTAAAATAGAGGAGTGTTTATATATATTATATATATATATATATATGTGTGTGTGTGTGTGTATATCTGATTCACTTTGCTGTACAGCAGAAACTAACACAACATTGTAAAGCAATTATACTCCAATAAAAATTAATTCATCTTATGGGAAGGTACATTATTTTCTATGTACTGGATTTCATAAACACTGTGTGTTTAGTTGGGGAATTCAAATATAATGACTAGGAAGGTTATTAGAAGTTTTTCTGAATGACTCTAGCACTTTGCATTTCAAGTAACTAAGAAAATAAGGATATCTGTCTATTTAATGGACTTAAGTTTTATGACAAATCAGCTAAACTTTTTATGAGGCTAGGTCCTCAGCCAAGGCAAAAGCTTAATGGCTGTCTCTTTGTAAAGGATGTTCTGGTCACCAGGGGGCGATATACACAAATATTTCCACGACAACTGAAAGCAGCCTGTATTTGGAGAGCAAGGCTATTGCATTAAAAATGCTTTCCCTGAGAGAAAGAAATACATGTTCTACAAAACCAGGATTGCAGTCTATATATGACAATGATTTCCTTGCTTTATAGAAACTGTATTAAAGATCAAAAGTATTTTTTGAAAATTTAAAATTAAAAAAAAAAAAAAAAGTTGAAACCCAAAGTACATTCTAAAAGTTTCTTTCTGATTATATAGATATTAGTATAAAAACTTAGAAAACACTAAAAACTGTAAAGAGAAAAACAAAGTCACCCATTATTTTTAATTGGAAGAAGCCTTCATATTTCACTCATTCTCAAAACAATTTTTTAAAAAAGTCATGATCATGGTGAGTATACCGTACTTCTTATATTGAATAATCAGGAAATCTGATTCTCTGGACTTTTGGTGTCATTACTTTCTTTAGCTGATTAACAAATGAATTAGCATAAGCAGTTATATATATTTTTTCATTTGAGTAGAAAAAGGCCTATGTTTTAAAGTGGTTTAAATATAAGCTTTAACAAAAATCCTGGACTAAAAGTTTATATAACTTAGTCCATTAAATAAAAGACAATTATCCTTATTTTCTTAGTGACTTAAAATGCAAAGTATTAGAGCCATTCAGAGAAATTTCCAGTAACATTCTCAGTCATCGTATTTGATTTCCCCATGTAAACACTGCTTATGAAATCTGATACATAGAAAGTAAAGTGCTTCTTGAAAGAAAAGATCTATTGAAAGTTACTCATCCAAAAAAAGATGGGAGTCTAACTGGTTTGAAGGCAACAAAACATTTGGCACATTGCAGTCTAGTTGCAATGAAAGAGACGGATGCCCTACTTTCAGAGAGCTGGGAAAAGAAAATAAAGGCCCAGAAAAGAAAAGAGCTTGTGCACAGCTTTTCCTTCAAAAACTCCTTAAAATCTATACATTTAAGAATGAAATGAATCTCCAGTTGTATTTAATTTTAATCATTTGGTGACTGAACAGCTACCTGGTGAATGTCTACTGAGCATGAGACAGTATGCCAGGCACAGAGGGCGATCTGGTGACTAAAATAGTTGATGGTTCAACATGTACCCACCACTCAAGGAGTCCATCTGCCAATATCAGACAATTCTCTTCTCTACTACCCTAGTTACTTTAGATTCTTGGCTTTGCCAATCTAACCTAAGTATAGCACCGGCAACATGAGCCAGGTAGAAGTCACATACTTTGCTTTCTTTTAGTCATAAGCAGCAGGATTAGAGCGGTACGGTATTATCAGAGCTGAGACCTGAGAGATTCCACTCACCTAGCCAATAAGAACTAGAGGAAGTGACTTGTCCAGGGTCACAGAGGAAGACTCACACAGACAAGTCTAGAAGCTAGCTCTTCATACATGACCTTAATAATGATGCTAGTCAGCCTCTGGTGGCTCAGAGGTTAAAGTGTCTGCCTCCCAGGTTCGATCCCTGGGTCGGGAAAATCCCCTGGAGAAGGAAATGGCAACCCACTCCAGTATTCTTGCCTGGAGAATCCCATCGACGGAGGAGCCTGGTAGGCTATAGTCCATGGGGTTGCAAAGACTCAGACACGACTGAGCGACTTCAATTTCAAGCTTCTACAAAGCTTTCCATGCTTCTCTCCATGTGTGTCAAGTCAGTCTTACTATCTCTATTAAAGGACTACCTCAAGGATTTCAATGCTAGTGAATTTGGCTCTGGTTTTCAATCTCTAGTAATTTGTGGTTATAATCATCTAGGATTGGAGATTAATTCACGTCACCATGGAAGACCACTCATCTGCCAACCCTTAGGCAATGCACCCTCCCATCCAAAGTATACTGAGTATGTATTTCGCCCTCCTGGAGAGAGGCGAAGAAAATCAGAAGTTAGAAGAAAGTAAGGATAACAGAAGTACTAAGGAGGAAGTTAAAAAAAAAAAAGTTACCTGTATTAATGACTTTAGGGATAGGATCAATTTCCTCATCTATTACAAAAGGTTCTGGCCTGGGGAAGACTTGCACGTCAGCGGTGAGGTGGCCACACTTGAGGACAGCATGGAAGGGTGTATATGCCAGATCTATCAGCTTTCTAGAATATGATGGTTATTTGTTATAGGAACAGTAGTATGACACATGTACTTTTTTCCAAGGAAATTTTTTTTAAGATGTCAAGTTTGTTTTCCCTTCAAGTTTATTCCAAAGCTATGATCTATCTGACCATTTGTGAAACAACAAAATCTGATATTTTTGGTGAGGAAATTTCAATTCTGAAAAGCCCAAAAGCAAGTTCATCTTTGTCAATGTAAGGAAGTTGGTAACTATAGGCATTATAGATTTAGATATGCTTAATTTAAAAGGGAGTAAACTTTTAAAAGTCACTACTATCAGTCATAATATCTGAAAAATGTGCAACTTGGGGAAAATGAAATGACACAATTAGAAATAGTAAACTAGATATTATTGTTTGCTATCAAATTATAATAATAGATTGTAAGAAGGCAATAAAGTTCAATGTGTATACTCACCCAAACATAGACTGTACATTTTTCAAGCACAGGGGACCATCAATAGTAAAAATCTGCCCTTCACCATTGTTTAAATCTATAAGACGTTCAAGGCAATCCAAGGAATCAGTGCTCTGAAGCTAGAAAGCAAAACGACCCTTTTCAGTTCAGTCGCTCAGTCGTGTCCGACTCTTTGCGACCCCATGAATTGCAGCACGCCAGCCCTCCCTGTCCATCACAAACTCCCGGAGTTCACTCAGACTAAAGTGGCATAAAATGAGACATTATTATCAACACACCAAGGTCACATAAGGGAGATGATTTTTTTTCTTTAATCAATGTGAGAAGGAAAACAATTTTGACTCAAAGTTGCCAAAGAGGAATGTTATAGAAAATTATACCAGTAGAGCTATTTCAAGTAGCTTTGCAATGATTCAGAGGTGACTGCAGCTAGTATTCACAGACCATCTTCCATTCCAAATGTTTCTAACATCTTTTGGTAAAAACCATCATTATCTATATTTTACAGATAGAAAAACTGAGATGAAGAAAAATTAAATAACTTTCCAAACTAAATGGAAAATCAGGAAGTGGAGTTTAATAAAACATTCATCAGAGTAATGTTACTTTACCAAAAAAAAAAAAAGCATACTTCTGTCAACATTCCTAGCTTAATGGATGTTAAGAATTCCTAACTGAGGAAAACACTGACCACCAAAAAGAACATTTTGACTCTTCAGCATGTGAAGGATCTTTGTGGTAAGTAGGATGGATAACAACTCCTGCTATGTCTCTTGAGATAACACTGTGCTTTCAGAGAGCATTTGAGACAGAAAGTCTTTTCAAATATAATTAGTAGTCTGTCTCAGCTGAAACAATGCAGGTCGGTGTGATAGTACAGGCATACCTCATTTATTGAGCTTCGCAGATACTGCTTTTTTTTAAAACAAATTGAAGGTTTGTGACAAACCGGTGTCAAGCAATTTTATTGGCCCCATCTTTCCAACAGCATTTACTCACTTTGTCTCTGTGTCACATTCTGGTAATTCTCCCAATATTTCAAACCCTCCACAAGCAGAAAGATTACAACTCGCTGAAGGCTCAGATGATGGTTACCATTCTTTGGCAATAAAATATTTTAAAAATAAGGTATGTAGATTTTTTTTAGACTTAATGCTATTGTACACTTAACAGACTACAGTAAAGTATAAACAAAACTTTTATATGCACCTGGAAAGAAAGAAATTAATGCAAATCGCTTTATTGTGATTCCCGCTTCACTGCAATTCCCACTTTGTGGTGGTGGTCTGGAACATCCTGCAATATCTCTGAGGCATGCCTGTATACATAATGCAATATTACTGGAATATATTAAAAATTAAACTGAGTCCCAAAACATATCTAATCAAACTAAAAAGAACTTAGTACAAAGCATTACCTCCTCCAGATTCGCCATGCACATGATGTACAACTTAGATGGAAAAGGAAAAGGTAGTGGAAACCTGTTGCTCTCACCGCGTTGGTTGTGAGTAGCCAAGGAGTGCCGCAGAGACCCTCTACCGATGCCAAGACAGCCATCTGTCACCAGAACCACCTGTTTTCAAAGAGTGAGAGCAGCTTTGTCCATGAAATAACATATTTATTTAAGGCAGTCTCATTTGGCAATGTTTGCATTTCTCCCAAATTACATTTACACTGAAAAATGTACCTTTGCAGGGATACAAGCAAAGATGTGAATAAATCTCAGTAACATTTTGTCGAGTGAAAGATTACACACATTTTATGATTCTATACATATATATATGTGAAGTTCTAGAACAGGTGAAACAAAACTAAGATAAATCAAATAGGGAATGTAGGGAGATACTGGGTAGGAAGGGGCATGAGGAAACTGCAGGGTAATGGAAATGTTCTATAGCTTGACTGGAAGAGCAGTTACATAGGTGTATACATTTGTTAAAACTCAATAAACTGTACACTTAAGATCTATGGGTTTTACTATATTTTACCTAATTAAACCTTTAAAGAAAAGCACCTACCTGTGAACACTTAAAAAAAGGACAAAACCACTCATAACCAATTCTTACTTAACTGTATTAAAACTAGAATCCTACTTCTCAGACGAGGAGTTGGCACCTAAGGCGCTGCTGTCAAAAATGGAATAAGGATTTACATGTGTCCTTAGGAGGTATCAGCACAGAAGTCTGAAGACTGATTCATGACACTTTATTTTCAAAGATGACAAACTTTATCTACCCCTGGTCAACTAAAATGACAACTCCTTTAAACATGTATTTATTTACCATATATAGACATGACTTTTAAAATGCATGATTTAAAAACTATTTATTTATTGGCTGCGCTGGGTCTTTGTTGCTGTGTGGGCTTTCTCTAGTTGTGGCGAGCAGGGGCTTCCCTTGCTGCAGAGCACAGGTTCTAGGTGTGAGTGCTTTAGTAGTTGTGGCACATGGGCCTGGTTGCTCAATGGCATGTGGGATGTTCCCAGACCAGGGATTGAACCGGTGTCCCCTGCACTGGCAGGGGAATTCTTATCCACTGTACTACCAGTGTGTATGTGCGCTCAGTCGTGTTAGACTCTGTGACCCCATGGACTGTAACCTGCCAGGCTCCTCTGTCCATGCAGTTTTCCAGGCAAGAACACTGGAGTGGGTTGCCATTCCCTCTTCCAGGGGATCTTTCAAACCTAGGGATTGAACCCACATCTCTTATGTCTCCTACATTGGCAGGTGGATTCTTCACCAACTGCACCACCTGGGAAGTCCTGAAATGCATTCTTAATCAACCTATAATGTTTAAAAGACTTCAAAACATACTAACAATGAAGGTTAGTTACAGATCATTTTCATTTTTCTCATTGCTTCCAAGTGATCTTGTGCAGGGTGGACTTTGCAAGCAATCCAGAGGAGGATTGTTTTTGCTCTCTAACCTAGTCTAGTAACTTGACAATAATAGGCCAGTAAGGCAGTATTAGGTGGTTGTACCATGTGAAGCGCCAAGATTCACATGTGCATGCATGCACATTCACTTATGTCTGACTCTTTACGACACCAAGGACTGTAGCCTGCCAAGCTCCCCTGTCCATGGGATTCTCCAGGCAAGAATACTGAAGTGAGTTGCCATTTCCTCCTCCAGGGGATCTTCCCTACCCAGGGATCGAACCCAGGTCTTCTGCACTGGCAGGATTCTTTACCACTGAGGCACCTGGGAAGCCCCTCAAGACTGGCACTTACTTCTAAAGCCCAAAAATGCTTAATAGAGGTCCCCTGGAGAGATGTCATCTCTTGGGAAGGCAGGCAACGCATATCCCTCTTTCAAGTACCAACAGCTGCTACCTAATTATTTACTTCCGCCACTAGCTTTTTCAGATGCTGTGTGATAATGAAATATTTTTTGTAATGTCCAAATGAAACAGACTTTACTCTAATGGACTATGTCTAACGAAGACGTAGTCCAGCTTTCTAAAAATTTGGCTAAAAATATTCCATATTAAAACAAATCCATTTGATAGTAACTGATTATAAAAAACAATCACTAATAACTTCCACTGTGTTTTGGACCTGGTTCACCCCAAAACTCACCAAGCAAGTCTAAGTGGATCCAGGCCCAGCTCCTTGCCCTCAGGGTACAGTATATCTCAAATTCAGATTCCTCCTTTTTGCAAAGGAAGAAGAAAACATTAAAAGGCAGAAGTCTGCATGGTGCATAAGGTCTGGCTCTTACATACTTTCTGAGTTTCTTCAAACACTGAAGAAGTAGCAAATGAAACTGTGTTATCTGCTAGCTTTCAGTTCGGAGGGTATTAACAACAAAACTTTACTTTTCATTATAGTTAGGAAGTTAGATAGTCTGTAATGTACCAAATAATTATGAAGTAAGGTGCCAAAGATTTTTATTTCTGAAAAGAAATAAAACGTATTTATTGGCTTTTTTAGCAAGTGTCCACTAAAGTGATCTGATTTTAACCTTATTGTAGTAGGTCAGGGTCTTCACCAACTCATGACATCATACTCTATCAACAGGATGGTTTTACAGCAAGAAAAGAGAAAAAAGCTTAAAAAAAAAAAGCTGGGTTTACCGAGATACAATTTACATGCAGTAAAATTCACCCTTATTTGTATATAGTTCTACGAGTTCCAACAAGTGCATTCAGCGATGTAACCACTTTTACGATCAAGATACAGACCGGTTCCATCACTTCTCATATTCCTTCATGCTTTACTTAGGTCAACCCCTAATCTTTCCAATTGTAGATTGGGGTAGATTTTACACTATAGGCAGCTACAATCTTATATTTATTTAAAAAACAAATATCACTGATGCTGCTGACACTACTGAGGAATTCTGTATTTGACCCTATAGAAAAAATCATATACTATGGGCCACTGACTATTTCTATAAGCAAAGTTTACTGGAACAGAAACACATTCATTTATTTACTTAATATATATGGCTGTTTCTATGCTACAACAGAGCTGAGGAGCTGCCACAGACCTGCAAAGGCTAAAATACAGAAAGTTTCCTGACTCCTGTTGTAGACTATTATGATTTTCCTTGTGGCAACTTTACTGTTTTCTCCTTTAAAATAAACCACTTCTCAAAGTACCTCTTTATGGCAAATGTTCAATTGCTACAACTCTGCTCTGATTTGATGCTAACGTAGACCTAATGTGGACTCACGGGAAAGGGCAACTGATTTTATAACATTGATATACCTCACTTTTTAGACGAGTCAATAGTTGAGAAGGTTAAAAGTGTGCTGAATAAATGCTACACTGGAATAATGCAGACAGACTATATTGTACAGATGTTTACAATTCTATCACTCAGAATTATAATCATCCCTTCCAGAGAGTGTTCTAAAATTCCACTGCGAGCCCTCTATATTTTATACAAATACCAGCTTTCAATAAGTCAATTTACTAGGAAGATGCTTTCCTTAACGCATAATTGTGCTGCTTTCTGAGTATACTGGTGTCGATTTGGTGTCTTCTTTTAAAAGATACCAATAGCATATAAGATAGTTTGTGGGAATTACAATGCATGCTGTGTTACAGCCTGAAGAAAACTGAAGCACCTCAGTGGTTAATGCTTTTAACTTAAGGCAAAGAAAAGAATTAAGCTTTTACCTGACAAGGAATTGCACCACCCCATTCTTGCTGAACGATATTGCAAACACCAACTAATGCAGACTCCAAGCAGGTTTTATCATAATCATCCATATTACTTAGTGCTTCCTGATTGAAGAAAGATAAAATTGTTCATTATTCTTTATTGTTTTCATTTGTTACTAGAAAAAAATATAAACTGTTCAAAGCATGAATGTCACACAGGGGGACATTGCATTTCCGAGAGCCCAAAGTACACTTTCTTAAAGAAAATTGGTAAAACAGACTTCCTCAACTGTAAAGGATGGTAAAAAAGAGCTTCCCTTTATTTTGTTCTCTCATCAGGTGAGACTGAATAGCCCATCAAGTTCATATTTTTGTAAATGATCTTGACAGAATAGTTAAAATGAAAAATGTTTAAGCACATCAACAAAAATAATGCAAAACTTACTGAATACTATCACCACCTTAGGCATTTTACATGCATTTAATCATGATAACATCCTATAAGGTGTAGATGATTAACCTATTTTTAAAGTAAGGAAACTAAGGTACAAAATGAGTAGTAATTTTCCCAGGTCTTATGCCCACGTGGCAGAATCTAGATCTGAACCCAGTCAGTCAGACTCTAAGACTCCTGGTCTTAATCATCACTCTGCACTATCTATATAGCAACTCTTTACATTTCACACTACTAAACATCCAAGGTCCTCAGTTTACTTACTTATAAGAAATTCGGTGCAATGAAAAAAAAACAAACAAACTTTGAGTCACTTTTAAAAAAAGTGAGATAATAAGTGATTTAACAAAATTTTATTACTTATATTTAAAAAGCAAACTACACTGATCCTGATTTTCTAAACTGCCTAGCAATTATTAAATTGTTCATTTTAATTCCACAAACACTGACTGCTGCTCCCTATCCGCAAGGAACTGTGCGAGGCATTGTTGGAAATATTAATAATTTAGAGATGCTGCCAGAAAGTAAATTCTTTGGCATATCACAGACAAACCTTTGGAAGATAACACCGATCAATCAAAGCTTTAAAATGAGGATTTCTTGGCATCTGTAAATCAAAGGCTATTTGTTGGGGAGGAAATATACTCCTGAATTACTCTAGAATGAAGGCTTTTGTAAGGGCTATTTTTCATCTCAAGTTTATAGAAAAGTAGAAAATAGTAGTGTTGAACCTAAAGATCTTGAACCTCAGGGAACAAGGCACTACATTCTGAGATGCTCCCCTCCCACAGAGAATTTCAGAAAACCAAGAGAGGTGACTATGGCAACAACTCACAGCTCTAACTCAGAGCTCTAACAAAGGCTGAGGGCCTACTGGTTATAATCCTTGTTTTATAGTTATATTCAAAATAGTATACTCAGAGACTTATCATTAAGCAATTCCAGTTATAAATATTCAGTGCAGTATGATAACACTGCTTTCCTTCCTATAAATTTGGGCCCTGTACATATAATAACTCATTTCTTTTAGTACCTGTAGGGTGTTATAATCTCTTGTGAAGGGAACCATCAACTCCCAGAGGGATGAAAAAACCACCAGAGCTGTAAACTCAAGCTTGTAATTTGTGGCCATGTGCTCAAACAGCATTGTCAAACCATGGGCTGCCAGGTGCTTGCGCTGATATTCCTCGGACCCCTCGACAGACACAGGTCGGGTCATGGAAAGAGATACGTCCATTACCACCACTGTAGGCATGATGAAAGCGATCCCGGTATTCCCAATCCGAATAGAGAAGCTATAGAGAAATGCTTCAGAAAACAAACATGATTAGGTCTTTCATGTCATGGAAAAAAATGTGTTTTTTTCATCACATGTGTGTGTGTTAGTCGCTCAGTCATGTCTGACTATTTGCAACTTTGTGGACCTGTCAGGCTCCTCTGTCCATGGAATTCTCCAGGCAATAATCTGGAGTGGGTTGCCATTTTCTTCTCCAGGGGATCTTCCCAATACAGGGATCGAACCTGGGTCTCCTGTGTTGCAGGCAGATTCTTTACTTTTCATCATAATTTTAACCAAACTTGCTAGAAATAATTGAAGGCAAACCCCATTAAGTTGAGGTAAGGGCAAATCTGCAGGGATGTCAGAGTAAGGGAAGCAAGCAGCTTCCCTGCTCTAGGTCCTCTGTATGAGGACCACTCCCAGAATCACCCACTAAATGGCCATAAATCAAGGAACATCTTAAGTTTCCTCTAGTAAAAATAAAATAAACAAAATATTAAATTCAAGTAGCCCCTGAGTTGAAGATTTTCAAATGTCATACAACTTAAAATAACAAACATTTCTACATGACCTCTCCAACACTTAATTTACTAAAGAACCTTTCTAGTCGTTCTAGACATTTCTAGACGTTTCTAGAACATTTCTAGTTGTGGTGTTTTTTGACAATCAACCATTTTTGGGGGCACCATCACTATCCTACTCAATACAGCAGTATTTGGGCAAATGTTTTCTGAATTATCTCGTTGCTTGATGTCCTCATTAAAAAAACTGAATGCAAAATATACAGTGAAAGGGCTAGAAAAGTTATAGTCCAAACTAGACAAAGCAGGAAATCATTAAGCATGGCAGAAGCAACCAATTGCCTCAGCAGTACTCATTATAGACACACCAGCAACGGTGTTTTAAATATGAAAGAAAAGAACAAAACGAAAGAATACGTATGACAGGGGGCTTCCCTGGTGGTTCTAGTGTTAAAGAATCCTCCTGCCAATGCAGGGGGACATGGGTTTGATCCCTGGTCTGGGAAGATGCCACATGCCCAGGGGCGACTAAGCCCATGCACTGCAGCTACTGAGCTGCAACTGCTGAGCCCATCGCAACTAGAGAAAGCCTGTGTACTGCAACAAAGACCCAGGACAGCCAACAATAAAGAAATAAAATAATAATAATAAAAAAGGATATGTGAGACAGCTGGCATTATCTCAGGAAACTGTATGAAAGCCAAAATGGAAAAAGGGAAAACAAAAAGCTCTTTAAAGTTATGAATTGAGAATCAGTATGAAGAAAACATTTCTGTACTCAGAAGTAGAAAAGTTTACAGATATATAGACCTGCTCTTGATGCTGCTACTCTATTATTAAGAAAACTACAGTCCAGTCACACAGTGAAATATCATATAGTTATAAATAAATGACACATGTCAAAATCAGACATATTTATATAAAGTATCAGCAACTGAGAAAAGCAGGTCATAGGACTATATGTATACACCGATTACAACTTCATAAAAATCATACTGCATATATTCAATTAGAAAAGTCTCAAGATGGACATAAATAAGTTAGAAATTTAATGTTCACTAATTTCTTTTTTTGGAACTTACTTCAAAACACTGCGTGTTTTAGTACAGTGTCCAAATGCAAATATGTGATATTCTCAAATTCTATTTGTAAAAAGGCTGTTGGGAATTCAGGGCTCACAAAATTAGGGCTCACAAAAACAATGTTATAAAGGGGGATCAGGGGCTCAGGTTAAGTAGGGAAAGCCATTTTACCACATAATGGCCTAGATACATTTCAAATACAGTGACGCCTCATGCATTCAATATCAATAAAGACTAAAAGAGATTACTCCTTCAGACTCAGAATTCCAAAATGTGTAACCATTTTGGTAGAAAAAATTAAAATGTGCATCCATAATCTGTGCCTCATTAAATAGTGTGCTAAACATAATTCATTCTGATTTAGCATCACAACTATAAACATGAATACTGCCCAGCGCATTGCTGCCCTGATGTTTTAATCTACACTACCATTCTTCCAAGTGTGTGCTGCAAAACACTGTCCTGGACGGATGCTCCAAGACAAATGAGTTCAGGGCTTATTAAAGATACTGAGGGCTTCCCTGGTGGCTCAGTGGTAAAGAATCCACCTGCCAAAGTGAGAGACATGGGTGCAAGCTCTGGTCTGGGCAGATCCCACACAACACGGAGCAACTAAGCTCGTGTGCTACAACTATTGAGCCTGTGCCCTAAAGCCAGGAACCGCAACTACTGAAGCCCATGTGCCCCAGAGTCTTGCTCTGCAACAAGAGAAGCCACCGCAACGAGAAGCCCCGGCACTGCAACAAAGGGGCCCCACTTGCTGCAACTAGAAAAAAGCCCACACAGTAACAAAGACCTAGCACAGCCAAAAATAAATAAGACACAGAAACTCTACAGCAAAGAATTCAGTTTAAGTTGCTAACTCTATATTTCCCATTTAATCCTTCTCTGATCATCAGTTAAGGTCCCATGGAACAAGTATTATGTAGAACAGACCCCGAAACATTGCCTTTTACTCAAGGGATCCATCCAGGCTGTTGTGTTTTGATGCCTCCTCTTTATAACTAATTTTTGGACCATCAATTTGCATTCTACTTGTCTCTGTAATCATCCTTCTTTTCAATTTTGGGCTTTTGGCGACTATGAGCTAGAAAGCCAGGTAATCCAGCTTGTTAAAACTGTGTCCAAAGTTAACAGGCTCAGAGTTTCTTTGAGAGTCAAATGCATGCACTGAGGTTTATCAACTGAGTACTATTTCATCTACTCATCTTTCCAGACCCTTTTTGGATCTCAGCTGTGTTATTCAAGAAGTGAAGTTCTGTGCAATCCTGGTTCAACTACATTACATTAGACCACAAGCTCAACAGGAGCAGGGGCAGTGTGAATTTTTGCCCATCAGTGTCTCTGAAGAACCTATCACATCAGAACCTCCCTCGTGGTCCAGTGGTTAAGATTCCCAGCTTCCACTGCAGGGGACCTGGGTTCAATCTCTGGTCAGGGAATTAAGATTCCACAGGCAATGTGGCAAAAAAAAAAAAAAAAGGAACAAGAGACTTTCCCACAATTGCCACATTGTATGTACTGGACAAAACTTGATAATTACTAGAGAACTACCTCTCAGCACCAGCTATAACATTAATTTTTGGCAAAACACATTACAAATTTTAACTCTGCACACCAGAAACACACTTCCTCCTCTCCTCCTTCATGCAGAGGTATCAGGAACTTCTATGCCTCTGCCTACACAGAGTTTATCCACCTCCTATGGTATTCCCACTCAAGCATAGAGGCCTTCATGAAAGTTACTGAAAGTTGGGGATGAGCAGTACTGACCTCATCTCTTAGAATGAGAATGAGAATCAGGGGACACAGATTTAGATCATATATAAGAAAGCATTTCCATCCAGCTCATGAAATCTGCTGTAAATCTGCTGTAATGGGTGACCACAGCCTGCAGTCTTGCCTTCTAGAAGGCACCTCTGGAGCTGGCTCTTTCTTCTGACTGATGCGCATGTGTCCACCCCCAAACACACCTCCTTAACAAGAGCAGAGTCATAGGAAATCCATTCAGAACTCAGGTTGTAAGCACAGAAGTAAAAGATGGAAGTGAATATTCTTGAAGAATGGTTCACTCAAGCAGCCTAATCCTGATTAAAAGGAAAAAAATCCCTCCCCACACAGTCCAGCAATTCTGTGAAAACACGTTCTCTCTCTCGGGTTGATTCTTACCTTTCACCCCACCCCCACACTTGTCATAAGTACTGTTTACAAACAATGCTTAAGACAACTGGTAGCCTTCTTTTCTCCAGAACAGTCTACTCTTGAGAAAAGCTCTTAGCCCCTTGATGTGGCCATCTCCATCAGCTACATATTTTTAATTCTTACCAGAAGGAGGCAATTAGTTTATTCATAAAGAACTGATTCTTACCGCTCTTAAGGCGTGATTCCACTCGAATTTCTAGGGATCCACTAACCTACTCTTAAGTTTCTCTGTTGGCCTGGCATCCCTTGCCCGGTTGAGTCCCCTCCACCTTTCTCAGTTACAACTTCACCTCTCAAGTGCCAACCTGGAAATACAGAACTCCTGCATTTGGATCGCGTCTGCTTCTGGTTGTGTTTTTACCTTAAAAATCACTCAAAAAATTTTGAGATCTAGAAGTCTCTCTTATGAGAAGAGGAGGCGAAGGGGGCCTGGGCAGGGGGCCGAAATGGTGTGCTTGTGCGGAGCTCCAGCGCCGCACAACGAAGAGAGGCGCAGAACTGGCACCCAGGCAGTAGAAAAGCCGGGCGTTGGCCCCGCGCTGTTCCCCGCCGCGGACCCCTTCTCCTGCAGCTCTAACAAGCAATCAAAAGCAGCCTAGGGACTCCGGCCTCCTCCACTGACCCCGTGCCCATCACCGACACAGTCCGTCCACAAAAACTTTCCGCCCGCTCGCAGCACCCGGAACTACAGGGCCGCGCGACGAAACGGAACTCAGCGCCCGGGATGCGCGAGGCGCTTGGGGCGGGGCTTTAAGGACTTTGTGGGCGGGGCGCTGATTCAGCCAGAAGCTACCCAGCGTCTCTCATCACAAAGATTTTGCGACGACCGCCACCGACCCCTCTCCCCACAGGACCTCGACTTCGCCGGGCCCTGGGCTGTGACCGCCTCTTCTCTCTTTCCCCGTTCTCGGGCTGTTCCTTTTTTGTTTCTGGCCTTCTGCCCACCTGCCTCTCGTTGACGCGTGGGCCTCAGTTATCTGGGTAACCCCATGACCTGTTCACAGTCTGTCTCCTCACTCATGTGGGCCCGTTGGTGCACCAGCATGACCCTCACTGGTATTTGCCCCTCTTCCCCGTCCCTCTTCAGACTCCTCACTCATATCCTCTGTACCAGGTGACAGACCCCTCTTCCTACTCTTTTTAAAGTAATCCCTGCTTGAGTAGTGCCCATACTAAGCATACTGTGTATTTTTCGTAGTTGACGTGAGCCAATTTCCATATCAAGACTTTCCCTCTTGGTCTCCTCAGCCTAGATGCTCACTTTGTCCCTCGCACAGAGTCGGACACGACTGAAGCGACTTAGCAGCAGCAGCTTTTGAGGGAAGCAGGGAGAGGGTTCAGTCAGTTCCCTTGCCCTGGCTAAGGTCACTGCTGAGGATTTGCACTTAGGCTTTTCTGTGAGGCATCATGGGTCCTTGCCTACCTCACCTCTGGCAACCTGGGGTCCCTATAGCAGCCTTTGCCTCAGCGAGGTCTTTGAGGGGACAAGAAGAGACTTTCTTTCTAACCTCTTGGGAGCCAGGAAATGTCAGCTAGAGATATGCCTGAATGAATGCCAGCAAGCCCCTGGCTAGTTATGGTTCAAAGAACAATTCTGTACCACATAGGTTGCAAGTGGGAACAGAAAGGCATCTAGAAGGCTTTAGGCCTTTGCCTCCTTTTCTTCCGCTCTTCCCTGATGGGGTGTGGTAGGGGGTGGGTCACAGAGGGAGGATGTTTTGAACCAAACAACTGAGTCTGACTAGTCACAGTTTGTTCTGTGGGAGAGTGTGGGCTCCAGTTGCTGTAGTTCTTTCCTGTCTCCTCCTTATATCAGAGGAGGCAGAGGACGGCACATCAGTCCATGGGCATGTCCCTGGCAGCATCAGGGGCCAGGGACAGACTGCCTTACTTGCTTCAGAACTCCTCTACCAGCTTGGCTGGTCCCACTATCTCAAGACTCAGTGCTTGAGCAGGCACTGGACTCTAGGTAAGTAAGGCTGCATCCTGATTACTTTGTTATAATTTAAAATTCTTTCCCTAGTTGGAGGCATGTGGCCAAGAACGTGTGGGTAAGGGAGTTGCTGAGTTACCCCTAATGTGTGACGACAGCCCTGTGCTCAGTTCCAGCTCAGTTCCATGGACTGATTCCTTACCTTACCCGGTACTAAAGATTGAATTTATTAGTTTGCTGTTGGGTAATCACATCTTCTGAATACAGGCTTTCAGAAAACCTGGGAAGCAAAAGGACAGTTGATTAAAATTGATGATGAAAGGTAGAACTATCAAGAGAACCATATCACTTGAGGCAACTGGTAAGGGCTTTTGTTTTTGTTTTTTAATTCTTAGTAGAATTCCATTAAACATCAAAAGGTTGTTCAGTGAATATAAAATCAGAGAACGTTAGCACAAAGAGTTAGAAGGTCGTAAAGGATATGTCTTTCAAGTCAGAGCAGGCTAATGAATTTGTTTTTCCCACTCAGGAGACCTTTAGCATTTGCATGTTTCCACACATACGTTAAAGGAAATCAATAAACAACTTCTTTTTGCATAATCTGTCATCCCCTTTATTTTTTCCTGCTTTGAAACAGTGGACCACTGTCACAGAGGCTTTGAAAGGCAGAGTGATTTGGTCCCCAGTCTGGCAGAGTAAAGGTTAGTGACAGAAATAACATGCTGCTCACAGAAGCCAGATATTGGGACTCAAGGGAGGTTCAGATACCCATCCAATCTCCTACAACACATGTTGAAATGTAGATTCTAAGGGCATGCTGACTGAATTGAAATTTCATGGATTGGTGCCTGAAATGTTCACTGTTAAGTTCCCAATATGATTTTTTCATCTACAGAGAGGAAAGGTAAGGAGTGAGTGAGGAAAGGGGAAGAGAGAAAGTGAAGGGAAGGCAGTGAGTCCACATTCCTTTTCTGCTCTTCCCTCCCTTTCCATCTCCTATACTGTCCTTTGCCCTATGTCTTCCTCCCTCCCTTCTCTAGTCTAGACCTTGTCCAGTGACAAATCATACTTCTAAGCTCCAGGCTATCTGCTTTCCCTCATCATCCCACCCTATTCCTCTATTTTCACCAAAGTAGAAGTCCGAAGAAATTCTAGATATGTCCCATTTGTCTTAATAATACTGAAGATGTTCAAACATAGACAAAGATGGGGAGCAGCATAATAAACCCCCACATACCCTTCACCCCGTTTCTACTATCAGCTCAATTCTCAGTCTTCTTTCATTTATACCCTACCCACTTCTCTCCAACATTTTGTTTTGATACAAATCACAGATTGCATAACATCTTATCCATAAATACTTTATTATGTATCCCTAAAAGAGAAGGCTTTTTTGATGAATAAACTTTATTTTTAGAGCACTTTTAGGTTCACAGCAAAATGGAGTGAAAGAACAGAGAGTTCTCATATCCTCTGTCTAGCACACACAGCCTCCACCACTGTCAACGTCCCGGCACCAGAGTGATACATTTGTTATACTCTATGAACCTACACTGACACAGCATTATCACCCAAAGTCCGTAGTTTATTACAGGGTTCACTCTTGGTGCTGTACTTTCTGTGGGTTTTGACAAATGTATGGTGACATGTATCCAGCATTGTAGCATCATACAGAATAGTTTCACTGCTCTAAAAATCCTCTCTGCTCTTTTTATCCCTCCCTCTCCCATGACTTCCAGGAACCACTGATCCTTTTACTGTATTCATGGTTTTGCTTTTCCAGAATGTCATTTAGTTGGAATCATACAGTAAGTAGTCCTTTCAGTTTGGCTTCTTTTGCTTGATGATACACATTTAAAGTTCTTTCATGTCTGTTCATGGCTTGATAGCTCATTTCTTTTTTGTGCTATATGTTAATAATATTCCATTGTTTGGGTAAACCACAGTTTACTGAAGAATATCTTGGTTATTTCCAAGTTTTGGCAATGATCAGTAAAACTACTATAAACATCCTTGTGCGTGTTTTTCTGTGGGCAGAGGTTTTTTCAACTCAACTAGATAAATATCATGGAGAGAGATTGCTGGCTTGTATGGTAAACATATGTTTAGTTTTGTAAGAAACTGCCAAACTGTCCTTTGAAGTGATTGTACTATTATATATTCCTAGCAGCATTGGTGTGGAGAAGGCAATGGCACCCCACTCCAGAACTCTTGCCTGGAAAATCCCATGGACGGAGGAGCCTGGTGGGCTGCAGTCCATGGGGTCGCTGAGGGTCGGACACGACTGAGCGACTTCACTTTCACTTCCATGCATCGAAGAAGGAAATGGCAACCCACTCTAGTGTTTTTGCCTGGAGAATCCCAGGGATGGCGGAGCCTGGTGGGCTGCCATCTATGGGGTCGCACAGAGTCAGACAAGACTGAAGTGACTTAGCTTAGCTTAGCAGCATTGGTGGTGGTTCTGTTATATATTCCTGATGCTCTACCTTCTCACCAGCATTTGATGTTGTCAGTGTTCTGGATTTTGACTATAGTAATAGGTAAATAGTAGTATATCATTGTTGTTTTAATTTGTAGTTCCCTAGTGACATATGATGTTGAACATCTTGTCATGTGCTTACTTGCCATCTGTATATCTAATTTGGTAAAGTGTTCAGGGGTTTTGCCCATTTTTTAATAAGATCATTTGCTTTCTTCTTGTTAAGTTTTAAGTGTTGTTTGTATATTTTGGATATATGTGTATGTGTTTGTGTGTGTGCTTAGTCGCTCAGTTGTGTCCAACTCTGTGACCCAGTGGACTGTAGGATTCTCAAGAAGAATACTGGAGTGGGTTGCTGTGCCCTCCCCCAGGGGATCTTTCCAACCCAGGGATCGAACCCAAGTCTCCCACATTGCAGGCAGATTCTTTACCATCTGAGCCACCAGGGAAGCCCTTATTTTGGATAATGGTCCCTTATCAGATATGTATTTTGCAGATATTTTCTCCCAATCTGACTTGTCTTCTCATTCTCTTGAAAGGGAGAGACTTAAGTCCATAACAATTACAGTACCATTATCACATTTAAAATAAGTAGCAGTAAACCCCTAGTTTCATCAAATACCTAGTCAACTTTCAAATATCCAGTTGACTCATAAATATCATAAGTTTTACTTTTTTACACTTTGGTTGTTTGAATTAGGATCCAAGTAACATCCAGACATTGCAATTTCTTCATATATGTCTAAAGTTTCTTAATCTGTAGGTTTATTCCTACATATCTTTCTTCCTTTGCAGTATATTTCATAAAGAAACTCTGATCTCCGTCTCAGTCCTCCTTCAGTCTTTTCTACAGCATTTGAGAAAACCACAAAGCTTTCTCAGTCTAAAATAATGGACTCATTGAAAAAACAAACAATTTTATACAATTGCAGTTTCAATTAACTTCATCTCTGCTCTGTAAATAGGGGTGAATCTTATCCACAATTGGATCCCCAGGGTCTGGAATGTGACACTCAATATATATTTGTGGAAAGAAGATAGGAAGAAGGAAGAGAGGATGTTAGGAAAAAGTTCAAAGAGAGAAAACAGAAAATTTGGTGGATACTACATTTGCTGAGAAAATAGAACTGAATGTTTTAATTTAGAACACCCTCTCCTTTGAAAAATGATATAAAGTCTAAATTTTTAAAGGCTTCTCATAATATAGGCCTACATCTCTCTTTCCAGGCTCTCCCCTCACCCGCTTAAAACTTTGGTAATATCTTTCACTGAAAAAGCAGATAAAGCAAAACAAAGCTATTTTTTCAGTCAGTTCAGTTCAGTCGCTCAGTCATGTCTGACTCTGTGTGACCCCATGGACTGCAACATGCCAGGCTTCCCTGTCCATCACCAACTCCTGGAGCTTGCTCAAACTCATGTCCATCAAGTCAGTGATGCCATCCAACCATCTCATCCTCTGTCATCCCCTTCTCTTCCTGCTTTCAATCTTTCCCAACATCAGGATCTTTTCCAATGAGTCCGTTCTTCGCATCAGGTGGCCAAAGTATTGCAGTTAGCTTCAGCATCAGTCCTTCCAATGAATATTCAGAACTGATTTCCTTTAGGATGGAATGCTTTGATCTCCTTGCAGTCCAAGGGGAGTCCAGCGTCTTCTCCAACACCACAGTTCAAAAGCATCAGTTCTTCTGCACTCAGCTTTCTTTATGGTCCAACAGTCACATCCATACATGACTGTTGGAAAAGCCATAGCTTTGATTAGACGGACCTTTGTTGGCAAAGAAATGTCTCTGTTTTTCAATATGCTTTCTATGTTGGTCATAGCTTTTTTTCCAAGGAGAATGTGTCTTTTAATTTCATGGGTGCAGTCACCATCTGCAGTGATTGTGCAGCCCAAGAAAATAAAGTCTCTCACTGTTTCCACTGTTTCCCCATCTGTTTGCCATGAAGTGATGGGACTGGATGCCATGATCTTCGTTTTTTGAATGTTGAGTTTTAAGACAGCCTTTTCACTCTCCTCTTTCACTTTCATCAAGAGGCTCTTTAGTTCTTCTTCGCTTTCTGCTGTAAGGATGGTGTCATCTGCATATCTGAGGTTATTGATATTTCTCCCAGCAGTCTGGATTCCAGCTTGTGCTTCATCTACATTTCACATGATGTACTCTGCATATAGGTTAAATAAGCAGGGTGACGATATACAGCCTTGACATACTCCTTTCCCAATATGGAACCAGTCTGTTGCTCCATGTCCAGTTCTAACTGTTGCTTCTTGACCTGCAAACAGATTTCTCAGGAGGCAGGTAAGGTGGTCTCATATTTCCATCTTTTTTACGAATTTTCCACAGTTTGTCGTTATCCACATAGTCAAAGGCTATGGAGTAGTAAATAAAACAGAAGTAGATGTTTTTCTGGAATTCTCTTGCATTTTCTATGACCCAGCAGATGTTGGCAATTTGATCTCTAGTTCCTCTCCCTTTTCTAAATCCAGCTTGAACATCTGGAAGTTCTCTGTTCAGTTCATGTACTGTTGAAGCCTGGCTTGGAGAATTTTGAGCATTTGCTAACGTGTGAGATGAGTGCAATTGTGCCGTAGTTTGAACGTTATTTGGCATTGCCTTTCTTTGGGATTAGAATGAAAACTGACCTTTTCCAGTCCTGTGGCCACTGCTGAGTTTTCCAAATTTGCTGACATGTTGAGTGCAGCACTTTAACAGCGTCATCTTTTAGGATTTGAAATAGTTCAACTGGAATTCCATCACTTTGACTAGCTTTGTTTGTAGTGATGCTTCCTAAGGCCCACTTGAGTTTACATTCCAGGATGTCTGGCTCAAGGTGAGTGATCATACCACTGTGGTTGTCTGGGTCATTAAGATCTTTTTTGTATAGTTCTCATGTGTATTCTTGCCACCTCTACTTAATATTTTCTGCTTCTTAAAGAGATGGGTATACCAGACCACCTCCTAAGAAATCTGTATGCAGGTCAGGAAGCAACAGTTAGAACCAAACATGGAACAACAGACTGGTTTCAAATAGGGAAAGGAGTATGTCAAGGCTGTGTATTGTCACCCTACTTATTTAACTTATATCAGAGTACATTGTGCAAAATGTTGGGGTGGATGAAGCACAAGCTGGAATCCAGACTGCTGGGAGAAATATCAATAACCTCAGATATGCAGATGACACCATCCTTACAGCAGAAAGCGAAGAAGAACTAAAGAGCCTCTTGATGAAAGTGAAAGAGGAGAGTGAAAAGGCTGTCTTAAAACTCAACATTCAAAAAACGAAGATCATGGCATCCAGTCCCATCACTTCATGGCAAACAGATGGGGAAACAGTGGAAACAGTGAGAGACTTTATTTTCTTGGGCTGCAAATTACTGCAGATGGTGACTGCACCCATGAAATTAAAAAACACATGCTCCTTGGAAGAAAAGCTATGACCAACCTAGACAGTGTATTAAAAAGCAGAGACGTCACTTTGCCAACAAAGGTCCATCTAGTCAAAGCTATGGTTTTTACAGAAGTCATATGTGGATGTGAGAATTGGACCATAAAGAAGGCTTAAGTGCAGAAGAATTGATGCTTTTGAACTGTGGTGTTGGAGAAGACTCTGGAGAGTCCCTTGGACTGCAAGGAGATCAAAGCATTCCATCCTAAAGGAAATCAGTTCTGAATATTCATTGGAAGGACTGATGCTGAAGCTGAACTGTAATACTTTGGCCACCTGATGCGAAGAATGGACTCATTGGAAAAGACCCTGATGCTGGGAACGATTGAAGGCAGGAGGAGAAGGGGATGACAGAGGATGAGATGGTTGGATGGCATCACTGACTTGATGGACATGAGTTTGAGCAAGCTCCAGGAGTTGGTGATGGACAGGGAAGCCTGGCATGTTGCAGTCCATGGGGTCACAAAGATTCAGACATGACTGAGCGACTGAACTGAACTGATTTCCTTTAACTGCTATATGATTGACTACTGGAAAGATGAGAAATCCTTTATGTAACCAGTAGTTCATCTGTTTAGGTAGATTTCAGTTTTTGCTCTTCGAGTAATGCTGGCAGACTATCATTGGCTTTTCCTCTGACTGAGGTGGGAAGCCACTGGAATGTTTGGAGTGTGGAGAGACTTGATCTGACTTACAGTTTAGCAGGGTCACTTGTGCTGCTATATCACATTTACCCGCTATCACCAGTGTCTTCACCAGCATTGGATATTACATTTTTTAGTCTTTTTCAATTGATAAGCAGAAAAAAAAAAAAAAAAACCCTCTCTCGAGCCTCCTTCCTCATGACCTTTGCCATGGGCAGAGTACCTCACTCTGGCCCCCAACATCTCCCCCTTTTTTATTTCTTAAAACAGCCAGATGCAGCTCAGTCGCGAGCCTCCGAATGCTCTGCCGGAGAATCCTGACAATACAAGGAAGAATGATTATGAGAAGTAGAATTAGAGACTAGGGATATTAGACAGAATATTTTTTCCAGAAAAAAGTTAGAGAAGGTGTGAAAAAAGTCATTAGCTGCTCCAGTGGCGGTAAAATCCAGTTGAGAGTGTTCCAAGGTCTGTATTTGATTATGAAGTTTCCCTAAGTCCAGGCCAATATCAGAACTGTTCCAAACACCTGAAATATGATTTTTAATCTTTTCCCATTCATAATCTGTCTCGTTTACCTTCAAAGATGTCATGCATATCCACCTGTAATCAGTGTGGCATGTCAAAGCCATCTTCACCTTTAAAGCCTGTAACTCAGTCACAATATGCATAATTGCTTCTTCTAAGGCGTCTACTCTCATCTCCAATTTTCTATCTATAGCTTCCTGAGTTGCTAGAGTTAAAGAAACAATTTTAGACATGGTATCAACATATTGGGCAGTATGCACTTGTTGAGTCAATGATATTGCTGCCGCAGTAACAGAACTAATTGCTGCTATTAAAGCTGATATTCCTAAAATAAGTAAGACCACAAACCGTCGCGATCGCATTAAATCCTGCAGTTGTTGTAACACAGTAAGACCATAGCTATCATATAGGCACCATAAGATAGGATGGGCATTGTAACACCACAAAGGAGCAAACATTACATTGAGGGTTTAAACAAGATGAAAGCATACATTGTTCACAAGTCACTACGTTAGGTCCACCTGAATAATTCATGCCTACATTAAGTTTGTTGGAGTCATTAGTAAAAAGGAAAACATAAGGCAAGGGTGGATAAGCTAAAACAGAATAAGTAGAATTATTTTCTGGTTGGAGTTCACGCTGCAGCAGCCCTGTCAGTCTCGCCGGGATCTCGATGTTTATCTTGTCTCCCCTGCCGGCGGGCTCCTCTTTTGTGATCGAAGCAATGGGGGAACTGGATGTCTGGGGGTCTGCAACATGGAGAATCAACCTGTCACGGATCTAAATTGGAGAATTTGCATCCTGTGGAAAAATACAAGCACATCCTCGACCGCTAGTTAATAATGGGTCAGGACCCTTTCATTGTCCTGAGAGGAGGTCCTTCCATTTAACTAATGGTTTTGCATTTAATTGCTCCAGGCATCAATGACAAAGCATTGCAGTAGTTCCAGCCAGATCAGCATTTAGAATATTTATTACGAAAAGAGCATGTTGCAAGATTTGATGGGGAGAACTATACTTAAACTCCCCTTCTTTTAATTTTTGAATTTGAAGCTTTAATGTTTGATGTGCTCTTTCCACAATGGCTTGTCCCCGGGGATTATAAGGGATGCCTGTATTGTGTTTAATTTGAAACTGTAAACAAAATTCCTGAAAAGACTTAGAAGTGTAAGCAGGAGCATTGTCAGTTTTCAGAGCTTTTGGTAGGCCCAAATATGAAAAACAAGTAAAGAAATGTTGTATAACATCTTTAACTGCCTCTCCGGTACGAGATGTTGCAATAATGACATGAGAAAAGGTATAACAAAGGACAGTTTTCCAAATGAAGAGACATGAGTTACATCCATCTGCCAGAGTACGTTAGGTTTGAGATCATGAGGATTAACTCCCGTAGGTAGACTATATTATAAACAGTGGGGCAATATAAGCAAGAACGCACAATCTCCCTAGCAGTTTCTCTGGGAATTTGGAATTGATATCTTAAGGCAGTAGCATATTGATGATGAAGTGAGTGAGAGGCTCTGGCCTCCTCAATCACAGTAGCCACTGTATTTCTGGTCAGCCAAATCATTAAAGGCATTTAAAGGGCCGGGCAATCCGGAATAAGCCTGAATGTGTCCAGTGAAAAATATTTTATTTCTTTTCCAAATTTGTTGCTGTAATTTAGTTAACAAATGAAATATGGTAGTTTTATTTTCAGACAAAAACCGCAGTTTCAATGTGTGGAAACAACCTGACAATATACTGAGAATCAGAATAAAGGTTAAATTCTTCATCTGCAAACATAGCAAAAGCCTCTATGCTGTTTGAAGTTTCCCATGTTTCTAAAACCTTTTGGTGATTTTTAGTAACTATGGAGGCTTTACCGTCTGCTGACCCATCAGTAAAAACTATTTGAGCATTTGGAATAGGAGATTGTTTACATCTGACAGGAAAAATAACTGGATGTCTGGATATAAAATTCAGCAAAACATGCGAGGGTAAATGATGCAAAAATTTTGACCAAAATAATTTCCTACGGCAATCTGCCAGTCCTCATCAAACATTAGAAGAGCATCAAGTTGTTCCTTATTATATGGAATTACAATTTCTGATGGCTCTTTACCAAATAATTTAATGCTCTGCTTTTTTCCTTTAATATCAAAGTAGCTATCAATCCCGGATAAGAAGCCGCTACCTTTTTAGCTTGGGCGGGGAGATGGACCCATTCTAGGGGGCCGTTTTGCCATAAAACCAATTTTTTGTCTGGCTACCCCAATTACACCTATGGGGGTTTTATGGTAAAAGAATTGTCAAGCAGTTGTCAATTTAATTTTTTAAATTTTTAAAATTTACATTTTAACAACATAAATTTTGGGATATGTTAATTTAGGTCTAATGTTTAGTTTAGGTCTCTGTATAAATTTAAACAATAAATGTATAACCTCCTTATCTCATTTTGGTATACAGATATATCTAAATGCAAAATGTATTTATATATGTATTTATACATGGCAACAAGTATAAACTTATTGACATAATCAATATACTTGAATTAATCTTTATAATTAATATGTTAATTAATATATATTACAGCAATACAACACGTACACAGCTAATACCAGCCAACACAAACCAATGTACTGCAATAATACATGTCACACATGTATAATTATACAGTATATAGAACATATATCATCACAGCACATCAAACCATACCAATTAATATCAGCCACACACATTATACTACTGCAATATATATTTGATTATACAGTATATATATAATATGCATATACAGTATACATACCAATTTATATACAGATTAAGTATAGATCCATAAATAGAATTAGGTATACCTCTATTATATTTTATTTATACCCATATCTAATTAGGCAAACTGCAATTAGGCAAATATATTTATATTATGTATTTATAATAATATATATAGTATTGTTAATTGTACAGCCTGTTGATAACTAAGAAATTGAGAAAACCCTTCTCTGAGTATCTCCTATTTGAGATAGCACGTCCCTCCCCCATAGGGTAAAGGGGAGCGTAGGAACTACATAGGGTTGGAAAGTTCCACAGGTATCCTCAAACTGCCAATCTAACATTTTTGAACTTTTAACTACTGTGGGGGCTTGAGGGCAAATGAAACAAAATTTGACCCCTGAAATCTATCAGGGCAACTTGCCAATCATCACTATTTTGTAAAAGACTTGCAGTTGATCTTGTTCGGGCGCCACCTGCCGGGGTCCTGCCCCGGCTGATCCAGGGTATTCGAAGGAGAGACGGCATAGGCGAGGATCAGGATACAATAGCTTCAATTAGATATTAATTAAAGATATAAAGAGTAATAGAATAAGGATAGCTCAGTAGGAAAATTCAGTGGAGAAAAGAGGCTGAGTAGCTTGGTTTACGCGGGAGGCCAATAAAACTTCAAGACAAGAAGTTTGCACCACTTACGTAGGCCGCAGGCGTCCTTCCGTTCTCCCGAAGGAGAGGAGACACTGAGGCCTCCCCGGTCGGATCTTAGAAGCCCAGGCATAATTAGTAAGCATGGTGGGTTCCGCGCTCCAAATGGAGACTCAACCAGAGTGAGAGAGAGAGCGACATGGGGAGACCAGTATTTGAGAAACTGATCCCAATTCTTTATTTTCCAGAGTCTGTTTTTATACACTAAGATGTTATACAAAAGTCACGTGGGGACAGCAGTCCTGACTTTTATTAAAGTCAGGTGCTTCACACAAATGTATACAGAGGTCTTAGGGTGTTACATCATCTTCTGGCCAGGGGGCCTGCTGACAATTCTGACCCTCTCCTTGTGACAGCGGTCAGTCAATCAGGACACTTATTTCTCCAGGGCTGATTATTCTCAAAACAGACGCCACCCAAGTAAAGTTACATTCCTACAGGGTGAGGGTGTAGTGGGTTTTAGTTAAGGAAAGAATTTACTTAGCCTAAGGTCTAAAGTGATTAATATCAAAGGTTAATACTTATTTCTTCTATATATTCATTAATGTGTATAAGGGCAGGGGATGTGGAGACTTAGCAACAAACATTGGCTCAACAAATGAAAAACCCTTCACCAATACAATTTCTAATCAGCCCATTATACTTATACTAATAGTTTTCTAACTTTTCTAAGGAACCTGTTTTTAGAAGGTTTAAAGCATCTCGTGCCTCTCACGGTTGGGAGGCTGTGAGCAATCACATGTGGCCGGACGAGCCTGTCAGGCAGGCTAGAGAACCTTCAGAGGAGTTTGTAGGTTAAAACACTCTTGTCACACCCAAGAGTTTTTATTGACTGGAGCTCTAGGTTAACTCCTTCTCCGAAAGAGGTGGTGGGGGACAGCCCCCCGTAAAGTCAGAGGTGTAGGTAAGAGCACAAAGTAGTAAAGTAGGCAGGCTCTGGTTATGGGGGTAGACGCTCGAGGATTTCCAGGGGGACTCCTGAGGCTCGATCCCGCCTTTGCGTATGTCGAGCCTCCTTCCTCATGACCTTTGCCATGGGCGGAGTACCTCACTCTGGCCCCCAACACCTCTCTATTGCTTCAGTTGACATTCCTTTGTAAAATCAGATTTGATGGTGAGTTTTACTCAGTGGGCTGTTTCACACTTATTTAGAGAGCAGTTGTTAATTGTACTGATACTGTGTGGATTTCTGAGTGGCCACACTGAAGCCCTCTAATAAGGCCTGTTTGACCTCTCCTCTAGACCCCAGGCCCTTCTGGATAGGTACCAGACTGTGAAGCTAAACTCCTGTCTCTGAAGTGATACCACCCTGAAATGTCACCTCCTGTTGCAGGTATGGCTCCAGTCACTGGCTTGGAGAGATGAAGTGTCATGGGATGTTTGGGGGCTTATTTCGCTCATTTCCACCACTGACAATTGCATAGTCAAAACAAATTCTATAAATGATATAACATAAAGAATTAAAACAATATAAACAAAAGGTCTTGGACAGTAACACAGTTCAATATCTGATGAATCCAAGTACTTCCCCACAAGTTCTCACTGTACCTCTTATAGCAGCCCCAGGAGGAAGTTTGTCTTTCTTGGTTTTATAAATGAGGAACCTGAGTATAAGAGACCTTCAGAGACTTGCTCCTGATCAGGCTTGTTACTTTATTAGAGGTTGTGAAGTAGTAGTAGGTCAAATCAGCCCTTTGCCTCATTTTGTTTGTCTTTAATATTTTAAAATTATTTTACATTGGAATGCTTATTAATGGATCATTCATTCTCTGACCAGACACAGCCCTTGTTACTCTCCACTGATTCTGAATAGAGCTGATTTAGCTTAATTTTATCTGTCCAGGCCCTGAAGGCATTTGATTTTTGCAACCCCTGCCAAATCTTGTCTGCTCTCCACTGTGTAACTGTGGGGTCAATATTAACTCCTAAGGTAGGCCCAGAAATAAACAAGCCTCAGCCACAAACCCTCTATGTCAGGTGCAAAGCCTAATTCCTTCTCCCTCCTGTTCTAACAGAACCATGCATAAAAAAGGCCTTGAGCTGTAGAGGAGGGAGAGGAAACACCTACCTGCCATCCTGCGCAGCCTCTGATGTTATTAGTGAAGGTCAGAGCTAGATTAACCTCACCTGTCCTGCCACCTTGTTCCAGGCAGAGGATAAAATAAAGTGTGTGTGTATGCTCAGTTGAACCCTCACCTCTGGTGTCTCCTGCAGTGCAGGCGGATTCTTTAACATTGAGCCAGCTGGAAGCCCCAAAATAAGGTAAGTCTGTAGAAAAAGTACATTAGCTTCCCCTCTTTAGTGGTGCTGGTCTTTCTCTAGCAGTTTGATCTCTGAAAGGCCATGAGCTTCTATGAGTGGGATCTCCCCACCCTACACATATGTAGTTCAGGTGCCCCACCTCTGAGCATCTCCTCACTGGGATGTACATCTCCAGTCCATCAACAAATGTATTTATTAAGTGCCAGACACTGTTCTAGACTCTGGGATTCAGCTGTGATTAAGACAGATACGGTCCCCGTCCTCTTGGAGTTCACCTGCTAGTAAGAGATTAATGCAAACATTAATTAGTGTTTATTAATGCAAGCATTAATTAGTGTTTATTACACTAATAAACACACAGTAAAGCATCACAAAGAACTCACTCACTGAAAAAGAGCCTGATGCTGGGAAAGATTGAAGGCAGGAGGAGAAGGGGACAACAGAGGATGAGATGTTTGGATGGCATCACCAACCTGATGGACATGACTTTGAGCAAGCTCCAGGAGTTGGTGATGGACAGGGAAGCCTGGCTTGTTGCAGTCCTTGGGGTCACAGAGAGTCAGACACGACTAAGTGACTGAACTGAAAGCATTGTCACAATGGAATGCGTGGAGATCTGCTGTACCCTAACAGTCTATGATCTCCAAAAGCAGAATAACAACAGTATCAGGCACTTTTAATATGTTTTACATATTAATATTTATGTTGTGTGTATGTGCTAAGTTGCTTCAGTTGTGTCTGATTCTTTGTGACACTATGGCCTGTAGCCTGCCAGGCTCCTCTGTCCATGGGATTCTCCAGGCAAGTATACTGGAGTGGGTTGCTATGCCCTCATCCTGGGGGTCTTCTCAATCCAGGGATCAAACCCTCGTCTCTTACTTGCCCTGCAATGGCAGTGGGTTCTTTACCACTAGTGCCACCTGGGAAGCCTAACATTTATGTTACTATTACTTAATTCTTACAAATTTACCAAGCAAGTGGTATCATTATCACTCCCCTTTTACAGCATAAGTTTACAGTCATTGAGAAGTTAAATTCTTGCCTAAATCACACTAGTACAGACAAGGCTTCCACTCTTGGTTGAGCAGCACACTTTTCTACAGCCTGTTGATGTTCAAGTGTGCCACAATCCCATAGGAACAAGACAGAAGAACCAGGTTTACCCCCAATAGTTGGGCTGGAGATACTAGAAAGAACTCCTTGGTAACAGTTAAGAGTGTGTAAGAGAAAGGAATTATTTTTGAGTATTTGTTTCTCTCCTTAATTTTCCTTCTTTTATTCCCACGCCTTGTGGTGGCCACCAGGATCTTAGTTGCCCGACCAGGGATCAACCCGTGCCCCCTGCAGTGGAAGCACAGAGTCTTAACCACTGGACTGCCAATGAAGTCTTGTCCTGAATTTTCTATACTGCACAAATAACACTGTAAAAATAGAGGCATTATTCTAGAAGAAAAAAGATCACTCACAATTCCACCTCATGAATTGGGTTCCTTTTTTCCCATCTTTTTGAATCAAACTGTGACTGTATTTGTTAGTATGAGAAGGGAAGTAACTAGACCTGGTTTTGCTTGTAGCATCTAAGAGGCAACAGTGTGGTAACAAGCAGAGGTCAGCCTCTCTACTCATGCTTCCAACATCCAGAATGACCCCTGGACACCCAGAGATGAAGTGAGCTGTGTGTTGCAGCAGAGGGAGCTGGGTACCTGCGCTCAGGGTGAAGTAGGACAGGGATGAGGCTGTGAGGGATTACCTGCTATTTCAGATGGAAGTAATCAAAGTATCATTTCCTCCTTGTGTCTTGTGGGGAAAGGGATGGGAGAGAGGAATAGTCAGTCAGTATCAGGCAGTTACTGGAATGATTGAAATGGTCTCCAGGTGAGTGGTTAGGATCATAAAACACCCCCTCCCTCCCATTTCTTTGCTCCACTCCCACTTCAGCCAGCTCCAACCATGAGCTGGATGCACAACTTAAGTATTTTTGGGATCGTGGACAAAGAATGTTGCCTGCTGTATCAATAAGCAAAAGATGTTGTGGTCATCAAACCATTAGCCGCCACAGCTGCCCTCCCCAACTCCCACCCAATGATGCGTCCCGAGGGGAACTCAGAATGGAGATAAACAGGCTACTGCCCCTAGACAGTTAAGGTGTGTATCAAGGAATACTTTCATTAAGCTCAAACGCTTGCATCTTTCCATACCTAGAAAAGCACTGAACTCATTAGCTTGAGATGTCTGGTTTTCTTTTAACTAGCAGTAATTGTTTGATGTTCAATTCTCTGGGTTTTTTACAAACACTTCTATATATCCTGACTCCTCCCTTACCTCTTCAGAACAGTCCCTCAAAACTATCTGAGAGATTGTATCCTGGGCTTCAGTGCTTAGTAATTCCCCAAATAAAATATAATTCTCAACTTTTAGGTTGTGCTTTTTTTTTTTTTCCTTCAGTCAACACTTTGGATGACCATAAAGGGACCCAGACTTCCCTCCTTTGCCTGAACTTTGTGAGGAACCAGAGCCTTGGCACCAACAGAGGCCTCTTGGGCCCATTCACCTCCTTGGAGGGTCCGTATGAATTTGGGAGAGTCTGTTTTTGGTTCTTGGATCTCCTGATTGTTGGTTGATACTCCTGAGCTTTAATTGGCAGTGTGCAACAGGTACAACCTAGCTACCCATTTGAAAAAATACAAGGGGAGCCTTGTTGAAAGATACTAGGAGTTGCTTAGTTGAGAGACACTGATTTATCTAGATGGGCTTTCCAGGTGGTAAAGAACCCACCTGTCAACACAGGAGACATAAGAGACATGGGTTTGGTCCCTGGGTCAGGAAGATCCCCTGGAGGAGGGCATGGCAACTCACTTCAGTGTTCTTGCTAGGTGGCCTAACATGTTTCCTAAACGAGGGGAGTCAGAAAGCCAGCTTCCAATAATACTCAAGCCAGGTTTATGTATATATAAACTTATGAATATGCAAACAAGTACTCACATAATTGGGAATTAAAAGAAATCTCTCTGAAAATGGCCACTATGGGGCTCTTTATTGTATACGCAATTAAGTTAGAGACATCCAGCTTGATAAATTTTTTTCTTTTTTCAGAATTCTGACCTTAAAGAAACAAAAACCCTTCTAGGGAGAATTTGCAGTTCTCTCTTTGTGTCTTTGAGATGTGAATGTGCTGCCTGATATTCTTAGTGGAGGGTGTGTATGTTGAGAGCTTGGTCTCTGTCATCTGGAAGGTACACATATGGTTTTCATTTGACAGCTGGTTGAATAGACTGGAATTCTGAGCAGTTTGCTTGTTGTTTGGTCTTTTTAGTCTGACTGTGCCAACTCTCAGGGAAATATGTCATAAGGGGCCCAGCCCAGAAGGGGCCTTTGTCACCTCAACCTTCATGGCATCCACCTGTGCAGTGGCTGTACAGGCCCTTTACTTCTTAGACTGTTTTGGGGACTAAACTTTCTAGATTTTGTGGAGTCTACATCTTTTGCACTCTGTTATGGGGATGCCTCTTGGCGTCTTACTGGTTTGAGTCACTGTTAAGACACTACTCATCAGTAGCCAGACAGTGGATCTTCTCAACTGAAAAAGCTTCTCAATTGGCAAAATTTTTAGAGAACTCTCATTATAACCAGCTGTTTTATTGGTACCTATGAAAAAAACAGATTATAAGGTGGAAAAAAAAAACATATATATAATGGTTAATCTAATGCTCCCTTATTTAAAACAAATAAACCAGTTTGGGAAGCCTTATTTGTGGTTTCTGCTTCCCCTCAATGGGTTTTGCTGCTGCCGCTGCTGCTGCTGCTAAGTCATTTCAGTCGTGTCCGACTCTGTGCGACCCCATAGACGGCAGCCCACCAGGCTCCCCCGTCCCTGGGATTCTCCAGGCAAGAACACTGGAGTGGGTTGCCATTTCCTTCTCCAGTGCATGAAAGTGAAAAGTGAAAGGGAAGTCGCTCAGTTGTGTCCGACTCTTTGCGACCCCATGGACTACAGCCCACCAGGTCCTCTGTCCATGGGATTCTCCAGGCAAGGGTACTGGAGTGGGGTGCCATTGACTTCTCCATAATGGGTCTTACAGGTCCTAATAATAAACATTATGATAATTAATGCTAATTAGGTTGATTAATAGGGAAATAAGGAAAAACTGAAGGGAAAGTCTAGAGACTTCTTTCCAACAAGGTGGAATTTTTAAATGAACTCATCCCAAAAGGATAAAGAAATCTTTAGATGGTTATTAAGAAATGGGGTAAATAAAATGGACATTAATAGGATTAAAACAGAAGGTTTTGATACAATACTACCTAGGGTTGGATGGGCCAGAGCAACCTCATATTGGTCCCTAATGTTAGAAGGCCCCATCCCAGTTTAAATACTGGGAGATATATGTACTGAATATGTATATATTTGCTGGCTCTTGATTTTCAATATATATTTATTTAAAAGTCTGGAAGAAGATTATACTGAGCTACCTGGCCAACAATTACTTGGGGCAATAGGCCAATTAATAAAGTTAAAAGATTGGCGAAAGGGCCTGGTCCCTCAGTCCCTCCATGGGGACCCCAGAGTCTTTTATACAAAAATATATAAAATGATTAGGGGATAAAAAGACAGGAAAGTTCCTAGGACTCCTTGTAACGCCAAGGCTTATTGATGGGGTCCTAATGGGAACTAAAGTTGATTTGAAATAAAGCTTATAAAAATTGGTATATTTAAATAAGCTTTCAGTTCAATTCAGTTCAGTTCAGTCACTCAGTCATGTCCAACTCTTTTCGACCCCATGAATTGCACCACGCCAGGCCTCCCTGTCCATCACCAACTCCCGGAGTTCACTCAGACTCACATCCATCGAGTCAGTGATGCCATCCAGCCATCTCATCCTCTGTCGTCCCCTTCTCCTCCTGCCCCCAATCCCTCCCAGCATCAGAGTCTTTTCCAATGAGTCAACTCTTCACATGAGGTGGCCAAAGTACTGGAGTTTCAGCTTTAGCATCATTCCTTCCAAAGAAATCCCAGGGCTGATCTCCTTCAGAATGGACTGGTTGGACCTCTTTGTAGTCCAAGAGACTCTCAAGAGTCTTCTCCAACACCACAGTTCAAAAGCATCAATTCTTCAGCGCTCAGCCTTCTTCAGAGTCCAACTCTCACATCCATACATGACCACAGGAAAAGCCATAGCCTTGACTAGACGGACCTTTGTTGGCAAAGTAATGTCTCTGCTTTTGAATATGCTATCTAGGTTGGTCATAACTTTCCTTAGACTATGCCAAAGCCTTTGACTGTGTGGATCACAATAAACTGTGGAAAATTCTAAAAGAGATGGGAATACCAGACCACCTGACCTGCCTCTTGAGAAATTTGTATGCAGGTCAGGAAGCAACAGTTAGAACTGGACAGGGAACAACAGACTGGTTCCAAATAGGAAAAGGAGTACGTCAAGGCTGTACATTGTCACCCTGCTTATTTAACTTCTATGCAGAGTACATCATGAGAAATGCTGGGCTGGAAGAAGCACAAGCTGGAATCAAGATTGCCGGGAGAAATATCAATAACCTCAGATATGCAGATGACACCACCCTTATGGCAGAAAGTGAAGAGGAACTAAAAAGCCTCTTGATGAAAGTAAAAGTGGAGAGTGAAAAAGTTGGCTTAAAGCTCAACATTCAGAAAATGAAGATCATGGCATCTGGTCCCATCACTTCATGGGAAATAGATGGGGAAACAGTGGAAACAGTGTCAGACTTTATTTTGGGGGGCTCCAAAATCACTACAGATGGTGACTGCAGCCATGAAATTAAAAGACGCTTACTCCTTGGAAGGAAAGTTATGACCAACCTAGATAGCATATTCAAAAGCAGAGACATTACTTTGCCAACAAAGGTTCGTCTAGTCAAGGCTATGGTTTTTCCTGTGGTCATGTATGGATGTGAGAGTTGGACTGTGAAGAAGGCTGAGTGCCGAAGAATTGATGCTTTTGAACTGTGGTGTTGGAGAAGACTCTTGAGAGTCCCTTGGACTGCAAGGAGATCCAACCAGTCCATTCTGAAGGAGATCAGCTCTGGGATTTCTTTGGAAGGAATGATGCTAAAGCTGAAACTCCAATACTTTGGCCACCTCATGTGAAGAGTTGACTCATTGGAAAAGACTCTGATGCTGGGAGGGATTGGGGGCAGGAGGAGAAGGGGACGACAGAGGATGAGATGGCTGGATGGCATCGCTGACTCGATGGACGTGAGTCTGAGTGAACTCTGGGAGTTGGTGATGGACAGGGAGGCCTGGCATGGTGCGATTCATGGGGTCGCAAAGAGTCAGACGTGACTGAACAGAACTGAACTGAAGATGCTTATATCTCTTTTGCCTAATTATGTTGTGGGGTAGACATTGTATCTTACTGGGGAATGCTTCCCCTGCCTGGTATTATAAGATAGGGCATATAAATCTGCTTGTCAGACAATATTAACTAAATATGCTAAAGGAAACAAATAGGGTTACCTGAGTTTGCACTATATAAAGTAGAAGCTGGGAGTTGATATTCAGGGGCTATTAAAAATAATAATAGAGATTTGTTTTTTTGCTCTGGGTTTAACCTGTACACTCAGATAGAAGACCTTTGTTAAATGCCTTGTACAAACTTTTGAAGGCATGATAAATTGAGCTAAGTTCTAGAACATAGCACTTTTGATTTTCAGTTTAGTTGGAAATCTTCTTGATATACAGTATATACATATATATATAGAAAGAAATTAAAGAGAATATAGTTGGGCAAATTAATATTTTAATATCACTTAGGTGGCAGACCACTTCTTTGGGGGAATTAGAAGCAACTGTCTTTCCCTTGCAGATCTCTACAAAGCACAAATGTAAATACAGCCTCAAAGACTGAGGAGCCTAATTAGCTCAATCAGGTAGGATCTGAAACCAAAAGGAAAAAGATTTTTTAAAACTCAAACCACTGGAAAGACTCCATTACCCAAAATCTAATTTATAGCTTCTCTAAGAGTTTGTTGAGCACAAATACAAATCTTAAAAATCTGTTCCACAAATAGCAAAGCCTTAGTCATTTAAGCGAGCAAATTTAACTCATTCCAACTGTTATTTATAAACTAGAAAGTTTATATTGTAGTGCCTGATTTGTATTTGTTAAAGTGAAGCTATGAGGTGAATTTCCTGGAGGTCAAATGGTTAGGACTCTGAGCTTCCTCTGCAGGGGGCCTGGGTTCAATCCCACGTCTGGGAACTAAGATCCTGCAAGTCGTGTGACACAGCCAAAAAAAAGAAAAAAAGAAAAAGTGAAGCTATGAGATCTCTGGTTTTGTCTGTTTATATGTCTGTGTGTACATTATACATGAGAGATGTCTCTACCTCTGGAGAATATTATAAAAATAAAATTATGAGCGTTCTATTTAATTGACTTTAAAGTAAGCACTTACAAATTAAATATTTCTAAATAAAAAGGAATCTGGCCAGAATAAATTTCAGGTTCACATAATTTAGGAAATAGTCAATATTAAATTCAGTCAGTTCAGTCGCTCAGTGGTGTCTGACTGTTTGTGATCCGTGGACTGCAGCATGTCTGGCTTCCCTGTCCATCCGCAACTCCCAGAGCTTGCTCAAACTCACGTCCATTGAGTCAGTGATGTCATACAATGATATCATCTTCTGTCTTCCCCTTCTCCTCCTGCTTTCTGTCTTTCCCAGCTTCAGGATCTTTTCCATTGAGTCAGTTCTTCACATCAGGTGGCCAAAGTATTAGAGCTTTAGCTTCAGCATCAGTCCTTCCAGTGAACATTCAGGACTGATCTCCTTTAGGATTGACTCGTTTGATCTTGCAGTCCAAGGGACTCTCAAGAGTCTTATCCCAATATCACAGTTCAAAAGCACCAATTCTGTGGTACTCAGCTTTCTTTATGGTCCAACTCTTACATCCATACATGACTACTGTAAAAACCATAGGTTTGACTAGATGGACCTTTGTCAGCAAAGTAATGTCTCTGCTTTTTAATATGCTGTCTATGTTGGTCATAGCTTTTCTTCCAAGGAGCAAGTGTCTTTTAATTTCATGGCTGCAGTCACCATCTGCAGTTTTTGGAGCCCTCCAAAATAGTCTCTCACTGTTTCCATTGTTTCCCCATCTATTTGTCATGAAGTGATGGGACTGAATGCCATGATCTTTGTTTTTTGAGCATTCTTTGGCATTGCCTTTCTTTGGGATTGTTTTCCCTAAAGATCAAGGTTCTTAAGGGTTAAAATTGTAATATGTAATTAAAGTTACTAGAAATAATAATGGAAATGTTTCAGTATTTCCTTCAAGGAAAATAGGGTGTGTATTTTTAGCAAAAGGTATGGAGAATGGAAGTGCATTTTGTTAAGGGGAAAGTGGTTTTGTGCTAAAGCTGATTATTTCTAAATGGAAAAGAAAAATAAAAGATAAACTAATATAAAAGTTGTGGAAGGTTTTTGAAAAGGAAGCCCTGAGAAAAAAGTTTTGTACATGCTAGGCTGGGATTGGATTAAATTAATTAGGTAAGAAATTTTGCTATTGAGAGTGGGCTAGTGCAGGATTAGTGTTTCGTTTTCTCTCTGTTAAGAGAGCAAAGGTTTCCTGGAATGTTGAGCTATTTTTGACAACAGATTATGAAGTTTTTTGTTTTCATAATAATCTGTATTTGTTTTAAAAATCTTTTCTTGTCACTTTGGGTGGAAAGTAAGTATTGTTTCACAGTGACCTATGATCCTGTTTGATCAAGTGCTTTTAAGACCTTTTGATATTTTGACAAACTTCCTGTAGTCAAATTCTAAATAAAGTTCCTTTGACTTCCAGCTAACTTTGAGATGCTTCAGAGGGCCTCTGAAACATCCCAAAGAGAGGAATATTAAACTAATTGGGCTTATTTGGCGTGTTAAATTATTTGAGAAGTATTGTTAAGTGATTGGAAATAAATGTTCTTGGATTATATTGTGTGGGTAAATGTCATTAATATAGATATTTCAGTTTATATGGAATTCCTAAAAGTTTGACATATCCTGGTAGTATCAGTCATATCTAGTTATTATCTTAACATGTTGTATGCTGCAGAAATATCCAAGTTTCTTCTTGTGTTGTAATCCAATCTTTAAACATGCCATTTTAAGTCTTTTGTCATTTGTAGACAATTGTTTTACTCTGATGCAGCTGTAAAAGGAAGGTTTCCAAGAAAATTCATAAAAAAGACTTTTTGACAAATATAAATTTCTGATGACTTTTGGATTATATTACTGAACTGGGTAAGAAATTACAAAACTCCAATGGAAAACCTGGGGACTTCATCCAGATGAACAAGAATTAATTGCATGGGATTGAATCAACTGATAAGTATGATTTATAATTTTATAACTTTTTCATGAAGTATACTGGCTTTTAAATCTTTTTTTCCAGAGAACCTTTCTTCTTACACTGTGACCTATAACGAGTTGATAAAGTATCCCTTTGTAAACAAAGAGAAAACATTATCTTTTTCGTTTTACCTTATCCCTCCAGAATTTGGCTTCTCTAGCTGGCTCTCCATGGACTTAATTGCTTATTACAACCAGATTACAACTAGTTCTACCACTCATTATTTTAATTTTTTATCTCCTGTTGTTTTCAAATTATTTATTCCTTGTGCTTCTCTCTGCTATATTATGATTTTATTAACATCCTAGCTGTATTTTTATATCCTATCTATTTTTTGAGATTGTTGTCTCTTACATAAACCAATATGTAACTAGGCCTCCAATAAAATTAGTGGTGACTAAAGAACTTCCCTGTAGCTTAGACTACAAATCTGCCTGCAATGCAGGAGATCTGGGTTTGATCCCTGGGTTGGGAAGATCCTCTGGAGAAGGAAATGGTAAGCCACTGCAGTATTCTTGCCTGGAAAATCCCATGAACAGAGGAGTCTGACGGGCTACAGTCCATGGGGTTGTAAAAAGTTGGACATGACTGAGCGATTATCACCATGACCACTATGAAATGTCATGAGGCAGCTGGTCATATATATAACTCTGCACAGAATAATTGTAATAGTGCAGCTCGAGGTATGAGGAGAAGCAGCAAGGGAAAATATTTCCTGGATCATAATAGACTAGTAAGATAGACGATCCAGAGAATGTTTAAAAACAATTATTTATTTATTTACTTTGGCCATGCCATGTGGCTTGTGGTATCTTAGTTCCCTGATCAGGGACTGAACCCAGGCCCTGGGCAGTGAAAGCACCAAGTCCTAACCACTGGGCTACAAGGGTAATCCAGAGAATTTTAGATTATCAGTAGGGCTTGATCCAAAATTAGCACATTAACCTATCAACAGAATCTTTGCCTGATCCGAAGAATTGATGCTTTTGAACTGTGGTGTTGGAGAAGATGCTGTAAAGTCTCTTGGACTGCAAGGAAATCAAACCAGTCAATCCTAAAGGAAATCAGTCCTGAATATTCACTGGAAGGACTGATGCTGAAGCTGAAGCTCCAATACTTTGGCCATTTGATGTGAAGAGCCAACTCACTGGAAAAGACCCTGATGCTGGGAAGGATTGAAAGCAGGAGGAGAAGGGGATGACAGAGGATGAGATGGTTGGATGGCATCACCAACTTGATGAACATGAGTTTCAGCAAGCTCTGGGAGTTGGTGATGGACAGGGAAGCCTGGCTTGGTGCAGTCCATGGGGTTGCAAAGAGTTGGATATGACTGAGTGACTGAACTGACCTTATAGGCCTAGTGCCATGGGACAAACTTGGTCATAAAATGCCTCCTAAATGTTGGTCAGATTTATGACCTAGAGGAGGTGCTAAGGGCAAAAAATAACACTTGCCATATCAGTAAACAAAGTATGTTATAGCCATCGAGCCATCGGCCTCTGCCGCTGCCCTCACCACCATAGGTAAGGTGCATATCATAGGAATAATTTCATTAAGCCCAGATTCTTGCACTATTCCATACATAGAAAACTGGTAAACTCAACTTGAGATGTCTGTTTTTCTTTAACTGGCAGTAATCTTTTGATTTTGACTACCTGGTTTTTTTTGTTTGTTTGTTTGTTTGTTTTGCAAAAGCTCCTGTATTATTCTGGCATTTCCCATAGCTCTTTGGAACAGTCCCTCAGAGCTATCTCAGAGGTTGTATTCTGGGCTTAAGTCCTCAGTAATGCCCCAAATAAAACCTAATTCTCCACTTAAAAATTATTTATTTATTTTTTATGGCTGTATTGGGTGTTCATTGCTGTGTGCAGGCTTTCTCTTGTTGCAGCAAGCAGGGTCTACTCTCTGGTAGACCTCGCAGGCTTCTCACTGCGGTGGCTTCTCTTGTTGAGAAGTGCAAGCTCTAGGCACATGGGCTCAGTGGTTTGTGGTGCTTAGGCTTAGTTGCCCCTTGGCATGTGGGATCTTCCAGGACCAGGGATCGAACCTGTGTTCCGTGCATTGGCAGGCAGATTCTTAACCACCAGACCTCCAGGGAAGTACCAATTTTCCACCTTTAGGTTGTGCATTTTTTTTCAGTCGACAACATGTGCCAGCCTGCACTGGGGTGATGTGTCAGTGCCCTCTCCTCCAAGAATTTCCCTTAGACCTGATAAAATATTTTTATGTGTGAAATGCTTTAAAGTTTATAAAGTATTTCCTCCACATTCCCTGACTTTTAAAAATAGATTTTATTTCTTAAAGCAGTTTTAGATTCACAGCAAAATTGAGTGGGTACCCCCTTATTTTTAACTTTGATTCTCACATCCACCCTACAGATAGGTAGGACAGGTGTTATTATCTCTGTATTTACATTTAAATTACATTTAGAATCACACAGTAGCAAACAGAGCCTGGTGCTAACTGAGGTCGTCTGATCTTTTAAGCCTTAGACATTTTCGCTTGGTTCCCAGAGTGCCTTCTAAGTCTTTTCAAATCTGTCTCTCCCCTAAGCATGGGAACCGTGGATACCTGCTCATTCTCAGAGCTTAGAAATAAGTTTGAGACGTTCCCACCATTTCCCACTTGAATGCAGGGGCCCACAGAGAACCCACCTATGTCTCTGGTGGAAGGTCTACTCTCGCAGGCTCTGGTAGAGGCAGTGGGACTGAGAACTTGTACAATGCCCTGATAAGCTTCTTAGAAGCGGGTATTAGCTGGGATTGGATATCCTTCCCCTGAGACGCCCTTCACACCTGACCCTGCCTTGAATTAGGATTCCATAGGGTCAGGGGACAGGAGAATGGGGTGTTTTCTGCTGTACAGCTTCAGACCCACTCTTTGAGACCTTGATTCTGACAAGTTTCCAGAACTGAGAAGATACCCAGATGTCCAGGTTTGAAGGTAAATGATGTGATTAGGTAGGAGGGACCAGCTGGGGTGCCAGCTCATCTCTGTTACATAACATCAGAAAGAGATACTCTCCAAAGTTTCTTTAGCAGGTTCAGAGTGTTGAATATATGGCAAAGGATAGGGTGGACAGGGAGATGGTGGAAAGACAATTATAGGAATCAAGGACAAAGAAGGAAATTCATTTATTCCATAATTCTCCTTTTGCTTTTTAAGACAGCTGTATTTGCATTGCTAATTAGAGTGGTATGTCCGGAAAGACTGGTTCCTTAGAAAGCTCATCTGCACTGTTGCTCACTAGCTGTGTGATGCTGAGCAAGTCACATCTCTCTGGACCTCAGTTTCTTCATGTCTCAAATGGGGAGTTGTATTAAACAATGTAATTCATTCCACCTTTAATGACCTGAGATTCTATGTGTTATTCATTTAATTTTGAATATATTACTTCATATACAAAACTGATCATTTCTAGTTATTGTTTTGTAATAATCTGTGGACATTGATTAGAGATTTAATATTTACTTTGACTGGGCCTTAAATATTCTTCCCTTCTGAGTCCTTATATAAAATTAACCCATATGGGGCATCGATTCTGTACAATGCTTTTCATAGACCTTATGTGTTTTTGCTATCTCAACATTCCCGTGACATAGGTATTGTTATTGCTATTTACCTTTATAGGTATTGTTATTACTATTATTATTTCTATGAAATTAAATTTAAAAAGTTGTAATACACACATGATAAAAAGGTTAAACAGACTAAACAATAGAATTTACTGAAAAGTAAGTCTCCCTCTCATCCCAGATCCTTAGTTTCTCTTTTCCAGATGTCCTTTCAGAGATAATATTTGCATAATCAAAGTATATGTTAGCATGCCCATTTTACAGATGAGGTGCTGAGGTTCAGCCTGTCCAGGGTGACGCAGCTAGTAAGCAGCAGGTCTGGGAACCCAATCTTTGACTCTATTCCCCGTATTCCTCCCATGACACCACGCTGTCTGGGAAGCTTTATGACATTGACTTTTAGGCTTTGTCCCCTCTGAATGATGGTGGAATCATTTTAAGTCAGTCCAGTAAAAACACATAGAGCCTCGATGTCTCTGGAACTGCTTTCCATTACTGTCTCTCTCTGTCTAAAGCTTAAAATTACATCTCCTTACTTCCTTTTTGCCTTTGATAAATTAAGATCTGTGGCCTGGGGCACCAGCTACAGATGACTGAGCTCTCAGCAACTCTGGCTGGACCTGAAAAGTGTGGGCAGACCTTTTGCAAGGATCCCAAGGAGGGCTGGGTAGACCCAGCTTAGGAACCTGGGCTGCTGGCGTGCCTACACAGCATGAGGACCTCGAGATGCTCTTTTTCCCATGAGGAAGCATTGTCTCCTGGAACAGAGGATAGTTTTTTTTTTTTTTCTTCCCAGCAGAAACAATTACTTTCACAACAAAGGCTCCTGTGTGAATAGTCTCTCTTCCAGATGAGGGTTTGGTGGATCCCAGCTGTCCTTTTAGGAGCAAATAACCTTGTCTTTTTTTTTTCTTTCTAGGTTTGTGGTTACCCCCTGGCTGGACTTCATGGAGGAATCTTCTCTGATATCTAATCTGAATCCCAGAGCATCCCCCATTTTTCTGTGGACAAAATGAGAGGCCTTCTATAGCCAGGGATAACTGGCCATCATGGGGAAACTGATCAGGATGGGGGCACAGGAGAGGCGGTCACTCTGGCCAAAGCGACTTCATTGGAGTCGTCCCCTCTTCCTATTGGGAATGTTGATCATAGGTTCCACCTACCAGTACCTGACGAGCCCTCAGGGCCTCCCCACACTGTGGGCAGCAGTCTCTTCCCAACACCCTGTAAAAGTAGCCAGCCGGGACCTTTCCAACAAGGAGATGATGATGGTGAGCAGTGAGACTTCAAAATCTAGCTCTGAAATGGAGGTTGAGGCATGGGCACCGGAAGCCACAGCAGGCAGAGATGGAACACCACCTGGCATAGCCAGGAAGAACACCCCCAGTACACCTAGAGGAACTGCCAGCATCACTCCAGCGATACCCAATAACTACAGCCCAACACCAACAGGCACAGGAAAAGTTAAGGAAGACACCTCAGCCACACCCAGTGGAGTACTGAATCACTACACTCAAAGCAGACCAATGGTAAATAGTTATACCCGCTTGACAGCCAGGGGAGAAGTAAAGAGCTCCCGCCCAACTCAATCCAGGGGAAAGGAGGAGAAATACTCCCCATCCCCACTTGGTAGAATGGTAAACAGTTATGCCCCATCCACACTCATGACAATGCCAAGGAGCCATGGCATCACCCCCAGAACAACAGTGAAAGACAGAGAAATTATGGCAACCAAGAAAATGTTGGCGACCAACCCATCCAAGAGACTAGTGGAGAAAACCACCCCAACTCCTCTCAAGGGAATAACTGATAACACCCCAACCTTCCTGTTAAGTGACTTAGAAACAGACACCTTGACTTCTCCAAGAAATGTGGTAGAAAAGAAGACCCTAACTACCCCCAGAAGAGTGGACAGTAATAGCTCAACCAACCACCAGGGGTTGGTGGAGAAAAACAATCTGACAACACCCCAAGGAATGGTCCTGGAGCACACTGCGGCCGTCTCTGAGGGGCAAGTGACAATAAGCACCATGACACGCAGCAGCCCAACAGAAACCAAAGCTTCTACTGATGCTTGGAAAGTCAGGAATCCCTTGTCCAGAACCAGTGCACCGATCATCAGAATATCCTCAGCCACCTTCAGGGGGCTTTTGAAAAACCCTTCCAAAGCACCCAGCACCCCAGCAGCTCCCAGGGTTAGGGCAAATCCGACCATTCAGGTCCGCCACTGCCTGGTGGTGGAGCCAGCCCCAGTTGCACCCACTGCCCCCTCCCCTAGTTGGACAACAGCTGTGATCCCAGGGATTCCTAGTCCCTCAGGACAGCCAGACCTGCACCCCAAGGCAGAGTATCCCCGAGACCTGTTCAGTGTGGAGGAGCGGAGGCAGGGCTGGGTGGTCCTGCACATCTTTGGCATGATGTATGTGTTTGTAGCCTTGGCCATCGTTTGTGACGAGTACTTTGTGCCTGCCCTGGGCGTCATCACAGACAAGCTGCAGATCTCTGAGGATGTGGCAGGCGCTACATTCATGGCTGCTGGAGGCTCTGCCCCCGAGCTCTTCACCTCCCTCATCGGCGTCTTCATCTCCCATAGCAACGTGGGCATTGGCACCATAGTGGGCTCTGCGGTGTTCAACATCCTCTTTGTCATTGGCACTTGTGCCCTCTTCTCCCGGGAGATCCTCAACCTCACCTGGTGGCCCTTGTTCCGAGACATCACCTTCTACATCTTTGACCTAATGATGCTCATCCTCTTCTTCCTGGATAGCCTCATTGCGTGGTGGGAGAGTGTGCTCCTGCTGCTGGCTTATGCCTTCTATGTGTTCACCATGAAGTGGAACCAACAGCTCGAGCTCTGGGTGAAAGAGCAGCTCAACAAGAGGCCAGTGGCCAAGGTCATGGCCCTAGGGGACTTCAGCAAGGTAAGAACAGGTTGGTTCAGGCTTGTTTAGCTCCTTTTGGGCAAAAGAACAGGGTCGGGGGGAAGACAGGGACTGAAGAATGAACAAAGCTGGATCAGACCTCAAGAGATGAGTGAGTGTTCTGGTTCCCTTGCAATTCATTCAATATTTATAGAGTCCTATTCTCTGCCAGTTGCCATGCTGGGCCTTTTGCAAGAATGACCTTGGGTCAACACCTAGTCATCCCATAAAATGGTTATTATTATGATCCCCCATTGGCAGGGGAAGAAACTGAGGCCTAATGAAGTTAAAGCACTTGTTCAATGTCACAGAGAAAATAGGTGGTGGAGCCAGGATGAACCCAGGTTGGTTGGATTGGGTCTTCAGAAATGACATTTGAGCTGGGCTTTGGGGAATGTCCAGGGAGATATCAGGCAGGGAAAAATGATAATCTTTTCCATGTGCGTGGTGTTTAGGGTTTATCTAGCACCCTTACTTTCAATTAATCCTGTTTGTTCACATTCCAGACCTGGGGGGGCGGGGCTGCTAGCTTGGTTAGGATCTGAGAAGGAGGAGGTTATTTGAGCTTTGTTTGGTTTTTAAAATATTGGAGGTGGGAGCTCCTCTCATCCACTGACAGGCCAGCCTTGAGTGTAGAGCTCTGTTTCAGTGCTCACTGGAGATCAGATATTGAGAGCTCCAACTCTGGGGCTTTCTTCTGACTCCACAGTTCTGTTCCAAGAATTTCTCTGCCTCCGTGAGGGACCTTCTTGCTAAATTCATTGCTTGAGTCAATAATCTGGACAGTGAGATTTAACTGGGGAAGTGATCTCTAAACATCCATCCCAAAGTTTTTTGTTCCTTGAGACTCAAAAGTGAGAGGACCCTAGGGAACACAGACCTCATTTCTCTCATGCTCCTAAAGGTGAGTTTGGGCAAAGGTTGGCTCATAGCCTGCCTGTTTCAGATCTCAGAGAAGCCAGTAGTGTGAGCAGAATTTTGCGTGCAAAGAGTAGAAGGACTTAGCTGCTTAATCCAGCACAATTTTGATGAGTGGGCAGGATGGAGACCAAACTCAGCAATACATCTCAGAGCTACGTGGTACAAAAGAAATGAAATGTAATTCCTTTAGGACTTCTGAGATAACATGCAGTGTTCAGAGCATGGAACTGAGTTGGGAAATGTGGGTTCTAATCCAAGGCCCCCTCTAACTATGTGACCTTGGACAGACCCCTTCCCGTCTCTAGGGGAAATGACAGAGTCCAACTAATCATGAAAATGTTCTGTTTAGCTCTAACATTCATTGTTAATGTCCTGTGTCTAAGTGAGTTCAGTTCTGGCAGGCCCAACACAGCGGTTATCTGTCTGATCAACTGACCTTCAATTACCGTATTTGTGTGGTGGCCCCAAAAGGAGAAATATCCTGCCCAAGGTTGGATAGCTGGAAAGTTTCCAAACTGGAATGGGAACGTGGTATCCTAACTTCCCATTCAGTGCTATCTTCCCAGATGACTGCTCTAAGAAGCCAGAGGCTTCAAAAAGAAAGGGAGACTCAGAGCATTACCTCTTTTAAACAAACAGGGGCCTCTCTCCTAACAAAGCTGTCAGGGCAGGCTTCGCTGAAGATGGCTGTGAAACCTGATACTCTTTTCTGGGAAAGCATCTGTGGTTTGGTGTATGTTAGACCAGCAGTTTTCAAAATGCCTCTGACTTTCCTCCCAGTCTTTCACAGTAATTCTGTTTTCATTTAAACTCTGCAAATTCTCAATTTTCCATTTTATCAGAACTAGAGAAAGCTTGCCAAGCAAGTAAAGTATACTTGTGATTTCAAAAGAGAATTTGTAACTTACTTAAAAGACTGTTCAAGGTCTTTAGTAGCAGCTCTTTGCCAAGCAGTGAGAGCAGTGCTAATTACAACTGTTCTTATCTATTTATTAAAACGGATCCAGTATGAATTTTAATTAACAGCATTATTTTAAAAAAAACAGGTTGAAATACTGGCTGTCCTTGACAGTAAATTTGTATTTATTTAAAATTGAAAACCTATACTCAGGACTTTCTGGCACGAACAGCTGCCTTCTAAAAATTAGTTCAAATAACTAAAAAGCTATAACTATTTAGAAATGGTTTTTGAAAACATGTGAATTTTCAGTTTCACCCCAGGTTTCTTATAGCCAGAGAGAGGGGTAACTGCCTTTGCTTATATCATTATGTATGTGTTTGGCTGCCCAAGACCTGTGATCATGTTAGAGGGAGATAAATTAACCTGCCCTTCACTAACAGACTGAGGCAAGCCATTCTGTTTGAATTCTTCAAGGATTCTCTGAAAATCCAATCTTTGATCTGTGTTTTTCTTTTCTGTTCTTTTTTGGCCATGCCGAGCAACATTAGGATCTCAGTTCCCCAACCAGGGTCTGAACCTGGGTCATGGCAGTGAAAGCCCAGAATCCTAACCACTAGGCTACCAGAGAACTCCTGTCTTGCAGGGTTTTACTGAAAAGTTGTTGAGATGATGTACATATGTCACAGGCCCTCCACCAGTGTGGATTCCTTTCCCTACTCCCTTTTCTGTGTTGGTACTCATTTTTGTGATTTATGCAAGAGTGTGTACTCACCCCTGCAAATTGCCTTACTTTACCTACGAAACTTTAACTCATAAAATGAGCATGCCTTGTATGTCACTCACAGAGACCTATCAGTTCACACCTCTTCCCTGACTAATGGGTCCCTTTGAGCATCACTTGGAGAAGGCAGGGAAACTAGGCTTAACAAGTCAGCCACGCCCCAAAGGTAAGGAAGTCAGAAGTAGGGAAAGGGCAGACAGAGTGGTCAGGAGTCAAGGAGGAGGAGGGTTGGGGAGAAGTCAGAGCCACAACTGCTCAGGAAGTTTAAGCAGGGGAAAGAGAAGTAGAGGGCAGTGGGAGCCAGCTCCCAGGAACAGGAAAGACACTTGGGCCTCTCCCTTCCTCTCTTGGCAGCCAGGGGTGAGGTGTGGCCATGGGATTAGGCTCATCATTGCTATTAAATAGGGGAAATAATCTTTGTATCTCCCTAAGGGCTAAGCTCAATGCCTCATCCCTAGCAGAAGCTCTGCAAGTATTTGGTTGTTTCCTCACGGAAACAGCCTGTTCCTCTAACAGGTCAGGGTCTCCGGTTTACAGAGAAAAGGGAGTAGGGAAAGGCATCCACACTTGTGGAGGGCCTGTGACATACGTACATCACCTCAACGACTTTTCAGTAGAACCCTGCAACACGGGAGTTCTCTGGTGGCCTAGTGGATAGGATTCTGGGCTTTCACTGCCATGGCCCAGGTTCAGACTCTGGTTGGGGAACTGAGATCCTGCATGTTGCTTGGCATGGCCAAAAAAGAAAAGAAAAAAAACCTCTGCGAGAATAGATTGTGATTGCCATTTTGCAGCTCAGAGGCTTGGAGAAGATAAGTAACTCAGCCAGAGTTGCATAACTAGCTGGTGGTCCTTGTCACCAGTTCATGAGCCCATTATTTGGGTTTTAACTCAGTCTCCTCTGATAACTTTCCCTGTTACCCTGGGCAAGTCAGTGCAACTTCATAAACCTATATTACTGAGCACTTAAATGAAAAGCAGTAAAAGGGACAGGCATAGACCGAAGTGACTATAAAGGGGACATTGTGCAAAGTGCTACAAAGGCATTTTGCTTTTCTTCCAGATCTCACACTGTTCATCTGTAAAGTGAATAGGATGAACTAGGGCAGGGTTTGGCAGACTTTTACTGAGAAGGGCCAGACAGTAAATATTTTAGGCTTTTGCAGGCCTTATAGTCTCTATCACAACTACTCAACTCTGTCCCGGTAGCCTGACAGCAGCCACAGACGATAAGGAAACAAATAGGAATGCCCTGTGGTGTTTTCCTGAGAGTTCTCCTACCTGAACAATTTGAAGATGTAATATCAGCATAGAACAATTCATTTTTTTAATAAAATATTCACCCAGCTGCTATCTGTGGAGTTTCTCAGCTAGAGGAGCTTTCACTTTTTATTCTGCTCTGATAATCTAGAATTAGAATAAAGTGGGGTTTTTTTGTGTGTGTGTGTGAATGATTCTAGTCAGAGTTCACACTTGAAAATATTTCCAGGAAAAAAAAAAATGATGTAGTATCAAACACAGACACATAGTAACTAGAGTCTTTCTTTTAACACTGGCTGCAAAAAAAAAAAAAAAAATCAAAGCTAAGAATATTTCAGACAACATTGTCTTGGTTTGAGAGTGCCTTTTATGAACCCAGTAAAGAAATGGTAAATGTTTGTATAGTTATCAACACAGTCTAACTTAGCTTGCTCTGAAACTTTTGTACCTGGGTTTGAAGCTATCAGTGTTATTTGTTCTGGTCCCAGATGATAAATATCTGACCTTCCTTGACCATGCATAGTTGCAGAAAGCTGGAGTTGAGGCTCTAACCTGGCTAAAATGCCTTTTGTACTTGAAGGATGTTGGGCTCTTCTTTGTAGAGAGAGCTGCAGGCTTAGGTAGAAAGAACGGGCTGTCTGCATGAGATGCTGGTTGGCGAGACAGCCCTTTGCCACAGAGCACCAGTGGTGAAAAGATCTGCAAGGTGGGGAATGAGATGGCTCCTTTGGAACCCGTAGCCACATTCTGCCCTGAGCATAACCCCCAGGAAGAAGTCTGTCAGTCTTTCTTCAGTGTGCTACAGGCTATTTTCTTCCTGGCAGGAAGAAACCAACAGGAGCCCCAAGCAGACAAACCTGGTGTCTCTTTAGGAACCAGTCTTCCCTTTCTTGTCAGGTTTGGCATTTATTCTGGTGCCTGCGCTGCCAGCCAGCCAGCTGTCTGCTGTGAACAAGCAGCAGCCACCAGCGCCCTTCCTGCCCCTGTGGGCCTGCCTTTGCTAGCTTGCAGGTAGTTCACTGTGCCCCCGAAGCGCTCACCCTAGGTAGTCTGAGGGGTTCCCTCCTCTGTTTCTCTCTCTCTCTCTCTCTCATTTTTTGGCTGCAGCATGCGGCTTGTGGCATCTTAGTTCCCCAACCAGGGATCAAACCCAGGCCCTTGGCAGTGAGAGCATGGAGTCCTAACCACTGGACCACCAAGAGTTCCCTAAACTCTTAAATAATAGTCGACTTCCCCCTAGTTATCAGGAAAATATGGCAAGAATCAAATCCTCAGTGTTAAGGCTTCTTTTCCTCATAAAATTCTCTTAAGCTTTCAGCATTCATCTGCTGCTGGGTGCTAGCAGAGGACAAAATGAATCATAAGAAACAAGCAGATATTAACAGAAAAACTCAAACATCTGATCACACATTTAGAATGACTTATTTTTTTCTATAGATGTGTGTCTACTCATACAACAGGGTAATCTTTTTTTCCCTAGTGTATGTGATGGGATTAAATATGAATTTAGGTAATCATGGTGTTCTACAAAAAACAGCATGACTTCTAGATGCTTTGCCACCTGAATAAACTGGAAATATAAAACTGACAGAAAATACTTTAATGTGGGGGAGTGGGCATATGGATGATAGACAAGTAAAATAAGTTAACATATTTCCGAGTATGAAAAGTGCTGTGAAGACAATAAGCAGTGCATGTGATGGAGAGTGAAGGTAGTGGGCCCCCGTCAGCCAGGGAGAGCAAGGGAGGCCTCCTGGAGGAGAAGTCCAAGTAGACATGAGCAGAATGAGGATTCTTCTGGATTTCTTCCCCATGCTCCATAGGGGAAGACGAGGGAACATTTGCAAAGACTCAGAGCAGGGACAGACGTTGATGCATTAGAGGAAAGAATTAGAGGTCAGGATTCTTGCCTGGGGATTCCCATGGAAGGAGGAGCCTGCAGGCCACAGTCCATTGAGTTGCAAAGAGCTGGGATACAGTTTAGCAACTAAATAGCAACAACAGATACTTAGTGAGTAAGGGGAGAGTTACTTCTTCAGGGCCCTGTGGTTCACATATGGAGTTTGGGTTTTATCTGAAGTTCAGTGGGAAATGATGTAATGAGGAATTGTAGTTAAAAGGTCACTACCTAACTGCTGTGTACAAAGTGAATGGTGGGTGTGTGAGGGTGGAAGCAGGGAGTCCAGTTAGGAGGTTATTGTAGGTACCCAGCATATATTTGTGTGTGTATCTTTGAGAGGTATTTTGAAGACAGAATCACCTGGACTTGGTGGTACTGTGGATGTGGAGGGCCAGTGAGAGGGAGGCAAGGAGTTTGGCTTGAGCAGCCGGGTGGATGGTGGCGCCATCTGGTGAGAAAAGGACGAGTATGGGAAGAGCGGGTTCCGGGGAGACAAGTTCCCACCCTGGAATGAGTTTGAGGGTTTATGTCACCTCCGAGTGGATGCCTCTGAGAGGCAGTTGCACAAATGGACTTAAAGCTTATGAACAAGGTCAGGGCTGGAAGTAGAAATTCGTCAATTACCAACAAATGTATGGTTATTAAAATCAAGGACCAGCTGATGCTACTCTGAAAGAGAGGGAGAGGGGGAGAGAGAGTTTAGGATTAAGCCCTAAAGAACTCCAATGTTTGTTTATTTGGCAAACATTTATGAACTCTCTTTGTCAGAGACCTGTGTAGGAACTGGGGATACAGTCAGAAATAAGGCACAGTCCCAGCCCACAAGCGGCTCAGCCTGTCAGAGGAACAGGAGTTGATCCAGGTTTTGTGGGGTCTGACACTCTTTAAGAAAAGGAATATAAAACCATTACTACAAAATTAAACATGAGGCCTTGGAACGGTTTGTGTAGGGGGCAGAGGGACCCTGAGGTTTAAGGTTTAACAGTTCTGTGGTAAATTCCCCTTAGTGGGGAAGACAGAAAAGTAAGACTAAACTTTACTGTATCTTGTGTAATGATATAGTTAAGTGCTGAGGGATTTAGCACTGCTGAGAGTGGACATCTCAACAGAAAGTCAAGGAAGGCTTCGTAGGTGAGGTGATGCTTAGCTGAATCTTGAAGGACAAGCAGGGCTTGGCTGACGGAAGAAGGGATAGGAGTCTCTTGCTGCTGCTGCTGCTATTAAGTCGCTTCAGTCGTGGCCGACTCTGTGCGACCCCATATATGGCAGCCCACCAGGCTCCTCCGTCCATGGGATTTGCCAGGCAAGAGTACTGGAGTGGGGTGCCTTCTCCGATAGGCATCTCCTAGGCGTGTGTAAAGGCCAGTGCAGCTTCACCCTCTCTCCTTCCCCTGGCCTTTATGCATGTCAAGGCATGTTTTTAAACAGTTTAAAAAAAAGCAGGTGAAACTAATTTTAATAATGCACTTCTAGCTACTGAGTTCTTAAAGTGAGGCTAGTCTGAATTGAGATTTGCTATAAGTATGAAAGGGTTTCAGAGGGTTACTTTGAAAAAAAGGGGCTTCCCAGGTGGTACAGTGGTAAAGAATCTGCCTGCCAGTGCAGGAGATGTGGGTTCAGTCTCTGGGTTGGGATGATCCCCTGGAGGAGGAAATGGCAACCCACTCCAGTAATTCTTGCCTGGGAAATCCCCTGGGCAGAGGAGCCTGGCAGGCTGTAGTCCATGTAGTCTCAAAGAGTTGGACATGATTGAGCAACTGAGCACGCATGTATGAGAAAAAAGGTAAAATTTTTTGTTAACATTTAAAAATTAATTACAAGTTGAACTATAATTTTGATATATTGAGTTAAGTACATTATTAAAATTAATTTCACCTGTTTATTTTACTGTTTAAAAATGTGACCACTAAAAAAATTAAAATTACAAATGTGGCTTGCATTCTGTTGCTATCAGCAAGGACTGGACTGTAGGTAAGCAGGAGGCTAGAATATGCTTAGCTAAGGAGAGTCCCCCCTGAGGACACTGAGCCCCCAAGGTGCAGGGAAGGGACATGATGTCCTTCTCTCAGAAAATCACTCTGGCTGAGGGGTGAACAATGAACCAGAAGAACAGACCAGGAGTCAGGAGGCTGTTATGGGATTGTAGGCAGGAATGAGGCCACATTGGAGGACTTTGAGGAGCTACGCCTGACAGTTGTACACGAGTTGTGAGGGGAGGAATTTGGGTAGACTTTCAGGTTTCCAGCCTAGAAAAATGAGTGGATCAGGGTGCTAGACTGTATTCAGTGACGTTATGGCTCAGACCAGGGATTTAGAAAATCTTTATTGAATGAATGTCTAAAAGAATATCACATGCACAGTTTAGGAACTGTGTCTCTGATGATCTAGAAAGGGAGAGGTGTGATCACCCGCTGTGTCGGTGGGAGATAGGAACTGGAGGTCAGGAGGACAGGCCCCCTGAGGGGTTGCCCTGTTCACCACTGGTCAGTGAGCGGCTGCAAGGGACCCTGTCGCTCATCCTCATCAAGATGCCTCACAGGTGTTGGGGGCTTGGCTGGTATGAGAGAAGTCTTTAGTTTCCTCAGCCTCTTGGTTAATTTTCATGAGGAGATGGTGGGGTGGGGGGTGGCGCTGAAGAAAGAGGGGGATGATTGGTGTGTTGTGAGAGTTTCATGGGGGAATGTGTGTGTAATAAGGGGATACTCTGAAAGCACCTCATTGCTGGTACCAGTACCCACATACGGACCCATCTGTCACACTGAAATGTAGGCAGACGTTTACATCCATTTACCTGAAATGTCAATAGTTTGAAACAGAGCCACTAGGAAATATAAATTTGACTTCATGTGAGTTAGTGAAAGTAACAACAAAAACAAACCTCTGAAAAGAGATTAGGAGACGGGGATTCTGGCACTGTTGTTGTGAGTGCGGACGAGTCACAGACCCCTTCTGCATCTCCGTCTTGTTATCTGCCGAGACAGCAACAATACTAGTCTTGTCTGTTTCACAGAGTTAGTTTCAAGTGAGAAAATGCATGTGAAGGGCTTCAGAAAGTTAGAAGCCCTGAGGGTAGAAGACGTTGATATGTACAATGAAGAGGAAACCATAGAGAAGTACTTTGATTTAAATAAGTCTGAATGGAAGAGAAATCACGAAGCATGCGCTTCATGGGGCGAAAGTCAGTCTCTCCTTTGCTTTTGTGAACAGAACCACTCATCCCAAAGGGTAGCTTGGCCGCTCATATTTCTCCGAACTCACTGGTGAGAATCGGACATAATAAATAGTGAGGTGGCTGGGTTGTGGGGTTTGGTGCTGTAACCTCCTGTATCCCAGTGAAAAAGCGGATTTGTCCAAAAAATGCACAGTGCCCCCTTCATAGTCACACTGGTTGTTTCTGTTTTGTTTCATTCCTTGTATGTTCGTTCATCCATTCAACAGTGTGTGTCCAAGCAGTCAAACCTCTACCCCCTTCAAAGATGACCTAGATTTCACCTACTTTTCAGAGGCCTCCATGTCCATCCTAGCACAGTACCTTTATCTGTGTCTCTCATTTCTTCAGGCACATTCTGCCTTGTCATGTGGTGATGTTATCGTTGGTCTTGATTCTTTTCTGTAGAAAAGAATCCATGCCCTGGACACCTTTGTATCACCACAACACTAGCACAGTTCCAGGTAGACAGCAGGTGCTCAGAAAATAAGAACTGAATGAATGAGCAAATTGGGTGGATAAATGTTGGGTAGCCCCTAATTGAGCAGCATTTTCTACATTTTCTGATCAGGCAGAGATGGGAGTGTAGTAAGTCCAGTTCTGCTTCTTGCCATGGAGGTTGATGGGAGGGTGGAGGCAATGCTAAGGTAAAGACGATTACCGGAGGAGGCCATTGCTGACTGTTCACTCATTCAGCCAGTATTCACTGCTGCTAAGTCGCTTCAGTGGTGTCCGACTCTGTGCGACCCCATAGACAGCAGCCCACCAGGCTCCCCTGTCCCTGGGATTCTCCAGGCAAGAACACTGGAGTGGGCTGCCATTTCCTTTTCAAATGCATGAAAGTGAAAAGTAAAGTGAAGTTGCTCAGTTGTGTCCAACTCTTCGCGACCCCATGGACTGCAGCCTACCAGGCTCCTCCGTCCATGGGATTTTCCAGGCAAGAGTACTGGAGTGGGGTGCCATTGCCTTCTCCGCTGAACCCTTGCTAAATGCCAGGCAGCGTTCTTATGCTTGGCATATAAGCAGGTATCATAAATGAAATAGATAGTCTATCTTTAAGGTTCTAGTGGGACAGTCAATTTATTTGTGTTTGCCAGCATACAAATGAAAGTGAAGTGTTAGTTGCTCAGTCATGCCTGACTCTTTGGGACCCCATGGACTGTAGCCTGCCAGGCTCCTCTGTCCATAGAATTCTCTAGGCAAGAATACTGGAGTGGGTTGCCATTTCCTTCTCCAGGGGATCTTCCTGATCCAGGGATTGAACCCAGGTCTCCTGCATTGCAGACAGATTGTTTACTGTCTGAGTCACCAGGGTATCCCATACAAATAGCATATAAATAAATTGGGGAAAGTGCTATGAAGGAAAAGAACAGGTGTCCATAAAAGAGAATTAGATGCACACCTTAGCTTCCCAGAGGAAGGTGACATATAAATGCAGACCTGAACCATGGGGGGTGGGGGAAGAGGGTTCCAAACAGAGGAGGAGGGACCGTGTGATGCGGGTTTTGAGGTGGGTGAAGAGGGTGGCGCTGAGGGACTGAAAGACAGTGTCGCTGGGTTACTGCGCCTCAGTGAGTGGACACATTTGACTGGGACTGCTGCATGCAGACTGAAGCCAGACTGTGGAAGGCAGGCTGGGACGTGTTAGAAACATTTTCTGGGGCCGCGTTATGTCTGGGTGTGTTTCTGTGTTCCCACATGAGGGCTCCCTGGAGAGAGAGGGAAGTAGGGAGGAGGGGGGAGGATCTCTCTAAACATCTTGTGATTCCTGTCCCTGTTTGCAGCCGGGCGATGGGACAGTTGTGGTGGATGAGCAGCAGGATAACAAGAAGCTGAAGGTGGGTGTCATGTGGAGTCTGCCCAGGGGGCCACTGCAGGGTTTCAGAGGATGACCACAGACCCGGGGCACTGTGGCCCAGAAGCTGGGGATCCTGGGCTGGGCTCAAGCCTGGGAAGCTCCTGGGAACTCTGTCAGGGTGAGCAGGGAGGGAGCCAGAGGGACTGTCACCTCCAGGTGGCCTTGGAGGGGGCACTAGCTTGGGAGCTAAGCCCAGAATGTCACTGCTCACTGCCTGTGTGAGCATGGGCCTCAGATTCTGCATCAGTAAAATGTCTGGACTAGACAAACTCAAGTCCCACTTTGTAGCCCCAACACTCTGATTGGTCTAAAAGCAGACTTACTTGTGGCTTTGGAATGCCCTAGAACTAAGAGAAACATACAAAGGGCGGGCCAAGGGGATCTGAGGTTTCTGAAAATCTATGTCTTAGCTGCCTTTGGTCTGTGGGGCATTTGGGAAGAAGAATGAGGACCTTAGAAGAGGCTGGGTCCTGAATGAAACTTCCCCCATCCTACGAAAATTCCTAGGACTGTTGTGAAGTATTGTGTGACCATAGCCACTAGATGGCAGAAGAGTTCAGATCCAGAGGGTTGGCTGGGAAAGGAAGACGACCGAGCAAGTCTGTCTTTGGGTGTTTCCTTGTAAATCAGACGGTGTTTCTACGTGTGTCACTAGTGTAAAAAATGAACAAAAAATCCAACTGAGTCAATGTAAAGATCGGATTGGCTTTATTCAATCATTCCTGACTTGGGCAGCATCCCATTTAGCAAATAGAAAGGAGTTCCTGGTTGCTTCAGGCAAGGTCACCTTCCTTTGGGGGATAGGAAGGGTCTATCAGTAGATCACCTCACTAGTGTGCTAACCAGCTCATTCCAGACTAACTGGTTAAGAGTACGTTCCTGGGAGGGGCTGAAACTGCAGTTAGGTTAGGTATCTTATGTTTCAGTTTGGTGATGTGAGCAGAGCACAAGTGACTCCATTTTGGGCCTTTGGTCTCTCTTAACGCTACGAATGAGTATGTGTCACATCTGTGTGTCTGCATATACAGATGTGTGTATGTGTGTACCTGTGAAGGTCTCTTGAGCACATGGATAGAAAAGAAAGGGCTGGATTCCGAAGACCTGGGTCGTTGTCTTAACTCTTTCACTGACACCCCAAAGACGGATAAGCACGCGGCCTGTTGACTTTTCGGTTTTTTCCTGTAGGTGGATATCATAGCCTTGCTTGTGTCCGGGGGTGGGGCAGTGACAGAGCACCAGGATGTTCTCTGTGGACTGTCAGGGGCTGTGCGCATGCACAGTGGGGCTGTCTGTGAGGTGTGTGGGTGAAACTGTTTCTTAGAGGGTGGACTTGCGGGGATGGACACCCTCAGGAATGTGGTGTCCTTAATATACATCGTCTGCTCCCTGTCAAGAGCTTGGGGAATGACTGGGAATGTAGAATTAACCAGTCGTAGAAGAGTTGAGGGGAGGCTGAGAAGGGAAGCACTGTAACTCTCCTGTTGAGGTGAAGGGAGAGGGGACGCCAAGATAAGGCTCTGATCTTTACTTTTCATGAGGCCCCCCCGTGCGGCGCCTCCCCTGGCTTGGACGGGGGCCCACTGAGGCCTGTGCGGCTCTTTCCTGCTCAGCTTTCATCCCTGCTGACCCGAGGGAGCAGCTCGGCCTCCCTGCACAACAGCACCATCCGCAGCACCATCTACCAGCTCATGCTCCACAGCCTGGACCCTCTGGGGGAAGGTAAGCGAGGCCTGCCCAGACCTGCGTGGTCTCCCTGTCCACTCCTTCCCTTCTGAGCTGGGCAGAACCAGGGCTTGTGAAGCGCAGAGGCAGTGGAGCGAGGGCGGGAGTCGGAGGATGGCAAGGGCAGCCAGTCGGGGAAGCCTCACCCAGAGGACCCTGTGGAGCTGCCCTTACTTATGCACACCCCTCCCTCCCTGTCTCTTTGTCCCTCCTGTGAAACGAAAGGGGTTATCTGCAGTGAGTGGGGCCCTGAGGGTCGCGTGCCCTGCGCTGGTTTTTGTGGGGGCTGCCCTCAGTCACTTTCTGCAAAGCCCACTCCCATGAGTCAGCCCCGATGTCCCACAGAGTCTCCAGCCGGATAGTGTGGCCAAGGTTGCTTCTGGGGGCACCTCCTGTGGGGCCCCATGGCTGGAAGTTCTGGCTGGTACCTTCCTTTGCTCTGTATTCAGCTCTGGAGTCCCAGGAAGCTGGCTGACCCCTCCCCCAGCCAGGAATCCCAAAGGACACCTCGAGAGCCAGCAGGACCACTTCTGGGAGTCTGAGGGTCCAAAGTGCAGTGGAGGCTAAAGTCCAACTTGACAAATGATAGAAACAGCTGAGAGTCTCACCATCCTCCTTCCACATCTTGCCTATTGCCCCGCTTCCTCAGAGAGCCATCTCGGACACGCTTTGCAGGCCCCGAGGGGCGCTCTCAGGTACACTCCTATTCTCTTGGGGCGCCTCTGTCTCTGGGATGCTGGTGCAGAACTGGAGCCAGGCAGGAGGCCCATCAGAGAAAGCTGACTTTGGGGCAGAAGCCAAGGAGTTGGAGTGCAGTTGGGCAGGAGGCTGAGGCCTGAGCTGAATGTGACACCAGAGACTGACCCGTGAGGCCCAGGGACAGATTTTAGGGGCTTCAGAATTTCTCAGACCCTGAAGCGTCTTCTTCACATAATATACTGGGTGTTTAAGACAAGCATATTGTACTGTGAAAAGTAGAGTCAAAGATAAGGTGATCAAACTTTATGTACAAAATCTTGAAGGTGAGTCTCCACAGACATTGGGAGAGGCCACCCCCATGTCAGCTCCAAAAAAACAGCACCCCTGGGGTTTCAGGGTGCAGTCTGCAGCATCGGCAGCCTGTGGGTGGTCAGTGCTGGGCGTGTATCTGGCCAGGGCACCGTGAAGGAAGCTGTATCCCTGGGTTAGGCCTGGCTCTCCTTGTGGAACTGCCGTCTCTAGTAAAGTCCTAAAGATAAAGACCTTTTCCTGAATGGGCCTCCAGGGCCCCCTGCCTGATCCTCTTCCATGACCAGTAGCTGCCCGCTGGCCTACTTGTCCTAACAGGATTATGTGAAGTCCAGGCCGTGTCCAGGCCAGGCCGAGGTCAGAGGAGATTGATACTAAGGAGATGATCCGGCCATGCTGAGAGCTGAGGAGCCACGTGAGGAAACAAGCGCTGGGGGAGCCAGTGACCGTCATCCCCAGGAAGACAAGCACGTCTTGTGTGGGCGTGTGGCAGGCGTGCAGTGGCCCTCCCGGGGGAGGCTTGCTGATGTTGCTGGCGTGCAGTCCTGCTCAGAGAAGCCAGCCCTGATCCTGCACCCCGAGATTCCACCCAGGAGGGGCTGGGATGAAGACCTTTGTTCCCAGCACTTTCCAGACACGTTTGTGTTTCCGTATGCTATATTCAGATGACTGTCCAGATGTTTCTACCCTTTCCAGGTATTCCAGCTCTTTCCACAGAGCTGATCCGTGGTCTGAACTCTTACCCTGGGCAGGGGCTCTACCTCTCTAGTACCTCATGCTTCTTCTGGTGATTTCACATGGATGTGTGTGTGTGTATATGAAAGAGATGAAGAAACAGAGAAAGGCCCTGAAGCTGACCTGCGTTCCTTAGGGCATGGGAAATGAGAGGTTAGGGCGTGTAATGAAGAAGAAGAAGAAAGAGGGAAACTTGATTTTCTTGCCAGCCCCTCCAGGCAACAGTCTACAGGTATTCTTGGCACCAGGACTGGGGCCAGGGGAGCCCTTGGAAAAGTTATGTGTTGTTCAGCAGAAGACTGCAGTGCTTGATCAGTGTCCATGGGGCACTAGAGCTGTCTGCATGAGGGAGGCAGTGGAGTACTCACTTTCTGACATCTCAGTTCTGATGGGACCTGCTGAGCAGGCCCACCGGGACAGGATGCTTCAAGGGATCACACGTGCCAGAGTGATGGCTGTGTGGGGTGGAGCCAGGTGCCAGAGGCAGCTGCAGCTGAACCACCCTGATTGTTCAGGAGACAGGTTGAGAGAAGGAAACTCTGGACCTGTTTCTGCTTCTGGACCCGTTCTGGACCCAGGCAGAGTTTGATTCCCAAATCTTCACAGTGTGCCGGTGTTCTGGACTAGAGGATCTTTGGGGTCCATTCTAACTCAGACCCTCTGGAATGCTGGGCCTCAAAGGTGCAGAATTGCTTCCTGGGTGGAACAGCTGCTCTCAGCGAGTGTTGTCAGCTCATCATGGTTGTCATAGCTAACACTTACGTAGTATCTTGTAGCTGCCAGGCGCTGATTTAAGCATGTTCGTATATAAATTCATGTATTCCTTCCACAACTCTGTTAAGATTTTATAGGTGAGGAATCTGAGGTACAGAGGATCACCCTGCTGGATCCACAGCTAGCACTTGGCAGAACTAGGATTCAAACCCAGGCATCTGGCTCCAAAATCGAAGCTAACATAGCAATATTTAATGCAGCAGTTAAAGTACTTTTGTTTATTTTGTCCCTTAGACCCCCATATCAGTGTTCCAAGTGTATCATATTGTTGCTTTTTTAGAGAGGGGATGCTGAGGTGTAGCGAGGGTGCACAGGCTTCCCCAGGCCACCCGGCACTCATGGGCGGAGCCAGCCTGGACCCCAGATAGACCCACGGCTTTGTTCTGCCGCCCGTGCCCTTGTCCTCACCCCACGGCCTGCACAGCTGTGAGGAGGGCCCTCCTGAGCCCCTGCAGCTCAGTCTTGTGCCTCTCAGCTGAAACTATAGCACTTTGCATGTTGCCTGGAACATAGTCATATCGAAAGAGAGCTGCCATCCCCATTTTTCTTTTCTGGCAATCAGGACAGTGCTATTCTGTGCATGATGCTCTGAGGACCACCAGCAGAGCATGAGGCGTGCACAGGGGTCTGGAAGGAGGCTCTGCTTGGGTTCCAGGTGTCTGAGGTCGAAAGGAGTGTGACAGGAGCTTGATGATCCGTCATTTCCCTTTCCCACTGGAGAGGGGAGGCTTATGAACACGGCCACCAGTAGTGCCTCTGGAGCCAGAGCAAAGCTTCTAGTAAATTCATAGACGGTAAACTGCAGACCTTACAGTCTAGTCCAAGGGTTGCAGGAACACCTCCCTAACACCTCCCTGTCATTATTTCCCCATTCCCTGCCCATTTCAGACATCACCAGTGAATCATGGTGCTCTGCAGCCAAGCTTGGAGCAGAATTCTCAATTCAGCACTCAGGCAGCCATCACTTGAGTTCATAAAGGACATAAATACTATTTGTTGCCCCCAAGTCTAACCATGTCATTTTATCAGAAAGGAAATAGGCCTAGAGTGGAAAGTGACTAGCTGAAGGTCATAGCTAGTTAGTGACAGTGTAGGGAATTTAAGGCAGAAGTTTGGGAATTGAGCACTGTGAATAGGCCGAGGAGGACCAGAGTCTGCATGTTGCAACTTCCAGGCCAGACTCTTTCCACCCACTTCAGCTGCTCTGGCTGTCAGCTGACCAGGCTAGCTGAAGGGTGTAGCAGGGACCCTGCAGTCCTGGATGAGACGTGTTTCCTTTCTCATTCACAGCCCGGCCCTCCAAGGACAAGGAGGAGGAGACCTTGATTCAGGAGGCAAAAGCCACGCCTCAGGCCAAAGCAGAGAGCAAACCAGGTGAGACCAGCTGGTTTTCTCCTGCCACCTTCCTGCCTCCTGTCACCCAGGGTCTGGGCGTGCCTTCCGCCCCCTCTGGGCCAGTCAGCTGGAGTGATGAGCTAGCGCTGCCCTGTGCCCGCTGTCGTCCGGCCTACTCCTTCCACTGCGCTCCCTTCCTGACGTGGCTGCAGGCCCAAGGGCCTGTACAGCTCCCTCTGTACTCTCCTCACATAGGGTAGGCAAGGCCTGGAGAGGGGGTTGAACTTCTTTGCTAAATCTTGTCCCAGATGAGAGTCTGCTGGACTCTGTTTCTTCTTCCTGTTGCTTCTACACAAGGACTCTGCTTCTAGGGAATTGGTCTGAGACCAGCAACCCTAGTAATGGAGGGCCATCAGGGGTCTGCTGACACAGAAGTCCAGCATCCGTGTGGCAGCCGGGACAAGGGACTGAGACAGCTCTGCACAGCACCCCAGGCCTGCCTCATCCACCCAGCAGGCAGGTACAGCAGCATTGTTCCCACTCTGTAGACAAGGAAACTGAAGCTCAGAGAGATCAAGTGGCTTGCCCAGAGCCAGGTAGCCAAGAAGTGAGAGGGCGTGTTCCAAACCCAGATCTCCAGACTTTGCGATTCTCTTTCCCGCCATCCTATTCTAAGGCTCCCTGGCTGCTGCCTTGGAAAGCATCGGGCTCCTCTCCACGCAGCTGGTTAGGGGGAAGGGCCAGGCACTGAGGGCTGGGGCTTTGCCCTCTCTCCCAAGCTGTTCATAGTATCCTGGGCCACAGTGCCAGGATGTGAATGCCTGGAAATCCGGGAGAGTGAGGAGAGCTGCTGCCAGCTGTCCTCACGTGCAGATATCTCTGTGGACAGGACGGGAACGACTCACGTCACATCATTTTCCTTCTCCGGTTGATGGGGAGTGCCCCAAACAGACCTTCTGAGACCCTGAAGTGGACAACTCCAATAGCCCTATAGCCAACCATCTCTGCCAACTGCCCTCAGCACCCAGCACACTCTTCTGACCTATCCCATGTTTATCCTTTAAAGAGGAGGAGCCGGCCAAGCTCCCTGAGGTCACGGTCACACCAGCCCCTGCTCCAGACGTCAAGGGAGATCAGGAGGAGGATCCTGGCAGTCAGGTAGGCACAAGCCTCTTCCCAGGTGGCGGAATTTGAGAGGCCCAGGGAAGCACTTGCCACCCAAAAGTCAGTCCTTCCTTGAAGGTCAGAAATGGCTGTTGGAGGTTCCTTCCTTTGGGGTAAGCATTGCCCTTTCTTTGAAGATCGAATACCTTATGCGGCCAGTTAATTCACTGTAATACCTTACTATGAGTGAGATAATATGTATGAGAATATGTTGCCAGCTGTTGCATGCTGTACAAACGTGAGAATAACTGTTGGGGTGTGGGGGGGTTTCTGTTGGCCGCTAGGGTACAGTGAAACCAGGCAGCGTGAAGCACAGTGGAAGGATTGCTGGGCAAAGGCCTTGGGACCTTTGAAGGTGCCTCAGCCTGGCTCGCAGGCTCCCTGAGTTCTGACACTGCTGCCTTTACAGTCTCACAGCCTCTCTTCCACCTTGCTGCAACCAAACTGAACTTCTTGTCTCCATGCTTTTACCTCCAGGCCTTGGTTCACATGGCCTTCTCCCTCCAGAATTCCCCTTTCCCCTACATCTTCATATATCCTAATCTCACCCATTCCTCCAAGCTAGTGTAAATGCCTCTTTTGCCACAAAGCTTCCTTGACCCCGCAGTGTGAATGCCCATGGTGCTCTCTTCCTCTCTTAGGGCCCTTAGCACTGCCTTCCCTGTACTCTGTTTGTGAGTCTCTCTGAGTGCCCCTGCGAGGTGGTGAGCTTCCGGAAGGCAGGATCCGAGTCTGAGTGGTCTCTGTCCCCCCCTGCTCCCCTCCCCTCCCGCCCCAGAAACACAGTGCTGCATGTGCTCAGTGGGGGCTCAGTGACTGACAGGAAGTGTGCGTTTAGTTTACAGATTCCAGCCCTGACATTCTCTTCTACTGGATACCCAGAAGCACTCAATTATATCTCATCCTAAGTCAGCAACTTTGGGTTCAGTGTCTAAGACATCTTCAGTGGCAGCATGAGTGTCCTGAGTAGGCCAGTTACAGCTGGCTTAAGTAAAAGGGATTGAGAGGATACAGAGGTGTCTCCCAGGACCCCAGGTCAGGAAGTGAAACTTGGTCCCACAGTGAGTTGGACCTAGGCCTGGGAAGGCGCCCGTGGCCCTGCTGGCCTCCCTGCATGTCCCGCTCTCCCTCTGTCCTCCGTGTGCAGGCTTTAGCACTCCTGGCAGCTGACTCCATTGCTTCCTTATTAGCACACGGAGACCTAAGTTACTACCCCAGTCCTCCAGTCCACAATGTGATCAACCAGTGACTGGCTCCCTGTTTCAGAAGACAGCGAATCCATTCAAACCGGGGCACAGGTCAGGGGTCAAACCTATGTCTAGTCAACTGTGGCAGGGAGAGTGGGGTGCTTTGACTGCAACGTGGGTGAAGGAGCCACCTGTCAGGGGCTTTTGGGGTTGACAGTTCTCAGAAAAGAGGGTGCTGTTAATTTAAATGACTTGTCATTTTCTCCAGATTAGCTTGGGGATGGGAGGGCAGGAATTATTCATTCTCATCTGAAAGCACAGGCCTCATGGATATTAATATTTGGCTTCTTCTTTGGGTGGTCTGAACCCTGGCTGCATGTTACAATAATTGGGGGAAACTAGGGCCCACTCTCAACCAGTGAAGTCAGGATATCTGGGGTGGGTCCTTGAGTCTTTAAATCCTCGAGGTGATTTTAATATGCAGCAGAGTTTAGAATCACTGAGCACCCCCTGGGGATTGGCAGCGTCATGAAATTTGTTATGGATGATGTACTTCATGAGCACACAGCCCGGGTCATTTACTCAAGGGATTGGATCAGCACATTGTTATAGGTTATTGGGAGCCTAATCTGAAGACCCTAAGAATCAATGGCTTTTAGAGCATGTGGAGTCAGTCCATGGTACCCAAACACATCTACAGATGCACTTATTAGATGTACCTGGCAGCATATAAAAATAGATTCCTGGTTTTCAGTCCTAGAGATTCTACTTCAGTTGGTTCAGTGGGGCAAGGAAATCTGTGTTTCTAATAAGCTACCGGGTTTGGGAACCAAATATCTCATTCAGTCCTGGCATTTGGGGAGCAGGGTAGCTTGATGGTGAAGAGGCTAAGCGTTGGATGGTTCACATTCAAATCCCAGCTTCATTACTGACAAACTGTGTGGACCACAAGCAAGCTTTTAACTACTCTGTACCCTTCTTCATCTGTCAGATGGGTTTAGTTCTATCTGTATGATAAATTAATTGACTCAGGAAACCTACTAAGTGTGAGTTGTTGTTATTATTATACTACTTAGCATGATGCCTGGCACATGAAAACCGTCCATGAATTGGTATCATCATCATTTTACACATATAATATAGCAGTTGAGTTTTAGATGGATTCAGAATGTGATGTAACCACCAAAACATATCATGCCATTTTAGGCAACATTAATGGAAGCATCGTATCTAAAATAAGGGGCATGATAATCCTGTTGGATTCTGTGAGGTGTTATTTTAGAAACCTCCTCATGGGATATAAGCTAACTAGAATGAGTTCATCAAGAAGGGGAGGAGGCTGTAGCATGGGGAACCACAGAAGGACCTGGGAATCTTCAGCCCAGGGAAGAGAGGCTGTCTCTGTGCGGAGAGTGTTCTTTGTGGCTCCAAAAAGCAAACCTATACACAGAGGGTGGAACTTTGGTATAAATTTTGGACTTCAAACCAGTCAGAGTTGTCAGGAACTGCTTTACGTGGTGCGTTCTCCATCCCTACAAATGATCAAAGACAGGACTGGGCAGGAGTGCTGTAAAGGGAATTTTGCTGAATGACTGCACTTGTTTCTTCCTCATACTAAAGCTTTTAGATACATTCTGAGAACAACAACAAAAAAATGGTGGGGAGAAACGGGAAAGGGAACAAACAGACCATCATCTCCCATTAATCTGCTGGTTTTGGATTGCAGGGAGTCGGGGCCGAAGCTGAGAACACAGGTGAAAGGACAGGTGGCGAGGCGGAAGCTCCTGCTGAAGGTGAAAACGGAGAGCGAAGTGGAGGCGACGCTGCATTAGGAGGTGAAAGTGAAGGAAAAGCAGAGAATGAAAGTGAAGGTGACATCCCGGCAGAAAGGAGAGGAGATGATGAAGACGAAGGTGAAATCCAGGCAGAAGGTGGGGAAGTGAAAGGTGATGAAGACGAAGGTGAATTCCAGGCAGGAGAAGGTGGGGAAGTGGAAGGTGATGAAGACGAAGGTGAAATCCAGGCAGGAGAAGGTGGGGAAGTGGAAGGTGATGAAGACGAAGGTGAAATCCAGGCAGGAGAAGGTGGGGAAGTGGAAGGTGATGAAGACGAAGGTGAAATCCAAGCAGGAGAAGGTGGGGAAGTGAAAGATGATGAAGGTGAAATACAGGCAGGAGAAGCTGGGGAAGTGGAAGGAGAAGATGGTGAAGTGGAAGGTGGTGAAGATGAAGGTGAAATCCAGGCAGGAGAAGGTGGTGAAGGTGAAACTGGAGAGCAGGAATTGAATGCTGAAATTCAAGGTGAAGCCAAAGATGACGAGGAAGGTGTGGATGGTGAAGGGGGAGGTGATGGAGGTGACAGTGAAGATGAAGAAGAGGAAGATGAAGAAGAGGAAGACGAAGAAGAGGAAGAGGAGGAAGAGGAGGAGGAAGAGGAGGAAAATGAGCAGCCTTTGTCCCTGGAATGGCCTGAGACCAGGCGGAAGCAAGCCATTTACCTCTTTCTCCTGCCCATTGTGTTCCCGCTGTGGCTGACGGTTCCCGACGTCCGGAGGCTGGTGGGTTTGCCCAGCTGTCCCCAAGTCGCCTATCCTTAGGGAAGCTCTGGGGCCTCTCTGCATGCCCACTCAGAGGAGGGAGGTGATAGGGCAAACCAGCTTGTCGGGGCTCAACCACAGAGGGTCTGGGATGGAACCTGCAGCTCTAGAGGGGACCATGCACCTAAGGGACATTCTGATGGACTTGGGAGGCCCTGGAATGTGTTTGTTTCCACCACCATAAGCAGCGTGAAATAATCTCTCCTTAAATTCTCAGTTTCTTGATTTGAATATGGGAATGATGCCACTGCACACCCTCTGTATTTCATAGCAACAAGACCTAGGGTTATAAATGCTATTTCTACCCTGTATTCCTGTTTATAGGGAAAGGTCTGACTAACGTACTCCACCCAAAGGGGAACCATATTCTGTCTCTGGGTCCAGAGAGGGGCAGAGTGGGGAAAAGTTGAAGTCAAACCAAATAGCTAGATTGGCTGGTCCTAGTGCAAGCAAATAGCTCTCTTCATTTTGTCAGTGCTGAACCCCCCGTCTCATCTCATCTAGAGTGGGCCACTAAGCCCATCCTTTTCTAGGTCCTCACTGGAGACAGAGGTCAGACATCTCCACATCATCTCCATCATTCCTCCCGCAGATCTCCTGGGGCTCTCTCAGAAGCGCCAGAGCCCTTTAGCCTCTGCAACTTATTTCTCTTCCTTTTCAAACTTTCAAACAGGAGGCTAAGAAGTTTTTTGTTATCACCTTCCTGGGATCCATCCTGTGGATAGCCATGTTCTCATACCTCATGGTTTGGTGGGCTCACCAGGTGAGTGTGGGGCAGGAACTAAATCCTGCATCCGTGGGCCAAAAGGACTTTTTTCCTTCTGGGTGAATTTCTGGCGCCCAGGGAATGGCGAGCACCAAGTGAATTTGTAGTTCATGTATTGTTTGTAAAGGCTTAAAAGTAGACTTTATAGTCCAAGGGATGCAGTACTTTTCAAGCAGGGCTCTTCTGTCCTCTGTTCACACTGCCATCTGACAGAAGGCCCTTCTCAACCTGATCCAGCTGACCATTCCTTATTAGCCTTATTCCCTGCTTTCTGTCCTGCCTTGGCCACTTCTCTCCACCTGGTAAGACCGTACACACTTAAGAGCAAGCTCAGTTTTGCCTCCATCCTGGCATTAATTAGTGTTCTTGAGTGTGCATGGCTTTTCTCCTCTACCTGGAATACTGCACTCAGCGCAGTTTTATCACTGTTTACATGCTTTTCTCTTTTCTTCCCAGCTGTTAGTTTTGCATGACCCCTACCTCACTCAGGCCAAGGGAACATTAACTCTGAGCAAGGTGATGGTTTTGCACAAAATAGTGTATGGTTGGTGCTTCAAAGAGTAGGGTCAGTGTTGCACTGTCCATACTTCTGCCTCCAGCCTCTAAAAAGTTCCTGGCACATGGCAGGTGTCTGTGGGTCTGGAAATGGAAACATACATGAACAGGCCTTTGGAGGAGCAGTTCTTCTGGGAAGGTAGAGTTGTTATGGTTGGAATAACAGTAAGTGGTAATCATAGATGGACTTCAGTCAGGTTAGAAAAGAGCATCATCATCCTCTGAAGCCTTGAGCAGAGGCCCTGTTCTTTCTCTCCATGGCCCATCTCCCCAGCTGTTAGTTTTGCATGACCCTACCTCACTCAGGCCAAAGGAACATTAACTCTGAGGAAGGTGATGGTTTTGCACAAAGTAGTATATGGTTGGCACTTCAAAGAGCCTCAGATTTTTCACCTGCTGTTGCCATGGTTTCTCTATTTACCAGGTTGGCGAAACAATAGGGATTTCTGAAGAGATCATGGGTTTGACGATCCTAGCAGCAGGCACATCAATTCCTGACCTCATCACCAGTGTGATTGTCGCTCGGAAAGGCCTGGGTGACATGGCTGTGTCAAGCTCCGTGGGCAGTAACATATTTGATATCACCGTGGGGTGAGTGGCAGACTGGCTTTTCTAAGGCATATCATGGCTGGAAAACACTGTGTTGGCTCTGTCCATTCATTATACATGGAATAAAATGGCGTTTGTTATTAGTTTCCACAAGGTAACAAAGTATCCTCCTTTCATTCATCACAGCCAGAAGGATAATAGAACTAAAATGCTGCCTGAAATCTGACTGGAATTTATGGATAAATTGAAAACTGAAGTCCATTAAATTCCATTACCACATACAGTCAAATGCTTGGCTCACTGACCCCCAAGGTGGTGGAGGTGGGGTTGGAAGGAGCAATGACTTCCTGTCTTACTTCCTGGTACTCCTGCTCCTTTGCATTTGGACTCCTGCCTGCTCAGAGGTTCTAAAAAGCATTTTGTATAAACAAGTAAATGTTGCGTCTTCCTGTAGGGATTTGCCTACTGGCTCCTCTCAGCTCTGTAGCAGCACCACGCCTGTTTTCACTTCCCCAGTCACCTTCAGGATTTGGGTGTGGCTGTGATTTTTTTCATTTGAATTTGTTTGTGTGTGTGTTTGCAGGGTGGAGCAGGTTAAAGGGCTGAGGAGAGCCCGAACCACTAACAAGTGTCAGGAAATGTCCCGAGCTAGGCCTTATCGTAAGGATTTAGAGGTTTAGATTAGTCATACAGAAGCCACAAAGTATGAAGAAAACAACTCAGACCCAGAAAACCTGTTTTAATCTAGGCTTTCCAGTTACTATCTGTGAGTAATGGGTACATAATTTTCATTTCCCTGGACCTGAGTTTTCTATGGCACCCCACTCCAGTACCCCTGCCTGGAAAACCCCATGGACGGAGGAGCCTGATAGGCTACAGTCCATGGGGTCACAGAGTCAGACGACTGAGCGACTTCACTTTCGTTTTCTAACCTTTGACATGAATATTTTGTTTCTTACGTTTGTGTAAAAATGCGTGCTTTGTAAATTGTGCAGTACTGTTGTGTACATGGGGCTGTTATCAACATAAAGAACACTCACACTGTCTCTTCTGTCTTGCAGCCTGCCCCTTCCTTGGATGCTTTTCTCTCTCATCAATGGATTGCAGCCTGTTGCTGTCAGTAGCAATGGCTTGTTCTGTGCAATTGTTTTGCTTTTTCTCATGCTCCTGTTTGTGATCTCGTCAATTGCATTATGCAAGTGGAGAATGAACAAGATCCTGGGCTTCACCATGTTCCTCCTGTACTTTGTATTCCTGATAATCAGTGTGATGCTGGAAGATCGAATCATATCCTGCCCTGTATCTGTCTGAGTCAGAGTCACTATTGCTCAAAATGGACATGGATCAGAAACCCATGCCAGAAGTTACTGCACCTCTCGTCACATTAAAGAAAGAATGAACCTGATCTGGGAGAGGGAAGTGAGTGGCCAAGAACCTCTGATGTGGGTGTGATGGGGGCTGAAGTTTATCCTTGGAAGCACCTGCAGTTCATTGCGGATTAGGACTCTGGAGGGGTGGTGTTCCTACCACCCCTTCACGGAGGCCAAGAAGGGCCTGAGTCAGAGGCTTTTCTAAAATGAGATAACTGGGAGTGAGGGTTGGGACAGGCATCACAGCAGTAAGACAAGCACCCGCGTGACAGTTCCCTGATTATTCCTGAAGGGCTGCTGATCCAAGACAGGCAGGTGTGGTCTCGCCCTCCTGGCCCTTGCCCCCAGCACAGGCTGCAATTTGCTGTCTCCTCTTGTACTGTTCAAAGTGTGTGCTTCTATCAGGGTTGTACTCCTTACAGTTTAGTTACTGGTGAGTTTAAGGGGACGAAATCTATAGATTAAAAAAAGTATAACAAGAATCAGTTACCATTACACATCGTAGTCCAGTAAAATGTGTATCAATGTTTTACAGCTTTTTCAAAGGAGGACATTTGCTCTCATTGTTGGATTTCTGCTTACTTTCTAAAGTAAGCAGCCCAAGAAATTATAATTTGCCGTTCAGTTGGAAGGTGTGGCTATTAGGGGAGGAAAACTATTCTGAGGGCCATTTAAAAATACGTACTTACCCAAGTTTGTGTGGTCTCCATCAGGTGGGCACCTTGAGCAATCAGACATTCTAACAAAGCTGTCCTGGCTGGGCTCCACCCTCTCATATTCTCACCTAACACGGGAGCTGTACCAGTGAGGGAGGAACAAAGTAATTTTTAAAAAGAGTCTAAAGTCAGTATACCCAAATCTGGTTTACAAAGCAAGAGATCCAGTGGGGCAATGCTATTTTTGTATGTCATCTGAGACAGGATTATAAAGCAGGAAGATTGATTTCTTGTGTGGATTACAAGTGGATATTAAGGCGATTACAAAGGAGAAACGCTTAACACAGTGCCAAGATGGAGAGGAAAAAAAGTGTTACTATCTTCAAGGTAGCTAGTGCAAAGGACACCTGTGTTTTTAAAAAATTGTGCGGTTAAACATTTCACGTGGAAGCTGAAATGCTTGTATATTAAATATTGCTGCTTGCTGCCTTTTACTGGCATCAAGTCAAGGGGCACATTAAAAATGAAACAGTGCTATGCCACCGGTTATGAAGCAGGAGGAGCTCAGGTGAACGCAGTTTATGACAGTAAATACGGCTTTAATTACAAACATGAGAGGATTCACCGAAGACTAGAAGATAGCTGGACAGATGCGAAATGGGAAAAAACTGAACATTTTGGTGTTGAAGGGCTGTTTTCAAAGTACTTTAGTCCCTAATCCATCTTCTAAGATGGGCTGGTTAATTTAATTCATGGCCTCACTACTCCCAAGATCCACGTTGTTTGGAAATGGAAATGACTTTTACTAAATTTCAATAAATTGTGAGTCCCAATGATCTTTTATTTTACAAAAATGGATGTGTTCATGGCTCCAGAAAAGACTGATGAATACAGGATCGTATTCAAATTCCACATTCTTAAATTGGTCATCTCACTCCTAACGCTGCCACACTGCCTGGTCTCCATACGCTGTGGCCTAGGAGCGAGACAGGGCAGTGGCCACGGAAGGGAGCTCCCGGTGCCAGCACCCTGGGCCGCAGCCTGGTCTCTGCCCCCAGTCTCAGCCAGCCTCAGGGATGGCTCCTCCTCACAAACAGCCTGGGAGCCGATGATCTTCCCCAGTACAACTGAGTGAGGAGTGATGGACAGTGAAACGTTCTGTAATGAGAAAGTGCTGGACCACCAGTTAATGATTAAAATCAACTAATAATCGAATATCCTTTTCCTGATCAGTTTGCTAAGTTTCTGGCATTTATCTTTGCTGAGAAAGGAAGTTCTGACTTCACACTCTGAAGAAAAGGGTTAAGACATAAAGTGAAAGTTGTGTCTTGATGGATGAGCACCTGGTGAGGAGGAGGAGGAGATTGCAAGGAGATGGAAAACTTGTATAACTTTTAAAAGATCAATTTGTTACACTTGAAATTAAGATTATTGTCATACATTACAAATCGATAATTTATTAAAATTGTACTCATTTAGAGGTTAAGTACCATCTTAAAATGTCAAGATAATGGTTAGATGGTCCTTTCATTTGATGGGTAAAATGAGCTATGTAGCTAGTTATATTCAGCCTGGAAAGTCAGACCTGTCATACATGAGTATCTAAATTGGGAGAAAGTGGCTGAATAGATGATTTCTCCTTCATCCCTGTTGAGGTTGCATTTCCTTGATGGCCCTGGTAACAGGTTTGGGCCATATTTATAAAAATGTAAAACTCCTCCTAATTTAATGGGTAAGATTCTGTATAGTGACAAAAAAAAGGATATATTCCAAATGTTTTAAAATTAGTATATTTTTGAACAGTTACTATACATTTTGAACATTATATTCTCATATAGATCTGAAAATGTTTCTATCAAATTAGAAGCATGGCCTTTTATGATACTATAAAGTATCATAAAAATTCTATATCCCAATTACTGTTTAAAGATTGAGTACCAAAAGAGGCAAGAATTTGAATTTAGTATTTAAGACATAGCTTGGTAGATGCATTTGTAAAACAAGTTGGCCTTATGGCTCACAGAATATCCTTAGCTCTGGCCCCCTTTTTGTAGGAAAGTCCCGCTGCAGATGCAGCTTGCAGTGTACTTTTGGCCTGGTTACCATGAAAAGTATGAGATGAGGATGAGATGAGAGAGGATGAGACGGTTGGATGGCATCACAGACTCCACGGACACAAGTTTGAGCAAGCTCTGGGAGTTGGTGATGGACAGGCGAGCCTGGCGTGCTGCAGTCTATGGGGTCACAAAGAGTCAGACACGACTGAGCGACTGAACTGAACTGACCATGAAAAGTACAAAGAGAGGGCCCATGATCAGGGTTGCCCATCCCTGTGGAGTCACTAGAGCCAAGCAGGACACCCTGGCCTAAGGCTGTCCTCAGGGCCTTCTGGGATGAGCCGGTCAATATGGAGAATTTCATTTACAGAAAATTCCATCAGTTGCTCCAGTGGTTTTATCACAGTACTGTGTTTGAAGAGAAAATCTTTAAATGCAAAAGGAAAGAGCCATCCAAATGAATAGCAACTGTGGAAAGGCTACAGTAACTTTATCTGAAAAGTCTGTTACCATCTCACACATGCACATGGACTTTTTGAGTCAGACAGAAATTGCCATATTAATTTGTGCAATACTAACTTTGTAAATAATAATTAAGCCGGCAAATGTACTTACTCTTCAGAGAAAGAAGGTAGTATGAAGGGGTAAGAAGATACCAAGCACTGAGGATATTAAGGTAAACTGACCTGCAGGCACCAGAGAATTCAATTCTGAAATAAAACTTAGACATATCTTAACAGGAAGGGCAGAGCATGCTAAGACTAGCACAAAGGCAGACCAAGGACCTCAACGAGGCAGCCTTTCCCTTCCTGCTCAGTGATACAGTGCCTAACAGCAGCTTCCAAGTTCCAGTGAGAGAAAAATAAAGCTGGGCTACTGCACATTATCACACAACTGGTTACTTTCTTACCATGTACTTACAAAATATGTAGAAGTACAATATAACTTATATATGTAGCACTGGCTAGTTGCACTAAAGTATCATTAATCACCAGCATAAAAGAAAAAAGCTTATCACTTAAAATTCTGAACCAGCATTTTCAGGGGCTGTTTCTCCACGTACAAAAATGGAAAGATTTTATTAGAAAACCTTATAATAAATAAGCTAGTGGCTTTAGGATTTTAAAGCAAAAAATCTCCCCCCTCCGCCCCGCAATTAGAAAAAAAATCAGAATACTGTATAACTCCCTTTCAAGAGGAAAAAACTGAATATTCAAATATGATATACAAATGTGTGACATTCAAAACACAATGGAAGGAAGTAGTAAGTAGTAAACAAGTTATACCAGGACACGGCATGATTTATTTTCAACTAGTAAACATATAAACAAAACTAGGAGAAAATAAAAGATAATGTAGTAAAAGGGTATTTCTTTCCAACGTGATTGACCATAATTCTCTACAATGTATGGTCAACAGAGAGAAAACTGAAGAAATGTTTGTATGGAGTTATTTTAAAGGATAATCTACATATTTTCTTTTGATCAGGATTTACCACTTTCTATTCATGTTTTAGGTTTTGAGAGAGTAAATCTGTACAAATAATATTCCCTGGGGATTAAAAACGGGGGGAATAGAACCCAACCAAAAGCAGAAACAAAACTTGGTGTCGGGGGTGGGGGTGGGGGGGAATTACATTCACTTTTCCAGATGAGTCTGAATCATCAAGAATGGGCTTTACCTTACTTTTTTTGGTTAGATATTTGAAATCAATAAACTGCTATTCATATATATATTGCTTGTGTTAAAGACAAGGTAATCAATAGTGAAAACTGTTCTTATACAAAACAAAACAGTAACAGCAAAACAGACTAGAACCCTAGAATTCTGTTTGGATGGATGCTTGTCACCAATGCCAAAAGCCTCACCTATCAAATGTTTCTCTCATTGAATAATTTTCAAATGATTATGATTCTGAGACCGTAAGACTGAATTAGATTGTGAGTGTGGACCTAAATAGTAAAGAAGGATAAGACAAGAGTGATATTTACAAAGGAGAAGCAGATACATGTGCATAGCACCAGATTTTTCAAGTAAGCAAGTTCAGCCCCAAACTAACTGAAGTAAATTTTACATTTTTAAGTTTTCCCCATTATTTCCCAGAGTAGAAAGCTGTGAAATGTTTCAGCTTGGTGTTATTCACCAATGGGGTTTACACAAAAGTGTTTTTTCTACAGCTGAATGGTTCTGAGTCTCAGGATTGTAAGATATCTCCAAGTCCGAATGTTCTGAACCCTACCGGCTTTGACACATCTAATTTAGGACCATTCATTTTTTCCTTCTTTGACATTGGCTAGAGAATTCCTTCATTATGACAATGTACAAACACATACTACATGAACATTAAAATATATAATTCTAACAGCTAAAGGATACCTTTTTTTAATCAGAAATTATTGAAAGAAAGTGATCTTAGAAATGATGGGACTACAAGAATTTTTTACGATTCTATTTAATACCCATGGTACTTAAACATTCAATTTACTGTCTTATTTCTGGATATTTTAGATTTAGATTTCATAAACCAGATTCAGAAGGCTTATTAAAAAAGCCAAGTTCCTCAATATGGGAAATTCTATCTGGCTGTCCTTTTAGTGAGTTATTATTTTTCTACCTTTGAAAAAATATTTTGAATATTTATATATAATATATATAAACAATACTCCAGTAGGTCATATTCCAGATAAATATACTATAATTTGCACCATACCCAATATTTTAGATATTAAAATAAAGGTAAAATTTGGGATAAACTGACATATTCCCCAACATAAATGTTCATGTAGAATATTAAAATTTAAATTGATATTTGGCTGTGTAAGCTATTTCCCCTATGTATGGTATGCATCTAGTAGCAGTAGAGAAAATTCTGGAACCATGGTATACTGAACCTGATTTTGCAGAAGCAGACTTAGAACCTCTCTGGCTTTCCTCCCACAAGGCTCAGTGAGTCCGTCTGGGCGATGCGCGCCCTGCCATGCCTCACCCACTGCAGTCAGGCTCAGGAGTTCTAACGTGCGATCCTGGGACAACACTGACGTTAGCACTGACATTTTGGAATCATTCTTCCAAGTAATAAAAAAAATATAGATATACATATAGAGATCTGCAGCTGCACTAATTACTTCACATAGCAGCAGACAAGGAAAATAAGCACTTAACTGCCTTGCTTCATAAGTTTAAGTTCATTTTGTTTGCTATATTAAGTTTAAAAATTAAAAAAATATCAACTTACTATAAACAATTTAAAATACGTATAATACAACTTCATGGTCAAAACATTTGAGCAGTCTATGAAAACAGGAGATACTCTGATCTTACATTTGTTTATGTTCCATACATGATTTTTCAATGTGCCTCTTCCAAGAGAATCCATTAAACAGCTGTCTTATTTTATGGGGACTAATTTTGTTTAGGGATTTTTTTTTTTTTTATCACAAAAGTACTTAATTGTTACTGGAGAAGAAGAAGAAAAGAAATGAGACATAAAGTGGCTCTCTCCCACTTGTCACTATTTTCTTCTTAAGACACTCTGTACATAAGCTATCTGAACCTCCTGAAACATCTTACAAATGTGTTTTCAAAAATCAAAGAAAAAAGTTTAGAGTCTAAAAGTGTTGTTTTATACACTGACTATACAATACATATTGAAAGTATACACACATATCTTAAAGATAAGGTTCTCCAAAGGTCTTCCGGCATTCCATCACCCCTGTGCTTGGCGGCCTGTCGCAGTTGTGGGTGCTCTTGACTTGACTGGGTGTGAGACGATCATATGCCATCTTATATTCTTTATCAAATGCATCTGTAAAAAGTCACCAAGAAAGGCACACAGAAATTTATATTTGATATTATCAGCAATCAAGTTTTGGTAATACTACAGAACCACAAAATTAGGAGCCAAGAAGGAATGTCTAGGTCATTTCTGCCAACTAAGGGACCACAGAATTTCAGAGCTGGAACGGGGAACCTAAGAGTCCACAGCACTTTTTTTTTTTTTTTAAGTTGACAGTTTTGGAGTTAGGTTGCACAGACCAGTGAAATGTAAAGTACTAAGACATCAACTGTTTAAAATTCTTCTTTCCCAACGTAAAAAAATGTGGTGAAATACATATAAAGTTTAGCATCCTAACCATTTCTGGGTGCCCAGTCTGTGGTATTACATACATTCATAACGTGCAATCATCGCCATCCATTTCCATACCTCTCTTCATCTTGTGAAACTGAAATCTATGCCCTTTAAACCAGCCGTCCCCAACCTTTTTGGCACCAGGGACCGGTTTCGTGGAAGACAATTTCTCCACGAACTGGAGTGAGGGATGGTTTCGGGGTGACTCAAGCATATTACAGGTATTGTGCACTTTATTATTATTACATCGGCCTCACCTCAGATCATCAGACATTCAATCTTGGAGGTTGGGGACCCCTGCATTAAATAATAATACCCTTTTCCTCTCCCCCCAGCTCCTGTCAACTACCATTCTACTTCTGTCTCTATGATTTTGACTTCTTTAAGTTCTTAAGTACTTCTTAAGTTGAATCATACAGCATTTGTATTTTTATGACTGGCATATTCCACTTAATGTCTTCAAGTTTCACTTATGTTGTAGCATGTCAGAATTTCCTTATTATTCTTAAGGCTGAATAATAATTCACTATGTATATATCCCATTCTGCTTATCTACTCATCCTTCAATGGATACTTGGGTTGTTGCTTCCACATTTCAGCTATTTTGAATAAAACTGCTATAAACACGTGAGTACTAATATATCTTTGAGACCCTGCCTTCAATTCTTCAGGGTATATACCCAGAAATGAAACTGTTGGATAATGTGGAAATTCTGTATTTAATTTTTTAAGGAAAATGCCATACTGTTTTCGACAGCAGCTGTACCATTTTATATCACAATTAACAATGCACAAGTGTTCCAATTTTTCCATATTCTTACAAACACTTGTTTTTCTGGGGTTTTTGACAGTAGCTATTCTATCTAATGGTGTGAGATGGTATCTCATTGTAGTTTTGATTTGCATTTCCTTATCAGTGATGTTAAGCATCTTTGCCATCCATGTATCTTCTTTGGATAAATGTCTATTCAAGCTCTTTGCCCATTTTGCAATGGCTTGTTTTTTTGTGGTTGAGTTTTAGGAATTCTTTACATATTCTTGATATTAATCTCTTCTCAGATATATGATTTGTAAGTATTTTCCCCCCATCCTATGGGATGTCTTTTTACACAGTTGATACCACTTTTGATGCACAGAAATCTTTAGTTTTCACAATGCCCTATTTGTCTGACCTTTTGTTGCCTGTGCCTTGGGTGTCATATCCAAGAAATCTGACAAATCTATGTCATGAAGCTTTTGTCGTATGCTTTCTTCTGATTGTTTTAGGACTCACATTTAGATATTCAATCCTTTTTGAGTTAATTTTTGTATAAGGGTCCAAACTGATTCTTTTGCAAGTGGATATCCTGTTTTTCCAGAACAATTTATTGAAAAGAGTCATTTTCCCACAGAAGTGTCTTGGCATTCTTGTCAAAAATCATCTTTACCATAAATGTGAGGGTTTATTTCTGAGCTTTCTATCCTATCCCATTTGCCTATGTATCTGTCTTTATCCTGGTACCACTGTTTTGATTACTGCAGCTTTGCTGTAAGTTTTGGAATCAGTTAGTGTGAATCCTCCAGATTTGTTCTTTTTCAAGACTGTTTTGGCTATTTGGGATGCCTTGAGATTCCATAAATTTTAGGATGGGTTTTGCTATTTCTGTAAAAAATACTACTGGTGACTGTATTAAATCTGTAGACTGCTTTAGTAGTACTGATATATTAAGAATATTAGTCTTCTAATTTATGAACATGGGGTGGGTTTCCATTCATATATGTGAGTTTTAATTTGAGAAATGTTTGTAATTTTCATGGTACAAGTCTTTCACAACTTCCTAAGCATTTTATTCTTTTTGATGCTACTGTAAATGGACTGCTCTCTTAATTTTATTTTTGTATTATTCATTGCTATAGAAATTAAGCTAATTTTTGTATTTTGATCTTATATCCTATAAACTTGCTGAATTTATTTTTTATTAACTCTAATACTTTGGGGGTTTTGTTTTGTTCTGTTTCAATCTGGTTTGGAATCTCTAGGGTTTTCTATATACAAGATCATGTCACCTATAAACGTAGTTTAACTTCCTTGTTCCAATCTGGATGCCTCTTATTTCTTTTTCTTGCCTGGCTGTTCCAGCTACAGTGTTGAAGTGTGGAAGCGGGCATCCTTTTCTTGTTCCAGATCTTAAAGGGAAGACTGTTTTTTATCATTGAATATGGTGTTAACTCTGGGTTTTTCATAAATGCCCTTTATCAGGTTGAAGATATTCCCTTCTGTTTCTAGCTTTTCTAGTTTGTTGAATTCTGTCAAATGTTTTTTTCTGTGTCTACTGAGATACCATGTGGTTCTGTCTGTATTCTATTAATATGGTATTACATTAATGTAGTTTTTTTTTTTTTATTCTGAACCAACACTGCATCCTTGGGATATATCCCTCTTTGTCATGGCATACGATCCTTTCTATACATTGCTGGATTTGGTTTACTAGTATTTTGTTGAGAATTTCTGTATCTATATTAATAAGGGATATTGTTCTTCAGTTTTTTTTTTTTTTTCCCTTGTGACATCTTTGTCTGGGCTTGGTTCAGTTCAGTTCAGTTCAGTTCAGTCGCTCAGTCGTGTCCGACTCTTTGCAACCCCCATGGACTGCAGCAATGCCAGGCTTCCCTGTCCATCACCAACTCCCAGAGCTTGCTCAAACTCGTGTCCATCAAGTCAGTGATGCTATCCAACTATCTCATCTTCTGTTGTCCCCTTCTCCTCCTGCCTGCAATCTTTCTCAGCATCAGGGTCTTTTCCAATGAGTCAGTTCTTTGCATCAGGTGGGTAAAGTATTGGAGCTTCAGCATAAGCCCTTCCAATGAATACTCAGGACTGATTTCCTTAAGGATTGACTGGTTGGACTTCCTTGCAGTCCAAGGGACTCTCAAGAGTCTTCTCCAACACCACGGTTCAAAAGCATCATTCTTTGGTGCTGAGCTTTCTTTATGGTCCAACTCTTACATCCATCCATGACTAGTGGAAAAACCATAGCTTTGACTAGATGGACCTGCGTTGGCTAAGTAACGTCTCTGCTTTTTAATATGCTGTCTTATGTTGGTCATAGCTTTTCTTCCAAGGAGCAAGTGTCTTTTAATTTCATGGCTGCTGTCACCATCTGCAGTGATTTTGGCCTAATGCATAGAATGAGTTAGGAAGCACTTCTTTTTCTTCTACTTTTTTTGTCAGAGTTTATGAAGGATTAGTGTCTTAGTCTGGGCTGCTATAACAGAATACCATAGACTGGGTGGCTTAAATGATGAACAGTTATTCAAGGTGCCAGCAGATGCGGTGTCTGGTGAGAGTACTCTTCCTGGTTTGCAGATGGGTGTCTTCTAATATCCTCCCGTTGCTGAGAGAGAGAGGGATAGTTCTCTTCTTTTCTCTGGCTGGCTTGTGGGATCTTAGTTCCCTGACCAAGGGTTGAATCCAGGCTGCAGCAGTGAAAGTGCTGAGTCCTAACCACTGGACTGTGGTTAGGAAGTTCTCTCTTCTTTTTCTTATAAGGATACTATCCCATCCTGGAGGCTCCAACCTCCTGATGTAATTACTTTCCAAAAACCATCACAGGGCTTCAATATATATGAATTTTGGGGAGGGGGACACAAATATGCCATCTATAACAAACAGTGTTAATTCTTCTTTAAACATTTGGTAGAATTCACCATCTGGTCCTGTGGGAGAAGATTTTTGTATACTAACCCAATCTATTTACTTGTAACAGGTCTATTAAGATTTTCTAATCTTCAGTCAGTTTTATAGTTTATGTCTTTCTAGGAACTTGCTTGTCTCTTTTAGGTTATCTAATTTGTTGGTATATCATTATTTATTATAATTCTTTTTATTTCTGTAAGGTCAGTAGGAATTATCCCCCCTTTATTCCTGATTTCAGTAATTTGAATCTTCTTTTTCTTAGTCTAGCTTAAAGATTTTTCAGTTTTGTTGATCTTTTGTTTTTTGGGGGGCTGCACTGGGAGGTGCGGCATGTGGGATCCTAGTTCCCCAACCAGCGATTCGACCTGTGCCCACCGCCTCGGCAGCGTGGGGTCTTAACCACTGGACTGTCTGGGAAGTCCCTATTGGTCTTTTTACAGAACAAACTTTTGATTTCAATCAGTTTTTCTATTAAAAAAATCTCCCCCCCCTTTTTTCTCTAATTTATTTATTTCCACAAATATTTATTTCCTTCTCTCTGCTTGCTTTGGGTTTAGGTTGCTCTTCTTTTTCTAGTTTCTTAAGGTAGAAACTGCTTTTAATGAATCTCAAAGTTTTGGTATATTGTATTTTATTTTCATTTATCTCGAAAGTATTGTCTCATGACTTTTTGGACCAATTTGTTATTTAGGAGTGTGTTGTTTAATTTCCATAAACTTGTGAATTTCCTGTTTTCCTTCTATTATTGATTTCTCTTTTCCTTGTAGTGTGGTTAGAGAATATACCTTGTATGATTTCCAAGTTTTTAAAATGTATTGGAGACTTACTTTCTGACTTAGCGTTTGGTTTCTCTTGGACAATGTTCCACGCGCAGTGGAGAGAGTACTGGACAATGTTCCACGCGCAGTGGAGAGAGTACTGGACAATGTTCAGTGGAGAGTACTGGACAATGTTCCACGCGCAGTGGAGAGAGTACTGGACAATGTTCCACGCGCAGTGGAGAGAGTACTGGACAATGTTCCACGTGCAGTGGAGAGAGTACTGGACCGTGTTCCATGCGCAGTGGAGAGAGTACTGGACAATGTTCCACGCGCAGTGGAGAGAGTACTGGACAATGTTCCACGCGCAGTGGAGAGAGTACTGGACAATGTTCCACGCGCAGTGGAGAGAGTACTGGACAATGTTCCACGTGCAGTGGAGAGAGTACTGGACCGTGTTCCATGCGCAGTGGAGAGAGTACTGGACAATGTTCCATGCGCAGTGGAGAGTGTGTGTTTTGCGTTGGCTGGCGCATTCTGTAGGTATTCCTAGGCCTAGCTGGTTCACAGTGCAGTTCGAGTCTTCTGTTTCCTTCTGATCTACTGCCTGGTTGTTCTACCCATTACTGAAATATCCAACTATTAATATTTTGGCTGAATGTCTATTTCTCCTTCCAGTTCTGCGGGTTTTTACTTCATGTATTTGAGGGCTCTGTTGTTAGCAGCATATATAATTCTTATAAATAATTAATAATTCTTGGTGGATTGTTTCATCATTACAAAATGTCCTTCTTTGACTCTAAATTCTACTTTGTCTGATTCTACTTTGTCTAGCCTCCTTGTTAATATTACTTGCATGGAGTATCTTTTTCGATCCTTTTAAAAACTTTCTATTTGTGTCTCTGACTCTAAAGAAGCCAAGCACAATTGAGAGATGATGATCAACCAAAAATGTTTGAGACCTCCTAAAATACATACTTAGCTATCTTATATCTTTTCTGAAACAAGCTTAATGCCATTAGTGATATGACACAATAGTTAAAAGCATAGGACTGGAAATTAAGACTGCTTGGTTCAAATATGGCTCTGTTATTGTTGTGAAACCCAAGTTCAAGTTACTTAACCTCCTGAATCCTCAGCTGCCTCAATAATAATATGGAAATGATAATAGTACCTACCCCATAAGACTTTTGAGAATTATATGAGATATAGTGTGGAAGGTACTTGCTACAATGTAAAGCACATAATAAGCCCTCAAAAAATGTTAGCTTTCATTATTTATCATTGTTACTACCAACATGACCAAAATATCAAATTATCTTTTACATTATATTAAAAGAGAAAGCATTCTAATATATTAAATATAATCTTATATTAAACTAATTAATACTACCAGTATAAAAACATTTTGAAAACTATACCATGGTATATAAGTATTATATGTTTTATATTATGCTGAATTACCTATATCAATGTTTTCTCTTCCCAGTGCCACCAGTGAGAGAAATAGTATTTCTCTATATAAACTCCTAGGGGAGAAAAGGAATGGAGAAGATAGATATTACTATTCATACATCTGTATATATCTATAAAAATTTTTATGTTAATATAAGCATGAGATATTCTAACAAGTCACCAAACAATATGAATCTGCTTAGAGGAACAATATATTCACTTAAGAGAATGACTTACCTCTGTCTTTTAAAATGAGGACATTTATTCAGTGTGTCTAAAATCTGACTCATTGGTCCATAGACATCATTCATTTTAATGCTTTTTACCATATTTTTCAACAGTTCCTGGTTAAATGAATTATCACCTTTTTGCAATAAATGGACCATTGGATACTTTTGGGCTGTAAAAGAACAAAAGAGCAGATGAACAAAAGTGTTCTGTGTATAAAGCAGAATGTAATTAAGCAGCAACTGATAGCTATTTAAAAAGCTACGAAGCGGTAAAAATAAGGGCAATAGATAAAAGAACTGAAATCTAAGAATGAAGAAAGCAAAGAAAAAAAGGAAGAAATAAGACAAACAATGATAAAAATAAGCTTTTTGTGGTCTCAAATACACAGCAACTAAAAATACTATTTTCCATAATACAGCCCCTGGAAGGAATTTTACATCAGCAGCCTGGGATGGAAACAAAAAAACAGGTAAAAAGAACAGGGACAAGCGATGTGCTAAAAATGGAACTCTACAAAATATAACCCCTCCACCACATACAGAGCATCACTCAAAAAACGAAAACCCCTTGACTTCCATAGTAGATAACACTAAAAACATCAAGCTTAACACTCACTCTCAAACAAAAGAGTACGATTTTGACCTGTAAGACAAAAAGTAGTATAATAAAAGTCAGTTACACATTAGTTTAGGCTATTTAAAGCAAGTAGAGAGTACTCTTACATGAAGGAAACGGGCATTCTATGACAGCACTTACTGTGCGCATTCCAGAGGATGTACAAGGGCTGTCCTGGATCCTGATGTAATTTCATATTGTCCCACAACATCTGTATTAAAACATATTTACTGTCTTCAGACATACAGTGGCGAGGAATCTGGGTTGAAGAATAAAAAAATACTCATTAATGATCCTTACATGATAATGTTTTGTAAATATTTTATAAAGATCCTTAAAAATATTTTTTAGGATGTATGGGTGCAAAAAAGAAAAGAACAGAAAAACCATTGGTTTGTATGCATTTTATAACCTACTGAAGGGAGATGACCTGAGTTGAGAAGTCAGTGGTCCCTAAAGTTGCAGATTTAACAAAGTACTAAGATCATAAAAAGTTAGTCTTGACCAGCTTTCGACTGAGGCTCCACAGAAAGATAAATCCAGAAGCCCCATTCTCCAACATTTTAAGACCCTAGCACAGATACTCTGACTGAGTTAACCTCTCAGTCACTCCTTCACTGTTTGGATTGTGCATCGAAACACATGCACAATCATAGACATGAAGTACAAGAAGAGAGAACACAAAGCTCCTAAACTGAGACACCTTGCCCTTTAGTGGCAGTGATGGCATAATGAAAAAGAAAAAAACATAAAAAAAATCCAAGTGAACATACAACAAACTACCTAAACGTTAAATGAAAATTTAGAGGAATGAAGAGGACGGTAGCTGGCACATGACTGCAATGTGAATTACAGCCGTCCTCCTAAAGCGTTAGGCTTGTTCTTGGAGGAGATGTGAGGCATGAGTGGGGCCAACTCACAAAGTCATCCTATAAGAGTCATTTACAGTTTATTCTTGAGGCTATAACAAAAAGCCAAGCCCATTTTGTGTAAACTTTTATAAGAAGTCCAAAAAACATGACTGTCTTACTGCTGAACTGCAAGAAGAGAAATTATTTACAACAATTTTATTGAATCGGATGGTTATTAAAAATATTTAGCATAAAATTACTTTTTTGTCATTAGGAACATGCAAACATTACAGTGGTGATAGCAGCACTGAATTTTAGCTAATTCTTACTCTCGTACCTTTGAATACTTGTTACAATGCTCAGAAGAAAGAATCAGTCCAGGTAAATTACTGGGTAAGTCAAGACGTCTAAAATACCACACCAGGTTCCAAAAAACAATTGGATGATGGTCCACGAAGTCTGCCACTGTTATTGCACGATCACCTTCGTTTTCCAGTAAGCTTTCAAGTTCCTTCCACACCACTAGTGGGCTAAGGTATGGAACAGTGATAGGATCTGGACTTGGGAGGTGCCATTCTAATCCTAAAGAATCCTGTTGAGTAAATAAAAACTGTAAACAGCAAATACAAGAAGATGATACTAAATCATTCTTTTACATGCCTGTCAGTGACTTCCACATAATTAGAAATGTAATTGTATAATATAACAAGATACCCTTCTTAATAAAATTGAAGCTTATGAGGCTGTTTAGTACAAGGGGAACAAAATCAAATGCAAATTATCAATATCCAAACTGTAAAAAACACCGAAACACGTACCGCAGCGCCTTGTAAGGTGGTTGGCAGGCTGCCTGTAGGAACGAGCTTCTGCCCGCCAATGTCTTCCTGGTCCAAGGTGCCATAAGTACTAACACTCCTGGCCATTGGAAATAACGGACATTTTGACATAGCTGCTTTTGATCTATCAGCAGGGATCTGAATACTTCGGGCACATGTATTTTCCAGCGGCTTAGATTTGCTTGGGCATTAAAAAAGGAAAAAAAAAAACATATCATTCTCTAGATTTACTTTATTTCATCTGACCACGTTCTCTTTAGAATCAGGGCTGCAGGTAGCAAAGTGAAACAAAGGAAAGATGTAGTCTGGCTTTGTCTTGGGAAAAAGGACACAGTTTAAAGTAGCTTAGTCATGTTAAATTTCCTTTTTATCCAGTAAATTTTAAATATAAGTCATTCATTTGTTCAAAACATTTAGTGGACAACTTATACTGAGAAACCACAGCAGGCCCAGGGATACAAGGCAGAAACAACAGGCACCTATTCCTCCAGGAGTCAGAACTAGTGGGAGACAGCCAAAGAAAGGGCCACAGCAGACCTGTGATGAAAGCACACACACACCCAGACTCGCAGTCCTGTAGTCTAAGAGTCAGGATGAGAGCAGGCTGGCAGGCCACGCCAGCCCGCCAGTCCCACGTATGCATTTTCTTCTGCATATGCAGTTTCCAGTGTGACTTCTTCTGCCCCGCCCTATCTGCTGCATTGGGCACTTCTCCAAAATGGAGATGATACTAGCCTTTGTTCTAAGCACAGATTTACTTGTATTAGGCTTACTGTATAATTCTTAGTTTGATTTTGACAGTTCATCTAACAGCTCCAAATGTTTTCTTAGCTCATTAAACATTCCTAAGTAGAAAATTAAATACTACAAAGTAGAAATATGTTAGTACTGACTTAATTCCTCAAGAGAGAGATAAGAGAAAGATGTTCATTATAAACTTCAAGTTTCTACAGAATTTTTACCTTTAAAATAATAAACATTATCATATGTGAATTATACAGCTTAAGCTCTGGGGATTCTTGAGGTATAAACTTTTAAAAATCATTTATTTACTTATGGCTACACTGGGTCTTGTTGCTGTGCGTGGGCTCTCTGGCTGTGCTGAGTGGGGCTACTCTTTGTTGTGGGCACAGGCTTCTCTGCGGTGGCTTCTGTAGTTGTGGAGCACGGGCTCTGACTGCGGGGCTCAGCAGCGGTAGTGCACGGGCTTAGCTGCCCTGTGGCATGTGGGATCTTTCTGCATCAGGGATCAAACCCGTGTCCCCTGCATTGGTAGGCAGATTCTTAACCACTGGACCACCAGGGAAGCCCATAAAGCATCAACTATTAACTGTTGAAACATTTAGATTATTAGAGAATTTCAATATTATTTTAATTAGGAATAAGAATTTAAGATAATAAATCTATTATATAGAGAGATTTAAATCTTAAAATGGTCAGCTAATTTTTCTGTCATAAATGGAAATATATATGTTGTTAACATAATAGTTCCACATAAACATAATTACCTATTCAGATCAAAACTCCCGTGAACAGAGAGAAGAGATGTGTCAAGACCAGAGGTTGATGTTGAGATGCAAGACTGCCTTGTCTGACTTGAAAAGGAGGATGGAAAATGTATATTTTCTGTAGATGGGCTTGACTTCAAAAAGTATCTGTAATGTGAAAGAAAGGAGCTTTTTGAGAAAAGAGACAATCTAGGAAACATGATCCTTAAACAAGAAGGAAAAAAAAACAAAACGTAAATCATTACCTTCCAGGTCGTCTTAAATCTCTTATCTCTATATTCAGAAAGGGCAAGAAAAGATTGCCACAAAACGGGCAGGTAGTATTGAGATTTGAGTCATCTGCTGTCCAGCCAGCCATGATTTCCTCATCGTGGACCAGACAATCGCAGGTTTTACACCGAGAGCAGCTTGAGATAAGGACCTATGGGAGAAATTAGCACTTTACAAAGTAAGCTAGTGAGTGCATAAAATTATTTCAATTAACAAGTCTATTGGAAAACTAAAATTCAGAATGATTTAGAAGTTGCAAACAAAAAAATGGATTATCATCAGTACATTATATAATACACTAACTATTTCAGCTAAGTCTATTCCAAAATTTTTGCCTGAAAGGGAAACTTGCATTTAAAGTGAGCATCTTTACCATTATGCTGCTGCTGCTAAGTCACTTCAGTCATGTCTGACTCTGTGAGACCCCAGAGATGGCAGCCCACCAGGCTCCTCCATCCATGGGATTTTCCAGGCAAGAGTACTGGAGTGGGTTGCCATTGCCTTCTCCATACCATTATAATTATGTACTATAAAATGCGCCATGATTTTATTTGGCTTCCCAGGCTGTACTAGTGGTAAAGAACCCGCCTACCAATGCAGGAGACATAAGAGATGTCAGTCCCTGGGTTGGGAAGATCCCCTGGAGGAGGAGGGTATGGCAACCCACTTCAGTATTCTTGCCTAGAGAACCCCATGGACAGAGGAGTCTGGAGGGCTACAGTCTACAGGGTTGCAAACAGTTGGACACGACTAGAGACTTAGCATAGCACACACACAAACAAACACACAATTTTATTAATGGAAAACTAAACCCAAGCATTCATTTGTTAATACACAAAATAGGTACTGGTAATTCCATGTTATAGATCTGTGCTACTCAAAGTGTGGTCACCAGAGAAGAGGTGGTCTACAAACTCTTACTGGTTTGTGATGAGCTAAGTAAAGAAACTGAGAAGAGGATCTGGGGACCTATAAAGAAACTGGTCATGCCTGAAACAGCTAAGTTGGTGTCAACAGATTTTACAAGAGTATCAGCCATGACAGATTGGAAATTAAAAACATCAACAACCAAAAAACCCCTGGTCTTTCATTACAGACAGTTTAAGAAGCATTGCTAGAGAGAAATGTAAATACTGTTGTAATTACACTAATAAAATATAGAATTCCTGAAGCCATCAGAAACTCTGTAAATTGCAACATTGGTGTTCATCATTTATTTCCAACTACATGCAAATTTATTTTCCAAATTTATGCAAATTAGTGTGAAATAGCAACACTCACAAATGTATTTGGAAGCAATTTTTGCACAAAAATTAGGGGAAAATTTTAAAGTATAAAAGTAAAACCTTTTCACTGTAAGAAAATGGGATATAGCAGCATATCCAGCAGATATATATATTATACTGATACAAAGAATGAAAAACATGATGGAAAAAGTGGACACAAATGCCAAAACCGCTCCCAGTATCCTCATCCAAAAAGTGTGCCTACAGTGAAACTACCTGAAAGTGTTTAAGAAGCGAAATAACTATTGAAAGAGGACATACATCAAACAAAGGTCAGATATAAATGCTGAAAATAAAAGGGCTATCAAAGTATGGAACTTTTCTAAACAGAAAGTCACAGACATTTTAAGTTTATTCAGGTGTAATACACATTCTGAAATTTTCAGATGCTATATATTTATCACTCTACCAGAGACTATCAATATTTAAGAAATTTTATTAAGTAACACATGAAGATATTCTTTTGATTAAAATTGTACCTCCATTGCATAGTTCTGGAAGATATTTGTATTACTCGTGTTGCAGGAAGATGCCACCTCTGATTTCCCAGGTAAGGCAAACTTGGATAAGGATCCTGTTCATTATTAAAAAACAAAGAGCAAAACCATTAAAATTAATAAGAAAGGATGTGAGAATCTCTCACTCTCATAAATTCTCTGGTAAATTATCAAACTGTCCTATTTAAAATTTAAGAAAAAACACATAAATAATGAAAAATGTTTTTCAAGTGTGCATTTGTCTTTTGCGTATACACCTAAGGAAATGTGTTTTAATTCATTACTCACTTATTTTCATTACTCACTTATTAAGCACGTTGCATGTACAGGCTAGAAGGCATACTGGTTGTTTGTAATTACTATTTTGCTGTTTCTATTCTTACATGTTTAAGATATAAGAAAGTGTTTAGTTCTAAGGTTTAAAAAGTATAAAACAGCTGATCTTATTTCAGATCATGAAAAGAATTACTGGCAACTTTCTGCCTTGTAAGGCTCTTTAAAATCTCTAAGAGTAATCTTGCTCTTAAGCACTAGGCAAGAGTTTCCAAGTATATTCTCAACAGCAAAGAGATGTGAGGAGGTATTAAAATAACAACAAAAAGTGAGAACAGTTCTGTGGTCAAGTCGATTGCTGACAGTGGCTATATCTAGTTAGGAAAACTGGAGGTAATCTATACTTTTTTCTCTGTAGTTACTACATTTTATGAATGAACACTGGTATTTTTATAAATATAAAGGTATTAAAACAAAGTAAAGGTATAAACTAGTGGTTCCAAGAAACAGAGAGGACAGGAGAACATGAAATACCCCCATGGGGATGCAATCAGCATAATCCAGACTAATGATCCAACTGCTTCAGCAAATAAATCACAAGAGGAAAAAAAGCTCTAGATCTTCGTTAGCAGAAGCCCCTGCCTCACAGAGATGCAGAGAGAGCTGAAGCCTCATATCATCCTAGATGCTTAGAAAGTTATCTGCAGTTCTTTCCTGATGGTCTTCCAACAACCTTCTGTAATTCCACCTCCCTCTGCTAAAGCTAGTTCAAAATTGCTCTCTATTAGCCTTGACTAATTCAATCATTTATGCTGGCAGTCTACCTTTTGTATCTAATCAATCTACAGCACAGAATATTCTTTTTAGCAAAGTGAATCAGGATATGAGGTTATCTTATTTAGTTCAATAAACTCTTCTTGGATGTTAGAAAAAAATAAGGGGGAGCTAATCACCTGATTATATGACAAGTGGGGGAAAATACAGGGAATGAAGAGGAGAGGGAGTTAACAGACATCAAACAATGCAACAAATAGACCCTGTCTGGGTCTCAACTTGAACAAACCATCTATAAAGAGTTTTATGAGATAGCTGTGAAAGTTTAAACTATGTATATATTTTATATATTATGTAATAACCTTGACACATTAAGAAATATGATGATATTACAATTTTGTTTAAAAAAATGTTTCACAAAAGATACATACTGTGAAAAGTGAAAGTTGCTCAGTCATGTCCAACTCTGTGACCTCATAGACTATACAGTCCATGGAATTCTCCAGGCCAGGATACTGGAGTGGGTAGCCTTTCCCTTCTCCAGGGGATTTTTCCAACCCAGGATTGAACCCAGGTCTCCTACGCTGCAGGCAGATTCTTCACTAACTGAGCTATCCTCTAAGGTCTAAAGGGCTTCCTTCCCTTGTGGCTCAGCTGGTAAAGAATCCGCCTGCAATGCGGGAGACCTGGGTTCAATCTCTGGGCTGGAAAGTTCCCCTGGAGAAGGGTAAGGCTACCCGCCCCAGTATTCTGGCCTGGAGAATTCCATGGACTGCATATAGTCCATGGGGTTGCAAAGAGTTGGACAGGACTAAGTGACTTTCACTTACATACTGTATGACTCCATAAAAATGTTGAAAAATGGCTGGCTATAGTGTTAAGATAATGCTCACCTGTGCAGGGAGTGGGGAGTGGATGTGGGCATGAGACAGGGCTCTGGGTGCTGTTATTGAACTGTTACCTTAACCTGATACTGGTTATTCAGTTGTTCTCAATTTATGACATGGACAATATTTACATACATAAAAATGCACACAGTACATGTATAACAGAGTAAATAATAAATTTCTTAAATAAACAAAGTAACTTTAATAAAAAGTTAAAAAAGACATAACATTAAAGTCCTTATGTTTTAGAAATACACGCTGAGTATTTATGAATAAAATTGTATATTGTTTGGGACTTACTTTAACATAATTCAGTGGGGCAGGAAGCAATGTTGGCAGCAGAAGACAGAGGGGACAAGATAAAAGAAGACTGGCCATTTGTTGGTAAGTGTTGAAGTTGCATGAAGGGTACATGGGAGTTTGTTGTGCTATTCCTTCTACTTTTGTGATTGCTTGAATACTTCCACAATAAAAGCTTTTTAAAATAGTAAAGGTGCAAACTTAAAAAACGTTATAGTGCGTTCATTCCTCACATCATATACCAGGATAAATTTCAAATGGATTAAATATCTAAATCAGGAGTCAAATCTACCTTTCTATGATCACAAGAATGATTTTTACATTTTAAAAGCACTGTTAAATATATATATATATATCCCACAAAACTTAAACTATTTACAATATGGCCCTTTATAGAAAAAGTCTGCTGATCCCAGAAAATGTTAGAGAGGGAACGAGAGAAGCATTGAAGAAAGTAGTGCTGAACCTAGGGGAAGGCAGAGTCTTTTCCAAAGACTCAAAACCCAGAAGTAACAGGGCAAAAACTGATACAAAACTGAAGACGTTTATGTGGGGGAAGAAAACCCCGAAATTTGACACAGTTGGAAAAAGCATCTGCCACTGATATAAAAGGCAAAGGATTAATTCCCTAACAAAAAAGAGCTATTAAAACTTAAAAAAAAGATGGTGGGGGGACTAACAAGTGAAAGTTAAATGTAGGCAAAAGACAGTTCACAGACATAGTTCCTGAATGTACAAACAGATATGCAATTTAATTTATAAAATAAATATAAGTGAATATTAACTGAAATACAAAAATCCATAAGTGTGCTAAACATATTTTCTTCACAAGGCTGCTGGGAAATAGGTATTCGTCTACACTACCTGTGGGAATACAAAATTATATACCCCTGAGGAAGGAACTTGGCAGTATCACTTCCAGGAAGAACTTGGAAGCATCTTCTAAAGCTACCTTGGCAAAAAAATAATATGGCATATGTGCATCACAGCATTATTCATAACAGTTACAGACAGCATTTAAAGTCCATCAACAGGGAAGTGGTTAAGATAAGCTGATACCGTCACACGTGATGAACACTGCGACCTTAAACATGAGAGGGGGACAGTGCTATGTGATGGTATGAAATGTTCTTCAGAACACGGTGTTAAGTGAAAAAAGCAAGTAACAGTTAATTGTTTAACAGTTATTTTACCTTTTGAGTAAGAAGACAAGGAGGTATGAAGAACACACAAACACAACACACATGCTTTTAAAGAAGTATATATTTTTTAACAAAGCAACAACGAAAGGATAAATCAAAAATGAACAAAAATGGCTGCCTCGAGGGACAAGGAGAAAACAAGCCGAAGGGATGAGGATGGAAGCCAGAGCTCTCTCCAAGCGCCTTGGTTCTCTGTTGCGTTGAGCCATGCAAATCTTTTACAAAATTAAAAATATAAAGGAGGAAAAGTAAAGGTACCATGTATCAAATGCAGGACGACAGAAGGGTTTGCACAAACCTTCTAAGGAGGCAGAGCCTTCCAGGCTTGTTCTGCTGAAATCAACTCCCTTAGTCCCTGAAGTGGCGCTGCTCTCCTGAGAAGTGGCTCCTTCCAACTCATGGCAGACATCTTCATCTGTTAAAGAGGTAGATTCAGAATCCTGGGCTCCCACTGAAGAAAGACTGGTACGGTCAGAACTTTGATCCTAAGGACATAATTGTAAGCTTAATTTCCTTCATATTTAAAGTTATTTAAAAGGTCACTTCTAAGGCAGAGGAAATGCCTAATTACTCAGATGATCAATTAATCAACATTGTAACTTCTAGGGGAAAAATAAAACCAATCAGTTTTACAAGGTCATCCTAATTTGGACAAACATGAGTTGGAGATCAATTTTTACGGCAGCATTTCTTAGATCAAAGCAGATACCTGTTAGATAACTGTTAACTTTAAGCCTTTATTGCTAATTTTCTTCCCTGCAAATCCTGGTCCAGGATGATATCACCAGAAAATTACATTTTATTCTCTTTTATTTGTTCACATTTTGTTCTTTTCCATAGCAATCCAGGTTATTATTCCTGGATCCCATGAAAGTTACTGTGTAGTCTGGGTACTGTTATAATCTCTTGGAGAATGTTGTGCTATTGTTTTAGCAGTCAACTGAGTTATATTCAGCTTGTGATTTGTGTTTTGGTTTTTGTAGGTGGGGATTTAGTACTCGGTTTAATTCTCTAAGCTTTGTCCTCCATGCTGGTCTGCAAGCATGCCATGCACGTGTAAGCTCAAGAGTGAGGCGGATACTTGTGTGGGCCATACACAGAACTAGGAATCCTTCTCTTACAGCTTCCCCTCATACTCTCCTGCCCAGAGACCCCCTTCCCTGGTTCCTCTCTCCAGGAAATATGGGGATTCTCCTGAAGTTTTAGCTGCCAGGATGCCAGGCCACGCTGTGACAGGGACCTGCTCTTGGGGCAAAAATGCATGAAAAAGAAAATGGGAAAATTTCTCCACAATCTGTTGCTTTTATTTTTCAGAATCCTTAGATAGTTGCTGTTTTGTATTTTGTCCGGAGTTTTTAGTTGTAAGTTGAGGGATGAGTTTTAGTGGCCTTATGTTAACACAGTGGAACTAAAATTTTCACCCAAAATTTTAAAGAATATTTTTGCTGGGTACAGAAAAACACGTCTGCAGCATTTTCTTTCAGTACTCTGATCAAGATGTTTTTCCAGCATCTTTTGACATCACTTTCTATTCAGAAGACAACTGTCAGTCTTCTTATTGTTGCTTTTTTTAAAGAAATTAATGCTTTGAGAAACTTACTTCCAAATTACTTTTATGTGTTTTTAAGTCCTAAAGAGCATCCAAGAAAAAAACATATACAGTTTCCATAGGAATAAGGACAAAAAATGGAGTTGAAGACTGCCCCAAATGATATTTCCTAAAGGAAAAAAATGTAATATTTAACTTTTTTTTCTTGAGGCAGGGTAAGTGAACAACATACATAATAAATAAAATTTTCTTACTTTACAAGGAGGAGGGACTATGATCCTGTTTTTGATGCATATTAAATACAAAATCCACTGTTCTGATCAAGATGAGGGGAAAAAGATCATTCTTCAACACTTCAGCTCTCATGCAATGAAACCCAAAGGTCTGTTGAATCCACCTTTTCGATTCATGTACTGCCTATACTTTCTCTTCTGAGACACATTTATGGCATAGGCATTTACGGAGCCATCCACCTTTTTCCCTTTTGTGGAGGTAAATCCCATTAACGTCATCATTTCTATTCCTCTCTCTGTTGTGCCCTCTGTCTTCCTCAGTTATCTGACGTTCTTTGCTCTTTATTTCTTTCTCCTCCTCAGCTCTTCTTTCTTTCAGTTGAGAAGGGGAAGGAGATGTGGATCTCTGTTGTCTTGGGGACCTGGAACGCCTTCTGTGTGGTCCGAGAGCAGCTTCTCCGATCTCGCTCCCAGGACCGCGACCCTTCTCGGCCCCTGCGTTTTGGCCCGGGACCGCCTAAGCTCCCTCTGTGGGGAGCGGCTGTGGCTGCGACCCATTTGGAATCCTCCTTCAGTACAAGTCGCCCCGGAAACGTATTGTTGCTCTTTTGAAGGTAATATATACCTTTTCTTTGGCTCCTTTTAAGATTTTCTTTGTATTTCATTTTCGTCTAACATTAGATGCCTATTTTGGCACTTATTCTGCCTGACATTCATGTATCTTCTAAATATGTGAGTTGACATCTTTAATCACTTTTGGAAAATTTGCGGCAATTAGCTTTTAAAATTTTCTTTCTACCCCGTTCTTTCTTCTTCTGGAACTCAATTACATCAATGTTAGGCAGTTCCACTAAACTGCACATTCTTTCCAATATTTCCCTTTTTTTTTTTTCTGTCTATACTTCCATGTGGATATTTTCTATTAACTCCCATCAAGTTCACTAATCTTTCTTCTCCTGTGTTTTGTCTGCTGTTAAATCCAACAACTGTATTCTTAATTTCGCATCTTTTTCACTTCTAGAATTTACACTGGTTCTTTTCAATAGATGATTATCTGGGGAAATTTTCCATCTTTCTAGCTTTTTTTTTTAACCCTTTCCTCTATTTTCTTGGACATATTGCAATTACTTCCAAGTATTTTGCTAATTCAAATATTTAGATCACCTGAAGGTCTATTTCCTCCACCATCTGTTTTTCCTGTTTTTAGTTATGGGCCTTGTCTCTCAGTATGGCTGTTTTTTCTTTTGGCTGCACTGGGTCTTCATTATGGCGCGTGGGCTTCTCTTGCTGTGCAGCGCAGATCTAGAGTATGTAGATTCTACTCACAGCACACAGGCTAAGTTGCTCTGTGGCATGGGGGATCTTAGTTTCTCAACTAGGAATTGAACCCATGTCCCCTACATTGGAAGGCAGAACCACTGGATCACCAGGGAAGTCTGTCAGTATAGCTATTTGTAATTGAATTTTAGAATATAAAAACTTCATAGAAAAAACTGTAACTCCAGTTAATGTTCTGTTCCTCTGGAAAGGACACACTTTTTCCTGTTAAAGCAAAGGCTGATTGGTTCGATCTAATCACAGACTGAGCTGAGTCCAGCACAGGCTGCAGTTTTGGTCAAGTACAGTCTACCTTTGGTTTGCTCGTGTTCCTAAGGCATAGCTCTGCAGGAATTTGAACTAAGGGCCTGGTGTGTGTACCAAAGATTCCCTGCCTCCACTCCCCTCAGCTCACAGCAGTTACATTATTGTATTCCCAGCACCATAAAATTGCCGAGAACTTTGTTTTATTAGAGACTTATTGCTTACCTTTTCATATTCCTGTTTCATGCATTATTTGGAAAATATCTTGAAAGAAAAAAAACTTGTGTATCTGAGGACTCTCAAATTTGTCAAAGGGACAAATATTTTTGTCTCTCCAGTTCCACAAGATCCCCAAAGTCCTGCTGGCCCCCTCACCTCTCCACAGTCCTCTGATTAGACAAAGCCTGAATTTGCAACCTTTTACTCTGTGCTCAGAATAAGCAAATACCCTCATGGAAAAAGTAGCTATAGGACTTCAGCTCATCTCTGCAATTCTCCTCTCTAGAATCTCGCCCATCTATTTTTTGTTGTTTTAGCAGTTCTCTGATGACGTTAAGCAAGTACTTAAGGGTACCTACTCCAGTATTCTGGCCTGGAGAATTTCATAAACTGCATAGTCCATGGGGTTGCAAAGAGTTGGATGTGACTTTGACTTCACTTCTATATTTCATCTAGCTTTTTTGCTTTGGGAGGTATGCGGGTGTATCACAAGGTACTCCATTCTAACCAGGAAGAAAAATCATACGCCTAGCTGGTAATTTTTGAAGGCAATAAATAATGAAGCTCAGTAAGCACTTTTATTCCAGCTACAAATCACTTTCTTTCAAAATTGAACTACAAATATAACCTTAGTTGGTGAATTCTTTCCTTTTGAAGTTATTATTCAAGTTCAAATTCTGATACTTACAAACCTTATGCATCCAAGAGTCCTTTCTGTAAAGCTGTATTTTAGGAGAATGGTAAAACACATCTTTGCAAGCAAGGGACTTCTGGTGGTAGAGGAGGGTAAAAGGAAACGCAGAAAATACTAATAAACCTACCTTTGATGATGTGGTGTACATGGTGAATCTTGAATACCATTTGCTTGCTTTCTCGGCAACTCCTTTTCCAGCAGTGAACATACTGTTTCTCAGAACATCTAGTTTAGGTACTAGTAGTGTGTCTAAATTAAATGAAGGTGATGAATGGGTTAATGCATCTTGAGATTCTTCCCTAAATGGACAGGTAGGTGAGAAGGCTGGAGAAGACCAGAGTCTATCCCTTGGCCTGTCCTCATTTTTTGAGTAACTTTTGGATTTGGTAAGTCTCACTGGTCTGGGAGAATTAGGAGGCAGGCTAGATCTTCTGCATGCCTTGACCAACGTTGGACTTTTCTTAGTGGTGACTTTATCATCACAGGCCCGTTGTAAATCAATGCTTGGTGTTCGACTTGTCAAAGGACTGCTCATGTTATTCATATACATCTCAATTTCTTCAGCTAAATCCCGCCTAGCAGATGGTGTTGAAACACTTTTGCTGTCATCCTCCTCCTCTTCCTCCTCCTCTTTTTGCTGCTGTTCAGTCTCAGCAACCAAAAGTGAGAGGGGATCAAATCCTGTGGCAACATCAGTTTTTTCAAAAGGTTTTATTGAAAAGCTGCTGTTCAAGCGTTGACTCCTCTTGGGATTTTGTGGAACAATGTACCTTGCTTTTGAAATATCTGTTTCATTGTCTAAGTCTTCTAAGTCAAAAATAACAGGAGAATCCACTTTATCTGTCAGACAATTAGAACCATCAAAAGGTGTATCATCATCACTCGATTCCTTTTCTACACTGTCTCTCTTTGATCTTAAAGACGGTTTTCCAATATTAAGACTATTTGGTCTTGTGCTTTTTGAGATTACATTTGAAAGAATTTTTGCATCAGCTCCTAATTTCTCAACCATGTTTCCAGGGTTTGCTTCCTGGTTAATTCTACTGAGCATAAGTCCCATCAGCACTCCTCCACTAAGGTTGCGGCTTCGATTTGCCCAGGACATTTGCTGCTGCAAATCAGGCTCATTGTCACTTTTATGTCTTTTCCTGAAGCATCTACTTTGAATGTTTCCTGTTTCATGTGCATCCTCAAAAGACGATATTAAGAGCGGCTCAGATGTGCTTTCTAAAAAACAAGAGAAGTGCTTTTAGCCATGAAAAATGTAATATGCAAATATAAGTTGTCTTAAATATTTAAGATACCAGTAATAAAAATGATAACAGCAAGAATTTATCAAGTACCTGCTATTTCACAGATGCTATACTAGGCACTTTATTTACATTATCCACCATAATCATTCCAACATCCTTATGGGTGGAGGAAAAGCTTATACTCAGAGATTAATTACCTAGCCCAAAGTTACCTAGCCCTTAAGTGACAGAAGTAAGTAAGTAAGTAAGTGTTAGTCACTCAGTCATGCCTGACTCTTTGCGACCCCATGGACTGCAGCCCATCAGACTCCTCTGTCCATGAGATTTTCCAGGCAAGGATACTGGAGTGGGTTGCCACTGCCTTCTCCAAGGGATCTTCCCAACCCAGGAATCGAACCTGGGTCTCCTATACTGCAGGCAGATTCTTTACCAGCTGACCTACAAGGGAAGCCCTAACTGGGATTCAAATCAAATATGAAGGGTACGCTCTGAGATATAAGGATGCACTACTTTTTAAAATTTATAAGACTAATATTTACCCTTGGTACATTTATTATAACAACAATAATAATGAATTTATGTCCATTTCACCGAACTGATTAAATAACAATGGTTATACAATTGTGGTTGTGCTAGATAACCTTAAGATTCTGAGTCTTCTGCCTATAAAAAGAAAAATAAAACCAAAAACACTAAGCCAAACCAAAGACAGCTATGTGAGCTTTATAAATAAAACTTATTTTTAAAACTCTAAATCCTCATGACCATAGATGTGGCTAAATAATTTTACTTTTTCTTTAAATATTGATTCAAGTTTATAATACTTGAATGTGAACAGCCACTTTCTATTCAGAAACACTGTTCGCTGCTTTTAAGCAGAAGCAGAAATCAAGACTTTTGATCACTTTAATTGTCCTTATTATGTGGGAGTCTCCTAAAGCATTAGTCAGGTATAGTATTGTCAGCTACTCTTTTTACATGTTTTATACAACAGAATTAGCTCTCTATACCAGGCAATTACGAAAAATGGGCCTTTTTTCCTGTCATATGATGCATTCAGGTAACAGGATAGGAGATGAAAGGGACTACTAGAGACCTTAAAAGCCTACAAACTAATACTGTTTAATAAACATATATTAATAGCATTAACAAGGAAAACAGTATAATAGAGAGGTAAAGTATATTCTTTTTTTCCTATATTAGCTTATGATTAAGAATATAAGAAACCAAGAATACACTTTCTTCTAATATTCTGGGAAACTTTATACTGGACAGTTTATATATTATCAAAGACCTGGAGGAATCTTATAAGCCAAAGATAAAACTCAAGGACTGCATTTAAATAGAAGAGCAAGGGTTCCTTCACAAAGTAAGAACTATGCAAATGGCCTAAAGACAAATAAAGCTGGTTATCCAGTTATACCAGGGGTCGGCAAACTGCACCACTGAGCCAACCAGTCTGTGGACTGTTTTTATACAGTTTCAAACGGTATTAACATTTTAAGAGTTGTACACATCACACACATAAAGAACAGGCAACTGGATTTCCCAGTGGTGTGGTGGTTAAGAATCCACCTGCCAATGCATGGGACACAGGTTTGATTCCTGGTCTGCAAAGATCCCATATGCCACAGAGCAAGTAAGCGTGTGTGCTACAACTACCGAGCCTGTGCTCTGGAGCCCGGGAGCTGCCACCACTGAGGCTCATGTGCCCTGCAGCCTGAGCTCTGCAACGAGAGAAGCCACCACCACAAGAAGCCTACGCACTGCAACGAGAGCGAAACCCCACTTGTCACAATCCAGGAAGCTTGTGCACAGCAAGGAAGACTCAGTGCGCTTCAGCAAAACCCAGCACAGCCAAAAATAATAATAAATTTTAAAAATAGAACAGGCAATAGAGACTGTATGTGGCCTGTAAAGCAAAAATATTTACTGTTTGGCCATTTACACAATAGTTTATCTGATTCTAAGTTGATATACATGCTAAATTCTACCAGACTAGGCTGGATGCTGCTCTAGTCCAGGGGTTGCCCTTCTTTAGCTCTGTGAACAAGCTGTAATCCCTTCCTACTATACAGTCTTGACACATTGCTTCCCATTGCTTGGAATGCTCCATTTCGATTTCTCCTTCAGAACTCCTGTGTGCTCAGGTGCTCAGTCGTGTCCAACTCTTTGTGACCCCATGGACTCTAGCCCACCAGACTCCTCTGTTTATGGGATCGTCCAGGCAAGAATGCTGGAATGGGTTGCCATTTCCTCCTCCAGGGCATCTTCCGAACCCAGAAGTGCCTACTGTGTCTCCTGCACCAGTCAGCAGACTCTTTACCAGTAAGTCACCTGGAAAGCCCACAGCCTCATTGATTTTCTCTTCATTCTTCAGACGTAAGCTCAAAACCATATTACCAAGGAAGCCTTCTTGACCCATGTCCCCTAAAGCCAGGCTAGCCTATTCCATGCTCTCACCCTTCTTGACAGGCTTTAACATCAGGGTGTTTTCACATTTACTTAATTATTTGATTAATGTTTTCTCATCCCTTCCATGTGTTTCTCTATGAAGTCTGGGACCATGTTTATTTTTTATTCTTTACTATATCCTAGGTAGCACCTGGCACATGGTAGCAGGTAATAGGTGTGCAAAAAAAAAAAAAAAAAAATATCGCTGAATGAATACTGTCTTCTGGGAAACAACTGCAGCCAACAGACCAACCCAGAATATAACTCAGCATAATATATTACAATATGACACGTTATAGCTAAATGTAGTGCCTAAAGATAAAAAGCTAAAACACACTTAAGGCAGAATGAGGCCTAAAAACAAATATCAAAGTATGTTTTCAAGTTTAGAGTATGTTTCACTTCAGAGTAAATTTTTTTGTGCTTGAACTCTCAGTAATTCAGTATGCATTTATCAAAATGTTAAAATTCCTGGGCTTCCCTGGTGGCTCAGCGGTACAGAAACTGCCTACCAATGGAGGAGACTTGGGTTTGATCTCCGTCCTGAAAGATTTCACACGCAGCGGAGCAACTAAGCCTAGGTGCCGCAACTACGAAGCCTGTGTTCTAGACCAGGAGCGTAACTGCTGAAGTCCGCGTGCACTAAGCCTGTGCTCTGCAACAAGAGAAGCCACTGCAATGAGAAGCCTGCACACCGCAACTAGAGAAAAACCCACCCAGCAACGAAGACCTAGCATAGCCAAAGACAAAGAAAGTTATTTTTTAAAATGTTACCCAAGATAAACATTAAAACATGTCTTTGGTTATTCCATTCCCACATCTTTTGGAAGCTGTCATTTATTTATGTAATGATATAAATAAAATATACACATACTGCACTGCAAAACATGAAGAAACTTGAAAGGTGTTTTGAACCCTAGGAGTACTGGTATACAAGAAAAAAGATGCAGAAAAGTTAAGTATTCCTATAAGTCCCACATAGAGTCTTTGGTAGGAGTGATAAGCCCCAAGTACTTAACAGAAAAGTTTTCAAGTCAAAAATCTTAAGGATAAACTAACAACTCCAGTTCATACCTAGGAAACCTATCACAGGCTATAAAAAAGTGACTTGTTCAGCACAGAGGGCAAAATCAAAAGCCATATGCTGAGTCAGACGCTGATGACTCTGACAAAATGTCAGAAACACAGGTTTGTTGACAATCATGTGAAAACAGAAAGTTCATAAAAATAGATCTAAGAAAACCGCAAGCATGAACAGAAAGGAACAAAAGAACAAGAAAGCAAAGATTACCAAAGGCCAGTTATTAAGAATCAAAATTAGACAGTGATTAGGAAGAACTAAATGGTTGTGAAGCAATTATACGATACCAATGAAACAATTTTTAATCTTTAAGTTATAACAATTATCTAACAAAGAAATGTGAAGAAAGACAGTTATAGATCATTTAACACTTTTTTTTTTTTAATAGCTGCAGCAGGGGTCTGCACACTTTTTCTGTCAAGGGCCAGACAGTAAATATTTTACCCTCTGCAGGCCATACAGCCTCTGTGGCGACTCCTCAGCTCTGCTGACACAGTACCAAAGCAGCCATAGACAAGACAGAAGCAAATGAGCTGGCTGTGCGCCAATCAGCCTTTGTTTATGAACACTGAACTGTGATTCATTTAACTTTCATGTGTCACAAAATCAACAGTAATCTTCTTGATTTTTTTTACCATTTAAAAGTGTGAAAAACCATTCTTTGCTTGTGGACCTGTACAAAAACCAGGCTGCAGGCCCACTCTGGCCCGTGGGCCACAGTTTGCTCACCCCTGAAGGAGAGGTATATCTACTTATGCTGCAGAAAAACAAACATCACAGCAGCAGGGCCGCTTACAGAGATAGCTCAGCCTTCACAGCACAGGTCCTTCAATAACGGTTTAAGTTAAAATGATGCAGAGTTGAGCTAATACAAAAATAAAATAATTATGAAATCAGACTGAAACACTAGAAACACTGAATCTTAGGTCTGTTTTGTTCCCTAAGTTTGTGAGACCAAATATATCCAGGATCCTAAAATGATTTTTCCATTAACTAATTGATAACTTATGTGACATGCCAATAGTTTGACTATGCCTGAGTTTTCTCATCTTTGAAAGAGTGCTAATATTTCCTCTCTCACTAATATAAGCACTGCTATAATAATAAATACAAAATACTATATATGAAGTGCTTTGGAAAGAAAAAATATTACGTATTCTTATCTAAACTATCTGAAGAACTGTCCTTTTGCCTCTGAAAACCAGGAATAATACAAAGACTAAGGAACTCATTTAAAAACTGGGGAGATGCATAGTACCCTCAGAACTGATCATATTACTTGCTTCCCATTTCCCCTCTCCAAAACTTCCCACATTCTAAACTCAAAAGATGGTTTGTGGCTTGTAAGTATGTCCCCTTTCTTTGTTATAATAAAGCTTGAACAAACTGTAGTATAAAACAGAATTTAAACTACTAAACTGTACTATTGAGAGGCGGCACAAATATTAAAAAAAAAAAAAAAAAAAAAACCTTAGAGAATTCAGACTTTAAAAAAATAGTCACCCACCAGAAAATTACTAGAACTAATCAATGATTATAGTAAAGTTGCAGGATATAAAATCAACACACAGAAATCCCTTGCATTCCTATACACTAATAATGAGAAAACAGAAAGAGAAATTAAGGAAACAATTCCATTCACCATTGCAACGGAAAGAATAAAATACTTAGGAATATATCTACCTAAAGAAACTAAAGACCTATATATAGAAAACTATAAAACACTGGTAAAAGAAATCAAAGAGGACACTAATAGATGGAGAAATATACCATGTTCATGGATGGGAAGAATCAATATAGTGAAAATGAGTATACTACCCAAAGCAATTTATAGATTCAATGCAATCCCTATCAAGCTACCAACGGTATTCTTCACAGAGCTAGAACAAATAATTTCACAATTTGTATGGAAATACAAAAAACCTCGAATAGCCAAAGCTATCTTGAGAAAGAAGAATGGAACTGGAGGAATCAACCTACCTGACTTCAGGCTCTATTACAAAGCCACAGTTATCAAGACAGTATGGTACTGGCACAAAGACAGAAATATTGATCAATGGAACAAAATAGAAAGCCCAGAGATAAATCCACGCACATATGGACACCTTATCTTTGACAAAGGAGGCAAGAATATACAATGGATTAAAGACAATCTCTTTAACAAGTGGTGCTGGGAAAACTGGTCAACTACTTGTAAAAGAATGAAACTAGAACACTTTCTAACACCATACACAAAAATAAATTCAAAATGGATTAAGGATCTCAATGTAAGACCAGAAACTATAAAACTCCTAGAGGAGAACATAGGCAAAACACCCTCCGACATACATCACAGCAGGATCCTCTATGACCCACCTCCCAGAATATTGGAAATAAAAGCAAAAATAAACAAATGGGACCTAATTAAACTTAAAAGCTTCTGAACAACAAAGGAAAACTATTAGCAAGGTGAAAAGGCAGCCTTCAGAATGGGAGAAAATAATAGCAAATGAAGCAACTGACAAACAACTAATCTCAAAAATATACAAGCAACTCCTACAGCTCAACTCCAGAAAAATAAATGACCCAATCAAAAAATGGGCCAAAGAACTAAATAGACATTTCTCCAAAGAAGACATACAGATGGCTAACAAACACATGAAAAGATGCTCAACATCACTCATTATCAGAGAAATGCAAATCAAAACCACTATGAGGTACCATTTCACACCAGTCAGAATGGCTGTGATCCAAAAGTCTATAAGCAATAAATGCTGGAGAGGGTGTGGAGAAAAGGGAAGCCTCTTACACTATTGGTGGGAATGCAAACTAGTACAGCCACTATGGAGAACAGTGTGGAGATTCCTTAAAAAACTGGAAATAGAACTGCCTTATGATCCAGCAATCCCACTGCTGGGCATACACACTGAGGAAACCAGAAGGGAAAGAGACACGTGTACCCCAATGTTCATCGCAGCACTGTTTATAATAGCCAGGACATGGAAGCAACCTAGATGCCCATCAGCAGATGAATGGATAAGAAAGCTGTGGTACATATACACAATGGAGTATTACTCAGCCATTAAAAAGAATACATTTGAATTAGTTCTAATGAGGTGGATGAAACTGGAGCCTATTATACAGAGTGAAGTAAGCCAGAAAGAAAAACACCAATACAGTATACTAATGCATATATATGGAATTTAGAAATATGGTAACAATAACCCTGTGTACGAGACAGCAAAAGAGACACTGATGTATAGATCAGTCTTATGGACTCTGTGGGGGAGGGAGAAGGTGGGGAGATTTGGGAGAATGGCATTGAAACATGTATAATATCATGTATGAAACGAGTCGCCAGTCCAGGTTCGATGCACGATACTGGATGCTTGGGGCTGGTGCACTGGGACGACCCAGAGGGAGGGTATGGGGAGGGAGGAGGGTTCAGGATGGGGAACACAGGTATACCTGTGGTGGATTCATTTCGATATTTGGCAAAACTAATACAATATTGTAAAGTTTAAAAATAAAATAGAATTTAAAAAAAAGTCACTAGAAATACAGACACAAGTTATTCTGCACATAACAGGAGGATACTATTCAACTTACCTGTGCTTTCTCCTGATATTTTATCAGCACTGTTACTTGTACCATTGAGGCGAACTATACTGGAAGAACTTTGATAACCGAGCTTAGGAAGACAGTCGGCACTTCCCTTTGCACTCTCGCACTCTGACACTGTAAAGATTAAAATGCAATTTGTTTAGATGTAATCTATACGCATCAATCGGAGAAGGCAATGGCACCCCACTCCAGTACTCTTGCTTGGAAAATCCCATGGACGGAGGAGCCTGGTAGGCTGCAATCCACGGGGTCGCTAGGAGTCGGACACGACTGAGCGACTTCACTTTCACTTTTCACTTTCATGCATTGGAGAAGGAAATGGCAACCCACTCCAGTGTTCTTGCCTGGAGAATCCCAGGAACAGGGGAGCCTGGTGGGCTGCCGTCTATGGGATCGCACGGAGTCGGACACGACTGAAGTGACTTAGCATAGCATAGCATACACATCAATGGAGCCATAAGGAGAAGTGGCTTTTAGTTCTAAATAGTTCCACCCAAAAAAAAGTGGTAAGAAAATATTGAAGACCTCTGTATCTATTTGTCAATCAGAAATAAGTGATGTCATTTGAGTCATCAAGGTGTGTATCAAACAGCTAAATACTGGTCATGCATGAGGTCCACACATACAATGCATGCCTTTTCTATTTATTCTTTAGTTACTAAACACTGCTTTTTATGGGGAGACGTAAGTGAGAAAAATATAAATCACAGTCCATTAATAAAAGCATTAAGTAAAAATATTAAGCCCCAGGAAAAAGCCACTGTTTGAAGAAATACGTATTTCTACTATAAGAATAGTATTTGATTGGAGAGTGTTTTGCCACTGAGACCACACACTTCACACATAAGGCATTTACATGCTGGAATGTTAGGTGGTGGAGAGGGCTTATAATGTGAGGAAAGAGGAGTTTCCATGGGAAAGTAAAAAACAAAATTAGTACTTTGACACAAAGTGACTTGAATTTTCTATTAATGTAATCTCACAATTTTATACCATATCAACTTAGAACCTACAGGAACTAGAATCACTCCCTTTCTTATCTTTTTCTTCTTGAATGTCCTCAGTGGATGTATCCCCTCTTCTAACTTCATCCTTAGATAACGAATTATATCCAAGGTCAGACTGGCCACCTGGAAAAGGAAAAAACCCTATGTTGTTTATCATAAAATTCTTTAATAAGAGAAACTGGATTAGAAAATACACATTGGTATTTAGGTTTACTCATAGAAAGTTTTCTGGATAACTTCCAATTGAAAGCATTATTTTGTTAGCTCTTCCTCATCTCTATTAATGTAAGAAAGGAATGATCACAAAATGATCACATTTATTTTTGTCTCCACATTGTAGTCAAAAGTAACTATGTGTGTTTACACTACTATCTGGGCTCCAAAAGACACAGACAAACCAAACATTCTTTATTCAAGTCCATGACCTTTCTAGGTGAAGGTCTGAGATCCAACTAAGCAGTGGAGAAGAAAAATCTGTAGAGAACTCTTAATAGAACACCCACACACAGATCACTGAAGCCAGATGTCTAAAAGAGCTTACCAAAAAATGGGCCTGTTTAAACTTGTTGATACATAATTAGTTCTCTGAAAATTCAACTGAATAATTACTGAACTGCACATGAGTGCAAATACATGGGAATGAGGAAAAAATCTAGTGTTACATTTATTAAGCAAATGTTGCAACAATATAAGAAAACTTCTAATACACTTCTATTAAAGAGGCACTCTATAACTTTCAGCAAATTGTTCTCACTAGACTGGCATCAAAACATAAGGTTTTGAATCCTAGTTCTTGATCTTAGGAGACATGATTTTAAGTAAACCACTTAACCTTTCTCTTTGACTCTCAAGTTCCCAGAGGTATAATGTAAAAGGCTGTTATATGAGAGGCCACACATAAAATGATTTTATAAACTTGCAAAGAACTGCTTAAAGAAACTGTATTATCATTAGGTGTTTACCTTAATATCTTTTTTATAATTTTGAGTTTGTATTTTTTTCTAATCAAAGTTTCAGCTCTATTTCCAAAGAAACAACAAATTAAAAAATATAAATATAATCTTGATAAAATCCAAGGTTTCATTAGGTTCTTCACTGCAGATATCCTTTTTAAAGGCCATTAGTTAAAAGACGGAGCTCTTCATTTTTAAGAGCTAATAATGCCTGAGGATGACTACTACAACTCTGATTAAATTCACAATCGCATGAACAAGAAACAAAGCCAGCCAAGGAAGAACTACGAAAATGACATTTCAATGTACACAGCTTATATTTATTACTCTCAAAAGTACACGTAAAAAGAGATAAACCAAAATAATGTTAAAATTTGCAGAGCCATAAGTCTTCATGTTTTATTATTAATGCTTGGATTTTTAAGTTTAAAGTTTCTGCTCATTAATATGAAGCTCTTACACTATATTCAAAAATCATGTCTAATTTTTTATAATGTACAAATGAAAAGGGCAGAATTATTCAAATAATATATTTTTTATGTGCGTTAGTTTTCATAACACTTACAGGAAGCTTACATACAAATCTTTTAATGAAAGTAATGCTATCTTCAGTGCTAGAATGCTGTAAGTTTTAAATATGTTTAAATTTTTTATTGTGATTTTTAATATAGATTAAAACTCACAAGAAGTTGCAAAAATAATACAGTAGGAAGAGTTCTTCTGTACCCTTTACCCAGCTTCCCCCAATGATAATATCTTGCATGAAACACAGAACACTGTTGAATCCTGGAAACTGAAACTGATATGGTACTATTAACTCAGATTAGGGATCTAAGTTTCTTTCTTTCAAACCCTAATAACATAAAAAAAAACTCTCATAACATGCTCCTAATACAAAGAACTTATCCTAAGAATAGGATATGATAAAGAGACCTCTGTGCTATTCAGAGTTAATTGGATTATCATGGGCTAAAAACTCAAATAAACTCTCTTAACCTTTCATTTTGACTCAAGTAGAGAATGCATAAAATTGCATAGTTATTAAATATACTGTCAAATGCCTACCATATAAACTTTAAAAAGACAATTAAATATACCATTGAAAATTAAAATCTAAAAAAGACAGGATAGCAAACTTAGTTCTTAAAATGGATTGCAATAAATGTATACATAAGCACACACAAACCTGTACTAGATCTATCATCGGAAGCATACGCTTTGATTGAACCTGTACTACACGGCGCCTGCTCCACAGCGTGCGTCCCATGGCCACTATCCATGCTGCCATGGCTAACAGCATCCAGGTCACTGCCATCTGCTTAAGAACACAATTTGACAGCACTTTACTACTCAGGGAGATAACCAAAAATACATATTAGTTTGTTGTTCAAGCTAACAATCTACTAATACTGATCATGAAGACTGTCTCATAATTAGCAAAATACAACTACAGCAAAGAAGCCTATCATGAATACTAACGAACACTAAAACAAGACCACCAAAGGTTGATAACAGTTACAAGAAAAAACAGTAAAATTTGGTACTTTTTAAATGGTAAGAATAATATTAGCATTTGCTTAATGACAATAAAAACCAGAAAACATTATTTTGAAACACTGAAATTTCCAAATAGTGTACATTATAACTAGTCAATTAATTTTAAAGAAAAAGTACAACATGTACATCCCTTAAAAACCTGTAATTACCTGAGAGAGCTGTTTGAGATAAATTTGCATGCTTCTTTAAAGCTCTTTTGAACTGTGCTACTCCTAAAACAACATTTCTCACTTTTGTCCAAAGAAAATATCCACTACGACTCCTTGAAGGCCAAGTACTTTCCAAAACAGCCTATTCAGTCAACAAAATAAAATAATTAGTGAAATAATTTTTATAAATGAACATTCATTAGCTCTAGAGTTAATCTAAAGAATAAACACACTTTACAACCCAAAATAGAACAAAAAATCTTATTTTCAATTTGCAAAGTATATTTTAGATACTCTAAAATAAATACCACAAAACCCCGGCATCACTTATTTCTGCCATTAAACTAAGGTTGTAAAATGACAAAAGTTATATTTAAGTCAAAGTAATTACCTTATTATAATAGCCATAAGTAATAGCATTTGGGTCAATACCAGCTTTCTGCATTTCAAAAAGCACTCGAACTGCAAGCACTGGCTGATCATACTGTCCGCAGAGCTGCATGAGAATGCGGTAGCACACCTGGAACACAGCCGTTTTGAGTGTACAGCAGCAAAATATCTATGTACATAAATCTTGAACAAAATAATATGGATAATTGTTACCTCATCAGGTGGATCCATCTTCTTTGACTGCATTTTTTTGAGTACATCATATGCTGTTTTCAGAGCCCTGACTTTTGAATGGCATACTTTCACATAAGCTGGGAGACAAATAAACCAGAGTCCGTAACAGTGACGCAGTAGACACCTAGACCACATCTGAGGAATGGAAGAATATCTCTTGGCAATTTTATGGGCTGATTTAATTTCCTGGAAAAAAAATGCAAGGATCTTATTAATAAACTTACATACTTAAAATATCCTTATTTAACTGAAGGCTGAACAAGTGTAACTCACATGCTTTTATAATGTTTCCCTAACATCTGTCTATAATTAATAAATATTCAAGCCTCTGCTTTAATCTGTATTATACAATATGTAAAATAAAGTTCGAGGACAAGAGAACTGGTTAATTTTTTGAAGTCAGATTATTCTACATTTTCTTCACAATGCTTCAGGGAGCATAATGTGGGGTAGTACTATACGGGAGGAAGAGTGTCATATTCATTTTTGTTCTACTGCGTGATTACGTGAAGAATACAAGATCATCAAAGCACCTGTTTCGTTCTTCTGAACATGGGAGAAGGGCTACTAGGACTACTTGATTTTGAAGGCAATTTGCTCTTTCGTGTTTGCAGAAATCCTTCAGGTCTCTCAAATAAATTGTTCCTAAGAACTGGAAATCCATTATAGCTGTTTTTGAAAAGAAAAGAAAAACTCAAGCACATATAGATGATCATACTGGTTACAAGCTAAACAAATTATGACCAATAACCTCTTAACTCATTTTAACTTATTTTAACAGTCTTCCTCCATAAGGGTTTGATATATAATCAACAAATATTCATACTAGTGATGCTTTTCTTACTATAATAGCTAAAAATGTAATAGCCAAATACATATTCAAGGATATATTTTGGAGAGAAAAAAGTGAAACACATTTAAATTTTGCTAAACTTGACATCAAACTCCAAAGTAACTCAAACAAATTTTACGAGTATTCATGCAGATAAACAGCAAACATATGAGATAATATGAGAATGGGTAAAAGGCCCACCAAATCGATACTTTTTCAGACAGGAGAGTTATTAATATCATTGCTTGGATTAACATATTACTATAGAACTTTCCTCTTAAAAAACGCAAATAATATAAGTCAACCAGGACAAGCTCTCACATTATTATGAAAGGATTTATCAGGTTAGCGAAGTAGATTCAGGGCCTCATTTATGAGAAAGAAAATTGAAGAAGTTGGAGAATAGGAAGAAAAGATTAGACTGGGTGACTGTGAGGAGGTGGACCTAATTTGGTGCTGGCGTAGTGTGTCTGGGCATTTAAAAGGGAGCAGCAGGGACCTCCCTGGTGGTCCAGTGACTGGGGCTCCACGTTCTCAATACAGTGGGCCCAGGTTTGATCCTGGATTGGAGAGCAAGATCCCACATGCTGAAACTACAGATACTACGTGCTACAGCTGGGGCCCCGCACAAACAAACAAATACTAACAAATGGAAAAAAAGGTAGCAGCAGCTGGGTAAAAGCAATGCTAAGAACAACAGAAGAAGCCTCTGAGGAGCAAACCTATCCTACTTTAGATTATTCTTAAAGGCATATAAAGAGTTTTAATTACCTAAGAAAAAAACTAACTATAATAAAAGATAAACTGTATCTATTATATGTTATTATAGGCAAACCCAACAGAACAAGAAGCTATTAGTAATGACTGAATATTAAGTAGGAATAAAATAGCAAAGTTCAGTAAAATCATGTCCCTTAAAAAAGTTCACTGTATGTAGATGGTGTGATAATAAGACACACAGTACATCTTATGGAAACTTACTGTCTTATCATTTTAGACAGACTATGTAAGGATATATAAGAATTACTACCTCTTACTAACAAGATCCACTGTGCCCATTAAAGACATTTAAGTTTATTTCCAATGATGGGTATGATTACACCAAAATCATATTAGTAGTCTCAAGGAAAAAAAATGACAGGCTCTTTTAAAAAATGAGAACTTTTAAAAATAAGTAGTATTCCTTTTAAAGGACTAAATCTAAAGGCAAATTTTAAATTAAATAATTAAAGCCAAACTACAAAAATAAAAAGAAAAACAAAACTGTATTAATGAAATATACCAAAAGATGTCTCTTAGAAGTATAACGTACAAAACAGAAAAAAGAAATGAGATCTCATTTAGAAAGAAAAAGAAAGAGAAACTATCAGAAATATTTTAAATGTCTTTGAGAAAAGGCAGACTTTTAAAAAATTATATGAGCAACATCAGCAATAGATAAAAATGAAGGGTAGGAATCAGGTAGCTTATGAATTCATCAATATTCAAAACATCAGTTACACCACTTGTAAAAGGAAGAATTTAATCCCAGTGATAAATGAGGATGTCCTGAAAGATTTCTTTTCAATGAAAACACACTATGATTTAATTATAGGTATAAAATGGTTTTAGAATCTTTAAAATAAGAAATTATTATGGAAAATTTTAAAAATCATTTAAAATCTGGATGGAATTGCCATTTTAATGGTATATTAGATATGTTATATATATAACATATATATATAAATGTTATGTATATATCTGTGTGTGTGTATATATATAAAATACATATCTAGATAGACTATGATAAATCCACCTCTATCATAACCCTATCACTGTGCTCAGAGCTTTTCTCTTTCCCACTAGACGATCATTCAAGTCTATATACCAAGCACTTAGCAGTGTCTGAACAAACTTCTTAAATTAACGACGACTAATTCCAACAGTTTTGAATTTCCTTGACTTTAAAACTCATGGAAAAATTAAAAGCCTAAAAAAATTAAATCATAAAACTCAAAGTCACAAATATCAACTCTAAATTAGATCAATATTTTTTTTTTAATTGAAGTATAGCTGATAATCCTTTTGTAAACCAAGGTTACATTAATCAGTATGTGTTGGGGAGGGGATGAAAGTGAGTAAACCAATCTTAGAGACAAAAATCAAAATTCTATAATAAATGTGCTACATTTTGGAGGGTCCTAACTTAAAATTTATGAGAACATATACTTATGGAGATATAGAGAGTTCCTAAGTCTATATCATGCAAAATTATATATTTTTTCTTTTTATACCTCAAAACTTAGTAATGGATGTGGGATAAGCTTGCTTACCACCTAAAAATTAGGGATCTGTAAAGTTTGGATTTTTGAAAATACCACAGTCCTTAGAAAGCTACGTCACAGATGATGGATTGCTTCTCTCTTTCAATCTCAAACATTCTGCCTCTTGAATACCTGTACTGTAAAGGGGGTTCTTCACCATTGGGTAGATGGGGGATCTCAGGAGGTGTTACAAAAACAGTATGTTCACTTTTGAAAGATTCATCCAATTCTATAAGTCGCACTTCACCACTCTTGTCCATATCCACCTGAAGGAGTTAAAAATATATATATTAAAAAGATACATTGACTAGACAAGTGTTCATCTATAGAGAATGGTTAAATAAACCATTTACACAACTAGATACTAAGAAGCTATTTAAAAAAAGAATGAGCAAGTTCTCTGTGTATTACTATAGAAAGTTCTCTGAGATAATTAAGTGACAATAACAACATATTTAGTTTTCGCTTGTACTCACATAAAGAAATACTCAAAAATACTTTTTTAAGAAAGTAATTATCTATATGGCTAAGAGGAAATGAAGGGAATGTACTAGAATGGAATAGGACCCAGATTTCCCAATATATTACCTTTTAATGTTGTTTTGCATTTTGAATAGTGAAAATTTACTCAAGAAATAGAACCTTAAAATGTTATTATATTAACAAATAATAATATTTAAATGTGCATGCATGCATGCGTGTGTATGTTGAGAATACTGGGTCTGTCTTTGATTTTGACTAAGTAAAATAAACTTCCCTATGTTCTTCCAGTATATGTAGAAGCACATTTGTGTTAAGTTCTAGTCACATCAATATTTAAAGCATTTTAGTTGTCTGTTACCTCAAGATACTTTATGGTATGGTAATATTTATAAAAATAAAAACTTCATAGAGTCTAAACTTCCCAAAAGGAACTCATAAACTAAATAGCACAATATTCACATTAATTTAAACCAGATGTCATACGTATGACAAAATAGAATGCACAGAATTTTATCAGGTTAGACAGAATTAATGTCACATAACAGGAATAAATGGAGAGTAAGTCTTATTAACAAGTTAAATCTTAAAGTAAGGATTTACAGAAGAGTAGACCAGAACAGGACAGAAACAGCTTTTACCATTTTCCTAACCTTTAAAAAGAGGTGATACATTCAGAGTCGTCTTATATAAATTGTTGATTATAATTTCACAGCATTACCTGCTGTAATCTCTGGTATTAAAGAATGTTTTTAATGGTATATCCATATAGTGAACTAGACAATAATTAAGGCATGTTTCAGAATTAATGACAGGAGAAAATGTTCACAAAATAAAAAAAACTACTAAATAATATATATGTGTATCTATATATACATACCACACACACAGGGAGTATGATTCTAACTTTTTTAAGACTGTGCCTATATCTGTTATACAGATATATTTCTGTGTGTGCACACTTTCCCACACACACACAGATGCACACACACAGTTATCAAAATGGTACCTCTGGGTGGTGTTATTACTGGCAATAATTTTCTTCTTTATATTGTTATTTGTCTTCCAATTAAAATAATGAATATGTATTATTTTTACTTGCTTTATAAAAATTACAAAAGCAACAAATGTTCAGAATAAAAATGTAAACAAGGAAGACTATACTACTTTTAGGATAAGCACTTATTTCAATTCTGTCCAAGGATTTAAAAATTAATCAGTATATTATAAAAGAAGGTACCTTTGTTTTTAGCCTTTCAAAACTTTTATACAGTGAAACAAGCAGTGATATAATAAATATAGTAAATTGGGTAATCACAAACTCAGCTAGTACTCAAAATTGATACAATCTTTTTTAGAAAGCAAGCTATGTTTAAACACATCCACCATATCCTTTTTTCCCCTTGGGCTGTGCTGCATTGTGCCATGGATCAAACCTGTATCCTCTGTAGTAGGAGTATGGACCCTTAACCACTGGACTGCCAGGGAATTCCTTTCCTCCCTATTCTAAGGAAAAAACCTAATAGAAAAAATTATCAGTATGAAATTTTTTTTTTTTTTGCAGGACTGCAATAAGCTTCCCTGGTAGCTCAGATGGTAAGTAATCCACCTGCAATGCAGGAGACGTGGGTTTGATCCCTGGGTCAGAGATCCCCTGGAAAGGGAATGGCAACCCACTCCAGTATTCTTGCCATGGAGAATTCCATGGACAGACCATGAGGTTGCAAAGAGTGGGATACAACTGAGCAACTAACACTCTCAGTTCTTGGGCTTCCCAGGTGATGCTAGTGGTAAAGAACCTGCCTGCCAATGCAGGAGACGTAAGAGACGTGGGTTTGATCCCTGGGTTGGGAAGATCCCTGGGAGGAGGAAATGACAACCCACTCCAGTATTCTTGCCTGGAGAATCCCACGGACAAAGGAGCCTGGAAGGCTATATATAGTCCATGGGGTTGCAAAGAGACACGACTGAGCACACATACATACACATACAATAACAATAAACTGGAAGTCACCTACATGACAAAAAATAAGTAAATAAATAAAGTATGATACATAGATGATATATACAGTCACTAAAAATGAAAGAGTATGGAGAAGGAAATGGCAACCCACTCCAATAGTTTTGCCTGGGAAATCCCATGGACAGAGGAGCCTGGCGGGCTACTGTCCATGGGGTCACAAAGAGTCAGACACGACCGAGGGAAGGAAATAGTCCCAAGAAAGCTGAGGTGCTTGCCAGAGGCCCCAGAGCTTTTGATGGCAAAGCCAGAACTGTGGCTAAGGACTCCCAGTTCCCAGGCTTCTTGATCCTGGCCTCTCTCACCAGATACGAGTGTGGAACACTAGAATCGAAAATATGCCTGAGGGCTTCCCTGGTGGCTCAGTGGTAAAGAGTTCCCTCCCTGGTTTGGGAAGATCCCACATGCCTAGGAGCAGCTAAGCCCGTATGCCACAACTACTGAGCCTGTGCTCTAGGGTCCAGGAGCCGCAACTCCTGAACCCGCACACCTTAGAGTCTGTGCTCCGCAACAAGGGGAGCCACCACCACGAGAAGCCCATGCATCACAAGTGGAGAGTAGACTGCTCGCTGCAACTAGAGAAAAGCCCATGTAGCAACGAAGACCCTGCACAGCCTTAAATTAAAAAAAAAAATCATTAAAAGAAAAAAAAATGAAAAGAGTAAAGGTTATGCAGGCCTCTGGTTGGACAAGACAAATTAAACACAACTATTTACCTTCAATCCTTCCTGAAATCTCACCAAAACAAGAGTAAGGAGATTAAAAAACAATGAAGGCAAAATGAACTGGAGAGAAGTCAACAGCAGAGCTGAGTTCAAAACATTTTAGAAGCTGCATAGTAGCTTGATGAGACCTATGAAAGCTGAAAACCACATGTCTGGCACTGGGGAGGGGGTAGAGAAGAAAAACCAAAAAGTCAGCCATTTGGCTCTACAGAGCACCAGAAAGGTCAGGGATGAAGAGCATGATGCCCCTGAAGACAGGACGGCAAGTGGGGTTGAATCAGGAGAATTAGTTAAATGCCTGCATTTGAGAACTCCTAGACCCTTGCCCAGTCGGACACGACCGAGCGACTTCACTTTCACTTTTCACTTTCATGCACTGGAGAAGGAAATGGCAACCCACTCCAGTGTTCTTGCCTGGAGAATCCCAGGGACGGGGGAGCCTGGTGGGCTGCCGTCTATGGGGTCACACAGAGTCGGACACGACTAAAGTGACTTAGCAGTAGCAGTACCAGCAGACCCTTGCCCAAGCCAGCACAGTTAGGCCATGACCTCTCCCCAGCAGCAGAAAACTGGGTTGGGTCTTTCTGAGTGAATCAGAGAAGCCTTACATTTGAGGATGCCAGGCAGAGCTGGGGAAGATGAAGGAGATTAATACCATAAAACAGGCGAAATGAGTAAAAGCTTACATGTTACAACAAGTGGAAAATCTTAGCTACCTTCCCCACTCAGCTCTGAGAATACCTGCTTACGCATTCTAGGCTAAAGACTGGAGATATCTCTTGGGGAAACTACGTAGCCTAAAAGAATTACAGACACTGATCAAATAGGGACTCTAATGAAATAGCTGAGTTCCTTTATGATCATCAATCTCATACCTAAGGAAGCTCCAAGTCTCATCTTCTAAAAAGAGCTCCACTGAGTTCTCTGTGCCTCATACTTGGTAACAAATACCAACTAAAGATCACACACACAAAAAGCCAAAAACTTGAAAAAGAATAAAATAAATATTAAAAGGTTCTCAGAAGGAGAGACAATGAAAGGGGAAAAAACCCTTCAAAATAACTAAAATGAATAAGCCTACATCCACGAAACAAGAAGATGCTATAACACATACCCACATAAGAAGGGAGCATTCAGAGAATGAGAAGGAGCTTATGGCAATTATAAATATGATAACAGAGGTTAAAAGTATACTATAAAGGCTGAAAGATAAAACTGAAGACATCTGGAAAGTGGAGATATGACAGAGAGATAGAAAATAAGATGAAAACAACCACCAAAAAAGAAAGAAAAAAGAAAATTAAGAAGATCAGGCCAGGAGGGCCAATACACAAACAATACATATTTCAGAAAAAGAGAACAGAGAAATTGGAGGAAAGTAAATCTAAAAAGGAAAAAAATACACACAGCAATTTCCTGGTGGTTCAGTGGTTAAGAACCTGCTGTGCAGTGCACAGGACATGGGTTCGATCCCTGCTGGGGAACTAAGATCCCACACGCCTCAGAGCAACTAAGCCTGTACACCACAACTAGAGTGTCCATGTGCCACGACAAAAGATGTGGCATGAGGTGAAGAAGATCCCGCGTGCAGCAACCAAGACCTGATGCGATCAAGAAAATAAATAAATCTTTAAAAAATTATAAAAAATAAAAATATGAAAGAAAATACCCCAGAATTTGAAGGCCACAAGTTATAGATTAAAAGGGCCTATATATGTCCAACTCAGAGACGAAAATGAAGGCTGACACCAAGCATATCCTTGTGATTTCAGATCAGGGATCTTAAACGGTTCCAGAAAGAAAAAGAGATCAGGCACAAAAGATCAGAAATAAAGACAGTACTAGACTAGGTGTTATTCTCAACAATAACATCTGAGGCCAGAAGACAATGTAGTAATGACTTCAGATTTTACATCCGACCAGACTAGCAATCAAGTATTAAGGGAGAATAATGAAATTTGCAGGCAGGCAGGGCATCAAAACATGTAACTCCCATCGAGTCTTTCTCACTAAACCACTGAAATCTGTGATTCACCATAACAAGGAAATAAACCAAGAGGGAAGTTACTGAAGCCAGAAAGCTGGGGATCCAACTCTGAAGAGAGGTCAGTACAATTCCCAAGATGATGGTGAAGGAAAATCCTAGGATGACAGTCTAGAAAGCAGTTCAGACTGAAACACAAAGATGGAAAGCTCCAGCAAGAATTAAAAAAAACAAACTGATAGACTATATGACATGTTAGAAAAACTGAGATTTTCGATTTTTTACCTTCATAGAAGAGCTTAGAGATGAATTAATAGTACACACAAAATTAGAAATATAGCAATTATTAACATTAGGGAAAACAAAGTCCATACGTAAAAGAAAATTTAATTACAGTATATACATATGACCTATCTGTGACTGCATACAAAGTGAAATTTTCAGACAGGTATATTGATAAAATATCAATTAAAATATCAACATTGCAAACCATTTGACCAACTATGGGAGAATTTTGGTGATGGTAGTAGATACAACCTTAATGGAGAATATATAAAACAATAAGCAGCAATAACAAGACATTATTTGGAAATCTTAAAGTAAATGACTGATGAAATAGCTAAAAGAGAAAGTGGTTGCCTCTGAGAATAGAAACTAGGGGTGGGAAAAAAATGGGACCTAAGCCTTGTAAAATCATTTGACTTTTTACACTATGCTATTTTAATGTGGCAAACAATAAAAAATTACTTTTTAGAGATTTGGCAGCAATATAAAAAGGTTTATAAGATCTGGTTATGTAAAAAATTAGGAAATAATCACAATTATGTTAAAAAAAAAAACATTGAAAGTAAATGTAAAATGGATATTAGGGCACTGAGCTTATAGAATTTTTCCACCCTTTTATTTTCCACACTTCTGTTACTTCATAAAACAACATTAGGAACATGTCAATAATAACTGGAAATCACTGGTGTCCCTAGAAGGATATAATGTTCACCAGTTTAGATCAGTTCAGTTGCTCAATTGAGTCCAACTCTTTACAACCCCATGGACTGCAGCATGCCAGGCCTCCCTGTCCATCACCAACTCCTGATGCGTGCTCAAACTCATGTCTATCGAGTAGGTGATGCCATCCAACCATCTCGTCCTCTGTCATCCCCTTCTCCTCCTGCCTTCAATCTTTCCCAGCATCAGGGTCTTTTCCAATGATCAGTTCTTCGCATCAGATGGCCAAAGTATTGGAGTTTCAGGTTAAGCATCACTACTTCCAATGAATATTCAGGACTGATTTTCTTTAGGATGGACTGGCTGGATCTTCTAGGAGTCCAAGGGACTCTCAAGAGTCTTCTCCAACACCACAGTTCAAGAGCATCAATTCTTTGGCGCTCAGCTTTCTTTATAGTCCAACTCTCATATCTATACATGACTACTGGAAAAAATCATAGCTTTAATAGATGGACCTTTGTTGGCAGAGTAATGTCTCTGCTTTTCAACATGCTGTCTATGTTGGTCCTAGTTTTTGTTCCAAGGAGCAAGCATCTTTTAATTCCATGGCTGCAGTCACCACCTGCAGTGATTTTGGAGCCCCCCAGAATAAAATCTCTCACTGTTTCCATTGTTTCTCCATCTATTTGCCATGAAGTGATGGGACTGGATGATATGGTCTTAGTTTTCTGAATGTTGAGTTTTAAGCCAACTTTTTTACTCTCCTCTTTTACTTTCATCAAGAGGCTCTTGAGTTTTCTTCGCTTTCTGCCATAAGGGTGGTGTCATCTGTGTATCTGAGGTTATTGATATTTCTTCTGGCAATCTTGATTCCAGCTTGTGCTTCATCCAGCCCAGCATTTCACATGATGTACTCTGCATGTAAGTTAAATAAACAGGGTGACAATATACAGCCTTGACGTACTCTTCTCCAGATTTGGAGCAAGTCTGTTGTTCCATGTCCAGTTCTAACTGTGGCTTCTTGACCTGCATACAGATTTCTCAGGAGGCAGGTCAGGTGGTCTGGCATTCCCATCTCTTGAAGAATTTTCCACAGTCTGTTGTGATCCACACAGTCAAAGGTTTCAGCGTAGTCAACAAAGCAGAAGTAGATGTTTTTCTGGAACTCTCTTGCTTTTTTGATGATCCAACAGACGTTGGCAATTTGATCTCTGGTTCCTCTGCCTTTTCTAAAACCAGCTTGAACATCTGGAAGTTCGTGGTTCACATACTGTTGAAGCCTGGCTTGGAGAATTTTGAGCATTACTCTGCTAGTGTGTGAGATGAGTGCAACTGTGTGGTAGTTTGAACATTCTTTGGCATTGCCTTTCTTTGGGATTGGAGTGAAAACTGACCTTTTCTAGTCCTGTCCATGGGCAACCCCAGAGCATCCATGGGCAACCCCAGAATGAAGATGGAAGCTCTATATGATACGCAAACATTTTTATGTAGATGAAAAGAGGTTAATGTAATTATAACAGTAACAGTGATAATGAAGTAGAAGAGATGAACCACAATAAAAAGGTTACAACCAATACCAAAGGACACTGGAAAGGAAGCTGGAAACCAACCACTCCGGTCTTCATAATGGAATATTATAAGAGAACTGTCTGTCTGTGAGCATTAGGTGTTTTAAAATTTTTATTTTATTTATTTATCAGCTTCTCCCTGTCAGACCTGTCCCTTTGTTTGCATAGGAAAAAACCTATGGACATGGACAACTGCTCTAAGTATTGTAAAGTCTACTAAAATATTAAAATTGTGCTCTGTAAATTCAGTACCTTGGGATAACTTCCCTTAGCTTGTCTCCTAATAAAATCCCATTTCAACATTACAAAAACTACCATGTAATAAATGCTTCATTTATCAGTTGGGCATTTCTGTCTTTTGGAAAACATAGTGACATCTGTCTCTATTGGGAGAAAAAAGAAATCCAACACCCACGGCAGGATAAAATTAAAATAATTTTCATATTCTCTTCGTATTTTTTCACAAGACATTAATATGCTCAGAAAACACTGCAGAGGGATGCTTGGGAGACCAAGAAAAACCTTACCAGACTATTTGTTACACAAACTGCTTTCAGTTAAGCTCCATCCTATAGGAACAGATTGTAAGGATTTAAAATACAATCATGTGAAGAAAAAGAACACATGGCTTTCAAATTAGTCATAAATGAAACACAAATAATTCTCATATATTGTTTTTCTTAGTCCTAGTCAGCTTTACCCACTCAAGGTTTTTTAAAGTTGATCAAATGTTTTCTGTTTGGATAGGCTAAGATCAAAAGAGCAATATGTCTAATTTTTGTTCAATGTTAGTCATTGACTGGCTGAAGGATTGGCTGAAGCACTTAATGAATATCTGATATTATTTAGTTTTCATAGCCAGACTGCCAGAGGGGATCTGTTCACTTAAAAAAAATTAAGCTCAGAGTCACTTAGCTAAGGAATAATCCCATATGAATGTCTATTTTAAAAGTATTATTGATATTCAAAAACCATTAAAAGCAATCACTGACTTTCTATGCTTAATGCACTGAAACTATGCCATTAAAATATGAAAAACAGTAACAGCACTGTACAATTATTTACTATTTCAGAGAGTTCTGCTTAATACTAGGAATGCAATTAACCTCTATTAAGATATATTTTATGATATCACAAATAAAATCACTTTTAACTAAGAAAAAGATCCACTTTGAATTTTTGACATTTTATTATTTTCTCTAATAAGAGTTCCTTGAATTATAATAAAGCAAATACAAGTAACTATGTTTTAGTGAGTAAATTTCCCAGTTTTGACTTTCTTAGTAATCATCAAAATTCTTAAGTACCATATGAATCCACTATATGTAAGTGATATTTTGTTGGATCCAGACTTTGAATAGGTAAAGAGCATTTTAGGGAAACAATCTGCCTAGACACAATAATTATACACTTAATTGGGTTGTTCCTTTTTTGAGACTTCTCAGAATTTATATTCTTTAAGTCAATCATGCTTCACACTAACTTTTATCAACTAAATAGTAAGTAACCTATTTTCAGAAAATCCTATGGCAAAACCAATACAATTATGTAAAGTAATTAGCCTCTAATTAAAGTAAATACATTTAAGTTAAAAAAGAAAATCCTAGACAATACAGAAACTTTCAGTAATAAAATATCCTTCTTCAAACATGATACCCTAAGTATCTAGCAAAATTATAAATCCTGTATGTCTTACAATATTGTAAGAATTTTTTAAAACCATGTGATATCATTATATGAGTTTTTAGCTGAAATACAAACTTGTGAAAGCAAGATACACAAAATGAGCAAGAAGTCAAAGGGAACAATACAAGATTTTCTTTTCTGCACTGCTAATTGGATCCTTCCAACTAATTCAGTGTTCCTATGTAGATTCATAAATTTATTGGCTAAAGCAGGCTATTAGCAAACGCTGTCACTAATTTGGTCCCTTATGATTCAGTTGACTTGGCACAAGGAACAATTGTTACCCAATTATTAATATATGCCATTGTTCCCAAGGGAAGCTCAGCACCATAGAGGAAGCCAAGCACTACAGAGGAAAAACATTCAAAGAGCATGTTAGTCAGAAACATTTTTATTTAAAAAACCAACAGAATTATTCCTATAAAAAAGGATTTAGAGAAATTCTTTAAAGCATACTTTTATTCATTGTACACCTTTTCTATTTATTTATTCTTTCTACTAATATTTAATTTTAAAAGCACCAAAAAAAGGCAAACTTAAAAATTTAATTAAAATATTGAAAAGCACATTCTTAGTATAATGCTACAATGAAGACAAAACTATCAAGGAGCTATAATGTTACGTCTCCAAATAAACAGGATTTCAAGGCAGAACTCAGCTTACAAAAAAAGCAGGGTTCTAAAAGTCTGTCTTATTTATATAGGTTATTCAAACTACAAAAAATGAATTTCCCCAAAAAACAATATCCTTTTTGGGGTGATAGAAATGTTCTATGTTTTGGGGTCATGGTTACATGGAAATCTATATTTGCCAAAACTTATCAAACTGTACACTTCAAAAGTGCATTTATCATTTATATATTTATTACAATAAATCTAGACTCTAAAAATTTGTTCTAAATGGTGGTTAGAATACCAATCCACCAAAAAGAAACTTAATACATATTTCTGGCACAACACTCTAGCCATGCACCATCTGAACTACAGACAGTCACCATGTATATCAGTGTTTCTATGAGAAAATGAATTTTGAGTTCTAAGAAAATATTGGCATATATCCACCTTTTCCCTATTCCAAAGGATTTCAGGGTTTTGCTGATGGCTCAGCAGGTAAAGAATCCACCTGCAATGCAGGGAGATTCGGGTTTGACCCCTGGGTTGGGAAGATCCCCTGGAGGAGGAAATGGCATCCTGCTCCAGTATTCTTACCTGAAAAATCCCACGGACAGAGGAGCCTGGTGGGCTACAGTCCATAGTGTCTCAAGAGTCGCACATGACTGAGCAACTAAGCAAGCAAAGCAAAGCATTTCAAGGACTAGGGTGGTTATTTCTGGGCTTCTTAAGTTTGTCAACTCTCTATCAGCACCAGAAACAGTATTTTTCCACATCAATTATGCCTCACATGTTCTAATTTCCAGATCAAACTCTGATACCTCATTTGCTGGCACCACCCAATGGGAACACTCAGACTCTGCCTTGCTTAGACTCTGACACTCTCTGCTGTCCTCATGTCTACATGAACCTACCTGTTTAGGTTCTGACCCCTTGGAACAGTCTGTCCTCCAGCATGGACACTCTCTTCATCCTGCTCGTCCTCTGACTCCCCCATGCTACCCTTGCATGGATGAAAGCTCTCCTCACCGTCTTGGGCTCCAACACTCCATGCTCAGCTGCTCCTCCTTCACCCACTCAGATTCTGGCACCCCTCTCTGGGGCACTGTTCCCCAAGCTCCTCTCTATCCAGCACGAATACTCACTTTGCTCTGCCTCACTAATGACAGTGGACTACAGGGGAAGGGAAGGCTTCACAGATGAATGTAATAGAATCCATTCACTTAATTTATGCTACAAATGCACTCCCAAATTGTAGAAATGTTCAGGTGAAATGTTATGTTCTACTCCTACTCTCAGTGTGTGACAATCCACTTCAGACCAAAAGGAGAGGTGAAAATTAAGGATGCTCAAGTTAGAGGTCCACAGACTTGGATAAAATCTCCTTAGTCTATACATGGACAGGAAGGGTTACAGACATGGTTGCTAAAATAAAACTCACAATTTAGTAAAATCCTGCAAAGTTATAAGTTCCATAACATCTAGGAGGCCACCAAAACCTTCATAATAAAGGGTCAGTGATTAAATGGAATTAATTAAAATTTTGTTAAAAGCTGGTTAAGTTATAAATAGAAACTGTAACTCAAAACATTTATAATAGTCACACAAAATAAGTTAGGGCACTGTAGACATACTATATGACTTACTTTATCTACACAATCATCAAAAAACGCCAGACTTGCATCTTTATCACTGACGAAAGAACATTCCTCAATGAAGCGAATAAACATTTGTGTTTTGGTCATCATGTTATAGAATTTCTGATGTGACCGGTCCCGACTTCTTAAGAAAGCTGTTCAACATAAATTTGCAATGTTAGTATATATAATACATTCATAGGTTCAGAGAACTTTTGAGCTAGCAGGAACCAGATCAAACATGTCATCTATACCCTCCACACTCTACTGTTTTGCAGAAAAAGAAACAGACTCCTGAAGGAGACATGACCTGACAAAGATAGCAATAGGAAAGGAACCTGAACCTATTGCTTTGAAAGGAATCTTTTAAATCCTCCAACCCAGGGGCTCCTATGCTTGCCCGACACTGCTTGGCTGCCCTGAAAGCTGAAAGCATCAGTATCTTAACACACTGTGACACAACAGAGTACAGTGGTACTTGTCAAACAGTCTCTTCTGTGTATTTGCTACTGGGATTGTATTTAATGTGCCTGAGAAATAACTAATTCTATGGAAATGGCTTACCAACTGAGTTGACAGACACATACTGCTGAAATAGACAAGTACATATTAATAAATATGAGCTGCTGCTGCTACTGCTGCTAAGTCGCTTCAGTCGTGTCCGACTCTGTGCGACCCCATAGACGGCAGCCCACCAGGCTCCCCTGTCCCTGGGATTCTCCAGGCAAGAACACTGTGGAGTGGGTTGCCATTTCCTTCTCCAATGCATGAAAGTAAAAAGTGAAAGTGAAGTCGCTCAGTCATGTCTGACTCTTCGTGACTCCATGGACTGCAGCCTACCAGGCTCCTCCGTCCATGGGATTTTCCAGGCAAGAGTACTGGAGTGGGGTGCCATTGCCTTCTCCGAAATATGAGTTACTAACCCAGAAAGCAATCATCACAAAGTTAAGCTCAATAACATGAAAGCTGTAGTACTATATAATCACTTACCTTGTAGAGCAAAAAGAGAAGTTGCATCTGTGGCTGTCTCAGATGGGGCTTGAGTTATTGGTCTTAAGTATGATCTATAACCTTTTAAAATAGAGGCCATGAAACACAAAAATGCCTCTTGGATTTCCAAGTCTATCATGTGCAACCTCTTTCCAGAATTAAAGTCATAATCATTCATTGCTAAGTCCATAAGTCCATCATCTCTTGGTCTCTGCTGTACTGTGAAGAAATACAGTGTTAATGTTTTCTCCAGAACTGTCAAAACTAAGGTTCATAATGGTATCAATTATAAATCTGTTGCATATGTGATTCAAGTCATTATGCTGTACACCTTACACAGTCCTGTATCTCAATTATATCTCAATAAATTTGAAAGAAAAATAATAAATGTGTTGAGTTTTCAAAAGAGCTCAAGCTACTTCAACCATTGTTTACATAACTCCTTAACATACACTAAAACTTGGAATTGGTCTAAGGACGGTAGCAATGCTCAATGTTAATCTCCTGATTGTCACGGTTATTGCATACAGCAGTGACGTAGGAGAATGTACTGGCTGGTAGGAAATATACATTCCATTTGGAGATGATGCGGACATCTATTCTCAAAAAGTCAAAGGAACAATGTTTGTGATTGCTTCAAAATGTAAAAACTTTTTAAAATACGAGGAACAATAAGTCATCTTAGGAAGTTTTTGTGACATTCTTATTGTCTAAGAAAGCAAAAAAGAAAATGGGCACTGGAATGGAAGACCTAAGTTTTAATCTTAGCTTCATCCTTATTAACTGTATGATATCTGACAAGCTACCTCCCTCAAATTTATTATCCCCATATTTGTAAAAACAAAAGAATGTATGTGAAAGTGCTCTGAAGCTGTAAAGTGATATATAATCCTAAATAATATCAGTATTTTTTAAGCCTGTAATTTTAAGCTTTGGATTCTGCCCTTCAGTAGAGCTGGATGGGCTATTTCACTTATTTTAATAATGTTTGAATATTGCCATAAAAACTGCTGGACTTCTCAGCTATTCAAAAGAAGCTCATGAACTTTTAGAAAGCAGTTAAGTAGATTAAATAGAATTCCATATGTAATTTATTTGTTCCATAGGATAAATTTTTTTCTGCTTGATGTCATGTTTTTTCATATCCCAGTACTTTGAGCCACTTTTGAATTATCTACTTGTTGTAAGGTTTGCTTTGTAAACACTGTCTTTTCCTGTGTCTCCTTCCAACAATACTAAGGTGCCCTGAACTCTTGAGGATGCAGGCCTCCTCCCATGTTTATATTTCACTTAATGCATAAATGAGAACCTCAAATATTGCTACATCATTACTGACCACTTTTCATACAACAGCATCAAATTATGAACCCTGAATGGACTGTTGTTATAAAACAGTAAGAAGCTTAGATAAATTGAAGGCTTAAATTCCTTTTATCGGTAATTCTGGATCACTATCAAGATACTCTTATGTAAGCTTTGAACTGAAATATGCCAATCAATTTTCACTTTAATTTCTGAATGCTTTTGGCAAACTTTTGTTGTCAAATTATTTGAGGTAGGCCACAGCATTAAGATCTACCAAAGGTGAAAAGCATATGACCATGCTCCCACCCCATGGAAATCATCAGCATTTTCTAATGTAATTTAAACCATCTGTCTCAGACTTTCAAAACTAACTTTCTATTTTATGTACAAAGAAAACACATAAGTAGAAACTAGTATTTTTCCATAGTATTTGAAAATAACCACCTTAACCTCTTTTTGAATTTTATTATGATATAAACTTCATAAAATCTCCCATTCGGTTTCTAAAAACTTGCTTTAATGCTTATTCTAAAAAATTTTCTTTTAGATAAAACTATCCTTTAACAAGTAAGGCAAAGTAATTGGAGACTTTTCTTCAGATTAAATTACTTCCATTAATTAAATTATACACTTACATTTTGCCAGTTGTTGATGCAAATTATTCAGTGTGTTCATCAGATTTTTACATGGTTTCTTTGGAAGTATCTTCCAGGCTACATTTTTCTTGTCACCAGTTCTGAGATTAAATGATAACAATAATATATTTGTCAGATTAACATGGGGAGAGGTGGGGCAGGTATATACCTGTTATTCATAAAAAGGGGAAAAGAGAAAACACATTGAATGAAAATAAAGCATACAGAATATTCTTGTTAACAGGAGAAAAATACTTCAGGTGTAAATGGACTGCTTAACGTTGTAAAATTAATTTTTATTTTGAGGGTAGAACTTTGTATTAAATATAGCTCAAAAACGTATACTTATGTTGATACTGAGTCAATTCCACTTGCACTGGTCATGTGCAAAATCACTCCAAAATTTAATGTGGTGGTCATCAGATCCCCCAAAGGAGGAAACGGCAACCTACTCCAGTATTCTTGCCTGGAAAATCCCATGAACAAAGGAGACTGGTGGGCTACAGTCCATACGGCCACAAAGAGTCGGACACGACTGAACATACGCGCCTGCACACATTACCCTTAAGCTCATTTAGAGTCTTTAGACACTTAAATATTGGGGAAATCCTCCTATTGGGACTTTTGTTTTGTTTTGTTTTTTTCTTATAGACTCTAAGACAAAGCACTCTAGAATACATTCAGTGAACTTAGGATCCATCAGATCAGTTGCTCAGTTGTGTCCAACTCTTTGCGACCCCATGAATCGCAGCACGCCAGGCCTCCCTGTCCATCACCAACTCCTGGAGTTCACCGAAGGATCCATAAACCTTATCAAAATACTTTGATATATTCAATATTTAGTTTCTTAGTTCCCTAAAAAATAAGTAAAATTTAGTTTCTTTCAGAAAAGAAATAATCTATAATGTTAGATTATTTGAAAGAAGTATAACATCCCCAAATACTTTTATAACTATAGAAGAAGATATCTGACTGATATCTTTGTTTCTATGATGAACTCCAGTCATCTGCTTTATCACAACTATCACCACACAGTTGCTCCCTAAACTATAGATGGAACATAAAAAGAAAAGAGCATGGTGATAAAACGTGGTAAAGCTTCTGGACTTAACTATAACTTTGCTGATTCCATTCTCTATTTATTAAAACTTTTTACTATTTCAAAAGCAATAAACACTCATTTTAGGAAACTTGAAAAAATGTAGAGAAAAAGGAGAACAAAAGTAAATCACTTATGTTCTAACCACCAAACTCAACAACACAGTGCAGGTGTTAAATGGAACATGCTGAACTGTTGTTTTTTTTAATGCTCCCTAAATTTCCCACAGAACAAAAAGCGCAAATAAAACTCCACAAACTAAACAAAGAAAAAACGAGTGGATGGGAAAGCTTAAGCTGACAAAGAATTGTCTTGGAATCTACCCTATCTTTCCACAATGAGAAAAAAAATACAGACAGGGCAGGGTCAAACTGCAGATGTCCTGCTGTGAGATTTTATTTCATTGAGAATGTGAACAGGACTACAGAACCCTGTATTAAAGTGAGAACACAATGTAAAAATACTTGGCATTATTTTCTTGCTGAAAGTTTCAAACACAGCACTCCCACTGTGCCTTAGCATTCACTGTGTGTCCCTTGCTAGATTATTAGCAATTTAAGAGAAAGGAATGTATTTGGTTTGTTTTTTTATTCCCGGTGCCTAGCCAAAAAAAAAGGTGGGAGGGAAGGACACTTGAGATGTCTGTAGCATAAATCAATGAACAATATTTTGGTATCATTTCATTACATAGAACTACTACCTATTTACTCACATAATTTTCCTCCTCTTGCCCTTGATAGCATCACTCTAAAACTTAGTTGAGGAGAAGCGCTTTATCTAGTACCTAAGTTTGAATCTATGACAACCTTTTGCATTTTTACTCATGGTGAGTTCCATTTATAAGATTACTATTACAGAATTAGTTAGCCAATAATTAGTGGACGAAGTACTAGTTATGGAGTCATACCATGATGTTTTCAAAATCAGTCCTGTGAGTATAAGTTATGTGCCTTTTGATAAATTACTTAAAAATTTAAGTTTTGGTTTTCTTATTTGTCTGGCAGAGTGCTTAGTAAAAACTACCTCACAAAATACAAAGAATAATAAAAGATACCTTAGGCTATGCATACAGTTTTATGCCTAGTACATTATCAGATATTAATTTCCCTTCAGAAACTTGACATTCGTAACATGTTCTTTATGTATTTATGAGTCAGAGAAGGGGAAAGGAAACAACAAATTTCATATTCAGGAGTTTTCTTTCAAATTTCAGGTTGAGGTTTCAGAAATTCAGGATAAAGGAAAGTAGAAAGTGATTAGTTCACTGGTTTTAGTCCTCCCATAGGTTTGAAAGGGCGATAAAACCAAGAAGGAAGACCACTGATGAGTGCAAACAACTCAATGTTTTTTTGACTTTTTTAACTCATTAGTGATCAAAACAGAAAGTTAAAATAAGAAAAAAATTATTTTAACAAATTAAATATAAAAAGAAGGGAAATGTAATTTATTACAATAATAGATACAGTATACACTTATTTACAACACTGCATTTCAATTTTTAAAAACATTATATCATGTAACATTTAACAACTGGCCAAAAAAGAGAGATGTTACTTTAACATTTGAAGAATTAAACTGTAAAAGGTACTAACTAGCTTTGGGGTTTTATTAACAGGGTAACTCGCAGTTATTTTAAGTACGTCCTGTGGATGCAATGTGGTATTGCATCAATTTCCTCTTTCCTGAAGAGCTTAAGTATGATTAAACTGAAAGGACACAAGAGAAAATACTGAATTAAAGAAAAGCTATATAGTTACAGTAGGTACAACTTAAATATTATTTCAAAAAAGAGAGAGAAAATTATAAAATCCTTACATTCCTTACATAAATTTCTAAGGCATAAGATTATAATATTTCTTAAATATTTAAATATCTGAGGATTAAAACCTTCTCTAGTACACTAAATCCATCTCATCAAAGTATAGTAAGAACTGATTCAAAGATGGCAAAAACCCCAAATATAAAAAAAAATATAGCTCAAAAGAATTCTAGTTATTATCACAAAATATACCAAAAAAACACAAAAAACAAAAAAACCTACGAAGTTGCAAATCACAGAATGTAGAATCACTGAAACAAACTTACTGAGAAATGGTGTTGGTATCTAGGTCAACACAACTGACATCTGGTGGAGGGTCATAGAGATCAAAGTATCTTGAATCAATTCCTACTATGAATGGACATGGTGCACTCAAGACATCTGCTAAAGCCAGTGGGCAGAGAGGAACATAGGGGCATGGCCAGTGGAAAGGGAAAATCATCTTGGATAAAAGATAAAAGAATATTTAGCTGTTTTAACATTGAAGCATAATTCATTGGCAACATAGAAAACTGTCTTTTAAATATTTATATCTAAAGTAGTTTAATACTTGTTAAATAATTACAATTAGTGATAATGGTCAGAAAATTAAAATTCATTACACTCTGGATTTTAGTTAAGCATTGAAATAGCTTTAAATTTTATGAATAATTAAGTTTAAAATGAAACTGATCGCCAAGAAGAAACTGTGATACTCACAGACACTAATGCTTCTGTCACACTGGTAAGCACGGAAGGCCGTAAGGAATGAATGAGAATTTTATGTTCTGTTACTGCAAACACCAGGAGTGTCACAGCATTTTCAGGGCCTAAATTCTGGAGCAGTGTTGAAAACTTGCCACCACTGTAAATCCAAACAAAGAGATATAATTTAAAAAATAGAGATCCAAAATCTCATTATACAAAATAATTTTTAAAAGTTTATGATTAGGGTAGGGTTACAGTTCACATTATATATTCAACTTTAAAGATAGAACTAACACCCAAAAAAGATGTCCTTTTCATTATAGGGGACTGGAATGCAAAAGTAGGAAGTCAAGAAACACCTGGAGTAACATGCAAATTTGGCCTTGGAATACGGAATGAGGCAGGGCAAAGACTAATAGAGTTTTGCTAAGAAAATGCACTGGTCATAACAAACACCCTCTTCCAACAACACAAGAGAAGACTCTATATATGGACATCACCAGATGGTCAACACTGAAATCAGATTGATTATATTCTTTGCAGCCAAAGATGGAGAAGCTCTATACAGTCAGCAAAAACAAGACCAGGAGCTGACTGTGGCTCAGACCATGAACTCCTTATTGCCAAATTCAGACTTAAATTGAAGAAAGTCGGGAAAACCACTAGACCATTCAGGTATGACCTAAATCAAATCCCTTATGGTTATACAGTGGAAGTGAGAAATAGATTTAAGGGCCTAGATCTGATAGACAGAGTGCCTGATGAACTATGGACTGAGGTTCGTGACATTGTACAGGAGACAGGGATCAAGACCATCCCCATGGAAAAGAAATGCAAAAAAGCAAAATGGCTGTCTGGGGAGGCCTTACAAATAGCTGTGAAAAGAAGAGAAGCGAAAAGCAAAGGAGAAAAGGAAAGATATAAACATCTGAATGCAGAGTTCCAAAGAATAGCAAGAAGAGATAAGAAAGCCTTCTTCAGCCATCAATCAAAGAAATAGAGGAAAACAACAGAATGGGAAAGACAAGGGATCTCTTCAAGAAAATCAGAGATGCCAAAGGAACATTTCATGCAAAGATGAGCTCGATAAAGGACAGAAATTGTATGGACTTAACAGAAGCAGAAGATATTAAGAAGAGATGGCAAGAACACACAGAAGAACTGTACAAAAAAGATCTTCACAACCCAGATAATTACGATGGTGTGATCACTGACCTAGAGCCAGACATCCTGGAATGTGAAGTCAAGTGGGCCTTAGAAAGCATCACTACACACAAAGTTAGTGGAGGTGATGGAATTCCAGTTGAGCTATTCCAAATCCTGAAAGATGATGCTGTGAAAGTGCTGCACTCAATATGCCAGCAAATTTGGAAAACTCAGCAGTGGCCACAGGACTGGAAAAGGTCAGTTTTCATTCCAATCCCAAAGAAAGGCAATGCCAAAGAATGCTCAAACTACTGCACAATTGCACTCATCTCACACGCTAGTAAAGTAATGCTCAAAATTCTCCAAGCCAGGCTTCAGCAATATGTGAACCGTGAACTTCCTGATGTGCAAGCTGGTTTTAGAAAAGGCAGAGGAACCAGAGGTCAAATTGCCAACATCCGCTGGATCATGGAAAAAGCAAGAGAGTTCCAGAAAAACATCTATTTCTGCTTTATTGACTATGCCAAAGCCTTTGACTGTGTCCATCACAATAAACTGTGGAAAATTCTGAAAGAGATGGGAATACCAGAACACCTGATCTGCCTCTTGAGAAATTTGTATGCAGGTCAGGAAGCAACAGTTAGAACTGGACATGGAACAACAGACTGGTTCCAAATAGGAAAAGGAATTCGTCAAGGCTGTATATTGTCACCCTGTTTATTTAACTTCTATGCAGAGTACATCATGAGAAATGCTGGACTGGAAGAAACACAAACTGGAATCAAGATTGCGGGGAGAAATATCAATAACCTCAGATATGCAGATGACACCACCCTTATGGCAGAAAGTGAAGAGGAACTCAAAAGCCTCTTGATGAAAGTGAAAGTGGAGAGTGAAAAAGTTGGCTTAAAGCTCAACATTCAGAAAACGAAGATCATGGCATCTGGTCCCACCACTTCATGGGAAATAGATGGGGAAACAGTGGAAACAGTGTCAGACTTTGTTTTTCTGGGCTCCAAAATCACTACAGATGGTGACTGCAGCCATGAAATTAAAAGATGCTTACTCCTTGGAAGGAAAGTTATGACCAACCTAGATAGCATATTCAAAAGCAGAGACATTCCTTTGCCAACAAAGGTCCGTCTAGTCAAGGCTATGGTTTTTCCTGTGGTCATGTATGGATGTGAGAGTTGGGCTGTGAAGAAGGCTGAGTGCCGTAGAATTGATGCTTTTGAACTGTGGTGTGGAGAAGACTCTTGAGAGTCCCTTGGACTGCAAGGAGATCCAACCAGTCCATTCTGAAGGAGATCAGCCCTGGGATTTCTTTGGAAGGAATGATGCTAAAGCTGAAACTCCAGTACTTTGGCTACCTCATGCTAAGAGTTGACTCACTGGAAAAGACTCTGATGCTGGGAGGGATTGGGGGCAGGAGGAGAAGGGGACGACAGAGGATGAGATGGCTGGATGGCATCGCTGACTCGATGGACATGAGTCTCAGTGAACTCCAGGAGTTGGTGATGGACAGGGAGGCCTGGCGTGCTGCGATTCACGGGGTCGCAAAGAGTTGGACACGACTGAGCAACTGATCTGATCTGATCTGTTGCTCTTTTGTAGGGAAAACGCTGCATCCGAAACACACTATGAAAACAATGAAGTTTTATGAGGTTTTGAAGTCATCTGCGTCTTCTGCCTTGTATTAAATATGGAAAATGAAAATTTATCTGTTTTTTTCTATAAAATGATCTGCCATGTAGATAATGTTCAAGTAAAGAATTCAATGCGTACACAAAATGTTGTTATATGATTCCATTTATACAAAGTGTCCATTACAGGCACATCTGTAGAGAAAGAAGTAGATAAGCAGTTGCCTAGGGCTGGGGAGGGTGTCTGTGTGTTTGTATTTGCAGGGATGGTAGAGGTAAGGGAGGGTAACTGCTAAAAGATACAGGTGTTTTTTGGAGCTACAACAATGTTCTGAAGTTGATTACAGTCATAGTTGCAGAACACTGAATATATTCATTGAATTGTACAATTTAACTAGGTGAACTGTATGGGATGTGAATTATGTATCAATAAAGTCATTACCAAAAAAAAAGTCTCTTGGTAGTCTCAGTATTTCTAGTTTATTCTCAGTTCAAACAAAGGTTAAGAAAACACTGGTCACCCAGGGCCAAGACCTGGTGATGAAATAATCTGCAATTCTTACAAAATTAACGTCAAAGATGGCAGCTGTTCTCCCTTAGGTATGTGCCACCAAATAACTTAATTATATTGTAACTACTTCCCTGCTAGAAAAAGTACATGGCTAATTAAATATCAAGAAATGATACTTTAGAAAAAAAGTATTTCATAATCTCTGAACTTTTAAGGTGATGAAATACATTATTCTATTCCATGGGCTAGTATTTATAAGTAACTTTTTATTTGGGGGTTAATTTTAAAATGAGTATTTTTCAGAGGATATTTAAAGCTAAAAAACAATCGTTTTCATAAACTATAGACATATGTACTCATTTATGCATTAACAGTTGTACACACTTGATCACAGTTAAGTGGATATGCAAAATACCAAACACTATTGTAAAAGTTTTTCTGTGTTCTTCAAGAACTTTAACCTAAATTTTAAGTAAAAGAAATTTAATAAGAAACAATTAGATGAGAAGTATTTCCATCAACATTTGCAATTTTCCCTAGGAAAGAGAGAAAATACTTGAACGCTATTTTAGTTTACACTAAACATTTAGAGAAACACAATGAAGTTTTACTTGCCTTAGTGGAAGAGGTGAAGAAACAGGCTGACTGAGGATCAGATTATCATGTGGTGATAACTGAAAATAAATATGAAATAAAGTATTTCAAATATAAAGATTAACTTTAAAACACCACCTTCCAGTAAAAAAAATTTCACACACACATATATAGATGATGCCCATAAAGTTTCAATATTCCCATGCACCAGGTATAGGAATCGTCTAAATCACTTACTAAGATCCTAAAAAATATGTCCTGATGACTTGTCCTGATGACTGCCCTAACTACTAATTCTTCTTACTTTAAACCATATTCTTTTATTCTGTTCCTCAACATTTCCCTGATGCCATTTTAACAAACCTGCATTGAAAGAATACACTGTTCATTTAATATCATAAAACCAGGGTTAGTTAATCTATGGCCTCAGGGCAAATCCACAGACCACCTGCTTTTACAAATAAAGTCTTACCAAAATAGAGCCATGCACATTTGTTTACATGTTACATAGAGCTGCTTTTGTGCAATGAAAGCGGAGCTGAGCAGTTTTCAGAGAGACAACACAGCCTGTAAAGTTTGAAATATCTACTGTTTGGTCCTCAATAGAAAAAACTTGCCAACTTCAGCTATAAGATAAATCTTTTATGTGTATGCAACCTGAATGTGCTATATATATATATATTCTGGCACTAAATATCAAGAAGGAACTTGGGATGATATGTAGATATGCAAACTATTTACAATGCTTATCAAAATGATATTTTTCTAGACACTTTATCTGTATCAATATATTAATACAATTAATCTACATTTTAAATTTTATGCATATTTACAGAAATCTTAAATATCTATTTATAAATGATTTCTAATTTTGAATGATAGTCCACTAAGGGTTATGATAAATACCATAAGGCACATACAGAGATAATACATGAAATATTCTCTCAAGATCACTTCAAAAATAATGCTTAAATAGATTAGAAAAACAACTTACATATCAAGATTATAAACAAAAAAGAAACATAAACAAAAAAGGAAAGATAAAGTCAACTGGGACAAGAGATGGGGAAAATAATCTGTGTTCACTTTAAACTTCCCGTCACAAGGATGTGAGCAATTCTTCCTGCAATTAGGAAAACACACAACTTTTTCTTTCATCTATTCTAATACATTTAACTTAGGGAGTAAGTGCCAAAGGCAAAAGTTTTAAATACCAAGAATAAACTTAGGAAAGCAGTCCCTTTTTATGTGTTCAAAATGTCTACTGCTGTCTACTTCTTCAAGTCTACAACCCTTTATCTAAGAGGAAACATTAGATGTTGGCTGAGAGGCAGTTAATAAAATCATAAGGGTCCAAACTACAGCATGAAGCAGCATCTGGTTCTCTTTTGATTCCATTTGATGTTTCTTTCCTCTTATAAAACTGTTATACTTAGGTTACATTTTGACAGAGTCCATAATCATTCAATAGAGCACTTACATCAAGAAAATCTTACCTGAACTAGAATTCGTGGTCTCTGAGGAGATGGAAAAGGAACTTTATGCATAAAATGAGAAATATGCCTTAAAAACAAACAAACAAAAACCTAATTGATTCCAAAGAGAATGCCATATGCTATAAAGGTCAACATGTCACCACAAGTTCATGTTGAGTCAAAAGCTCTGTGTACCGATAATTTCGAAATCCCTGCTACCACAAAAACAAATGAACAACCAACCAAAATCATTTGTACCATTTAAGTCCCTTCTGAATAAACCCAGCCCCCAAATTTTCATATTAATACTCTCTCATATCCAGTAATAATTGTGTCATTAATGTCTCAAAAGCCACTGTAAGTTCTACCTTATGTGGACATTACCAAAGGAGCTAATTCTTGTACTGCAGTACACTTATTTTTAGTCAATTGCTCCTATTTTAAAAATGAAGCAACCATTGAGTATTTCAGAAAAATGAAGGAGTTTAACTATTTCTAAAATAAGAATAATATACTTTCGATTAACAATAGGTTAAAAATTCTATTGCTGATTTTTTGGGCTTTTTCCCCAGATGAAGACAGATAAAAAGATAGATTGATGGGTTTTGTTTTGAACACCATGGAAAAGGAAAAAGGAAACAATAGTAAACAATCATTTTAAAGAAAGAGTTATTTTATTTCTATATTGCTTGTAAACTATTTCCAAATCATCTTGGCGCAGAACTGAGATAATTTCATCTGGATAGAAAACATCTGAAGAGCATGGTATCTAAAATATTTAAAGTGAAAGTGAAAGCGCTCAACTCTTCGCGACCCCATGCACTGTAGCCCTCCAGGCTCCCCTGTCCATGCTATTTCCCAGGCAAGAATACTGGAATGGGTTGCCATTTCCTTCTCCAGGGGATCTTTCCAGCCCAGGGGTCGAACTCAGGTTTCCCGAGCCACCAGGGAAGCCCAAAATATCTAAGTTCAGTTCAGTTGCTCTGTCGTGTCCCACTCTTTGAGACCCCATGGACTGCAGCACGCCAGGCCTCTGCATATCTAAAATGATATCTAAATGATATCTAAGATATCTAAAAACAGTAAGGAATAAAATAAGCCCAGATTATATGTAAAATAAGAATCACAAAACCTTTAAAAAAAAATTCCAATTAGGATCTCCAAACTTCACAAGATATTAAAAAATGAAACATTTCTGTCATTTTGTCAGAAATAAAATTATCTAAAATAACAAAACTGTAGATCTAATTGGGGCTTTCCAGATGGCTCAGTGGTAAGGAACCCGCCTGCCAATGCAAGTGATGTGGGTCGGGAAGATCCCTTGGAGGAGGAAATGGCAGCCCCACTCCAGTATCCTTGACTGGAGAATCCCATGACAGAGGAGCCTGGCAGGTCACACTTCATGGGGTCGCAAAGAGTCAGACATACTAAGCAGCTGAATACAAACACACACAGTTATAGTAAGAGAAATATTATATAACTGAATCAACCAAATCTTTTTTTCTCTTGAAAAATTTAGTTTCCAAATAAAACCCATTCAATTACCAGTACAGATATACCATACACAGTGGAAAGAGCTGCCAAATTTTGAACCGAGAAGGCTGCTAACTTACTTCTCAATTGGAAGGACGTGAGGTCCAGAGATGGAATAACGATATAGAAAAGTCAAAAACTTCCTGAATGCGTCAAAAAAAGGCCAGTGAGAGAGAAGACAGATGCATTTATTAGTGTGAATTGTCTTGGAACTATCAGACTTCTCATTTGCTGATGATGCTAAACCCAAAAGAAATCTCTGTTTTTCTGTGAGATTCTCCTCGGAGTATGGTTCATAAAACTGAATAGCAGCACCATAGACCTGGAAAAGAGATAATATATTTGATAAATACGCCTTATATCATTTACTCAAATCACATTATTGGTTAAATATTTAATGGAGGAGCTATTATGAGCCATTATATGCCTATGAGGCAGGCAAGGTGCCAGGTACCAGAGACAGTGGTGAAGAGACATTGCTCTTGCTTTCTTGAAGTACATTAAAACATCGATGACGACAACAACAAAACTACACAGTGCAACTGTTGGGTCCCCTTATTACTGGAAAACAATATGTTTAATTAAGTTTTTTCATAAAGAGTGACAGCAATTGTGTTGCTATTCTCTATAAGAAAATGACTGAAAACAATGAGTTGGCCAGAAAGTTCATTTGGGTTTTTCTGTAAGATGCTACTGAAAAATCCAAACAAACTTTTTGGCCCACCTAATAATTATTTAGTAGAGAGCAGGACAGAATTTTAGATAAGGAAATACAAATTTCAACTTCAGACAATTCACTGAATTTCTCTAGACCTCAATTTCCCAATATATAAAATGAAGATATTGCACTACAAGATTATCAAAGTCCATTTCAACGATAATAGGCTATGGGTCTAAACAGCACTGCATATTTAATAAAGTCTTTAGTATTACTTTAAAACTTTTGTAACATAGAAAATGAAGCAATGCAGGATCATCATTTGATAATGAAAAAAATCTTTGGCCGTATCCACAAGAAAAGCATTTGGATATGTGAGACAGACTGAAAATTTTCTTTTCCTATGTCTCCAGATGCAGTTATTTTAATGTGAAAGAGGTGCATATAATCGATCCAATTTAACCAGTTATTGTTTCTATTGTTACTGCATATAAAACTTAAGACTTGAAAATGTACAAGAAAACTGCAGATATCATTTGTTAAACACAGAGTACCTTTTCAGCTGAGGCTCCAGTTAACACGAATGTAGAAAATACAGGGAGGGGGTATTTGCTATTTGATGGCCAACATTCAATAGTTGCGCCCATTGGTAAACAAAACAAGGGAACAGATTCTGGGAGTGAGAATGACTCGTAATCTTCTTGAGGGTATCTACAAATTAGACCTATAAAAACAATAATAAATATTAGCTCATCAGCTCTTGAATTTAGCAGCTCATAATTTGAATGATGCTAAAATGCTTTATTATTTAACACATTTGGAAGACTAAAACACTATATATGTTCACCAAGTAACTCTGAATGCTTTAATAGGATTCAAGTGGATTTTAATTCTTAAACTAGTCATATTAACTACTTAATATTTATCAAGCTTCATCCACAAAGGCTAGTAAGGCAAACAGGAAAAGACTATTCCCTGGTAGCTCAGACAGTGAAGAATCTGCCTGCAATGCAGGAGACCTGGGTGGGGAAGATTCCCTGGAGAAGGGAATGGCAACTGACTACAGCTTCTTGCCTTGGAAAATCTCATGGACAGAGGAGCCTGGTGGGCTACAGTCCATGGGGTCGCCAAGAGTCAGACATGACTCAGAAACTAAGCACACACAAAGAAACATACACAAATATGCACACACTCCTAAAAAAAAAAAAATCCAGACTTCCTGGTGGCTCAGATGGTAAAGCATCTGACTACAATGCAGGAGACCCAGGTTCGATCCCTGGGTTGGGAAGATTCTCTAGAGAAGGCAATGGCAACCCACTTCAGTACTCTTGCCTGGAACATCCCATGGACAGAGGAGCCTGGTAGGCTACAGTCCATGGGGTCGCAGAGTCAGACACGACTGAGCGACTCCACTTTCACTTTCCTAAAAATTCATTTTGTGTTCACACAACCTTACAGCATATAAACATACTATTTTGGGAGGAAATTTTCAATATGCACATATTCACTTTACTAGTTTTTGATAGTTTTACCTTAGGGTTGTTTTTTTTTTTTGACACATTAAAACAGATATTCCATAGGACTATATATATATATATATATATATGACTTCTAGCACAAATACAAGAAAAATTATACATAAAAATAGAAGTCACATGTTTACAATGTCTTTAAAACAGTATCAACTTAAGCCCAGCTTCTGAATAATCTCAGATTATAGGAAAACAGAGTTTCAAGTGGTATATGATTTTATGTTAAACAAACTAGTTGACAAAGCAGTCTAGGTATCTTCTACTTAACAAACCCTCAAGACCAGACTCTTTTACTGGATTTTGTGGGACTAGAAACAGTAATAGGTTTCCTAAGCTTGAATCCTTAAAGTGGAAACCATCATGAGACAATGTTAAAAATAAAATGACAAACTGGGAATATGAGTGGTTGGTCTGCCACTAATAGCTGTTTGACTTCGGAAAAGTCGTGTACCTAGAGGTCTCCAGTTTTCTCATTTATAAAGTGAGATGAACTAGATATACTGAGGTCCAAGGCAATTCTAAAATTCTCTAGTTATATGCTGGTGCTGCTGCTGCTAAATCACTCAAACATGTCTGACTCTTTGCAACCCCATGGACCATAGTCTGCCAGGCTCCTCTGTCCATGGGATTCTCCAAGCAAGAATACTAGAATGGGTTGCCATGGCCTTCTCCAAATTATATGCTAGCCAACCAGTTGATCTCATGAGGATTTACACTTAACTGTCCATTACTTTCTCAAGTCATGAAATAATGGTATAGCCTTTAAGAAACTACAGAAACAGCAATGAACTGTGGATCCTAGAAAATCACAGGCAGAAGAAGGTAGGAGTCTAGAGTACTAACTTTAAAATTTTATTTTTTGAAAAGCTGAATCTGCTTTCTTGTAAATAACTTGATATTTTGAGGCTTTTGGCAACTGAAAATTTCAACTATGCATTAAAAAATTATAAATTATTTATAATATTTCTGATTATTTTGAAATATAATTACATATAAACTACAGACTTGACTAAATTTAATATAAATATTAGGCTTCCCAGGTGGCGCCAGGGGTAAAGAATCTGCCTACCAGTGTAGGAGACACAAGAGATTCAGGTTAGATCCCTGGGTCAGGAAGATTTCCTAGAGAGGGAAATGGCAACCCACTCCAGTGTTCTCTCCTGAAAAATCCCACGAACAGAGAAGCCTGATGGGTTACAGTCCATGGAGTCACAAAAGAGTCAGACATGACTAACGTTCACACAGTACAGTAGCTGTATAAATATTAAGGAAACTAATTCAAAAGGAACATAAATATTTTCCTCACATTTTCTGAGTTAAGACTTTGAGAGAATGATATCTACTTATTATTTACTTAAACCTATTATTTTAAAAAAAACCTTACCTTCTTTTAAAATTAATATTCCACTAAGCATCCAATAACGTATGGATAAAGACAAAACAATCAAAAGACGTGTGTTATAGTCTCAGTCCTGACAACGCATTTTAAGACAGTTTTTTTTTCTTTAATCTTATTGGTCCCATAATACATTATATATTAAGTATTCCATGAAAAATTATACTTACCAGCTTTGTAAGATATAGTGTTAGTCTTTGCCACTGATTTTTTATAACATAAGTATACTGCTGATCCCCACTGAATTTGAAAAAAAATAAAAGAAATATCATTAAACTTTAAAAAGGCAGTAACTTAATAGAATCTCTTTGATTTCTGCAGTATGTAATGATGGATTTCTTTTTATTTTCAGTTGGTTATTTTGCTGGCGTTTTATTGGAGTTATTGCCCAATTTTCTTTCAGAAATAAAATTTAATGTATTTTCTCCTTGCAACAGAAATAACATGAGGAAAACAACTATTTAAAACAAAACCGAGCCACAACAATTTAGATTTTATTCCAAGTTCAAACTTTGGACAGAAATGAAAAACAAGAAATATCCACTCATGTGGATGTAGACCTTCCTTTTGATTCTACAGCACCTTTCAGATATTGCCAGATTTTTCACAGTTTTTTATACCAAACTCAAGAGTTGTAATTCGCCATATCCATTTCCCTATTTCCTATTCTGTCATGAATCTATTCCAAACCAGGTTTTAATCCCACCATTTTTTAAAAGAACACCTTAAAAACTTTAATGATACCAATTCTAATAGTCAATTCTTAGTCTTCATCTTTTTCAGTCTCTCAACAGATTTTGATATCACTAATGACCCCCTTCCTGAAACATTTTTCTTTCTTGGCTTTTGAAGCATCACACTCTCCTGGTCCCTCACCACCACATCTCTGGCCAGTCCTCAATCTCCCTTGTAGAATCCTCTCTTTTCCTGATCATTAAATGTGGTCTCTTCTTTACTTTCTCTAAAGGATCTCATCTGTTTGGTACCACACTTTTAAATAATAGCTATTTCCAAAAGAGTCTCAAATTCCTAGTCCCCAAAGGAGATGGAGAAGACTGCGGGTAAAGCAAATCTGAGAGTAAAGGAGATTCAGACACAGTAAGTTTGGAAACATCTATTAGACATCCAAGTGTAGAGTCAAATGGAGGTAAGGTGAGAAGCCAGAAATGGATGTGTAACTTAGAAGACGCCACCACTGACAAGAGGTGATTACAGATACACTCACAAAACATACTTCCTTTAGGTTTCAACTCAAACGTCACTTTATTAGACAGCCCTCCTTTCATCACTTCTTATGCAATACCGTCTCCCTCTCCCTTCCTTGGTCCTCCTTATTGCCCCTCTCTTGTTGTTGCTGTTGTTTTCCTCCATACATAGCACTGACCACCATTTGGCATATAGCATATTTTGTTATTTATTATCTGCCTCCCACCACTAGAATATAATAAGCTCCATGATGGTAGAAGCTTTGTTTTGCTCACTGCTGTATCTGGAGCACCCACAACAGTACCTATTATATAAAAAACCTATTATATAAAAATACTTAATAAATACTTGTTAAAGGAATGAATGTGAGGTGATGTGTTTGTGCATACGATGGAGAGTGCTTGCATGGACCAGTCAGTACATGAGGACAGATACTTAGCACTGAGAACAAATATATATAAAGAAAATACACTTACTTTAAGAAATACATTTTAAATATATTAAGAGACTACCATAAAAACACCCATTTACTTATCACCCAGCTTTAAATGTTAACAATGACCATATTTGCTTCCAGTATTTTAATGTATAAACAAAAAAATTACAGATTTAACTAAAGCCTCATCTTCCATTCCTTTCTGTCCTCTGAGTTAACTATTGGCCTGAAGCTAGTGCATTTCATTCACATGCATTTTTAAAATTTCTACTATGTAAATATATACATCTTTAAGTATATATCATTATGTTATATGCTTTATAACTTTACATAAATGGTGAAGTGTTGAATACATGCCTTTATGGCTTGCTTTCTCACTCATCAAAATGTTTTTGAGAATTAGTAAAATTGATACAGATCTACTTTCTTCACTTCAACTGGTAGATAGTATTCCATTAATGAAACAATTTACGTTATCCATTCCCTTACTGAGGGACATTTAGGTTGCTTCCTCTCCAGGGTGTGGTTATGAACAATGTTGCGGTAAGTTAGCTCCTCACCCAGAAATTTCCCACTTTTTTAAACTTTTTTAATATGTCCCCAAGCAGATTAGTATGTTAAATCATACTTATTTGGACATTAAGTTATACTTGTTACTCTGTTAGATTTTGATTCTAATAAAAATTTTAATATTTTCACATCAAAAGAAGGGATGTATAAATTCAAGTGGATATTATGAATGTCAGCAGATTGGGCCTTTAGTTTTTTTGGTGGTAAAAATTTTATAAAAGGTCCTGTATAGCAAAGTCCCAACTCCAGTTCCTAATAAGCCAAATTTGTAAAGATAACAAAAAGCCTTCAGTAACCTTTTTGATGATAAAAAGAGAACTATATATGACCATGTGGATGTGGTGGAAACCAAAAGGAATATCCTAAAATAAAACACAAGGACTTAGAGATAAAGTAAAAGTTATAAGGCCCTGGAAGAAAAGAGCCATGGATATAAAAACTAAATATGAGAACATTTTCTAAATTTTTTTTTATAAAAAGGTTCAGCAAAAAAGACAGTAGGAAGGGCTGTTGTTCTTAAAATATTTTAAATGTTTAACCCATAAAATATCCATACTGTGGTTTGCCATGGCAAAAACATTACTTCTGGAATTACGTACATGATTTAACTATTTGCTTGGTTAATAACTCTGCTTTTCTAAGTAAACTTGCTAAATCAAGTACTGACATTCTTGAAAGGCTGTAAAACAAGAACCATTTGTACAGAGTATTAAAAAAAATACTCTCAATGAGTCAAAAACTGAGGGAAACATCCCAAATTAGTCCAAACATTTGCTGTGTGCATCAAAGCACCAGGTCTAAATATCCTTAACTACACATTTTCGCAGTTTTGGACAACATGACATTCTTAAATTCTCTTCCAGCTCTAAATATTATCATTCTATTCTAAACAATCAAAGTCCAAATCACTTAGGGCTTATGATCCAAAGCTTAAAAACTAGTCATTCTTGAAAACTTTTCCCATAAACTTTTAATGGGAGGTTGGAGAAGTAGGGGAAATATATTTTGAGACCAAAGTTGTAAGCCTGGTAGAAAAATCATGTAGGAATTTGAAGAAAGATTCAATATCCATTTCCTCATGTTCATTAGATTGGTTTCATTCTTTTTTTTTTTTCTTCAGTTTTTTGTTTTTTAGGTTTATTTTCTCCTGGTTTCAAAAACTAGAAGATGCTTTCATTCAACCTACCTAATCTCCCCAAACCAAGAATAATCTATAATATAACTATACTCCTGAGCATTATCAACACATCAGTAATTTATTCCTAACCATTTCCTGATTATATACACAATCAACAGATATGAAAAGAAGTTTCCTGCATTGCATGTCTATTTTAGTATTTCTGAAAGAGTTAGAAGTCATTGTATGTCTACTCTGAAGATCTAAATTTACTTTTACTACCTTATAGACAATAGAAACAGAGATTGTTAATAGATATAAACCACAACCCATTGCTTAAAAAAGACACCAACCACTAAGATCAGGACAGTTTCTCTACATTTAGGACTGATAACTAGATTTAAGAGTAAAGAAATAAACATCTAAGAGGTTTTTATTCCTATAATGTTTCTTAAGGGAACTAAGAGGAACTTAAACATTGGGCAAAAATAAAAGTTCTTCCTTATTGTATGTTAATTATATCTCAAAACTAAACAACAACAGCAACAAAAGAAAAGCTCCTTCTCAGTCATTAAATACACACAGAAGGGATTGAAAAGGCAGAGTTAACTAAGGAGTAATTAATAGCTAACTTTTGTATAGCACTTACTACGTGCCAGGCACTATCCTACGTTCTTTACAAATAGTAAACATTTAATCTTCACAAAAAGCCTGTGATAAAACACTACTTTATCTTTGTTTCATGATGAGGAAACTGAAGCACAGAAAGTCAAAGAACCTGTCCAAGACATGTATCTGGAATGCAAATACAGCAGGTTAGCTGGAGTCCATTCTGTTCACACTAGGTTACACTCTCTCTCTCTTTTCTTTTATACTCTTCCAGGAGAGAATTAATACTCTGACAACACTGGGACCAATACACCAGGGTAAGGAAAAACAGAAACTTATGTCTCTGGTTTTGGTTTCAATGTAACAAGTCTACCTTGAACACTTTGGTTAATAAGACCTAGTAATGGTTCCAAAAAATTTACTTTCAATCTAAAACGAGCAAATCTATAAAATAAAGGGAAAAATCACTAATGGGAAAATGGCAAGTATCTTTGAGCCTGAACAGCCTTGCTAAAATACTAAACCAAATTTGAAATGAGGTTAAGCTAGACATTATATTACAAAAAAGTTCAAAAACCCTTTCTGCCATCACTATCAGTACCATATAAGGCTTTTAAAACTCACTCGCTACCGTGATCTTCTTCCTGCACCATAATCTTTCCATTGCCACACTTCATCAACAAATCAAAATGCAAGCACGGGACAGAAAATGGATAGAGGAGGAGGTTTCAGAAGTAACATCTCAGGCAAAGACCAGAAGCAAAAATGGCTTGGAATTTTCAAACTCCTGAGTGGAGTTGTGTGGTGACACCAGTATCACTGGAGATCATGTGTGCTTCCTGTTCAAGTATTCCTTCAGTTACATGAGCTCCAAGACCAAGCCCTGAGCCTTTGGAGTGGGAGTACTGACTCCAAGACCCTAGACTATCAGAGAACTAACCCAAGGGGGTATCAAAAAGTAAGAACTCACAAAAAGGAAACCACTGTAATACAGACCCAGCATCACCCAACCACCAATAGCACCCTGTGAAGGACCTCTCATCTAAACAACAAATAAAACAAAAATACAAACCCAATCATCAGCGGATAGGATTACCACCTCACTCAGCCTTGCCCATCAGAGGAAAGAAAAACAAACAAAAACTCAACACAAAGCTTATCCTATACGAAACTTACACAAACCACTGGACCAACTCCAGCGGGCAGAAACCAAAAGGAAGAAAGAATTCAACCTTGAAGCCTGGGAAAAGGAGACCTCAAATACAATAAGTTAAAAAAAATAATAATGAAAAGGCAGATAAATACTACACAAATGAATAAACAAACTAGAAACACAGAAGTCCAAATAAATGAAGAGGAAATAGGCAAAGTACCTGAAACAGAATTCAGAATAATGCTAGTAAAGATGATCAAAAACCTTGAAAGCAAAATGGAGAAAATGAAAGCATCAATTAACAAAGACCTAGAAAAATTAAAGAAAAAACATGCAGAGACAAACAACACAATTACTGAGATTAAAAACACTCTGGAAGGAATCAATAGCAGAATATCAGAAGCAGAAGAATGAATCAGTGAGCAGGAAGATAAAATGGAAGAAATAACTTCCGAAGAGCAGAATAAAGTAAAAAGAATGAAAAGAACCGAGGATACTCTCAGAGACCTCTGGGACAATATCAAACACACCAACATTCAAATAATAGGGGTCCCAGAAGAAGAGAAAAAGAAAGGTTATGGGAAAATTTTTGAAGAGATTATAGTTGAAATTTTCCCCAACATGGAAAAGGAAATAGTTAATCAAGTCCAAGAGGCACAAAGAATCTCACACAGGATAAACCCAAGAAGAAACACACAAAGACACAAACTAATCAAACTAATAAAGACTAAACACAAAGAAAGAATATTAAAAGCAGCGAGGGAGAACCAACAAGTAACATACAAGGGAAACCTCATACACTTAACAGCTGATCTTTCAGCAGACTGCAGGCCAGAAGGGAATGGCAGGATACATTTAAAGTTCTGAAAGGGAAAAATCTACAACCAAGACTACTGTACCCAGCAAGGATCTCATTCAAAATTGATGGAGAAATCAAAAGCTTTTCAGACAAGTGAAAGTTAAGAGAATTCAGTACCAGCAAACCAGCTTTACAACAAATGTTAAATGGACTTACATAGTCAAGAAATACAAGAGAAGAAAAAAGATCTACAAAATCAACCCCAAACAATTAAGAAAATGGCAACAGGAACATATATATGGATAATTACTTTAAATGTAAATGGATTAAATGTTCCAAGCAAAAGACATAGACTGGCTGAATGGATTAAAAAACAAGACCCATATATATGCTGTCTACAAGAAACCCACTTCAGACCTCAAGACACATATAGACTGAAAGTGAGAGGATGGAAAAATATATTCCATGAAAATGGGAAGCAAAAGAAAGCTGGAGTAGCAATCCCTGTATCAGACAAAATAGACCTTAAAATAAAGAAGATTAGAAGAGATAAGGAAGGACGCTACATAATGATCAAGAGATCAATCCAAGAGAAAGATACAACAATTATAAATATCTATGCATCCAACATAGGAGCACCTCAATACATAAGACAAACACTAACAAACATAAAAGAAAAAGTTGACAGTAACACAATAATAGTAGGAGACTAACACCCAACTCACACCAATGGACAGATCATCAAAACAGAAAATTAATAAGGAAACACAAGTCTTAAATGATACATTAGATGAGATGGATCTCACTGATATCTTCAGGACATTCCATCCAAAGGCAGAAGAATACACCTTCTTCTCAAGTGCACAAGGAACATTCTCCAGGATAGACCACATCTTGGGTCACAAATCAAACCTCAGTAAATTTAAGAAAATTGAAATCATATCAAGAAACTTCTGACCACAACACTATAAGACTACATATCAATTACAAGAAAAACACTGTAAGAAACACAAACACATGGAGATGAAACAACACATTTTTAAATAACCAAGTGGTTACTGAAGAAATCAAAAGGGAAATAAAAAAATTTCTAGAAACAAATGACAATGAAAACAGAACAACTCAAAACTTATGGGATGCAGAAAAAGCAGTCCTAAGAGGGAAATTTATAGCAATACAATACTACCTCAAGAAACAAGAAAAACATCGAATAGACAGCCTAACTTTACACCTAAAACAACTGGAAAAAGAAGAACAAAAAAACCCCAAATTAGAAGGAATGAAATCATAAAGATCTGAGCAGAAATAAATGAAAAAGAAATGAAATAAATAATAGTAAAAATTAATAAAATTAAAAGCTGGTTCTTTGAGAAGATAAACAAAACTGAAAAACCTTTAGCCAGACTCATCAAGAAAAAAAGAGGGAAGAATCAAATCAACAAAATTAGAAATGAAAAAGGAGAGGTTACAACAGACAATGCAGAAATACAAAGGATTATGAGACTATTATGAACAATTATATGGCAATAAAATGGATAATCTGGAAGAAATGGACAGATTCTTAGAAAAGTTCAATCTTTCAAGACTCAACCAGGAAGAAATCGAAATTATGAACAACTCAATTACAAGCACTGAAATGGAAGCTGTGATCAAAAATCTCCCCAAAAACAAAAGCCCAGGACTAGATGGCTTCACAGGAGAATACTACCAAACGTTTAGAGAAGAGCTAATGCTTATCCTTCTAAAACTCTTTCAAAAATTACAGAGGAAGGAGTACTTTCAAACTCATTCTACGTGGCAACATCACCCTGATACCAAAACCAGACAAAGACAACACAAAAAAAGAAAACTACAGGCCAATATCACTGATGAACATAGATGCAAAAATCCTCAACAAAATTTTAGCAAACAGAATTCAGCAACACATCAAAAAGCTCATATACCATGATCTAGTTGAGTTTATTCCAGGAATGCAAGGATTCTTCAATATTTGCAAATGAATCAATGTGATACACCATATTAACAAATTGAAAGATAAAAACCATATGATAACCTCAATAGATGCACAAAAAGCCTTTGACAAAATTCAGCACCCATTTATGATTAAAACTCTTCAAAAAGTGGGCATAGAAGGAACCTACCTCAACATAGTAAAGGCCATATATGATAAGCCTACAGCAAACATTATTCTCAATGGTGAAAAACTGAAAGCATTCCCCCTAAGATCAGGAACAAGACAAGGGTGTCCACTTTCATCACTATTATTCAACATAGTTCTGGAAGTCCTAGCTACAGCAATCAGAGAAGAAAATGAAATAAAAGGAATCCAGATCAGAAAAGAGGAAGTAAAACTCTCACTGTTTGCAGATAACATGATACTGTACATAGAAAACCCTAAAGATAGTATCAGAAAATTATTAGAGCTAATCAGTGAATTTAGCAAAGTTGCAGGACACAAAATCAATACACAGTAATCACTTGCATTACTATATACTAACAATGAAAAATCACAAAGAGAAATTAAGGAATCAATCCCATTCACCATTGCAACAAAAACAATTAAATATCTAGGAATAAACTTACCTAAGGAGACAAAAGAACTGTACACAGAAAATTATAGGACACTGATGAAAGAAATCAAAGATGACATAAACATATGGAGAGATATTCTATGTTCCTGGGTAGGAAGAATCAATATTGTGAAAATGACTATACTACCAAACACAATCTACAGATTCAGTGAGATCCCTATCAAATAACCAATGGCATTTTTCACAAAACTAGCAGAAAAAATTTCACAATTCATATGGAAACACAGAAGACCCCAAATAGCCAAAGCAGTCTTGAGAAATAAGAATGGAGCTGGAGGAATCAACCTTCCTGACTTCAGATTGTAATACAAAGCTACAGTCATCAAGACAGTATGGTACTGCACAAAAACAGAAATACAGACCAATGGAACAAGATAGAAAGCCCAGAAATAAACTCATGCACCTGTGTGTACCATATTTTTTACAAAGGAGGCAAGAATATACAATGGGGCAAAGACAGCTCTTCAATAAATGGTGCTGGGAAAACTGGACAGCTACACGTAAAATAATGAAATGAGAACACTTCCTAACACCACACTCAAAGATAAACTCAAAATGGATTAAAGACCTAAATATAAGACCAGAAACTAAAAAACTCTTAGAGGAAAACATAGGCAGAACACTCAATGACATAAATCAAAGCAAGATCCTCTATGACCCACCTCCTACAGTAATTGAAATAAAAGTAAACAAGTAGGTGGAGAAGGAAATGGCAACCCACTCCAGTATTCTTGCCTAGAGAATCCTGTGGGCAGAGGAGCCTGGTGGGCGGCTGTCCATAGGGTCGCACAGAGTCAGACATGACTGAAGTGACTTACCAGCAGCAAACAAGTGGGACCTGAAAGCTTTTGCACAGCAAAGGAAACTATGAGCAAGGTGAAAAGACGACCCTCGGAATGGGAGAAAATAATAGCAAATGAAACAACTGACAAAGGATTAATTTCCAAAATATATAAGCAGCTCATACAACTCAATACCAGGAAGACAAACAACTCAATCAAAAAGTGGGAAAAAACCTAAACAGACATTTCTTCAAAGAGGACATACAGATGGCTAACAAACACATGAAAAGATGCTCAACACCGCTCATTATTAAAGAAATGCAAATCAAAACTACAATGAGATATCACCTCACACGATCAGAATGGTCTGACCATTAAAAAGTCTACAAACAATAAATACTGGAGAGGGTGTGGAGAAAAGGGAATGTTCTTGCACTATTGGTGAGAGTGTAAACTGATACAGCCACTATGGAAGATGGTATGGAGATTCCTTAAAAAACTAGGAATAAAACCACCATATGATCCAGCAATCCCACTCCTAGGCATATACCCTGAGGAAACCAGCGTTGAAAAAGATACATGTATCCTGTTGTTCATTGCAGCACCATTTACCATAGCTAGAACATGGAATCAACCTAGATGCCCATTGACAGATGAATGGATAAAGAAGCTGTGGTACAAATACACAATGGAATATTAATCAGCCATAAAAAGGAACACATTTGAGTCAGTTCTGATGAGGTGGATGAACCCAGATGGTAGATGAACCTATCTATTATACAGAGTGAAGTGAGTCAGAAAGAAAAAGATAAATATCATATTCTAATACACATATATGGAATATAGAGAAATAGTTCTGAAGAATTTGTTTACAGGGCAGCAATGGAGAAACAGACATAGAGAACAGACTTATGGACATGGGCAGAGGGGAGGAGAGGGTGAGATGTATGGAAAAAGTAACTTGGCAACTTACATAACCATATGTAAAACAGATAGCCAACAGGAATTTGCTGTATGGTTCAAGAAACTCAAACAGGAGCTCTGTATCACCCTAGAGGAGGGGATGGGGAGGGAGATGGGAGGGAGGTTCAAAAGGGAGGGGATATCTGTATACCTATGGCTGATTATTTTTTAAGAAATAAAAAAGAAAAAAATGCAAAGATGGCATCAAAGAATAGGGCATTTTGTATATGAATGGCTGTTGGCAAGAAATGGTCATCCAAGTAGGGATCACATAGCTCAAATAACTCTTAGGATACAACTGAGATATTACAGATCATACATAATGGCCTTAGACTACTGGAAGAGCTTTGGCTTTTACTACTAAGAGTGAGATGGGAAACCATGAGGGTTGTAAGCCCAGGAGAGACATGATCTAAATTATGCTTTAAAAGGATCCTTCTTGCTGTGATGTGAAGAACAGGTTGTAAGAAGCAGAGGAAGCAGTGATCAGTTAAACCAGGGGTCTGGCAAACTATGGGCTGCATTCCACCCAAGCCCTGTTTTTGTACAACTGAGCTAAGACTGATTTTTATGTTTTTTAAAGATTGTTTTTAAAACAAAACGTGAGGGGAGGAGCCAAGATGGCGGAGGAGTAGGACAGGGAGAACACTTTCTCCCCCACAAATTCATCAAAAGAGCATTTAAACGTCGAGTAAATTCCACAAAACAACTTCTGAATGCCGGCAGAGGACATCAGGCACCCAGAAAAGCAATCCAACTCTTGAAAGGAGGTAGGAAAAATATAAAAAGACAAAAAAAGAGACAAAAGAGGGAGGGACGGAGCTCCGTCCCGGGAAGGGAGTCTTAAAAAGAGAGAAGTTTCCAAACACCAGGAAACCTTCTCACTGCCGAATCTGTGCCGAGCTTTGGAAGCACAGAGGGCAACGTAACAGGAAGAAAAAAATAAACAAACAATTAAAACTCAAGATTGCGAGTCCTACGGTAACTCCCCAGTGGAGAAGCAGCGCAGACGCCTGCAGGCGCCATTAACAAGCGGGGCTGGGCAGGGAGGAGAGCGCTGGGCTGCATCGCTTAGAGTAAGAATCTGGCCTGAATACCCTGAGCACTATCTGAGCGAAATAATTTGGGCTAACAAACCAGACTGTGGGATATCTACTACGCAAAGCCAGCCCCAACCTAAGACCGCCAGGCCTGTGTAACGGAACAAAGAATTGAACAGAGATAGCCGGCTGCAGACCTTCCCCCCTCCGTGATAGGCAGCCAGAGCGGAAGGGGGCAATCGCAGCCCCAGAGAGACATTATCTATAAAACTGTAAGCAGGCTTCTTTCCTAACTAAAAACTTTTGGGGTCTGGACGGTTAACATCTGCCTAAGAAGGTGCGCCGGTTTTTGCGCCCAGATAACCGAGTGGCGGGAGGCGATAAGTCGCAGCATTGGCGCCGCCAAACACCTCATCACTTGAGCTGCTCGGACCTGGGAAGAGCACAATACTCAGGCCCAACTGAGTCTGCGCCTCTGAGGACTATCCGAGTGCCTGAACCTGAGTGGCTTGGACCTGGGAGGTACATGCAACCCAGGGCCAGCCTTGGATTGTTCCCGGCGGAACAACCTAGAGCCCGAGCAGTGTGGGCAGGGAGGCTACAGCAGTGAGCGGGGCAGACCCAGTGTGGCTGAGGCACTGTGAGCGCACGCCAGTGTTATTTGCTTTGCAGCATCCTCCCCCCTCCCACAGCGACTGAACAAAGAGAAGAAATACAGTTCCACCCATCAGAACACTGACACAAGCTTCCCTAACCAGGAAACCTTGACAAGCCACCTGTACAAACCCACACACAGTGAGGAATAGCCACAATAAAGAGAACTCCACAAACTGCCAGAATACAGAAAGGACACCCATACTCAGCAATTTAAACAAGATGAAGAGACAGAGGAATAGCCAGCAGATAAAGGAACAGGATAAATGCCCACCAAACCAAACAAAAGAGGAAGAGATAGGGAATCTACCTGATAAAGAATTTGAATAATGATAGTGAAATTGATCCAAAATCTAGAAATTAAAATGGAATCACAGATAAATAGCTTGAGACAAGGATTGAGAAGATGCAAGAAAGGTTTAACAAGGACCTAGAAGAAATAAAAAAAAGAGTCAATATACAATGAATAATGCAATAAATGAAATTAAAAACACTCTGGAGGCAACAAATAGTAGAATAACAGAGGCAGAAGATAGGATTAGTGAATTAGAAGATAGAATGGTAGAAATAAATGAATCAGAGAGAATAAAAGAAAACGAATTAAAAGAAATGAGGACAATCTCAGAGACCTCCAGGACAATATTAAACGCTACAACATTCGAATCATAGGGGTTCCAGAAGAAGAAGACAAAAAGAAAGACCATGAGAAAATACTTGAGGAGATAATAGTGGAAAACTTCCCTAAACTGGGGAAGGAAATAATCACCCAAGTCCAAGAAACCCAGAGAATCCCAAACAGGATAAAAAAGTGAAACACCCCAAGACACATATTACTCAAATTAACAAAGATCAAACACAAAGAACAAATATTAAAAGCAGCAAGGGAAAAAACAACAAATAACACACAAGGGAATTCCCATAAGGATAACAGCTGATCTTTCAATAGAAACTCTTCAAGCCAGGAGGGAATGGCAAGACATACTTAAAATGATGAAAGAAAATAACCTACAGCCCAGATTATTGTACCCAGCAAGGATTTCATTCAAGTATGAAGGAGAAATCAAAAGCTTCTCAGATAAGCAAAAGCTGAGAGAATTCTGCACCACCAAACCAGCTCTACAACAAATACTAAAGGATATTCTCTAGACAGGAAACACAAAAATGGTGTATAAATTCAACCCCAAACAATAAAGTAAATGGCAACGGATCATACTTATCAGTAATTACCTTAAACGTAAATGGGTTGAATGCCCCAACCAAAAGACAAAGACTGGCTGAATGGATACAAAAACAAGACCCTACATATGTTGTCTACAGGAGACCCACCTCAAAACAGGGGACACATACAGACTGAAAGTGAAGGGCTGGAAAAAGATTTTCCATGCAAATAGGGACCAAAAGAAAGCAGGAGTAGCAATACTCATATCAGATAAAATAGACTTTAAAACAAAGGCTGTGAAAAGAGACAAAGAAGGTCACTACATAATGATCAAAGGATCAATCCAAGAAGAAGATATAACAATTATAAATATATATGCACCTAACACGGAGCACCGCAGTATGTAAGACAAATGCTAACAAGTATGAAAGGAGAAATTAACAATAACACAATAATAGTGGGAGACTTTAATACCCCACTCACACCTATGGATAGATCAACTAAACAGAAAATTAATAAGGAAACACAAACTTTAAACGATACAATAGACCAGTTAGACCTAATTGATATCTATAGGACATTTCATCCCAAAACAATGAATTTCACCTTTTTCTCAAGCGCATTATGGAACCTTCTCCAGGATAGATCACATCCTGGGCCATAAAGCTAGCCTTGGTAAATTCAAAAAATAGAAATCATTCCAAGCATCTTTTCTGACCACAATGCAGTAAGATTAGATCTCAATTACAGGAGAAAAACTATTAAAAATTCCAACATATGGAGGCTGAACAACACGCTGCTGAATAACAAACAAATCACAGAAGAAATCAAAAAGAAATCAAAATTTGCATAGAAACGAATGAAAATGAAAACACAACAACCCAAAACCTGTGGGACACAGTAAAAGCAGTCCTAAGGGGAAAGTTCATAGCAATACAGGCACACCTCAAGAAACAAGAAAAAAGTCAAATAAATAACCTAACTCTACACCTCAAACAACTAGAAAAGGAAGAAATGAAGAACCCCAGGGTTAGTAGAAGGAAAGAAATCTTAAAAATTAGAGCAGAAATAAATGCAAAAGAAACAAAAGAGACCATAGCAAAAAATCAACAAAGCCAAAAGCTGGTTCTTTGAAAGGATAAATAAAATTGACAAACCATTAGCCAGACTCATCAAGAAACAAAGGGAGAAAAATCAAATCAATAAAATTAGAAATGACAGTGGAGAGATCACAACAGACAACATAGAAATACAAAGGATCATAAGAGACTATTATCAACAATTATATGCCAATAAAATGGACAACGAGGAAGAAATGGACAAATTCTTAGAAAAGTACAACTTTCCAAAACTCGACCAGGAAGAAATAGAAAACCTTAACAGACCCATCACAAGCATGGAAATTGAAACTGTAATCAAAAATCTTCCAGCAAACAAAAGCCCAGGTCCAGACGGCTTCACAGCTGAATTCTACCAAAAATTTAGAGAAGAGCTAACACCTATCCTGCTCAAACTCTTCCAGAAAATTGCAGAGGAAGGTAAACTTCCAAACTCATTCTATGAGGCCACCATCACCCTAATACCAAAACCTGACAAAGATGCCACAAAAAAAAGAAAACTATAGGCCAATATCACTGATGAACATAGATGCAAAAATCCTAAACAAAATTCTAGCAATCAGAATCCAACAACACATTAAAAGATCATACACCATGACCAAGTGGGCTTTATCCCAGGGATGCAAGGATTCTTCAATATCCGCAAATCAATCAATGTAATACACTACATTAACAAATTGAAAAACAAAACCATATGATTATCTCAATAGATGCAGAGAAAGCCTTTGACAAAATTCAACACCCATTTATGATAAAAACTCTCCAGAAAGCAGGAATAGAAGGAACATACCTCAACATAATAAAAGCTATATATGACAAACCCACAGCAAACATTATCCTCAATGGTGAAAAATTGAAAGCATTTCCTCTAAAGTCAGGAACAAAACAAGGGTGCCCACTTTCACCATTACTATTCAACATAGTTTTGAAGTTTTGGCTACAGCAATCAGAGCAGAAAAAGAAATAAAAGGAATCCAAATTGGAAAAGAAGAAGTAAAACTCTCACTATTTGCAGATGACATGATCCTCTACATAGAAAACCCTAAAGACTCCACCAGAAAATTACTAGAACTAATCAATGATTATAGTAAAGTTGCAGGATATAAAATCAACACACAGAAATCCCTTGCATTCCTATACACTAATAATGAGAAAACAGAAAGAGAAATTAAGGAAACAATTCCATTCACCATTGCAACGAAGAGAATAAAATACTTAGGAATATATCTACCTAAAGAAACTAAAGACCTATATATAGAAAACTATAAAACACTGGTGAAAGAAATCAAAGAGGACACTAATAGATGGAGAAATATACCATGTTCATGGATTGAAGAATCAATATAGTGAAAATGAGTATACTACCCAAAGCAATTTATAGATTCAATGCAATCCCTATCAAGCTACCAACAGTATTCTTCACAGAGCTAGAACAAATAATTTCACAATTTGTATGGAAATACAAAAACCTCGAATAGCCAAAGCGATCTTGAGAAAGAAAAATGGAACTGGAGGAATCAACCTACCTGACTTCAGGCTCTACTACAAAGCCACAGTTATCAAGACAGTATGGTACTGGCACAAAGACAGAAATATAGATCAATGGAACAAAATAGAAAGCCCAGAGATAAATCCACGCACATATGGACACCTTTATCTTTGACAAAGGAGGCAAGAATATACAGTGGATTAAAGACAATCTCTTTAACAAGTGGTGCTGGGAAATCTGGTCAACCACTTGTAAAAGAATGAAACTAGAACACTTTCTAACACCATATACAAAAATAAACTCAAAATGGATTAAAGATCTCAACATAAGACCAGAAACTATAAAACTCCTAGAGGAGAACATAGGCAAAACACTCTCTGACATACATCACAGCAGGATCCTCTATGACCCACCTCCCAGAATATTGGAAATAAAAGCAAAAATAAACAAATGGGACCTAATTAAACTTAAAAGCTTCTGCACATCAAAGGAAACTATTAGCAAGGTGAAAAGACAGCCTTCAGAATGGGAAAATAATAGCAAATGAAGCAACTGACAAACAACTAATCTCAAAAATATACAAGCAATTCCTACAGCTCAACTCCAGAAAAATAAATGACCCAATCAAAAAATGGGCCAAAGATCTAAATAGACATTTCTCCAAAGAAGACATACAGATGGCTAACAAACACTTGAAAAGATGTTCAACATCACTCTTATCAGAGAAATGCAAATCAAAACCACTATGAGGTACCATTTCACACCAGTCAGAATGGCTATGATCCAAAAGTCTACAAATAATAAATGCTGAGAGGGTGTGGAGAAAAGGGAACCCTCTTACACTGTTGGTGGGAATGCAAATTAGTACAGCCACTATGGAGAACAGTGTGGAGATTCCTTTAAAAACTGGAAATAGAACTGCCTTATGATCCAGCAATCCCACTGCTGGGCATACACACTGAGGAAACCAGAAGGGAAAGAGACACGTGTACCCCAATGTTCATCGCAGCACTGTTTATAATAGCCAGGACATGGAAGCAACCTAGATGTCCATCAGCAGATGAATGGATAAGAAAGCTGTGGTACATATACACAATGGAGTATTACTCAGCCATTAAAAAGAATACATTTGAATCAGTTCTAATGAGGTGGATGAAACTGAGACTATTATACAGAGTGAAGTAAGCCAGAAGGAAAAACATAAATACAGTATACTAACGCATGTATATGGAATTTAGAAAGATGGTAACGATAACCCTGTGTACGAGACAGCAAAAGAGACACTGATGTATAGAACAGTCTTATGGACTCTGGGAGAGGGTGGGAAGATTTGGGAGAATGTCATTGAAACATGTGAAATGTCATGTATGAAACGAGATGCCAGTCCAGGTTCAGTGCACGATGCTGATGCTTGGGGCTGGTGCGCTGGGAAGGCCCAGGGGATGGTATGGGGAGGTTGGGAGGGAGGAGGGTTCAGGATGGGGAGCATGTGATTTTTTTTTAAAAGTAATAAAGAGAATTTAAAAAAAAAAAAAAAAAAAAAACAAAACGTGAATCTGCAACAAAGACTGTATATAACCTGCAAAAGTTAACTTATTATTTAGCCCTTTCTGCAAAAGTTTATCTAACTCCTGAATTGCAGTAATCCTGTTAAGAGATGATCATGGCTTGGACCAGGGTTGTAGCAATGGAGAAGTTGAAAAGTATTCAAATTGAAAATATGTTTTGAAATTAAAGTCAACAGAATTTACAGAAGAATTGAATGAGAGGTAGAAGATAAAGGTTAAGGATTACTCAGAGGATTCTTAGTCTGAGTAACTAGAAGAGTGGAATTCCCTTTTACTAGAGGAATAAGACTATGGGGATAAGTAGATTTGGAGAGGAACACTAGGAGTTCAGTTTTGGACATGTTATATTTGAGATGACCTATTTGATAAGATATCCAAGAAAAGAAAATGAATTCAAAAAATCCAGTGGGGACACAGAAATTCAGAATTAAATGATAAGATCATCAAAGAAGTGAGTTTAGATTATAAACATAAATGGTCTGAGGACTGACCCCGGTGACACTGTTGCATAGAAGTTAGGGAATTGGGAAGGAATCAGCAAAGGCTTTCCTGGTGGCTCAGACAGTAAAGAATCCGCCTGCAATGCGGGAGACCCAAGTTAGAACCCTTGGTCGGGAAGATCCCCTGGAAAAAGGAATGGCAACCCACTCCAGTATTCTTGCCTGGAGAATTCCATGGACAGAGGAGCCAGGTGGGCTACAGTTCACAGGGTCACAAAGAGTTGGACACGATTACATCTTCTTTTCTTGCCACTGTTTCAAGAAGGAAGAAGTGATCATCTATGTCTAAATGTACTGAAACATTAAGATGAAGCATTGAATCACTGGATTCAACAAGAGAAATTTTGGTGGAATGATGGAGACAAAAGCCTTACTGCAAAGAGTCAGAGTGAGGAAGGAGATGGAATATAGTCATCTCTTCTAAGACCTTTTATTATAAAGACAATCAAATGGGGGAATACATGGAGTGGGATACAAAGATCAAGAAGCTCTGTAAAGATGGGAGGTATTGTAACATGCTTTTGCAGGCTGAAGTAAATGATCCAGTAGAGTGAAAAACTGATGAGTCACAAAAAAGTAGGGAGGATTGTTGAAGCCATGGCCTCATTTCAAATAGGTGAGTTTATGGGATCTAGTGCACAAGTGGAGCAGTTACCCTCAGCTAGCGCGCTACTTTTGCAGTAAGGGGAAAAAATTATTTTTTTAATTAAAAAAAAAGAAAGAAAGCTTTTTGCACAGTTCTTTTTGAAAGTACAGCTAAATTACTTTCCTAAAAATAAAATATATGACATCTTTAAGAAATCTATTTTTTTAATTCAGTAATTGTGCCATGCTGTTTTCCAAAGATTTATTTTAAATTATGCTCTTTTCATGGGTGGCTAATTTTAGCCATGCAGAAGAGTCACTTACCATACTGTTATTGAGATTCTTGTCAACTTTGCAGAATGTGTGTGGTGGACTTTCTCCTTTACTGGGTATAATAATACATATGTCTGTAACAGCCAACGTGTTCTGAGTCATGTTTTCAGAGGCTCTTCGGTAAGTGATATAAATTCTTTGTGATGAGGTACTGCCGCTAATATTTGCAGGGCGTCCATAGGGAGTACTCTGGATAATTTCACACCCTTGTTTCAATCTTTCTTTCCAGTCATATAAAACCCTAAAAAATAAATTAGTACACAATTACAAAACACCCTCAAATATTAAAGGTAATATTGTCAGGAATCAAACTGATCCTTAAATGTAGCAAATATTACAACTGTACTGCAAGTTTGAATTGTACAGCCTCATATAAAGTTAAAGAACAACTGTTCTCCCCACTAAAAATTAATAATGTAAAGAAAACACAGATTAACCTCTGTGTTTATTGACATAAACCACAGAATGGCATTTTGCAGAATGTGCCACGGTATTTTAATAGATAGATGGACAGATAACATAGATAGGTGTATGTATGTATGTCTCTAAAACCAAGCATCTTTAGAAAAAGCAAACTTGTATTTTGACCAAAGTTAAAAAAGTTTTTTAAGGCTTTCAAAACAGAAAATGACCTCAAATCTATCTGTCATCAAAGTATAAGTGAAAGTTTCCCCATTCTCCTTTATGGTAAAGTCATAAGTTTTTAATAATAGGCCAGGCATCCAATTCCTTAAATTTTCTAAATATTATTACATAAAGTACTTGGGAACACAAAGAAAACATCACGCTTGAATAATATTAGTTTATTCCCTCACACAATTCACTAATTTGGACTTTAACACTGTCTTTGACCTTAGCCAAAAAATTAAAAAATTTAAATTAAATGAAAAGTGAAGTGAAAGTGAAAGTCACTCAGTTGTGTCCAACTCTTTGTGACCCCATGGACAGTTCATGGAATTCTCCAGGCCAGAATACTGGAGTGGGTGGCCTTTCCCTTCTCCAGGGGATATTCCCAACCCAGGGATCAAACCCAGCTCTTCTATACTGCAGGTGGATTCTTTACCATCTGAGCCACAAGGGAAGCCCAAGAATAATGGAATGGGTAGCCTATCCCTTCTCCAATGGATCTTCCCGACCCAGGAATTGAACCAGCGTCTCTTGCATTGCAGGCAAATTCTTTACTAACTGAGCTATCAGGGTAAAAATTTTATGCATTTGCTGTAAAAAATTATTATAGAAGGCAATGTCTCCAACATTAATCAGTATTACCTTTTATAAAATCCCATTATACAAATAAAGTGAAGTGAAAGTCACTCAGTCATGTCCGACTCTTTGCAACCCCATGGACTGTATGGTCCATGGAATTCTCCAGGCCAGAATACTGGAGTGGGTAGCCTTTCCCTTCTCCAGGGGATCTTTCTGACCCAGGAATCGAACCAGGGTCTACTGCATTGCAGACAGCTTCTTTACCAACTGAGCTATGAGGGAAAAAAAATTTTGACCAATTTTTGAAATGTAGTGCCAAAAATTGGTCAAATTCTTTCTAATGTAATTTTTAATTTCCTTTTTGTCTCAGCTGTCAGCAAACTTAATATTTTTCTTTTTTTTGACATTCTATTTTGAAAATTTAGAACAAAATTTGATGCTTAATTATAGCAGCTATGTATATCCCAACGTTAGCCTAACTGCTAACTCCTTGGTTTGATCTTGCTTTTTTCTTTTTTTAAACGAAAGTTTTATTAGAGGATAATTGCTTTACAATACTGCTGTTTTTTTAAATCCTGAAAAATGCATTGTCAACCTATTACATATGGAATGGATAAAAAAACAAAGAACTACTGTATAGTTCTATATACAATATTCTGATATTCTAATACAAGGAACTATATACAATATTCTGAGACCATAATGGAAAAGAATATAAATGTGTATATATATGAATAACTAATCACTTTGTTGTACAGCAGAAATTAACATTATAAATCAACTATACTCACAAAAAAAATAAAAATTTTTTAAAAGGTTATTTGTAACAGAGAAGTTAGACATCTGGATTTGAATTCCTACATCCTGGTACCAGCTGTATATCTCAGGTTGTTACTTAACTTCTCTGAGCCTTATAATACTCAGCTATAAAATTTAAAAATTTAACTCATAGGATCTTGGCAGAATTAGATGAGATTACAAGTAGGGTCTCCAAAATAATGCCAGGCACACAAATGCTCAACTGAAATCAAGAGAAGAAAAATACAACACAGAGAGCAATTTTTAAAAAACCACCACTTATCACCTCAAACTCTTAAAAGATACAGGAATATAAGTATATTTGATATATAAGCTACCTATTTTCTTTAATCAGGTATTGTGCTATTGTATATATTGCTTGTTTTGCTGTTTTATATTGCTGGGTAACTTTTCCTATTTAAACTGTAAGCTTTTTAAAGGCAACAGTGATGTCATATCCTCCACAATGACAAACATATGCAGGTAGCCGTAACAGTGGTTAATTTATTCTTTCCAGTTCACGTCCTTCCCTGTTGGAAAATCTTTTCTATGCTTGGAAATTTTCTCATCTTTAATTTAAGCAACTCCAACACCCGAACAAGAATCTGCAAAATTCCCTTCATTTTATCTGCAAGCCAGAATTCAGACAGTGATTAGTGATCACAGGAGCTACTCAACTTAATCTTTTGAAAATACAATCTAACAGTTGGCTTATTTTCCCAAGCCATTTACTAATTAAGTAAGCTTCATATGAAGCAATATGGTAGCTGTTCTGAAGCCTACTTAAAATTACAGCAATTGATTCATGAATTAGCACAATAAAGAATGAGTTTAATATAACTTACTGATATCAAACATTAGATAATAGAATTTTAAAAGCAGAAGAAAGTTTCAGGAGCTCTTCCAGTTCATCCAATCTCTACTCAGGCATGAGTAAACTTGACTATTCACTTTCAGACTTAATATATTAGGAGATGGAACTTTTATAGCCCTTTGCTGATATTAGTAGGGACATTGCTATCTTCCTTATTTTTAACCAAAATATTATAAGTTAACCGCATCCTCTTTGGCAACAGAGCCATGGAAAAAAGAAGGCTTAAAACTGTCAGTGACTCAAAAGGTTAAACACAGAATTATTGTATGACCTAGCAATTCCACTTCTAAGTATACATACAAGAGATATGAAAACATACAGCCATACAGAAACTTGTACATTAATACTCCCAAAAGCATCATTCATAATAGCCAAAAAGTGGAAACCACTCACATATCCATTGTCTGCTGAATGCATAAATAAATTGTGGTAGACCCATAAGATGGAATATTATTCAGCCATATAAATAATAAAGCACAGACACATATTACAACATGGATAAACCTTGAAAACTTTATGCTAAGAGAAAGAATCAGCCACAAGATAATCATATATAGTATGATTCTACTGACATAAAAATGTCCACAATAGGCAAATCCACAGACACAGAAAGTTGACTAGTGGATTGTCTATAGGGAGACTTAGACAAACTATAATGAATACACACACACAGAAGTCGCTCAGTCGTGTCCGACTCTTTGCGACCCCATGGATTGTAGCCCACCAGGCTCCTCGGTCCATGGGATTTTCCAGGCATGAATACTGGAGTGGATTGCCGTTTCCTTCTCCAGGGGATCTTCCTGACCCAGGGATCGAACCTGGGTCTCCAGCATTGTAGGCAGACGCTTTACCGTCTGAACTATCAGGGAAGTCCATCAAAAACACAGAAGAGTAGTAGTAAGTTTCAAAAGGATGTCAGTTGAGATCTTTTACAGATGAAATCTACTTCCTAGAAGTCAACTCGCCAATTACATGCACAGCTGGATATAGGTGGTATTTATTTGTGGGGACATGATAAAAATGTTCTAAAATTTATTGTGGTGATTCAACTCTATAAATAAGACTAAAATTTACTGAATTGTACCATTTAAATGAGTGAATTGGATGGTGTAAACTGTGAATCAGTAAAGCTATTATATAAAAATGAAACTACAAGTTCAATACAACAGCCTAAATAAAGCACTAATTTATCCAGACCCTTGTTTCATGCATACTGACTTAAACTGCCAACTCTAAGGATCATTACAACTGATCCTTAAAAGCCATCTTTTTCTCATATTTTAAAAATAATAAAGTATATGATCAGAATAATACATTGATTTCTGATATTTTTCTGTAAATGTTTTTCAAATTATCTCCCCTATTTTTAATAGAAAGAACTCAGACAAAAGTGCTAGAACAAAGAGACACTGAACAATGGAGAAGGAAATGGCATGCCACTCCAGTACTCTTGCCTGGGAAATCCCATGGATAGAGGAGCCTGGCAGGCTGCAGTACATGGAGTCCCAGTAAGTCAGGCACGACTTACCAGCTAACATTAACACTTTAATGCCCAGGATGGATTTTTTAGCTCCAAGTCACCCTTTGAGGAACTGTCTCATTTTGTACTGCTTTGCGTAAACATAAAGCCAGTATTTTTTAAGACAACAACAAAAAAAGAGACACTGAAAAGATAAAGGAGCACAGGAAAAGAAAACATGATTCTGGATATAAATGTGTCTATTTTTTTAAAGTATTTATTAACAAACGAGTTCAACAGTTAACTTCAAAATCTACAAGGCATATTGTTTGAGTCAATAACAATAATTCTTTAAAAAAATACTTACCCCAGATCCGTAAGTGGAGGCTTATCTCTTCCTCTTCTATAGCAAAGGAAAATCTGCGGCCCCACAAGACTTCCATTATTGAGATCAGCTGACAGTCCCGTTGGGGTAATATCAATACATGTGTAATCCCGTGGCACTTCCTCCCCGAGAGATTTAATAATAACTGAAACATCTGTGATAGGCTCTTTTGGTCTGGCTACTTTATGACAGGCATCATTGAAGTGAATTTCTTCTTCAAGAGGCTTTGAAACATCAGTTAATCCTGCTACAACAAAGTAGTCAGCAACACGAGGCCCCTTATCTTCAATCATCTTCCATTACAGAAGGTACATCTAAAAAGAAAGTAAAAGACCAGTATTCTCCTATAATAAGTCAAGTAAATATAAGTGGTTTGTGTACAAATAAGAATAAAAACTAAAAAAAAGTGTACTACACCTCTGATAAAACACACTGCTGCTGCTGCTAAGACACCTCAGTCGTGTCCGACTCTGTGTGACCCCATAGATGGCAGCCCACCAGGCTGCCCCGTCCCTGGGATTCTCCAGGCAAGAACACTGGAGTGGGTTGCCATTTCCTCCTCCAGTGCATGAAAGTGAAAAATGAAAGTGAAGTTACTCAGTTGTGTCCGACTCTTAGCGGCCCCATGGACTGCAGCCTACCAGGCTCCTCCGTCCATGCGATTTTCCAGGCAAGAGTACTGGAGTGGGGTGCCATTGTATTATACATTTCATTGTCATATGTTAAAAGTATTTTTAAAGAAACTGGACTACATATAGCATTTGGAAAAGACCCTGATGCTGGGAAAGACTGAAGGCAAAGAAGAGGGCAGCAGAGGATGAGATGGTTAGACAGCATCAGTGGCTCAATGGACATGAATTTCAGCAAACTCGGAGATAGTGGAGGAGCCTGGCATGCTGCAGTCCCTGGAGTCACAAAGAATTGGACACGACTTAGCAAATGAACAACAATTTTATTATAAAAGGAATGCATGAATTTCCATTTTGGCAATATGAAAGCTTAGATTACCTAAGTAGCCAACAACAAAAAGACACACACCCTTCTAAATGCATAGTGCTAGTCACTCAGTTGTGTCCGACTCTGCAACCCCATGAATTGTAGCCTGCCAGGCTCCTCCGTCCATGGAATTCTTCAGGCAATAATACTGAACTGGGTTGCCATTCCCTTCTCCAAGGGATCTTCCCAACCCAGGGATCAAACCAGGTCCCCTGCATTGTAGGCAGATTCTTTACCATCGGAGCCACCAGGGAAGCCCTAAATGCATAGACTAGCTTGTAAAAATGTAAGGAAGGACTTCCCTGGTGATGCAGTGGATAAGAATCTGCCTGCCAATGCAGGAGACATGGGTTCAACCCTGGTCTGGGAAAATTCCACATGTCACAGAAAAACTAAGCCTGTGCACCACAACTACTGAGCCTGTGTGCTGCAACTACTGAAGCCCACGCACCCTAGAGCCTGTGCTCTGCAAGAGAAGCCACCACAATGAGAAGCCGGTGCACCTCAACCAAGAGTAGCCCCTGTTCACTGCAACTAGAGAAAGCCTGTGAGCAGCAACGAAGACTCAGTGCAACCGAAAATAAATAAAAATTTTTAAAAATAAAATAAAATATTTTTTTTAAAATGTAAGGGGAAAACAAATGAACAAAAAAAGGAAAAAAAAAAAAAATGTCAGGGCAATTCCCAGGGTCCCAAAACAGTAAGGAAACTGAAGGCCAGAATGCAATGTACAAGCTGATATTGGGTGGGAGAATTCTGCTGATCTCCTCAGTAATCAAGGGGCCTGTGTTTTTAAAAGGTATTGCAGGGTCAGGAGACAATGCATTGGGACCACATAAAATAGGGAACTGGAACTGAGACATTTGTATAAAGCCAAGAGCCTCAAAGGACTATATCCTCTGTTAAAGAGTGGATTTTAAAAATCCATTCACTGCTACAGGGAGATAATAAAGTTAGCTTCAATCTGGGCCCTACTTTGAGGGGAGTAAAAAATCTGAGAATGTATTAAAAAAAAGGCCTACTCACACTTGGATTTGAGGTTTGACCTTAAGCCATCTGCATGGCCCCAGGAAGGTCCAAACTAAGTTATTAATAATAACTGTGTTCCCAGGCTAGTGATAATCCTGGGGTAGCAAATGCAAAAAAGTTCTAGAGGGTACCCTCAACACAGGCTTTCCAAAGAGAAAGCCCCACTGAAGATGACCTCCTATTCTAAAATTACAAAACAAAAAAGAAAAATCCACCCTAAATGAGTTTTAGCAGATACAATAAATAAAAGAACTTCAAATAATAAAAGTAGGGCAGTGATTATAACACTATTACATGTTTATAACAAATTCAAAGAAAAAATTACACAAAGTGAAATTCATCATGTATCAATATTCACAAACATTTAACAGCAAAATCTCCTTCAGTTGTTTCAGTTCAGTTGCTCAGTTGTGTCCGACTCTTTGCGACCTCATGAATCACAGTACGCCAGGCCTCCCTGTCCATCAGTTGTTTAGTATCCCTTAAATCTTATTTGTTTCTTGAATGAGAAGATACCCCCTCTGTCAGTACTGTCATTGCTAATATAACAATTATAGGAAAAACAGTTTAAACTAAAACAGAAATTTCCCAACATGTGTCTCATGTTAGACTTAGTTTCAATAAATGCAAAGAAAGGACTTTATGGGCAAATAAATTAGATATATACACTATATGCCTCTTTTGTGTATTTATAATATATATGTAAAAATATTAAAAGATGTCAATACCAAAATCAGGTTGATTATATTCTTTGCAGCCAAAGATGGAGAAGCTCTATACAGTCAGCAAAAACAAGACCAGAAGCTGACTGTGGCTCAGATCATGAACTCCTTATTTGCAAAATTCAGACTTAAATTGAAGAAAGTAGGGAAAACCACTAGACCATTCAGGTATGATCTAAATCAAATCCCTTAGAATTATACATTGGAAGGAACAAAGAGATTCAAGGGATTAGATCTGATAGACAGAGTGCCTGAAGAACTATGGATGGAGGTTAGTGACACTGTACAGGAGGCTGTGATCAAGACCATCCCCACTAAAAAGAAATGCAAAAAGGCAAAATGGTTGTCTGAGGAGGCCTTACAAATAGCTGAGAAAAGAAGAGAAGCTAAAGGCAGAGGAGAAAAGGAAAGATATACCCATTTGAATGCAGAGTTCCAAAGAATAGCAAGGAGAGATAAGAAAGCCTCCCTCAGCGATCAATGCAAAAAAATAGAGGAAAACAACAGAATGGGAAACTAGAGATCTCTTCAAGAAAATCAGAGATACCAAGGGGACATTTCATGCAAAGATGGACACAATAAAGGATAGAAATGATATGGACCTAACAGAAGCAGAAGATATTAAGAAAAGGTGGCAAGAATACATAGCAGAACTGTACAAAAAAGATCTTAATGACCCAGATAACCATGATGGTGTGATCACTCTCCTAGAGCCAGACATCCTGGAATGCGAAGTCAAGTGAGCCTTAGGAAGAACCACTATGAACAAAGCTAGTAGAGGTGCTGGCATTCCAGTTGAGCTATTTCAAATCCTAAAAGATGATGCTGTTAAAGTGCTGCACTCAATATGCCAGCAAATTTGGAAAACTTAGCAGTGGCCACGGGACTGAAAAAGGTGAGTTTTCATCCTAATCCCAAATAAAGGCAATGCCAAAGAATGCTCAAACTACCACACAATTGCACTGATCTCACACACTAGCAAAGTAATGCTCAAAATTCTCCAGGCCTTCAAAAGTACATGAACCATGAACGTCCAGATGTTCAAGTTGGATTTAGAAAAGGCAGAGGAACGAGAGATCGAATTGCCAGCATACACTGGATTATTGAAAAAGCAAGAGAGTTCCAGAAAAACATCTATCTCTGCTTTACTGACTATGCCAAAGCCTTTGACTGTGTGGATCACAACACGCTGTGGAAAATTCTGAAAGAGATGGGAATACCAGACCACCTGACCTGCCTCCTAAGAAATTTGTATGCAGGTCAGGAAGCAACAGTTAGAACTGGACATGGGACAACAGACTGGTTCCAAATCGAGATAGGAGTACGTCAAGGCTGCTTTGTCACTCTGCTTATTTAACTTATATGCAGAGTATATCATGCAAAATGCCAGGCTGGATGAAGCATAACCTGGAGTCAAGATTGCCGGGAGAATTATCAATAACCTCAGATATGCAGATGACACCACCCTTATGGGAGAAAGCAAAGAACTAAAGAGCCTCTTGATGAAAGTGAAAGAGGAGAGTGAAAAAGTTGGCTTAAAACTCAACATTCAGAAAATGAAGATCATGGCATCTGGTCCCATCACTTCATGGCAAATAAACAGTGACAGACTTTAATTTTGGGGGCTCCACAATCACTGCAGATGGTGACTGCAGCCATGAAATTAAAAGACACTTGCTCCTTGGAAGAAAAGCTATGACCAACCTAGACAGCGTATTAAAAAGCAGATATTACTTTGCCACCAAAGGTCCATCTAATCAAAGCTATGGTTTTTCCAGGAGTCATGTATGGATGTGAGAGCTGGACTATAAAGAATGCTGAGCACAGAAGAACTGATGCTTTTGAACTGTGGTGTTGGAGAAGTCTTGAGAGTCCCTTGGATTCCTATGAGATTCAACCAGTCCATTGTAAAGGAAATCAGTCCTGAATATTCATTGGAAGGACTGATTGCTGAAGCTGAAACTCCAATACTTTGGCCACCTGATGCAAAGAACTGACTCATTTGAAAAGATCCTGATGCTGGAAAAGATTGAAGGCAGGAGGGGAAGGGGATGACAGAGGATGAGACGGTTGGATGGCATCACCAACCTGATGGACATGAGTTTGAGCATGTACCAGGAATTGGTGATAGGGAGGCATGGCATGCTGCAGTCCATGGGGTCGCAAAGAGTCAGACATGACTGAGTGACTGAACTGAACTGAAAAATATTAAATCCTCAGAAATTCTCTGATATACGTACCTGATTTATTTTGCTTTTATCCACAATTTCCCAAGTCTATTTGAACAATGAACCCTATTTTCCAACTTAAACACTAGGAGAAAGTAAATAATCTTTTTTGTATACTATAAAATACCTAAGGGCAACAAATTTTCACATATTTGTGTATAAGTTATTACCACTTTCATCATAATCCCAAAACTCATTTAATTTTTTATATGGCTAATGTCAGGGTTTTCAGTATTCATGTCACATATTTTAGAATTTATATCCATTGCTCAAATGTTCTCTGTAAATATTCTCACCATTTGCTTAGATAACATGCCTAAAGAAGGATCAAATGTCCCTACTTGTTTTATTTAGGTATATATGGCTCCTGTGTAGCAATTTCCTAACATGTAAGATTTCTACACAAAAGAGCTTAAACTTTCAGAAGTCTCTCCCAGACTGACAGTGAAGAGAAAGTAATAACCTGTTCTCCTGACAAAACTCTGTTAAACACTATTACAGGTGTTCACCTGCCTATTACAGGTGTTGACAAAAAAAAAAGCCAACAACACACACAGCTCTCCATTTTTTTTAAGGTAGGAAAACAAAAACAGTTTTTTAAAGCACTTTTGTATTAAACTTTTTTCATTAAATAGTCTTTGAAAATAATTCTTTAATGGCTATATTTTAATAAGCATAACATTATTGACCTGTTTCCTTACTGTTGATCATTTACTGTATCTACTTATTTTGCTAATATTTTAAAATGCTAAGATAAATAACTTTGAACATAAACCTCTGGCTACAACTCTTATCATTTCTTCAGGATAAATTTATTAAAGTAGAATTTGGGGTCAAATAGACACATACACTTACAGCTTCTGTAAGTGTTCATTTGCTTTTATGTGGGCATGAATTTTAAATTAAAAGCTCTTGACAGGCACGAGTCTTAAAGAGTACCTTAGTAGAGCACTTTCCTTTCATCATAATGAAGAGATTAAATATTCTTTTTCCTAAACTCTAACTTCACATTGTTTAAACTAAAGTATACATTTACTATTACATACTATAAAGTTTTATGTCTTGCTATGCAGAAAGAAGGGAAAGAGAATGGAAACAGCACTATGATGAAAACATATATATATATTTAATAGGTTCTTCTGCAAGCTACTACCTTAGCCATTGGAAATAAACAGCTATTATACTATTAAGCAGATATTTGGGAAAAATTATATGAAAATCTTGTTTTTGTTACATCTTCCTGGCTCACAAATTTTAATAATTTGATTTGACTCACAACTGAATATGGTAAATAACTACTAAAAGGGAACATGTCAAAAGTTCTTCATCAACACATATAAGAGTCATCAGGAAGTTCCCTTGTGGTCTGGAGGCTAAGACTTGGAGCTCCCAATGCAAGGGCCTCGGTTTATTTAGTCCCTGCTTGGAGAGCGGAATCCCACACGCTGCAGCTAAAGGATTTGCACGCCACAACGAAGAGCAAAGATCTAGATGCCACATTTAGGACCTGGTGCAGCTCAATAATTTTTTTTTTTTAATAGAGCAATCAATTTTAAAGTGGTGATAAAATCCTCTTTTATTAACAGAATAGTAAATTATATATCACTTCAGTTATCTTGCCTTTTATTCCATTTATTCATTTAGGTGTGGAGAGTGGTAAGGAAAGTAGGCAAAATATTTGAAGGCATTCTCTAATGACAAAGTATATAATAAAGTCAAGAGCATCGCTGGCAACATCCCATATGACTTCTAGATCTCAATGTTCTTTAATTTGCTCAAGAAGAGTTTATAATACTGAAAATCCACCTCTACTTTTTATTTCAAATCAACTGTTTATAAAGTAAGTTTGAGGTTTAGAAACTAGGGTTTATATACTGTTACAAATTACAAGGCAAAGAAAATAATGAAAATCTTTAACTCAGGGTAGTTATTTCCTAACAGTTTCAATAAATCATGAAACTTCCATTGGAATGTGAAATTTACAATCCTCATAGAAAATAATAAACATATATTAAGACAAAATGCCTTATGTTGGTAAGAGCCAACAAAAGTTACTTGGAAAGAACATTTAAGGAAAGCATTCGTAGTCATGTTCAAAACTTGGACTCTCAGTGTAGAACATCAGAGCAAAACCCCTAAACAATTAGGAGGTAAATTTTTCTTTTTTATTGTTTTTGGAGGTAAACTTTTTCAAATTTATTTTGGAAACTGGGGGCCACGCAAAATAAGTATTTGATCCAATAGTTCTCTACGTAATCACAGTAATGTAAACCCATGAAACAACTTTACTAAAACTCGAGTAACAATATCACATAATTAAAGTTATTGTTTTAATTCTTCTTTGTTCAACATGATACAGATAACTTAAAGAATTAGTTCATAATATGTTTACAGACATCTTTTTTAAATTTCACATCCCTACTTGGTGTGTTTAATTTCAAATTACATCTATTTTCTTTGAGATTAGAAAACAAGAAGGATGTGCTCTCTATTCCTAAAAGGTTCATGAGAACAAAATTGAGAAATCATTACAAGAAAGCTCTTGCCCATTCAGCAACTAATGGAGACTGACTTGCTTTTCTCCCTTTCAATCTCTGCCCAATCAATTCAGATTATTTTTTATTTCTACTGTCACTCCATTATGTCAAGTAGTAAAGCATTTGCTATCTAGGCTAACTCTAAGGACAAGAAAAGGCAAGAGTGGAAATCAGAGGCAACATTTTAAAGATATATGAAAAACAAAAATATGAGAACATAAATTTTGCAAAATTACAGACTTACTGAGTTGGTAAAAGGAGCAAAGTCTTTCAGATAGGGCCTCATATAGACATAAACTCAAGATTATACATGAAAATGGCTGATAACACAATGGACCAGCTCAACGGCCTCTCACTCCAGTTCACTTAAATAAGCTGGAAGAAATTTTATTTTTAAAAAGATAAATTTTTTAAAAAAAATTTAAATTTTTCGTATTTTTCAAATTTAAAATTTTTTTAAAAATTAAGAAAAACACTGTAATTTCACAGTTAAAAGCCTAACCAAGCTCATCTTTTCTTACATTATCAAAACTGGAGACTCTCATTCCCATCTTTTTCTAAACTTCATCTCTCATTGTTCTTCCAGCCAAGGTAATCTATCTGCTGTCCTGCAAGTACACCTTTGCTCTTTTCCTTTGATGATACTCTATTACCTTTTTCTAGTTAATATATGTTCATCTTATTTTTCAAAACAATTTAAACATATGTGGATTTTCATTTAAACTTTATGAATTGTACAAAACAGAAGAAAAAGAAATTCAATAATTCCATTCACAATAATAAATCTGGTTTATATTTAACTAAGTTTCCTAGTTTTCTTTTGAGCATAGAAACATCTTTCTAATCTTCATCTCCCTCTCGGTCACTAAATCGCATCTGACTCTTTGCAACCTTATTGACTATAGCCCAGCAGGCTTCTCTGTCCATGGGATTTCCCAGGCAAGAATACTGGAGTGGGTTGCCATGTCCTTCTTCATGGAATCTTCCCCAACCAGAGACTGAACCCACGTCTCCTGCATTGCAGGTGGATTCTTTACCTGCTGAGCCATCCGGAAGCCCTCATGCACAGTTATAATACAGAAGTATTTTTATTTTACTTATTTAATAAGTATTAGTTGGCTATAATCTTCATAATTATATTAAATGACCACATAATACTCCATTAAATAGAAATAGACACTATAATCAGTACCCAATACTTCCTCTCCCTGCTAGTGCCCAAGGTATGGTAGGCAGGTGCTTAAAAAATTTTAAGTGAATAAATAGTTCACTTTCAGACTTCCTCAAGTATATAAACTTCCTAAATGTAATGTCTTTTTTCTATAATCCACAATCAATTTTCTGAACCTCGATTACCTTAAATACTATAGCTATTGAATGTAGGATAAACACAGATAAACTAGATTTGAGTCTAACTTATCAGGGACTTGGGCAAAAGTAAAAATTTATTGAATTGATTCATTCATCCAATGAATTTTTTATAAATAGTTTTTAAAATCTAACACTATTCTAAATGTTGATGACAGTGTTGATGAAAGCTAGCGTATGCCTTCTTGCTTAGCTTTATCTTTCCATATCTCTCTATTCTTTTATTCCACTTCTAGTCATCTTTTCTCCTACCACATTTCCAGATTTCAGTGGCCTGCCTTCACCCTGCCCGAAGTTTTTCTACCAGTTTCTCCCTAAGGCCCCAAGGAGAGAAGTGACTGCTACTTTGTTTTCCCTTTCCCCCAGCTCCCTGAAAACTGGCACAAGCTGCTTAGAATGCTTAGGCATTCTAGGGAGATTTTGAAAGGAAAAAAAAATCTTATTTGTATACCATAATTAACAGGTTTACTTTTTTAAAAAAAAGGTTTAACCCACCCAAGCCAACTGACTTTTAAAAGTAAATTTTAGTAACAAAAAGTGTTGGAGTATGTGGGGCAAAGTTCTTAAGCAAGGGGGGAGCTTATTTGTCTTCTAGACTACTTTGAAACCACTTCCCCTCTCAATACCTATTCCCAAGAAAACACCAATAGTAAAAAAAAAAAAACACAATATGTAATTTGGCAGCTCCCTTTTGAAAGATTACCAATACTTAATTTATATTAAAAAAAAAGTTAGGATAAGGATAATAGACATTTAAAGGGGAAGAGATCTTTTCATTAGTGATAGTCTTAATCCTTACTTTAGAGCCAAAGAAACTGAAGCACAAAAGGTAGCTTACTTAAGGATACCTAGTTAGCGGTAGAGCCTGGGCAAGCACTCACGTCCCTTCATCTAGAATTCTTTACACTTGGAGATGCTATTTCTAAGATGTTTCTAATAAACAGTGTTGAATTAATACTGACCCAGGGCACACCTGAAACATCTTTTTTTAACAAGTTATTTCATGTCACTTGTTACTTAAAATCATTACCTGGTGAATATAGGCCAAATTCTTGTTAAGAGATCTGATAAATTAACATTTCACTGTGTTTATATAGCAAACAGTTAATAAAAATAAATATAAATGTAAAAAAAACAAAAACAAACTACTTACACATTACTGAAAGTCTCTCTGAAAATGATGCCAGATCTCAATTTGTGAATTCTGCAAGCCTCAGAGTTTGAGAAATACTGTATTAAAAAGAGTAAGAATTGAGCTCAAATTAATTCCAATCAAGTGTTTTCCCCTAAGATGCCTGTGTATATTTAAAAGTTGTTAATAACAATAATTTGCAAACAAAAAGATTGCATGTATTGTTTTCATATGGTTAAGCAATTTTCATATACCAGCTCTTTCAGAAAACACATTTCAGTCAAGAACAACACTTAAAAAATAGATAAAGGGGACAAAGAGAGAAAACAAAACAAAAAAATAAGGGCACAAAAGAGTAAATGTGTACAGAAACAAGAAGAAAGAAAAACATGTCAATTTCTGAGACATTATGTATAGTATCTCATTCCTAGAAGAAAAATATAGGCACAAGCACAAGAGGAAGAAACCATAGTTTTAACTAATACTGAATATCTAATAATAACAGGGAAATAGCAGCAGCAGCAGACACCAGACTGACCTAACTTGGTGGATCTTTGGTGCCTGTCTGGGAAATGGGAGAGATGTGGGTAAAGGGCTAAAATCAATTAAAGTGATTAAAGTGTCTTAGGATGGAAAAGTGGATAAAAAGAATGAATGCAAAATAACATTAAGTACAATCTTGCTACATTTTGGACTGCTAAAAATGATCGAGATAGATATTTATGTTTGAAAAAGTAGGACGCCACTCCACCTCAGATTCACTGAGTATCTTCAGTCAGTAAATATAGAGTGGTGGCTCAGATGGTAAAGAATCTGCCTGCAATGCAGGAGACCTGGGTTTAATCCCTGGATTGGAAAGATCCCCTGGAGGAGGGCATGGCAACCCACTCCAGTATTCCTGCCTGGAGAATCCCCATGGACAGAGGAGCCTGGCGGGCTATATCCAAGGGGTTGCAAAGAGTCAGACACGACTGAGAGGCTAAGTACACATCTATTTTTCAAATAATTCTAAAATCAAAACCAATACAATTTTGTAAAGTAATTAGCCTCTAATTGAAATAAATTAAAAAAAGAAAAATCCAGTAATGATAAAAAATAAATAAATAAAATCTTATCGTGGACAGGCAGCAAAGAAACAATGTAAATACAGATCTGCTGAAACAATTTTTAAATTCAGCATCAGATTATCACAAAAATGTTCTAGCTGAAATACTCAATGTATATGAAAAATACTGGAAAAATCTGAAAACTGCACCTATTTTATTGGTAGAATATCAGGCTTGTTTGACGCAATTATAAATTATGAATGTAGTATATAATCAATTCCAAACAAATTTTCTGCACACTGAGTTTCCTTATATAGTAAGAACATTTTATGACAATGACTTCCAAGTACCTATGCTCCACTAAATATTTGTTAGTAAAAAAACAAAGCATTTTCTTTAGTGTTGAAATTTTCAGATTAATTTACAGCAGCATTCACAATATGAAATGTTTCCTCTTTGACAGAAGAAATTTCTAAAACTGTTACTTTGATTCCATGAACTGTATGAAAAAACGGACCCATTATTAGAATTACCTGGTTTCCCATTACACAGAAAGTGAGACTGATGTGAAACTGGCATCATTTAAGTGTTTACAAAGTTCTTCTGTTAATGGAGACAACACATCACCACTATTGCTTCACTTTCTGTACATGCATAAGAAAACTTGCAACAAAAAACGCATAAAATCTATTTAGTAAAGCATCCTTTGAAGTAAATGGAAAGTCATGCTCCTCAAAGTGCTTCCAGCAGCTACATATGTTCAATTATCTTTCAGCACATACTTCTTTAAATTGCTGTTATTTTTAATTGAACTTTTCATTCTGAAATAATTTTACATTTACATTCAGTTGAAAAAAAACAATGGAGATCTGGTATAATTTTTACCCAGTTTCTCCCAATGGCAAAATCTTGAAAAATCATAGTATAATCATAGTGGGGATACTGAATGATGCAATTCTATCTTATTCTGATATTCCCAATTTTACTTGTATTCGTGTGTGTATATGTGTGTATTTAGTTCTATACAATTTTATTAAATGTGCAGCTTCATGTACTTATCACCCAACTCAAGATACAGAACAGTTCCATCCCAAGGATCCTTAGTGTTGCCCTTTTATAAGTATGCCCACTTCCCTCCTGCCCTCCCCACACTGTCCATATATCAGTGGAGTGGTATATTTTTACCAGAGAGCATACAGGGCCAATGAAAGGAAAAGAAAGTCTCTAAAGCAATAACCCCTTACAAAATAGGTGGAGAAACAAACCAGAGAAAAAAGCATATACATGTGCAAAGACTTACTGGTCACATTCACTCAGCCATCTGGAACATTACATTTGAATATAATTATGCAAGCATAAATGCACAGGCATATACATACACGCAAAGATAGAAACAGAGAGTGATCATCTACTAAGTCACAGTGACAGTCAATCTCCTTGATACTGAGGTAAATTTTCCTATCATGAATAAAATCCAGACTAGAATCAAGTGCACAAATAATGCTACAGAATGACTGGGGCCTCCCAGGTGGCTCAGTGGTAAAGAATCTGCCTGCTAATACAGGAGACATGGGTTCGATTCCTGAGTCAGGAAGATACTCTGGAGGAGGACATGCCAACCCACTGCAGTATCCTAGCCTGGAGGATCCCATAGACAGAGGACCCTGGTGGGCTACAGTCCACAGGGTCACAAAAAGTCAGACACCATTGATCAACTGAGCACCTGAGCATGAGAATGCACAGAACGACTGCAACGGGGATTCCTAGATGTATAAGAAAATGTCTTAAAAAAGAGTTTTTACTGTGTTCAGGGGTAAACCTGCCACCCCCCTCACACCTGCCCAGAAATCAGATTTGAACTAAAGTAGCAGGGACTTCCTCAGTGATCCAGTGGTGAAGACTTTCTGCTCCTAATGCAGGCGGCACAGGTTTGATTCCTGGTTGGGAAACTTAAGATCTCACATTTCATGTCGCATAGCCACACACACACACACACACACACACGACTGTAAAACTAATGTTTAAAAATAAAGTAGTTGGTATTCCCTTGAGAGTATAAATCTGGTGTGGAAAGAAGAAGAACAGACTGGAAATAACTGAGGGTTAATACGCAGATACCTCTTGTCTCTCCAGACAGACTATAAACAATTCAAAGGCAGAAACTCTGTCTTTTATTTCTTTTGATTCCTCACATAAATTATAGGAGTTATAAATACATGGTAGGTATATAAATATTTATTAAATGAATGAGGTAAGCACAGTAGAGGAAAACTGTGAAGAATAAGACACCACAGAATCATAGGATTTTAGAGCGAGGAGGGTACTTTCAATCCTTTTTATAAATGAAGAAATGGAGGCATAAACGTTAAACAGCTTGCCTAAAGACCATATACATCAGTTTATAACTCAATTCCCATGGCTTTAAATTTGGAGTTCTTCTATTCCATATTTCAATTAAAGAATGACAGAGAAGAAAGTAATTCCTGGGGGAGCCCTGTATATTAATTCATGAATGTGAGCTTTGATGAACCAAAAAAGTTAATAGGTAAGTGAGAGAAGTTAAACTAGATGGGTGGGGTAAGAAATAGAATGAATGACCAAGAATCAGGGAAAAGTGTAAAATAGAAAATGAAAGAAGATAAAGAGATATGGCAAGAAAAGTAACAAAAAAGATGAGTAAAAAAAAAGTGCAGAAATGGGAAGGAGAAAAGTGAGAAATGGTTAAAGAGGTATGAAGAGATGGTATTTGGGGAATTTTTAATACTATTTATATGTTCAAGAATTTTTAAAAATATTTATTTATTTTTGGCTGCATCAGGTCTTAGCTGTTGGCACACAGGATCTTCATGTGGGCTTCTCTCTTGTGATGTGCAGGGTTCTGTAGTTGCAGCTTGTGGGCTTAGCTGCCACACAGCATGTGGGATCTTAGTTCCCCAACCAGGGATCCAACCTACGTCCTCTGCATTGACAGGGGGATTCTTATCCACTGAACCACTAGGGGAGTCCCAAACGTATTTCTTAAATAAGCTTGACGACCATCTCAGGAAACTAAAGTAGGATATTAGGAAAATAATAAGGAATAATGAAGAACCAACTACAAACACTGGGTATTAAAAATAATAAATTTTAAATCAGGTTTAATAATGAAATAAATATAAATACAGTTGAATATTATATTTGATACAATAGAAAAAAATCAATATACTTGAAAGTGAAATCAGTGAACAGATGATGAGAATAAGATATTAAGAAGGCATAAAGCAATTAAAAATATATATTATAAAAGTTTAAAAATATGGAAGTTTTAAAGAATAAGAGGAACTAAACAATAAGAAAATGAATCAACCAATTAAAAAATGGGCAAAAGACCTGAACAGACACTTCACTAAAGACAACATACACGTGGCAAGTAAGCATCTGAAAAGATATTCAACATCATATATCATTAGGAAAATGCAAAGTAAAATAACAATAAAAAATCACCACACTCCTATTAAAATGGCCAAAATCTAGGACACTGACAACACCAAATGATGGCAAGAATGTGGGGCAGCAGAAACTCACTCACCACTGGTGAAAATCGAAGATAAATCATATAGTCACTCTGGGGAACAGTTTGGCAATTTCTTACCAAACTAAGCATACTCTTCCCATATGATCTAGCAACCACACTTGGTACTTACCCAAATGAGTTGAAAACGTGTAAACTCAAAAACCTGTCTGTGATGTGTACAGCAGCTTTATTCGTAACTGCCACAGTTGAAAGGAACTAAAATGTCTTTCAGCAGGTGAATGGATTAATTAACTAGTACATCCAGACAATGGAATATTTTTCAGTGCTAAAATGAAATGAGCTATCAAACCATGAAAAGACATGGAAGAACCTTATCTTCATATTACTAAGTGAAAAAAGCCAATCTAAAAAGGCTATGTGCTGTATAATTTCAACTATATGACATCCTGGAAAAGACAAAACTATGACAGTAAAACTTTTTACAAAACAATAAAAAGATCACCAGCTGCCAGCAAGTTAGGAAGAAAGGATAAACAGCCTGAGCACAGAGGATTTTAAGGCAGTGAAACTATCCTGTATGATATATAACGGCACATACATGTCATTATACATTTGTTAAAACGCACGGAATGTACAACACAAAGAGTGAACCCTACTGATAATGATGTGTCAGCTTAGGTTCATGGGTTATAACAAATGCATTGCTCTGGTGTGGTATGCTGATAGTGGGAAAAGCTGTATTTGTTGGTGGAAGGTGTACATAGACACTCTCTACAATTTCTTCTCAATTTTGCTGTGTCTAAAACTATTTTTTTAAACTATTTTAAAAAATAAAGTATAATTAAAGGGAAAAAAAAAAAGAATTAGTTGTGAAGAGTTAGTTGTGAACATATATGGAGGCTAGGAAAAACAGAGTTGATATCTAAATAATAGGACTTTCAGAAGGTGAAAAAGAAACAGAAATGAAGAATAATGAGAAATAATGACCAATAATTTCCAAAAATTAAAGATATGTCAGTTTGATATATAATAAAAAATACTAGACCCTTTTTTTAAAGAAATCTTAGAACATCTCAAAGAGAAAAATTCTAAAAATTCCCCCTAAATGTAGCTCACCTACAGAAAAAAAAAATTATAGGTTTCTAATTATTGATAGTAATAATGTATGTAAATGGAATATTTTAATGTAATATTTTTAATTAAAATTTAATTTAAAAAATTAAAATTAAAATTTTACTCTTAATATTTGTTAAATTTTCATTTAAAAAATGAAATTGAATATATAACTAAGTGAAAGTGTGTCTGTCACTCAGTCTTGTCTAACTTTGTGACTCCGTATAACTAAACTATTAAACACAAGGACGAAATAAAGACATTCTTAGGAATATAAGTAAGTACTCAGATGGTTTACCATGAAAACTGCTAAACAAAAAAAAATCAAAATATTGGTCCAAATGTTATAAATCTAGGTGGCTCCATAAGATATGGCAAGAAAGAGTGAGTAAATAACTTAAAGGGGACTTCCCTGGCAATCTAGTGCTTAAGACTCAGTGCTCCCAATGCAGAGTGTGCTGGTTTGATCCCCGGTCTGGGAAGATTCCATGTGCCTCATGGTATGAAAAAAAACAAAACCCAAAACTTAAAAGGTTCACTCTTGTTAAACAATGGAAGTGGGGAGAGAGAATAAAGGTAGGAAAAGGAGAAAAAAAATATACCATAATAATCTTGAATATTAAAAGACTTGAGAATGTTAACATGATGGGGACAGAGAGGAGGGCCTACTAAAATACATGCCTTATTTAGGGGTGAAGATACATATAATCAATAAGTTTAAAAATTTGACAAATATAAATATAGAACAGGATTTAGTGACTGAACAACACCACCAAATATAAATAAGAATATAAGTAAAGGGTAACCACTAGAATAAAAATAGAAAACATAATTTTCAAACTGGCATCAAAAAAATTATTTATCCTCAAAAATTGGAAAAGAGAAAGAAAAGAAATTAGGGTAAATAGAAAACACAGAGTAAAATGGTAGGAGTAATTCCTGATGTAATAGAACAAGTTTAGCATACTAAAAATCTCTGAGAAAGCACACTTAGAGGTAACATGCCAATCTTCTTACTGATCCTTGAATAATCAGGTGTGTTCCAGCCTCAGGACCCTTTTATCCTTCCTGCTTTCTCTGCCTGGAATAGTCTTCCCAGATGCCAGCTGGTCGAATCTGTGTCTCCTGCACTGGGAGGTGGATTCTTTACCAATGAGCCAACAGAGAAGCCCAGGATGGCATGCTAAGTAAACATGTTAAAGTAGATATCTGTGGGGGAAAGGGAATGGGAGCGAAGATAGAGGATAAAGGAAGATAAAATTAAAACAGGACCCCACACAGTAAAGGACGAAAGAGTACCATGTAGTCAGAAATACGATTAAATCAATTCTCTATAACTGAGGCTTCCTCCCCACGAGATATTTAGCCACTGGTTTCAGCAAAACTTGGGCGGTTCTGGTGGCTCAGATGGTAAAGAACCTGCCTGCAATGCAGGAACCTGGGTTCCAACCCTGGGTTGGGAAGATCCCCTGGAGAAGGGAATGACAACCCACTCCAGTATTCGTGCCTGAAGAATGCGATGGAGAGAGGAGCCTGATGGGCTATAGTCCACAGGGTCACAAAAAGTCAGACACAACTGAGCGACTGACACTTTCAGTCTTTTTTTCCTAGCAAAACTCAAATCATTGTGACCCTGAGAAGACCCACTTCAGTAAAGTGTTAGTAAGAAGAAAGCCCAACTAGAATGAGCTGAGTAGAGAATGGAGAGTGAGGAAGTATATATAAACCTTTGCAGGAGTTTTGATATAGAGGGAAGCAGGAAAGTGGAGTGGTAATTTCAGAAGACATGGAACCAACCACAGACTTTTCTAAAGAAATGATCAAAATTAAGGGGGTATGCCGAGAGCATATCCAGCAGAGACGGGAAAAGGAGATGAAGAAGGAAAAAATAAGTGTAAAAGCCTTGAGAAAGTATGAGAGGATAGGGTCCAAAACAGAGGATCTAATCACAGAGACAAGGATTTCTCCACAAAAACAAGCTTCCCATACAAATGTTTAACAATGATTCTTCTGAATATGTGGGCTCTGGCAATGTGGGTTCTTAACTTTTTTTTGGATAATGTACCTCCTTGAGAATCTGATTAGTGCTATGAATCTTCTCTGTCTTAAACTACACATACTTATTTAGATAGATATTCAGATAGAACTTTACATACAACTTTAAGGGGGTCACTGAGCCATGCTCCCCAAGCTAATCCATGCACAAGTCTGTTTCAGGTGGGTTTTATTCACTTTTAATTTTTAATTAAAGCATAATGTACATATAGAAAACTAGAACTGCAGGAAAGTGAACACAACAGTACCATTATATATACCTTTAAGAAACAGAACAGTACCAGTAACTGGAAGTCCTGAATCCCCCTTCAGTCCTCCCAAAAAGAACCACTATTTTGACTTCTAGCACTGAATTATTTTTGTCTGTTTCTGAATTTTATATAAATGGAAGGTGGAAGGATTCATACAGGATGTATTCTTTTGGTCCAGTTTTTTTCACTCTACACTGTTTCTGATATTCAGTCATACTCATATATGTAGCAGTTTGTTCACTTTCATTTCTGTATAGTTTTTCATTGAGAATATATGTATCCATTCCACTGTTAACAGACATCTGGATTATTTCCAAAGGTAGGCTATTACAAATAATTACAAAGCCATGTACAAATTATTTTCCAAATATACCTACAAATAAAGGTGGTAGGATACATTTATCCTGTATCCTTTGGTACATAATGACAGTGTTCCAAAGGGACTGTACTAACACCTTATATTTGATGAGTAAGATGGCTGAGAAATAAAAACTTGCTTTCTCTGCAAGCAGAAACATTTCTCTGATCTCTCTAAAATAGTCAGTTCAGTTGCTCAGTTGTGTCCGACTCTTTGCAACCTCATGGACTGCAGCATGCCAGGCCTCCCTGTCCATCACCAACTCCCGGAGCTTGCTCAAACTCATGTCCATCGAGTGGGTGATGCCATCCAACCATCTCATCCTCTGTCATCCCCTTCTCCTCCTGCCTTCAATCTTTTCCAGCATCAGGGTCTTTTCAAATGAGTCAGTTCTTTGTAGCAGGTGGCCAAAGTATTGGAACTTCAGTTTCAGCATCAGTTCTTCCAATGAATATTCAGGACTGATTTCCTTTAGGATTGACTGGTTGGATCTCCATGCAGTCCAAGGGACTCTCAAGAGTCTTCTCCAACACCACAGTTCAAAAGCATCAATTCTTCAGCACTCAGCCTTCTTTATAGCCCAGCTCTCAATCTATACATGACTACTGGAAAAACCATAGCTTTGACTAGATGGACTTTGTTGGCAAAGTAGTATCTCTGCTTTTTAATACGCTGTCTAGGTTGGTCATAGCTTTTCTTCCAAGGAGCAAGTGTCTTTTAATTTCATGGCTGCAGTCACCATCTGCAGTGATTGTGGAGCCCCCAAAATTAAAGTCTCTCACTGTTTTCATTGTTTCCTCACTTATTCGCCATGAAGTGATGCATGAAGTTAACATTACTTGCTAGCATGTGAGATGAGTACAACTGTGTGCTAAGTTTGAATGTTCTTTCATATTGCCTTTCTTTGGGACTGGAATGAAAACTCACCTTTTCCAGTCCTGTGGCCACTGCTGAGTTTCCCAAATTTGCTGGCATATTGAGTGCAGCACTTTAACAGCATCATCTTTTAGGATTTGAAATAGCTCAATTGGAATGTCAGCACCTCCACTAGCTTTGTTTGTAGTGATGCTTCCTAAAGCCCACTTGTCTTTGCATTCCAGGATGTCTGGCTCTAGGTGAGTGACCACACCATTGTGATTATCTGGGTCATTAAGATCTTTTTTGCATAGTTCTTCTGTTTATTCTTGCCACCTTTTCTTAATATCTTCTGCTTCTGTTAGGTCCATACCATTTCTGTCCTTTATTGTGTCCATCTTTGCATGAAATTTTCCCTTGGTATCTCTAATTTTCTTGAAGAGATCTCTAGTCGTTCCCATTCTGTTGTTTTCCTCTATTTCTTTGCATTGATTACTGAGGAAGGATTTTTATCTCTCCTTGCTAGTCTTTGGAACTCTGCATTCAAATGGGTATCTTTCCTTTTCTCCTTTGCTTTTAGCTTCTCTTCTCAGTTTTTTGTAAGGTCTCCTCAGACAGCCATTTTGCTTTTTTGTATTTCTTTTTCTTGGGGATGGTCTTGATCACTGCCTCCTGTACAGTGTCACAAACCTCTGTCCATAGTTCTTCAGGCACTCTATCAGATCTAATCTCTTGAATCTCTTTGTTCCTTCCAATGTATAATTCTAAAGGATTTGATTTAGGTCATATCCAGATGGTCTAGTGGTTTTCCCTATTTTCCTCAATTTTAGTCTGAATTTAGCAATACTGGCTTGGTCAAAATGTTTGCTTGGGGTTTTCCATAACATGTTATAGAAAAAAACCCAAAAGAACTTTTGGCTTACTCAACATAAGTTTATTGTAGTTTTGTTTCAATTAAGTCATTGCTATACCAACACTATAAAAAGAGCAGCTAAGTGCTCTGGAGTTAGTTTGGAGAAGTTCAAATCCTACCTCTAATGTTAGTTTATCATACAAGCAAATGAACATGTGCTTAGGGTATGGCAAAAAAAGTTTAATTGAGTAATTTTACTTAAATATGAGGTATCATCATTTTAAGAAACCAAAACTTTGCTGGTATTGCTTATCTATATGTTTTGGAATTGATTTTGTTCTGAATTATAGAAGTAGCATCACAGTCACTTCAAGGCTTGATGATGTAAAGGTTTAGAGACAGGAAATTATGATGGATGCTCTTCATCATTCAACTAATAAATACTACCAAGTGTTTATTGAAAAGGACATGTGTCAGTTCTATTTTTGACCATCCAGCATAAGAACTCCTTTACTATATTAAAAGAATCTGCCACTGTGTGTCTTAGAAGCCCTAGAGTCAACCATGAAAGCCAAGACCACCAGATAACTTGTTTCCCTATTCAGGGACCAGGTATATAGACTGGACGATTAGATGCTTTCACGCAGAATGTGAATATAGAGCTAAAATTGGAGAGTTTAAAAGTCATTCTTAGGGCAGTGACATACAGTATCCAGTGGTGGTGTTCCAACAATGGCACCCAATATCCTGTGGAGGGGTCAATGGTGTCTTAAACAGGAAAAGAACATTTCCGTGGCATAACTTTGGCCACAGTCCAGCCTTGAGGTTGGTTAGTTGGTTTCCTATTTGTTCTCAGAGTCTGGTTCTCCAGTCTTTCAGTCACTTCTGTAAGCTAACTAATATCCTTCCAATAAATTCTTTTTAACCAAAGTTGATTTCGGTAGTTGGCAAACAAGAACCGCCAAATGGTAATCTTACCAAATGCCAGGCTCTGTACCAGGCACTGGGAACACAAAGACAAATAATTAATGGCCCTGCCTTACAGGAGCTTGAGAAGGCAGACAAACAAACAGACGATTACTGTAAGTGACAAGTCTCTCACAGAAGTCATCACAGAAAGTACAAGGACACATAGTTTAGGCTTCAAGAGTCAGAAAAGAGTTATCTAAATTGTGAAATATGAGTAGGGTAATAGGAGAGAGAAGAGTATTCCAAACAAAAGGAGCAACAAGTAAGAGTCGTATTGCCTTTTCTTTGCTCATCACTTCCTTCGAAGGGTACAAGTGACAAAAGGCGAACTGAAGAATTTGTGGAAGGCGATGAGAAACAGTTACAATTTGTGATCTGGGTGACAGGTCACAAACTTTTGAGCTTGCTACAGGAAAATAAACTTTATACTCAAAACACACACACCCACCATTTCTGCTTTCGCCACAACTATCTTTTCTCTCTTTTTCACCTGTATCAGTCACTTCTCAGAACAGTCAACTATGGACCTGTGAATTTGGTTCTTCTTTTTTTTTTTGGTTGGTTGGTTGTCTGTGATAGGCGTGGTATAGGAGTCATGAATGAGTGGATAAAGGAATTGAAAAAAGTAAACGTGTTAACCAACTGATCAGTGTAATGAAGCAAAAAGTGTCCTGCCAACTGCTCATACTACTTTTGCTTAAAGGTAGGTACAAACACCACAGGAGAAAAACAACTGATGTAAAATATTTTATAAAAATATTGTGTGTATGCTTTTTCCTTTAAAATTACAAAATTTCAGTGCTGACATAGGTCATTCTCAGAGCTTTGTCTTTTAAAATTATACTAGGCTTGGGCTATGCATTGTTTTCACTGTTCACTTTTATAAAAACTGTGATCTTCATAAGTTTTATAAGCCCTCGCATTTCAGTCATCCACTGCATAAAGTTCTATGCTTGAAGAGGAAAAAAAAATCACTATGTAAGTAAACTAATCAACCAACCACTCTTAAAAAAATTTGATAAAAGAGGCTGAAAGCAAATGATCAGTAAAAGCTCATTTCCAAAAGTGACATTACAATACAAATTCAGAATTTTATTATTCTAAAAATCTACAATCCTCCTTTTAAAAAAGAAGTATTTACTATCAAGTGAAGGCTTAAAGTTCAACATTCAGAAGACTAAGACCATGGCATCTCATCCCATCACTTCATGGGAAACAGATGGGGAAACAGTGGAAACAGTGTCAGACTTTATTTTTTTGGGCTCCAAAATCACTGCAGATGGTGACTGTAGCCATGAGATTAAAAGACGCTGACTCCTTGGAAGGAAAGTTATGACCAACCTAGATAGCATATTCAAAAGCAGAGACATTACTTTGCCAACAAAGGTCCGTCTAGTCAAGGCTATGGTTTTTCCAGTGCTCATGTATGGATGTGAGAGTTGGACTGTGAAGAAAGCTGAGCACCGAAGAACTGATGCTTTTGAACTGTGGTGTTGGAGAAGATTCTTGAGTCCCTTGGACTGCAAGGAGATCCAACCAGTCCATTCTAAAGGAGATCAGCCCTGGGTGTTCTTTGGAGGGAATGATGCTAAAGCTAAAACTCCAGTACTTTGGCCACCTCATGCAAAGAGTTGACTCATTGGAAAAGACTCTGATGCTGGGAGGGATTGGGGGCAGGAGGAGAAGAGGACGACAGAGGATGAGATGGCTGGACGGCATCACTGACTTGATGGACGTGAGCTTGAGTGAACTCCGGGAGTTGGTGATGGACGGGGAGGCCTGGGGTGCTGCGATTCACGGGGTTGCAAAGAGTCGGACACGACTGAGCGACTGAACTGAACTGAAGGATAGATATGAAAAAATAAGTTTTCATTTCAGCTGCATTAAACTGAATGCTGTAAAATTCACTTCAGCTATACCAAACTCCACAGCACCTTTGTAAATTCAGTTTTTCCTGTTCAGACGGCCAGCTCCTGTGTAATATGTGAGACCTGCTCCTTCAAGCCTTTCCTAATCCTGCTCCCCAGGAGAGACTATCATTCTCTTACACTTCAAGACCATCCTGTACATATCTGTATTATAATTATCACATTAATACTATCATTGTTTCTTTGAACATCTACTCTTCTCAACTAGATTAGAAATTGAGAGAAGGCAGGCAACATTACATCTCTATCTCTGTAATCATCTGTTTTAGCACAGTCCCTGAAAAAGGACAGGCAGTCAGTAAACGCTTGTTGAATAGAAAATGACACACTGTGTTAATAAAAATATTAATATAAGACTATTTGTGTTCAGGAAATAGCATGATTCAAACTTCAAATTCTGTATGCAGAAACTAAAAACATCAGTTCCACTGGCTCCTATTTTGAAACGGGGAGATATTTTGATAGCTTTCACAATATGGATTGGGATGAAATAACTTTTAAGTTCTTTTCTACTACATAAAGCTAATGAGTTGTCTCTTTTTTATTTCAAAAAAACCTTAATTTTATTTCACATTATTTACTATTCCTTTGCAATCACCACGTTTTGGGATATCCATGAACCTACATCCCTCTTCCCTGAGAGTTGTATGCCCTGCATTTACTCCTCTACTATAAAAATGAGGACTGAAATGTTCTCTGAAATCTTGGTTTCATCAGCCACAGCTGATTGGACCAGACACAGACATCTGCCTCAAACTGGACTTTTTCCCAGGGTTTAGAATGGGATCACAGAACCATGAGTGAATATACGAATTTAAGAGTTAGAGGACTCGCTCAGCCATGCGCAGTGGTAAAAGACAACATGCAGAGACAGAAAAATGAAGCAGACAAGCTGGGGGAAGCAGAAGAGATCATGCTGCCCCAGGGTGGGAAGAAAATAGCTTTCTAAGTTACTGGTGAGTTTCCAATTTCTGAGTCCCCTCCCCCTCACAAAAGCCTGGCTGTAATATTAATACTTAATACTTCTACCTTGAAAGTACTGTGAAAGCCCTAGTATCCTTCCCATCAGCACTAATTTCCTTTTCAAAGTAAATTAGTTTGAATTTGGTTTCTAATATTTACAAAGAAAAGAAATTTTCTTTTAAAACCTCGAAAAAGAAGAGGTCAAGCAGAAATACCAAAATGACAGTTAACCACAGGAGGAAAAAAAAAAAAATACACAACTTTGTTAAAAATGGCTGTTACATTGGTATCTTCAGGCATTTCTCAGCATAAGAAAATGAAGAATATTCACCAACCACAACAGGCTCAAACAACAACCTATAAATCCAACTTTAGCACAGTGGTCAGTATGAAGAAAATTCTATTTCAAAGTTCAGGGAAAAAAAAAAAAAAGATTAAGAGGGAGTATCTTAGAGCTTATTAGAACAAATTATTTTATAAAGAGAAATAATACCACTTACTACAATTCTGACCAAAAAGGGGATGGGAATATGTCTGGTGATGATAATAGCCAGTCCTATCTAACAAACCTAAGTATCAGTATACCGTTTTCCCCATCCATCTATAATGCTCAGTGGTAGAAGACAGTGATCTTAAAAAATAATAAAAAAGGAAGTAGAACAGTCAGGAGCACAATCATTATACGCCATTAACTTCTAAAAAAACTAATATTTTTCTTTGAAATTAGTTTATCAGTAAGAAGATTCCTTTAGCAACTCAGATTAAAAAAAAAAATGAGTTTGTTTAGAAACAATTTTCAAAGGGATAATGAAGGAGTGAGAAGACATATGTATACCTGTGGCTGATTCATGTTGATGTATGGCAGAAGCCAACATAATATTGTAAAACAATTATCCTCCAAATTAAAAAAGAGGAAACAAAAAAGAATGAATACTGGTAACTTCTACTGTTCAAAACAAATATTTATACGAAAAACTGACTAGTTTCACATAATCAAGATTTAGCAAGATGGGGAAAATCTACAGACATATAGAAAGTTCAGAGATAAAAAGAAACCAAAACCACCAGTACTTCTATCAAATCTGTCAAGATTACATAGACAGTTCTGGGTATTGAGAAGAAAATGAGACATTAGAGTAAAAGAAAAAGCTTATGAAAAATTAAACAGTGAGTGCCATAAAAAAGATTTTAAGTAAACAAGTCCCAATTGTTTACAGTAATGGAAGCGGGAAGAGGTACTGACCATTTTTAATGACTTATCTGCTTCCCGACTGCACTTACTGACATTTGATTATGATTGTCCAATATTCTGAGAGTTGAAGTCTAGTAATGAAGGAATACTCTGCACGTTTGACTCTGAAGTGGGAATTTTTCCAATTTCCCCATTCTGCCCTGTTGTTCAATCTTTCTCTGCAACATACTTCAGTTTAACTCCCAAATTAAGAAAAAGCACAGTATCAGCAGAGCTACCACGCTCACACCTTAATCCATAATAGGAGAGGCTGGTTAATGCTACAGAACAGACTATATGAAGATTAAGTGTAAAATAATTATTAATAAGTTTTAAAAAAGTGTGCTGGAATTTAAATAACTAATGAAATAGAACAATTACGAAATGCTGATTATCATTAACGCCAATTTAAAATCTGTGACAGAACACCAAATGCTAGAGCTAACAGAAAGACTAGTGGTCAGCTTGCCAAAACGTTCTCAAAAGCTAGGAATTTATCTTTCATTTTAAAAACCAGGATTACATGGTTTGTTCATTCATTCGATAATTCTAGGATAGTGGGGGGACTTGAATACATAAATTAAAACATCCGAAGAACAGCAATGACTACAACAGATTATTTAGTGAACACTGAACAAGCGCCAGGCACTGTTCTAAATGCTTTACCTGCAGCAGCAAATTTAAGTTTCACAACAATCTTATGAATAATTACCCTCACTTTACAAAAGGAAAGAAACTGAGGTACAGACACATAATAGGTAGTCAAATAGCAAAGCCAGGTTTTAATCTGAAACAGTTTGGGTCTAGATCAACTACTTTATACTGCCTCTCCAATACTAAAATAATTCATTCATTAAATTCTTAACTGAGTGTCTTCTCTGTGCAAGAAGCTGTTATATTTGCTTGAGATATAACACAGTTACTAACAGATTATTTCAGAAGGAACTTGATAATCCAGACAAGAGTATGGGCCTGACAACCCACAGAATGGGAGAAAATATTTGCAAACAAAGCAACCAACAAGGTATTAATCTCCAAAATACACAAGCAGCTCATCCAGCTCTATGTAAAAAAAAAAAAAAGGGCAGAAGATCTAAATAGACATTTCTCCAAAGACAACATTCAGATGGCCAAAAAGCACATAAAAAAAAAAATGCTCTACATACCTAATTACCAGAGAAATGCAAATCAAAACTACAAGGAAGTATCACCACACATCAGTCAGAATGGTCATCATCAAAAAGTTTACAAATAATAAATGCTGAAGAGGGTATAGTGAAAAGGGAGCCCTCCTATACTGTTGGGACTATAAATTTGTCCAGCCACTATCAAGAACGGTATGGAGATTCCCTAAGAAACTAAAAATAGAACTACCATATGATCCAGTAATCCTGCTCCTCGGCATACACCTGAAGGAAAGTCTAATTTGAAAAGATACATAACTCAAAGTTCATAGCAACACTATTTACAATAGCCAAGACATGCAAGTAACCTAAATGTCCATCAGCAGATGAATGGATAAAGATGTGATACTTATATAACAAGAGAATATTACTCAGCCATAAAAAAGAATGAAATAATGCCATTTGCAGCAACATGGATGGACCTTGAGATGACTGTACTAAGTGAAGTCAGAGAAAGAAATATCATACGATATTACTTATATGTGGACTCAAGAATGATAGAAATAAACTTATTTGCAAAACAAAGTCACAGATATAGAAAACAAACTTATGGTTACCAAGAAGGAAAGGGGGAAAGGGATAAATCGGGAGATTGGGAGTGACATACACATACTACTATAAACAAAATAACTAACAAGGACCTACTGTATACATAGGGAACTCGACACCTATACAGGAAAAGAATCTTAAAAAGAGTGGCTATATGTATAAGTGATTTACTTTGCTCTACAGAGGAAACTAACACAAGATTATAAATCAATTATATACCAATAAAATTTTTTTTTAAAAAGAGCATGGGTCTGAGAAGGCTTTCCAGAAGTAAAGCCTACTCTGAGTTTTAAAAGATTCAGAGGAGTTACACAGGCAAAAAGAAAAGGGAAGAAGAAAATGAAGTCATTCCAAGCAGAAGGACTAATAAGCAATGGGAATCAATTCAGAAATAGCATGTACATTCAAGGAATCTTCAAAAGGCAGTTTTATACAGCTGAGTGGAAAATGGAAAGCAGAAATTTAAAGAGTTAAGATTAGAGCTGCTGCTGCTGCTAAGTCACATCAGTAGTGTCCGACTCTGGGCAACCCCATGGACAGCAAGCCCACCAGGCTCCCCCGTCCCTGGGATTCTCCAGGCAAGAACACTGGAGTGGGCTGCCATTTCCTTCTCCAATGCATGAAAGTGAAAAGTGAAAGTGAAGTCGCTCAGTCGTGTCTGACTCTTAGCAACCCCATGGACTGCAGCCTACCAGGCTCCTCCATCCACGGGATTTTCCAGGCAAGAGTACTGGAGTGGGCTGCCATTGCCTTCTCTGGTAAGAACCAGTCTCAAATCATGATGAGACTTGATGACCTGCTGAACAGTTCAACCTTTATTCAGTTGACAATCGGATGTTAAAAAAGAATTTTCTAACTGTGTTTTAGATCTACTAGTCTGGCAATTCTGACATGAATTTCACAGAGATAAAACCAAAGACAGGAAAACCAGTGAGAAGGTAAAGAAGCAGTTCCTAATAAGGCAGTGGTTAGAACAGGAATACTAGGGCAATGATTGATTGAAAAAATATTTAGGTGGTAAAATCAGCAGAATGCATAGTACATGAATGGATGCAACAAGAGAAAGGAGAAACATGAAAGACTCTCAAGTTTCTTGGATGATGAAGTCAATAGTCAAGACGTTTCTGAAAAACAACAGATCAAAGAAAAACTTTAGACAGGTAAATAAGTACAGTTTGGACAAATGGAGTTTGAAGTGAAGATACATAAGCAGTTAGCTAAGAATCTCTGATGCTTTGGAACAATATTAATACTGGAAAACCACAGGGATAACGTGGCTTGCTTACTGTAAAGGCTAAGAGCAGCTGACTAACCCTGGGACCACCACTTCTTTGGGACAGGCAGAGGAAGGCAAACCCTCAGAAGGAATGATCAACACACTGAGAAGCTCTAGGATTAACAGAAGAGGGCAGCATTAACAGAAGTGGCAGTCAAGGGGTTGATTCTGAGAAAGTGACCAACAGCATTACTCTCCTTGGTGACTTTAGCAACAGCAAGTTTAGTGATGTAAGAAGTAGAAATTAGACTGCAGTGGGATGAAGAGTAGAGTACAGAAAAGATGTAATTTGAACCAATGTAGACTGTTATCAATTTTCTAATCTATAAATTTGAGGCAGTGGGTTACTTTGAGCACTAAATGACTTACTACATGGAACCTCTCCTATAAGTAATGACACAGGTCCTCAAGCTCACTACACACAGCCATATGGGGCACCTTTCTGTTCTTATTTCAAACTCCTTTATATGGCAAGGCTTTTCACTTGATGTTCTCCCCGAAGAGTCATGCTTTCCTCAGCTCTTCACATTAAGCTCTTTCTCATCTGTCAAATATCATCTACTAAGAGAGGGCTTCCCTAAGAAGTACCCTAAGGACCCTCTCAATCATTCTCTCACATCATCATGTTTTACTTTCTTTGTAACTCTAATGATACTTTCAACTTTTCTTGTTTATTTAGAGGTAATACAGCAAAGTGATTGAGCGTGTAGGCTCCACAATCAGACTGGCTGCATACAAACTGCAGTTCTGCCATTTACTAGCTATGTGACCCTGGACAAGTTGCTAAATCTCTCAGTGCCCTAATCTCCTCATCTTTAAAGGAGCAAAATAATAAAGTACTTACCTCACAGACTTCTTGAGGGAATTAAATGAGCTAATCCATGTAAAAATTATTATAAGAATACAGGTAAATTCTGAGCACTCATATTATTATATATTTATTTACTTGCAAGGATCTTAATGCGCCACTGAACTGAATTTTTCAAAATGTACTATTAAAGATATGTGAAGTTGTAATAACTCTGAGTCCAAATCATAAATATATCAACCAATAACCAAAAGAAAGAGTACTGTTCTGACTAAGCCTCAGGAAGTGTTACTTTCATAAAAGAGAATTTTTCTGGCCACAAAAGTCAGAGAGGAAAAAAAAAAAAAGAGTTAAGGTTCTTTAATAAGTAAGGGAAATTTTTGATAAGTTATATATAGAATTACTATGTAATTTAGATCAGCCTATAAAAAGCAAAACTAAAATATGTAGAACAGAGAAAAGAAGGTCCTGAAAAGTTCTGACCTAAGTAACTTTGAAAACAGTATTTTGACTAGGAACTCTAAAAGATAAAAAGATTTAAGGGAAAAAAAAAGATAAAACTTCACTAGTTGGTAAAGTCATTTCTCACTGGGATATGATTAACAATTATGAAACTATACATGTACAATGAGACTGAACAAACAAGTAAGTGACAGTGGATGGTGAAAACCAGGTTCTTCATTTCTGGAGAATAAGGTCACAAATAACCAAGGGGGTAAGGCTAGGATGAACCATGTGGTACTGAAGTAGAGTCAAAAAGATATTAGTATGAACTTATGCTTAGCTTCATACAGAAACAGATGTACATATGTAAAAAAAAGTTATATATTTGTGTACATGGGTTAGTATACATACATATATATCCTAAGTCTGTACACTGAGGTCTAAAAGTAACGATATCCCAACAGCAATGAGCATACCCAGTGCCCAAATCTTGGTTTCTAATACCCTTCTCTAATAAAAGTAACCAAGGATCCTTAAATAAATGATTGATTATAGGGCTGGGGCAGGGAATATAAAAGATTAGCCTGGAGAATTTTGTAGTGCCAGAAAGTACAAAAGGGCTCAAAACAACAGTGGTTTCTGTCCTGTTGGTTACAGGAACCAACCAGAAAGAGGTGGAATAACTTGAGCAACAGAATACAGTATAGGAGTATAACTCAAATTTAGAAATGAATATCCATGAGTCCACACTGATAAAAATGATAAAATTAAAAAATGGGGGAGAAAAGGAACATCTCCTTTAAAGAAGAATTCCAAATAATTTTGTAGATACTCACCCCTGGAGGAGCTGGAGCTTAACTTCCCACCTTAACTTTCCCATTGAGTATGGTCTGCTCTTAGTTACTTGTTCCTAAAAAGTAGCATATGGAAAAACTTCACAGTAGGGAAACCTGGCAGGCAGGACCTCAGCCAGGTGAACAAGGGTAAAAACACCCGTGGTTAAGTCATACTGATACAGGTGCCCTTGGTATGACATGAGAATGGCACTTTAGCTCTGCAGTCATCCTCCCACAAACCCATAACTCTAGTCTAATTACAAGAAGAACATCAGACAAACCCAAATTGAGAGACATTCTACAGAATACTTGACCCATAATCCTCAAAACTGGCAAGGTCATCAAAAGCAAGGAAAATCTGAGAAGCTGTCATAGCACAGAGGAGCCAAAGGAAACATCTGGATGGGATTCCGGAACTGAAAAAGGACATTAGGTAAAAACTAATGAATAATAAATAATGGACTTTGGTTAATAGCAACGTTCCAGTGTTGGTTCCTTAACTGTGACAAGGTAACACAGAAATGTCGGATGTTAGCAATACGGGAAACTGGGTGTGGGGAGTGTGGTAACCCCCTGAAGCTTCTCTGTAAATGGAAAGTTACCCCACTGATAAAATTAAAAGTTTATTTAAATTAATTAATAATAATAGCAGGGAAGTAATTGCCTTAACCAGACTGATTTTGGTCCTTTAAGTCATGTATAAGTGGTTGGACAAAATGAGAAATACAGTTGCTACTATGTAAAGCAATCTCAACGTCAAAGAACAGTTTATAATATAGTATATGAAAGTGCCTAAAGTCATTTCATATGTGCATGTTTTTATTCCTTAGTTGATAAAGCACTTTAGGAGCAGAAAACTCTCCTCTAAGTAGGAAGCCACTCAAACTTTAGAATAAAAATTGTGGTACTAATTATTATTAATAAAAATTCCACCTGGCTTTTGAAGTCCACGAAGTTTAAGTAGTTCTACTCAAAATATATTCACTTGTACATTACTGAGACATTTCCTCATAGTCTCAGAAGGAGAGGAATATAACCATATGTATTTTAAGAAAGCACATTGGGAGTTCACTAATAACAGTATATTAAAATTCAAAATTCACAACTTGGGTTCATAATGGGCACTGTTTGAGAGATTTGGAAACTCAAAAAAAAAAAAACACTTCACTAACATTTGTAACTATCTTGACTATATTAAAAAGAACTCTTACAAAGCAGTAACAAAAAGTCCAGTAGAAAATGTGTGAAGGATAGATACAAGCAAATCACTGAAGAGATAACCAAAAATATCCAACCATAAGAAAAGATGAAATAGAATACAAATGAAATGCCATGTCACACCAATCAGATTGGAAAAGTCCAAGAGTCTGACAACACCAATACTGGTAAGGATATGGACAAATAGAAAAAGTCAGTATTCCATAAACATGGGGGAAAGAGGGAAAAATGTATATTCTAACACCAGGCAATTTGACAATCAGGTATATGACCTGGAGAAACTCTGGTATGTTGCTTGAAGATACAAGGATTTCATGAGGCACTATTAATAATAGATAAAAAATGAAAACACTCTAAATGTTTATCAACAGAAGAAATGACCAACTCCAGTACATTTATTCAATGGAACACTACAAACCAGTCAAAAACAAATCAACTAGACCTACAGTGCCAACAGGAACTGAGGGGAAAAAAAGTAAAATAAAGAAAGCAAGTTTCAAAGTGTGTATACCATGACACAACTGGATTAATAGCTGGCTAAATTTACCAGGGCAGTTTTAAGCAGCTTAAATATAAAATTAAAAAGCACCTCATTTAAATTTTACAACCTTATGAGGTAAATATTTCTATTATCTAGATTTGATAGATGAGGACACTGAGGCATGGAAAAAATTTTTAAACTTGCCTTAGGTCACAAAACTATTAAGTCGCAGAGTCAAGATTCAAGCCTAGAAAGTTATGGCTCCAAAGTCCACACTCTTCAAAAGCATCAAAAACAATGTCATGTACTACACACACACACATATATATAGTTTATTGAAAGGTAAACTGGAAGAATATGCATCAAATTCATCATAACAACTGCCTCTGGGAGGGGAGATAAGGAGAGAAACAAAGAGGATGAAATTGGGGAGAAAAGAAGAGACCTTTCATCAGCAATGTTCAGGTAAAGTATAAAGTTCAACATTGAAATTTTAGCATTTAGTGTGTATCTCAAGCAAAAATGAAAGAGATGTCAAATTTTCTATGGTGAGTATGTGTGTTGTCCACTACTTTGGGGAATTTTCTGTATTTTTTAAACTTTTCAAAATCAAAATGTCTCCCCTATAAAACAGTATTTTAACAAAAATAAATGTAACAAATTTCCAATCTCCATATTTCAGCTTTTATTTGGAAATGCCAACAGCTAAACTGGGAGTGTATGTATGTATATACACTTTAACATACATAAGGAAAATGCATTTTTATATGGCTCAAAAGAGACAAACTTAACATACCAGAAACAGTATTTCTTACATTTTGATGACTCACTATTCTCAATGAAAATGAAGTACATATAGCACTAGCAGGAAAATTCCCTTAATATCTTTCTCTTTTTTTCTGCTGCTTTCTACTTGTTTGTGGTTTTGAAAAGGAAGCAAAAAGAAAGTCCCAAGAAATTGTCACATACTTTAACAAATAACAGCAGCCATAGATAAACATATGTGCAGTCCTTCTAAACTTAAGATTTCCCAACATACAATCAAGTAACATTCCAAAAATTTACTTGTAAATTGGTTGTCTGGAACGCAGAACATATTTTCCCATAAAGTTAAAAAGAGGATGTAATCACCAGGAAAAAAGATACCGCCTGATGAGCCAGGCAGTGAGACAGAAAAAGCAGAGCACACTATATGCACTGATGAACCAGAAAGAAAAGATAGGGTTTTCTCTACCAGTGTTTGAGGTCAGAAACCATGTTTCATTCATTCACCTTGGTATTCTCAATGACTACCAAAGTACCTGGTACCTCATAAACATTCGAAAACCTGCTGCCTACTGACTGATGCGGTAATGAAGACAAGACTTGAGTCAAACTGTTCATCAGTTGGTGGCACTGGCAACACAGAATAGTGAGGGTTAAGACACAAATAGAAAAAAGGTTGGAGGGTAACAATGTGCAGTAATAGGAGCATCCATATATGGAAAACTGTTATCAGGCTGGTGCGGGTAGCTAAGAGAATGCCTTCACCTGTATTACTAGCTGTTTCCATTATTTGTGTGTGTTGCATAAACACCATATTCTAAGGTAGTTTGCTAATAAAGAGGCATAAGGTAGTCTCTATTGGGGCAGTGGTTATATGGGATTTTCAGGATTTTCTCCTATGACTCTTGAAAATATATTGGTTTCATTTTAGTGATTATTAGAGTAATACTATTCAGAAGTGAGAACAAAATGCAAACATTAAAATAGAAATTACCTAAAATCCTATCATCCGGAGATAATGTCTTTTAATATTGTATGCATTTCCTGAAAATCATTTTGCCATATCTATGATATATAAAAAATAATAACAATAATTTCTATTCCTATTTTTCTCTCAAGATTATGTTGTGCTTTCTCATGTTAGTAAATTTTTTTTAAAAATATGACTTTTAATAATTGCATTTACCACACAGATTAACTGCCATTAATTTTACTAATCCTCTAGTATATGGCATTTTAACTTACAGATTTTTCACTATTATAGTAACATACTATATAAATTAATCCCTTCTTATATATAAAGCTCTACATTGCTATTTTAGAATTCAAAGTGATAATTATGATACACAGTAATAAAGCATGGAGTACTTGACTTGCCCCCACAATTTCTACTGAGCAATAATCAATAGGACACTGAACAAACAAGTAAGAAAAGAAATTTTTATTGACTTTTCTTCATTTTCTTCTTCCACATTTGGTAGGAACAAGGAAAAATTTCCACAAAATAATTCTCTGATATCAGAGAGGACAAGAATAACAAGTTAATTTCTCTGCTACAGTTACTTCTGTCTGCTACAGCCACTTCTTTTTCCACTTATAATAATGAACCATCAATTTAAAGATGAATAAATAAGATATAATACTTGTAATATATCAAACATCTCTGTATTGGTGCTTAATCTAAGCACATAAATAGTAAGTATGACTTGAAAAATTCTGCAAACAAAAGATAACGTTAACTAGTATCACTCAATGAAAAAATAGCTTTTATAATTTTTCCATATTTTTATTACTTTTTGAACGAATTAGAAAATGTCATGCACTCTCTTTCTTTTCACAGCCTCCCAATTACTCCAAATTTTATTCGAGTTGCCATAAATAGGTCAACAGCTCCATGAGCTTAAGAATCAATAACTATTTAAGCCAGTGTTAACTCATGTGGAAAAGTTCAGAACAAATCAGCATCACCTGCTTAGCTCTCTTGCACATACATAAAATTTATACTGCTTAACCAATTTTCAAAAGTGTAACTTTGTGTACATAAATTTAAAACTGAGGCCAAATTTTACTTATTATTTATTCCCAGTACTGGGCTACTGTCAAGAGCAATTAACTTTCCTAACAAATACATTCTTATAAAATTCTACAATGAAGTTAAGTCTATGCTTAATCATTCAGAAAAAGAAAATTATGTAACATACAGTAGTATAATGATGACGATGATGATAATATATGTTTCTGGACACCTACTGAGAGCTGCAGTTCAAAAAGAGAAAATGTGAAAATGAGGTAAAAGCTACCCAAAATGTTTAATTCTGGCCAAAACAAAACAAAGTTCCCATAAAAGAGGCCTAATAACAATTTTTTGTTTCATTACAAGTTCAAAAGGGGTGCAAATATCTCAGAAATCTTGTATACTTAGATTTTCAAAAGCTGAAAGCCTAGTATCTAAACATAAAACTGTATAACTTGCCCAAGAGTCCTTATTTATTACCCAATCTTAGGTCCCCCAGAGACTACTTTTTACAATAATCTCAAATGCACTACAATAGATTAATGTAGCCTGGGCTAAGCTGTTCACAGGTGTCTCCGCCTCCTTCACCCAACAGGAGAGAAAAGGTAGACCAGGGCAAGCAGAAAATAGAAAGAGACTATGTACACCAAACAACAGCTTGTAATCTTGTAAAATTGCTTCTTTTAAACTTGGATTATTATTGTCATTAACGGATAATATTTTAAAGAATAACATATTCACGGAGTAGTACAATTCCTGCCCTTACGGGTCTCTAGCTAGCTGACACGCGTTTTCTTCCCAGATAAATACATGCCTGTTGACTGATGCCTATCCTGCTGTTGCAAACAAGAAATAACTGTCCTATGAGACAAAAACCCTTCTCTCTACGGCTCCAGGCGTAACCATACGTTTGAATTAAAAGCACACTGGAACAATAACAAAAATCTTTCAGTGCATCTATCATTTAAAAGCATGATAATGAAAAGTCGTTGCTGCGACCCAGTTTTAGGTCACAAGCTTTTTTTTCCCTCCTCCCCCTAGAAAGCGGTAAACTTCAAAGGGAATGGTGGCGACCAGGAATTGTTTATCACCTCCCCGCCCCCCCCCCCCAAAAAAAAAAGACTGGGGAAAAACCCCAAACTGGCCAACTTGGACGGTGAGCAGGCTCACGTTGGCCGAGATAGGCTAGGCAGACCCCCGCGAGGAAAATCGGGCCTCTGGGGGCCCGCCAGGCTCCAGCTGCCGCCTGTTTAAAACGTCGAGCAGGTGGGATTCCGTGAGGCCACCTCCGTCTTACGTAACGAGCTTGTCAAAATCCCAGTTCCAGGACCTCCCCTCTCACCGCCCCCGCCCCCATCCCCCAACAGGAGCCCCAGGCCAGCCCGGAATAGAAAATCCCGAACGAAAACAGGAGACCCCCAGCTGCCGACGCAGCGGCGCGGGTGCTGCTCTCAGCACCACCGCGCCACCCGGAGCCGACCCAGCTAGCGAAGGACAGCCAGGCTCCGAGAAGCCCCCGAGCGGAGGTCACAGCCATCCACGCCACATCTCCGAGCCCAGCCGGCCCCGCTCCAGTGCCCACGGCTGTCACCGCTCCGGGCAGTGACAGCTCCACATGCCACCGCTGTCCGCGCCGCCGCCCCCGCACTCACCTCACCGCTGGCTCCCGCTCGAGAAGCGGGTCGAGCTTGGAGAGCGGTGCGGCGTCCACTCAGCGGTGGCGGGACACGAGGGGCTGAATGCCGCGGCGCTCCGAACCCGCTTAGCTCATCCCCAGCGGCGCTCCGCCCTGCGCGGCACCCCCGCCCGCCCAGGCCTGCCGTCTCAGTCAGACGGGACTCCCCCTCCCCTCGCGGCCGCCGCTGCCTCCGCCTCCTGCTCTGGCTCCAGCCGCCGCGGCCGCCGCCGCTGCGACCGGCGCCATCTTGACAGTGACGGAGGGGACGGAGGCGGGGATCGCGGCCTGCTAGCGCCAATAGCGGACCAGGCCCTTGCTCGAGGGGGCGGTGCAGGGACGCGTTGAGGGTCGCGGGGTCCTAGCGCCGGATACGCGATAGGCGTAGAAGGTGGGCGGAGCTGAGCAGTGTTCTCTCGTGACGCGCAGTGGAGTTGGGGAAGTGCGCTGTGGTTCCCCTTCGCGTGGAACCGAAGGGAGCTTGGGCGACACACACTTTCCCTTCCCCTTTCACCACAGCGAGGGTCAGGATCCGTCATGGGCCAACTGACCTATTTCCTCCTTCCTCCCCAGCAGTCCCAGTAGTGCAGACGTCGGCTAGCCGGAGCTCGTGGCGTCTGCCTGAGCGGCAGCTCCTCTACAAACGGCACTCAGATTCCCCAGGAAACCCCCTCAGGGGTTAGCAACCACCTCCTAGTTGGTTTCGGTACCAAGATACTGCAGGTCAGGTAAAACAGAGAATTCAGGAGGGTTCTCTGAAAAGTACATTGATGAAACACCAATTGTTGACCGAAGGTGTGTAGGTTACATTGGATTAATGGGTTATGGCCTACTTACTACCCGGCTATGGTGCCACCATGAATGGCTGTTGGCAAGTTGCCTCTGAAAAATGAGGATAATAAAGGTTGATTACTGCTACTGGGTTGCTCAGAAGGTTAAATGGTATAATACATGTGAAGTGCTTAACATAGTACCTGAAAGTACTCAATGTTCAATATTACGTGGAAAAAAGAAGGAAGAAATAGGACCCTAAAAGGTTTCAAGTCAACTTTCCTAAATGGTGCAGAATAGTCTTTAACCCCTTCTATTAACCGGATTTATAGCTTTATTTCTTATCTCCATTCCTTTTGTTGTATTCAGTCAATCAACAAACATTCACTGAAACTCAAAAACCGAGGGGACACACTGGTGAGGAAAACAGAAAAGGTCTGCTCTCTAGACTGGAGTTGACAGTCTAGTGGGAAAAGGAGGGACAGTGAATACTCATGAGATCTTGAGAGAAACATGCTATAAAGGCTATGAACAGAATTCTGGGAGAGCAAATGCCAGGATAGTTTGAAAAAAAAAAAGTGGTCAGGAAAGGTGCATCTGAGGGATGAGAAGGAGCCAGTAATCTGAGAAATGCCCTGGAGAATTAAGGCAGAGAAAATGGCTATGCAAAAGACCTGTGGTAGGAAGGAACTTGGCTATTGGAACTGAGTGGAGTCCATAGTGCCAGGGAATCTGTGGTGCAAAGAGGAGTCTGCCCTGATACTGAAGAGGTGAGTGTGTAAGCAAGTAAGGGCCCATTTCCCCAGGCCCTAGGAAGACAAAGACGACTGGATTTTATTGTAATTGCAGCTGAAAGCTATTGAAGAGGAAAGGCTGCCTATTAGAGCAGCGAATTGAGAACAGTGATGTTTGGGGTATGACATTGTATCTGTATTTCAAGCAATATATGGGCCAAAGGGGGCTTCCCTAGTGGCTCAGCTGTAAAGAATACGCCTACAGTGCGGGAGCGTCAGGATATGTGGGTTGGATCCCTGGGTTGGGAAGATCCCCTGGAGGAAGGCCGGGCAACCCGTTCCAGTATTCTTTCCTGGAGAATCCCATGAACAGAGAAGCCTGGCAAGCTACAGTCCATAGAGTCACAAAGAGTCGGACACCACTGGAGCAACTTAGCACTGCACAGCATGGGATTTAAAGTAAAAAACCTGGGATTGAGCATCTCCAACACTGAATTGTTCAAATTATATGTTCTGGTCTTCAGTTACCTTATTAAAAAAAAAAAAAGTGAACATCACGTAAGACTGCATATGGAGAAATACCACTTTCACTGACAATTGTTAAATAATGTAATTTCTAAGTGTTTTGTATGTCATGTATAGTTGCCTAAACTGAAGTTGCTGAGTCGTGTCTGACTCTTTGCAACCCCATGGACTGTAGCCTACCAGGCTCCTCCATCCATGGGATTTTCCTGGCAAGAGTACTGGAGTGGGTTGCCATTCCCTTCTCCAGGGAATCTTTCTGACCCAGGGATCAAACCCGGGTCTCCTGCATTGCAGGCAGATGCTTTACTGTCTGAGCCACCAGGGAAGCCCTAATCAGTGCAGTGCTATTTGGTAAGTACATTTATTGGTTTATTTATTGCAAGTAGTAATCCAAATCAGTGATTCTTTTTGCATTCATTTATGAATATGTAGTTTACTGATGCTGTAATTCCAAGTGTGTTTTTCTTTTTTTTGGCTGTGTGTGCCATTTCCAGAACTTTTTCATGATCCCAAACTGAAACTCTGTACTGAGTATATTATAAATCCTATTCTACTTTATAAGACATGTACTTTTGAAAGGTATCTGGTAAGTTCCTCTCCCACGCCCCCCCAAAATGGCAGTAGCCTTGGTGATCAGTAGGATTGTTTGCTGCCATTGGAGGGTTTAATGGATTACACAATGTGAGTTTATTATTATGATTTTTTTTTTTTTGACTGTGCCTGGTGGCCTATGGGATCTTAATTCCGTAACCAGGGATCAAATCCAGATCCACAGTAGTGAAAGCAATAAGTCTTAACCACCAGTGGTGGTGGTTTAGTTGCTAAGCTGTGTCCAACTCTTTCCACCCCGTGGACTGTAGCCTGCCATGGGCTTCTGTCCTTGGGATTCTCCAGGCAAGAATACTGGACTGGGTTGCCCGCCCTTCTGCAGGGGATCTTCTCAACCCAGGGAATGAACCTGCATTGGCAGGCGGGTTCTTTACCACTAGCGCCACCTGGGAAGCCCCTTAATCACCAGACAGCCAGGGAATTCCCCCATATAAGTTTAGAAACCACCATCGGAGAAATAAGAGTAAGAATTAAGTGTCAGTTTTTAGCTCAGATGGTTAACACATCATACTAATGAGGAGGACTAATGTAGGATCAGTTAATTTTCAGCACTGAAAAGCTGTGTTCTGTGACCATAAAATGTGCCCTTTGGTCTTGTAAATGTGCACTCCAAGATGGCCCAGACAACCTGCCGCTCTATGTATGTACAACTACTCTAACTATGGAGAAGGCAATGGCACCCCACTCCAGTACTCTTGCCTGGAAAATCTCGTGGACCGAGGAGCCTGGTGGGCTGCAGTCCATGGGGTTGCTAAGAGTCGGACAGGACTGAGCGCCTTCACTTTCACTTTTCACTTTCATGCATTGGAGAAGGAAATGGCAACCCACTCGAGTGTTCTTGCCTGGAGAATCCCAGGGACGGGGAACCTGGTGGGCTGCCGTCTATGGGGTCGCACAGAGTCGGACACGACTGAAGCGACTCAGCAGCAGCAGCAGCAGCAGCACTCTAACTATGTATCTTTTTTAATGCTATTAATTTTCATTAAAAAATAAATGTTTCCAGCTCTGGGTAAATTTAATTTTAAAAAGGACTCTTCTGTGAAGAATGGATTAGAAAAGAGCAAGAGAGAAGGAAGCCTATTTTTTGTCACATTTTAGATAACCCAGCATTCCATAAAGTTCAAAAGATCAAGATCTTGACCTGAAAATACTGAGTCAACCACTTTTTTGTATTTTTGAGCACATCCCAGATGCAGCATTTTAAGTCTACTAAACAAAATGTTAAATCTCTTTTCCAGGATAGATCCTTCCTCCCCACTGCCCATATCATTCACAGGATTCTTCTTCCTAATGTGAGGGCATGGCTGTAGTATCAATGATTGAAAGGGGAGAATTATAACATAAAGGGGCAAGGGGGAACTCTTTTGGATGGATGGATGTCTAGATATCACTATCTAGATGGTAGTGATGGTTTCACAGATGTATACACAGATCAAACTTTGCAAGTTGCACACTTTAAATATGTATAGTCCACTGTGTGTCAATTACTTCTCAATAAAGCTGTGGAAAAAATAAGTTCAATTGGGAACCTCTCACTCTTAACTGGCAAACAAATTCACATATTTTCATCTGCATTAAGGAATGCCAATTAAAGTATTGACTATGCTCAGTCGCCAAGTTGTGTCCGATTCTTTACAACCCCGTGGACTGTAGCCCTCCAGACACCCCTGTTCATGGGATTTCCCAGGCAAGACTACTGGAGTGGGTTGCCATTTCCTTCTCCCGGGTTAAAATATTATAGACATATAATTGCAAGCGTAGTATGTAGAATGGAATTCTAAAAAGCTTCAAAAGTTGAAAAGTTTTGGGACTTCTCTGGAACTACAGTGGTTGGGAACCTGCCTGCCAATGCAGAGGACAGGGGTTTGATCCCTGGTTTCGAGGAGGATCCCACATGTCACAGAGCACCTGAGCCCATGTGCCACAACATTGAGCCTTTGCTCTGAAGCCCAGGAACCGCAATTAATGAGTCCTCGTGCCACAGCTACTGAAGCCCACACACTCTAGAGCCCGTGCTCTGCAGTAAGAGAAGCCACTGCAATGAGAAGCCTGCACAAAGCAATAAAGACCCAGTGCAGCCAAAACAAAATTAAAAAGTTGAAAAGTTTTGAATGTTTCTTTTTTTTAATCAAAGATAACACTTTCTGAAAGAACATACTCAAAGGCAGTAGAAAGACAATAAGGAGCATTTGACTGCATGCTCAGGAAATGCATTTAAGTACCTTAGAGTCCTAAACAGTCATATCATGAGTCCTCTCAGCATTTGTCACAGTAGTCACAGTTAAACCCTAAATGTGATTTGGGTAAGGGAGTCTAACATTGCAGTCACGGCCAGATTTTTTAAAATGTGCCTTAGAAACTTGGGCTCCATGCCTTTTCTGAAATTACGTTATCTTTCACACCTGGAACTCTGTCTGGTTGTTTCTTAGAAATTATTTTTTTAATGCTGTGGCTTGAAAAATCCATGAAGGAAAACTATGAAACCAGTAACAGTTTAAAACACTGGAAACTCAATTATTGTACCACCTAATCCTTACCACCTGTTAAATCGATTTAATTGCTAAACCAGAAAGTTTATTTTTTATATCTTTTTTTAAAATTTATCCATGTCTTGGGAAGAGTATTCTAGAAAGCTGTTCTTGATATCTGTTCCTTGCAGCTTTCTTATGGATGAGAAAGCCTTCCACCAAGAACTGATGGTCTTTTAGAAAATCTTCAGATATCTCCCAAAGCAGAACACATGATACCAAATTCTATTCATTGTGAAAGTGTTAGAATGACATTTCAGTGTATTTAATCCACAAACTGAAATTTATTGGCATTGTCAGATTATCATCTTTCTTCTTAAAAACACAAACCTGCGACTTCCTTGGCAATCCCTGATTAAGACTCTGAGCTTCAAATGCAGGGGGCAAGGGTTCAGCCCCTGTTTGGGGAACTAGGGTCCTGCATGCCAAGAGGTGTGGCCAAAAAAAACAAAAAAAACCCCATAAACCTGATGAAATACTTTTCAAAGACAAAGTATCTGAACAACTTGTAAGAATAATAGTGAGAAATGTCATGTTGCAAATAACAAATTCGAAACCTGATACTTGAGAAGAGTGTCTAAGGATAAGAGGGCTGCAGCAGTCTGAGACACTGCTCTCTTTACCCTCTCTGTGGCTGAGGAGTCATATCTTTGAGTCAGCACTTTCCCACAAATTTGAAAATTATCGCCTCTCAACATCTTCCTCAAGTTAATGCTTTTACTTCTCTCAACAATTCCTGCTATTAATAAATTCAGCATTTAGTTTTTAAATGATCTGCAAAACGAAGTTATTTTATGTAGTATATCTTAACTATCATTGTCTGTGGTTGAGTATTTTCAGAACGTTTTACAAATTCACTTCAGTTGGCATTTATACACAAAGCACTGTGCTGGGCACAAAAGGGAATGAAAGTAGATAAGTGCATATTAAAGGCACAAAGTATGCTCCCAGGCAGACTGAGAAGTTCCACGCTAGGTGTCTAAATTTGTTGCTGTGGGAGCTTAGGGAAGTTGAGTGATTAATTCAGAATGTATGGATTCAAGGTGATGGATAGATGACATTTGAACCAATCAAGAGAGAACTTAGACTTTCTATAAAAGGTGTATGTGTGTGTGTGTGTGCATGCTCACGTGCATGTACACACTAAGTCACTTCATTCATGTCTGACTCTTTGCGACCCTATGGACTGTAGCCCACCAGGCGCCTCTGTCCATGGGATTCTCCAGGCAAGAATACTGGAGTAGGTTGCCATGTTCTCCTCCAGGGGATTTTCCCTACCCAGGGATCAAATCCATGTTTCTAATGTCTCCTGCATTGGCAGGTGGGTCCTTTACCACTAGCACCACCTGGGAGTTAGTTTAGTCGTTTGGTCATGTCTGACTCTTTGCGACCCCATGGACTGCAGCACAACAGGCCTCCTTGTCCATCACCAACTCATGGAGTTTACTCAAACCCATGTCCATTGAGTCAGTGATGCCATCCAACCATCTCATCCTCTGTTGTCGCCTTCTTCTCCCACCTTCAATCTTTCCCAGCATCAGGGTCTTTTCCAGTGAGTCAGCCGTCTATAAATGGTGACTGCACCTTGTTTGGGATATGGGGGCTGGGGTGATACAAGATAAGAAAAGCTTTTCTTTTTTTTCTCCGAATCTTTATTACAGATGTACTAGAATTGTTCTCAACAAATGAAACAAATGCTCATAAATTGTTCCAACACTTTGACTCTATTTGGGAGTGGCCAAAGGTTCAAATAATTTGGAAGGATGGTTATCTGTGCTGACTTGCAGGAAATATGAGTCATCTTTTCTCATGTACTCAGCACTGTTGTTACAGCTAGGATATTTGGGAAACACGAAGCTAAACAAATCAGACACTGGGAGTCTTTTTTTTTTTTTTTTTTTTAATTGATTGGCCCAGACATGCATCCTGCAAGTGTAGACAACAGGGACGCCCTTTTTATTGTCAAAGCTTAAAGAACTCTGCCGGCAAGGGGAAACACCTGCAATTGAAAAAAAATAAGCTTAAAAATATAATACTTCTGTTTTCTTTATAATCCCTCAGACTAGGAGACAAACACATCTTTAGTCTATACATCTCCTCTAAGCGTCAGGATTGTATATTCATTTGCCTCCAGACATATAAGTCCCAAGTGCACCTGAACGCAACATTTTAAAAGGTAAACTCATTATCTTGACCTGAAACCTGTTTCTCCTATATTCTCTAATTTCTTGAATAGGACTCACTATACAGTAGTCCGGAGAAGGCGATGGCACCCCACTCCAGTACTCTTGCCTGGAAAATCCCATGGACGGGGAGCCTGGTGGGCTACAGTTCATGGGGTTGCCAAGAGTCGGACACGACTGAGCGACTTCACTTTCAATTTTCACTTTCATGCATTGGAGAAGGAAATGGCACCCCACTCCAGTGTTCTTGCCTGGAGAATCCAAGGGACGGGGGAGCCTGGTGGGCTGCTGTCTATGGGGTCGCACAGAGTCAGACACGACTCAAGTGACTTAGCAGCAGCAGCAGCATTACAGTAGTTAGAAAAGTCAAAACCTGTGAAGAGACTTCCCTAGAGGCCCAGTGGTAAAGAATTCCCCTTCCAGAGTAGAGGACTCAGGTTCGACCCCTGGTTGGGGAACTAAGATCCCACATGCCATGGGGATGTGCATGCAACTAAGCCTTGCACTGCAAGGAAGAGCCAGCACAGCCAAACAACAGCAATAACAACAACTACTGAATACGTTTGAATTTCCCTGATGGTCCAGTGGTTGAGACTCCACACTTCCACTGCAAGGGGGCATGGGTTTTTACCCCTGGTTGGGGAAGTTCCACATAGCTGGCAGTGTGGCTAAAAAACAAAAAACACCTATAAGTAATCAACTCATCTTTTTTCCCACTTATTCCTTAAAAATTAATCAGTCATCAAAACCAGTTGATACCATCTCCTTAACATCAAGCGTATCCTTCTTCACCTTTCTATCTGTATTCCTACTGACCCAGTTAAAATCCCTGTTTTTTTTTTTTTTTTTTACTTGAAATTTTGTAGCAATCAACTAACTGGATTCCCAATCTCCTGTCTTTTCTCCTTCATCCATCCCTCCCTTTGTTGCCAGGCTGATCTTTCTAAAGAAGAAATATGATCATTTTTTCCAGAGATAGCTTGAGGTTGCTAGCTTCCTATTTTCCTTTCTTTCTACTCTGGGTGGAAAAGTTCATCAGTGTTCAGTCGCAATGTCACCTAAGAGGAACAGGGTGTTAGGATCTGTTCCTGGTTCTTCGCTTCTCTTCTCCAGCATGTTGACACCTCTCATTCAGAACACTTTCAGGCTCATGAGAGGAGGCTCTTAATGGAACTTAAGAAAGCATTTAAGCCTCCGCTGTCCATAAGCACATAAGATTGCCTTTGCTCAGTCGTGTCTGACTCTTTGCAACCCTATGGACTGTAGCTTACCAGGCTCCTGTGTCCATGGGATTTGCCAGGCAATAGTATTGGAAGTGGATTGCCATTTCCATCTCCAGGGGATCTTCCCGACCCAGGGATCGAACCCAGGTCTCCCGCATTGTAGACAGACACTTTACCATCTGAGCTACCAGGGAAGTCTTAAAAAGCTGTGCCCAAAGCATTTAAGCCTCTGCTGTCCATAAGCACATATATGCATACAAAGAGATGGATTGGTTAGTTATATTAAGGACAAAGTTAATCCAGAAGGGAAAAACTCTAGCAACTAGTTTATTCAGGATTTGGAGAATAATAGACATTTAATAATAAAAATTTAAATTAGAAATAAGCAAACATAAAAATCTCCAAAGCCTCTCCTAGGGCTAGTTTAGGCCCTTATGTCAGTCACTTTACTATCTCCTAGAAATAAATATCCTTCCTCTACATTCTCTACTTACAAGTCTGCAAGTTTTCATGTTTGATTGTAATTATCTTAACTGCATTTGAAATTTAATAAAATCAGCATATTGATTTAATAGAATTTAGATGTTATAATTTACAGAGTTTTAGATTATACTAAGAAGGAAACAGAAGTTGAGATGAGGCTATCCTTTATTTGAATGTATTAGAACTGAGGTGGAAGAATAGCTTTTAGAGAAGGCACAGTAGAGCAGTGCTGGCAAGCTCCTGCCTGCCTGTGCAATGCTGTCTGGAAAGTAGTGAATCCTACAGGAAGAAAGCAGAACCGTAGAGCCCTTGATGTCAGGTTGAGGAGAGTATGTAACAATACCATTCATCTTTAACCACCTTTGTGATAAAAGGGAATGAGGAGTTAATGGAGTTATCAAAAAAAAAAATATATATATATATAGTCTTCCATTTCAGATTCTCCTGGTGATCACACAGCACAAGGCTCTATTTGCCACAAGGTTAGAACCAAGTATTGAAATACTAGCAGTAATAAAAATGGTCATCAGTTGCAAATGAGAATCTTAAGGGTGGAGTTCAGGTAACATATAGGGCAATTGGACAAGGGTAGGGCTAAATGGATTGGATTACAGAGTGATTGAAGTGGGGCCAGCAATTAGAAGTGGATTTAAAATGTATAGTGTGACCCACGTGGTGTTGGCTTTATGAGAATGATATTTTCATAAATTGACTTCATGTTTCTATAACCCAGAACATAGGAGTTTTGAGCAAGAACCTTAGAGATCATCTAGTGAGCATTTTATTTTCCAAAAAGTGAACATTTACCTGCTTGTGATTTGTCCAAGGTCATAAACATACAATAGTGAGAGGAGTTTGAAGACTAGAATCTAGATCCCCAAGTTCTTTGCTTTCTCTATTACAAAGATATGAAATCAGTTCTGAGAACTCAGTATTCTAAACTCTCCATGAAGTAAGCTGGATATATAGGAAAATTATTGTTTAGGAAAAAACTGAAAAACTGAAAAAACTGTAGACCAAAGCCCAGGCCTCACAATTCCTGGGCCAGTAATCTTCTACTAAACCACATTGCTTCAGAGATTAAAAGAAAAAAAGTGAAAACTTAAAAAAATGCCACATGTCTAGGCATAGAATTCACTCTTTCAATCTGCAGGTATTTTACTGTTGTTATATGCTGGGCAGTCCTCTAGGTGCCATAAAAAAGATCACAAGATTAAAAGATTTATTTTGTAAGAATAGATTTCTATTTTGCAAGACTAAAATTTGAAGGTTACCTAATTATCAGGGAAATGCACATGCCTTTTGGTAGTTGATAAGCTAGCAGGAAGTATGTCTTGGTATAATACAGTATTGAAAACATTTTCACTTTCACCAAAGGATGGGTTTCAAAGTATCTACGGTATTACCTGCTACCGTATTTTTGTGTGTGTATATATATATATGTATATACATATATATATATATATATATATAAAATCTGACAATGCCAAGGTTATTGAGGCTGTAGGAAAACTGGAACTCAATGCTCTACTAGGGGGAATGTCAAATGGCCCAACCCCTTTGGAAAGCAGTTTGACAATACTTACTAAAATTTAAAATGCATATACCCTACAATCCAGCAGTTCCATTTCTGGGTATATACTCTAAAGCAATTTTTTCAAACTGTAATTCATGATCCATTAGTGAATTGTGAAATCAATTTAAGGGTTATAATAAACACTTATTTTTTTACAAATGAAATAGAACAGAAATACCAGGGTAAGGATTATTTTGTGAATTTTTGTGCACCACCTAGATTCCCTCTTTCCAGGACTAAATGATTAATTCTCTGAGCTGCTAGATATGTTGCATCCAACAGCTTTTGGGTGAGTCTCTCTGTAGGACTGTCTCCTGGAAGAGAGCTACTTGCCCAAGGTCACACACACCCTCTTCCTGGGTGCAGCTATATTTCAGTAACTGAGCAGTGCAGGTATATAAAAGCCTGATCCCCTTGCCCTGATTCCAAATGACTGAATAATTACTGCAGCAAATGTGGGATCAACTGAGGCCTTTGTTATCACTTTGTTGGAGCACAAAACTACCTCTGCCCGTATTCCTGCTTCCTTTACTTCCCAGCAGGTACTTATTCCAGGACACTCCCTCATAAACAGCCTGTACACAAATTTCTATCTCAGATCTACTTGCCAGGCAACTCAGCCTGTGGTGATATGTGCATGTATGCATGTCGATGGCACCCCACTCCAGTACTCTTGCCTGGCAAATCCCATGGATGCAGGAGCCTGGTAGGCTGCAGTCCATGGGGTCGCTAAGAGTCGGACACAGCTGAGCGACTTCACTTTCACATTTCACTTCCATGCATTGGAGAAGGAAATGGCAACCCACTCCAGTGTTTTTGCCTGGAGAATCCCAGGGACGGGGGAGCCTGGTGGGCTGCTGTCTATGGGGTCGCACAGAGGCGGACACGACTGAAGCGACTTAGCAGCAGCAGCAGCAGCATGTACAGGAACTTAATATAAAAATTATTTCTTAATGTGTATTGGCCATAAAAACTTCAGAACTCCTGCACCTAGGGAAAGTCATGCCCATATGCACCAGGAGACACTATGAAGATGTTTGTTAGGGTATTGTCCACAGTGATGATGACAAAAACTAAATGTCCATAGTCATGCAATGGAATATTATATAATACTTAAAATTAGTGAAATCTCAGATATAGAAAACAAGCTTATGGAAACGGGGCATGGGGGAGGGATAAACTGGGAGATTGGGATTAATATATACACACTAATATATATGAAATAGATAACTGTTAAGGACCTACTGTATAGGGAGCATAGGGAGCTCTATTCAATACTCTGTATGGGAGAATAATTTCAAAAAGAGTGGATATATGTATAATTGACTCACTTTGCTATATGGCAGAAACTAACACAACATTGTAAATCAACCATATTCCAATAAAACTAAAAAAAACTGTCTAAGAAAATTAGTGAATCTACTGACATCTAGCAACATGAACAAATTTCTACAATAAAGGGACACTTACAAACTTTAGGATAGTGGCTTCCTCTGAAGAAGGCGTGTGGGAAATGAGATGAAATTGGGGCTTCAGTTGTGACATTGTATTGTTTTTGAAAGAAGTATCTAAACAAATACAGTGAGATGATAGCATTTATTAAATTTGTAAGAGTACATATGTTTTTGTCACTTTTCTGAATGTTTAAAATATTTTAAAATTGAATTTTGTTCAATAAATTATTACTGCAGAAAATCTACATTAAAAAAAAAAGCATTTTAACTTTATCTTACTATCAGGAAGTAACGAAAGAACAGCTAACAAGGTCACTTCCTCTTACACCAGCCATTTGGTCACAATGTAATGGCTCATGGAGTCCAGATATTCCAGTTATAACTGTTTGGCTGTTTTAATTACATTATTTATGCCCCCCCCATTTTCATTACTACTAAATTCCATGTAATAAGAACAATACTGAAATCTTTTAGGAGTTCATCAATATGTCTGTTGTACTCTGTGACACCAAAAGTGGAAGTTGCTCAGTCATGTCTGACTCTTTGTAACCCATGGACCGTACAGTCCATGGAATTCTCCAGGCCAGAATACTGGAGTGGGTAGCTGTTCCCTTCCAACCCAGGGATCAAACCCAACCAGGGGATCTTTCCAACCCAGGGATCGAACCCAGGTCTCCCACATTGCAGGCAGATTCTTTACCAGCTGAGCCACCAGGGAAGCCTGTGAAGCCAAAAGAGGGAATTGAAAAAAAAATACTAAGCAAGGTATTTGGTTGACCATATAAATAAGGTCACTCTGGTTTAATAGTAGCTTCACATTAGTGGTGACAGGCTTAAAGTAGAGAGAATGAGAAAGGACAGTAGAAATATTATTACCAGGGTCTTCCCTGGTGGTCTAGTGGCTAAGACTCCACACTCCCAAAGCAGGGGGCCTGGTTCAATCCCTGGTCAGGGAACTAGATCCCACAAGTGGCAACTAAGAGTTTGAATGCCATAACTAAAAGATCTTGCATGCTGCAACAAAGATCGAAGATTCCCTTGTGCCACGATTAAGACCTGCCACAGCAAAATAAACAAAATAAATATTTTTTTGAAAAAGGAGAAATATTATTACCATTACATTCCTGAGTCTTCACAACATTGCCTTTGTATTATATAGGACACCTAGAGTGCAAATGAAACTGGCCAAGTTGTATTAGAGGAGGAATTCAGTAGAGGCTCATATTATTATCCAAAAGCATGTGTAACAGATCTAAGGAATGCACTAAAAGAAGTAAGCAGAATAAAAGTGTGGCCAGTAATGAAACTATGAATTAGGGTAAGAAGTGGTTGTGGCTTTGGGAGAGTCTCTGCTGGATTTTACTTGACCCTTCATTTTACTTACTTAGGTTTGGTTTTCTTTTTCTATAGAACATATGCAAAGTGCAACCCTTTGCCTATGCAGACTTAATATGATTTACAAACTTTAATACAGAAGCTATTTTAATACTTCAACCAATGCATATATTTAGGGAAAAGAAAAACTGTGGAATATTAGTAAGTCCTATGTATAAAAACAACCAAAATAAAGCAAATCTTCATAGCTTAATATGAGAACAGAGTGAACCTATTTATAAGGAACTACAGTAATGCAAAATAACTCTAAACGATGATACGTAGGGGTTTCCAAAGTAACAAGGAAGTTGAAACAAGCACATTTGGAGGTTAGAGTCTATTAGAAATAGTTGCAGATGGAAGTTTGGGGGAAATTGTTAATGCCTACCTCAGTCCTCAGAAATAAGAATTCCAAAAAATTTGAGTAACTGGACCATAAGCTGATTTGGATAAATAAGAATATCACTTAGACAGGACACATATATGCTGCTAACTAAGGTGGGTCAGAAAATATCTTCCAAAATAATTTGTTCTTGTCACTGTTACTGCTTGGAATTGTGAGAAAAAGATCTATGGCTTGAGTAAGTGCACTGTCAATGAAATAAGATTTGTTACAATGAGACCTGTCTACTAGATGTAGGAAATAGGAAAGACACTTGAGACGTGTGTTTTCTGTGTGAAAAAACTGTGCCTTTGGAACAAGGTTATTAGCTCATAGTTCCAGGGAAACTTCACATTCAGGGCCTAAGAAACCTTACTCAATGTTTTTCTATTTGACCTAGTTAAATTTCTTGGAATAGGAAGTTATGATGCTAATTTTTTCAAGAATCGTGCAGATGCCTCTGAGAAACTTTTGTCCTTTAAAACTTGTAACTACAGTATAATCTATAAAAATTTTGAATCACTATGTTGACACCTGAAACTACTATAGTACTGTAAATCAACAATATCTCAATAAGATTTTTTTTAATTTAAAATATCTGTAAATTTAGAGGGAACAGGGAAAGGAATTTTTGTGAAGGATGAAGACTAGAAGGCCTACACATGAGGCAGCTTTCAGGCAGACTGTTTATTTGTTTGGTCTTATTCACAGCTGAGACTCTATTAAGACATTAGCAAATCCTAGTCCAGATTTTGGGACAGAGGGGTAAATACTTGACCTTTCATTTTCAATTAACCATTTCCCTTCCATTCCAAGTACAACCCCAACTACATCTTTTTTTATTTTTTATTGGGATAATTGCTTTACAATATTGTGTTGGCCTTTGCCAACTACATCTTAATCATTTTGTCCTTTTGAGTATTTTGTGATCAAATCTATAATTATCTGAGGGACTTTTCATATCTTTCATCTTTCATTTTGTGAATATATATTGCCCCAGTTTTTAATTACATGGCTTATATCAATTTATGTGTTTGGGTAGAATAATTGTTAATTATCATCATTATTAAAAACATTCAGATCTCTACATATATCCACACAGGTTGGCATTTACAAAAGAAATTCCTCAGACATATTTATTTTCTTCCATCAACCAAAAATAGCCTCAACACAACACAATTATATTATGTAATAAATTTTTGGTCTCCTATTTTTATCACTAACACCCATCTCAAACCCTGAAACCTCAAAAGGAATCACATAGGACTACATACCTTGTTGATATTTAGTAAATAGTCATCTGTTCTTATTGCGTTGGTCTTTGCAGTTCTCATGTAACGATGACAATCATTTATTTAGACCATTAGTTGTCCTTAATCCAGTTTTGTGCTAGAGTCTCTGGAAAGGCCACTTTAATCTTTAGTGAAAACCTTCAGGGTAGAAGCTCAGAGAACTTAAAATTTTTGCTTTAATAATCAGTTACCTACTTTAAGACCCTCACATGAAAAGTTACACAAAGTACCTTTTCCTGTGATCTCTTCTTCTTTTTTTCCCCCTGTCCTCTTTGGTTTACAACAGACACAGTTATGTTACAACCACATAGCAAAGTTTTGCAACAGAATGGCCTTGAAATAGAATGCAGCCCACTTGAAAACTTAAGCAATCATATGGAATAAACGAAATGGTGACTGCTAGGCTTCACGTGTTTCTTCTTATAAGGAAGTTATCACCTTTTTGGAAGACTGTATTAGTTTTTTCAAAAAATATTTCACTTTAAAAAATTATTTACTTATTTACTATTTTTGGCTGCACTGTGTCTTCATTTCTGTGCTCCGGCTTTTTCTAGTTGCGGCGAGTGGGGGCTCCTCTCCAGTGGCGGTGCGCGGGCTTCTCATTACAGTGGCTTCTCTAGTGGAGCTCTAAGCTGCAGGGCTTCAGTAGTTGGGGCACATGGGCTGAGTAGTCGCAGTTCGAAGACTCTAGAGTGCGGGCTCAGTAGTTGTGGCCATGGGCTTAGTTGTTCTGTGGCAGGTAGGATCCTCCTGGATTGGGGATTGAACCTGTGTCTCCTGCATTGGCAGGTGGATTCTTAACAGCTGGACCACCGGGAAAGTCCAGGAATGTTATTCTTTCATTGACCCCATACCTCAGCTATATCAGAGAGTTTTTGTAACATACAGTCATAGTGCTACAGCCAAGAAATAATCCTATTATCTACAAGTGCTGCTTTAGTCAGTAAAATACAGCTTCTGAAAATAAGTAGTTGCTACTACTTGGTCACTACTCTAGTGTTTCTCATCTCTCTTAAAAATGATAAAATTACTGAGGGCACATAAACCCTTTAAAAATTTACTGTGTCTGCATACTTGAGCCGCATCAGCAAATGAATTAAACAGCTGCAATAATACTTTGAAACCAAAGCTTGATTCTCAAAACTGTTAATCTCTGTTTTTTGGGCTTTCTCTTTTGTTTGTTTGGGGGTTTTTTTGGCAAGAGACCTCATTACTCTGGCCACAGATGACTTGCTTGAGTTTCAAAGTTTTCCTTTTTCAATTTTGATTCCGATATGAAATTGAAATGATAAATAAGCAACATATGGGCCACTCTGATAGACTGAAAATTCTCCTTAGGCTGCACGTGCCTCCTGATAACGGTATAATATGCTGTCATTGGAACTGCTGATCTGACTCTCTCGAAACACTTTGTAAACATTGGGTACCCACTCAAAGTCAGCCTAATAAGAGTAATTCTTCCACATTTTTCTCCATGTCTACCAAATAAGATCATTTTTCATGTGGAAACTTGAAGAAAGTAAAAAATTTTTTTTTTAGTAGCTGTGGGTAAATTGCAGGGTACCCATAAATGTCACAAGCCAGGGGCAAACAATTCAGTAACACAGTTTTCCTAACCACGCAAAAGTGTGTTCAGCCAGTTAATGGTCTCATGATCTCTCTAACGACTTTAATTGTGTGACTAGGAGCACTCTTATGGTAATTAGGTGACATTAAAATTTCAGAAAAAGAATGGTTCCAGGGCCATATAAGGGAGGGACAATCAAGAGGCAGGGGACTTGTATATACCTATGACTGGTTCGTGTTGAAGTATGTCAGAAAACAACACAACACTATAAAGCAATTATCCTCCAATTAAAAATAAATAAAAAATTTTAAAGGTGCTAGTTTCCTTCCTTTCTTTATTTTTCTATAGAAGTTTCTTGGGTTATTGACTCGTTGGGATGACTTACTTTAGATGACTGTGGGGTCGTTGATTTATTCTAGAAATTAGCATTTTTATTAAATGGTCTAACAGAAAACTCATACACTATATAAGCTTTATCAGCACACTTACATCCTTCCTCATGTAGCACTTGAAACTGTGAGATGTTGCATGAAATTGTCTTCTCTTAATCTGTATCTGAAGCGACTTAGCAGTAGCAGCAATCTGTTTTGTAGGTAATTAATGAAAAGTCATTGTTCACCTGTATAGCAGAACGAAAAGGATGGCTTAATTTTGACCTGAAAAATGAAGAATTTCTTTAATTTCTGGCAGTGTCTACACGGCACAACAAAAGGTGGAGATTTGGTGTGCCCTCAGTTCCAGTTATTTTGAGAAATGGGGAGAACTATAATAGTGTGCTCTAAATTACTAGGTTTAGGTTTGACTCTTTACATCAAAATATACATCATTGCTTAAAGAATGCGGCAGCATGTTCCATGTTGCTGATGATTCCCATCAGAACAAGAAAACAAGGAAAGCAGCTATTATAGTCTTTAGCAAGAGTAAGCAAAGAGATTTCGCTTACGTGCATTACAAAGCAAATGTAATCATTTAATTTGCAGGAAAGAATAAACCATCACATGCTATGATTTCCATACTGCTTCTCATAGATTGAGTGAAAACTTTATTTGTAATTTTGTCTTCATTTCAAAGTATATTGATATAAAGGAGCTGGAATTCAATTCTTGTAGAAGTTAAATATGATTCTTTAACTAAAAGTTTCTTGACTTGGCCTCAGATTTATGGTTCAGATTACTCTTGGTTTGCTGGCTTGGTTTAGAAAACCGAACACCCTGTACAATTCTGAATTAGAAGTCTCAGGAAAAAAAAATTCTTTCTTAATTACAGAAAAAATTCTACTTTCTTAATTACACTGTATTTTATAAGAAGATTACTCATTCTAAAATTAGCCCTCGATGATGGCAAAACAGCTGGATGCAAAGTGAAAAAATTCAAGGACTCCTACAGTTTTAGACAGTTTCAACAACCTCTTTTGATTCTTAATCTTATATGTTTTACAGTGGTATAAAATACTCAAAACTATGGTACATTAAAGTATATTTAAGTCTGGTGTGTATTGGTGTTTATTTCCTGCTATAGGTTAACAATCTAAAAATAGAAATACTATTCATTTTTTAATGAGGTTTTGTACATAATTCTATAAGGGTTTTCAGAATGAGAACTGAACTTGCTTTTTCTTGACTAAAGTTTGCACCTGGCTGCAAACAGAGGCTGTTGGAGACCTGTTACATTTTTGCTCTATCTGACGATCTTTGTCTTAAAAACAAAAACAAGAGTTATTTAACATACAATAAAAATAAGTTTTGTCAAAATGCCTAGTGTTAAAACTACCACTACGATCAAGATACGGAATCCAAGCCCCACCCAGATTCCCTTGTCTACCCCTTTGTGAGCAGACCCTTACCCTACCCTTAACCAAGATAAGCCCAAATCTGTTTTCTGGTCCTATAGTTTTGCCTTTTCAAAAATGTCATATAAATTGAATAATATGTACTTTTTGAGTCTGACTCCTTTCGCTAAGCAAAATGCTTTCGAGATTCATCCATGTTCTTGTGTGTGTCAAGAGTTTATTCCCCTGCAAAAAAAAAAAAAAAGTTTATTCTTTTTTTATTGTTGAACAGTGTTCTTTTTATGGATGTAAAAGTTTAACCATTCCCAAGTCAATGGACATCTGGACTGTTTCTAATTTTTGGTTATTACAAGTGAAGCTACTGTAAACATCTGTGTTTAGGGTTTTGAATGAACATAAGCTTTAATTTCACTCTGGTAAATACCAGGGAGTGAGATTGCTGCATTTGTGGTGATTCTATGTTTAACTTTATAAAAAAAATGAAACAAAACAAAACTACCAAATTGTTTTCTAGAGTGGCTCTACTGTTGTGCATTGGCCTCCAACAAAGTATGAGAATGCATGAAAGAATTCAGTTGCTCCCTGTTCTCACCAGCTGTTGGTACTGTCAGATTGTTTCAGTTTAATTATTCTAACAGGTGTTTTATAGTATCTCATTATGGTTTTAATTTATATTTCCCCAATGATGAATGATGTTGAACAGCTTTTCATTGCTTATTTGCCATCCACGCCTCTTCTTTGGTGAAGCCCAATATTTTATTGGGCTTGTTTTTTTCCTTATTATTTTTTTGAATGTGGAGTTCTTTATATACTCATCAGATATGTGATTTGCAAATATTTTCCTCCTATATAGCCATCTTTTCATTCTCTCAATTGTGTCTTTTCATTATCTTAAAAAATATTTCGTTTTGCTGAAATCCAAATTAATCAGTTTTTCTTCTACAGATCATGTTTTTGATGTTGTATCTAATTACTCTTTGCCTAACCCAAGGTCACAAATATTTTTTCCTATTATTTTCTTCTAAAAGTTTTATTTAGGTCTGTGATCCATTTTGAGTTCATTTTTTTGAATCAATCTTTATCTTTTAATTGAAGCATTTAATCCTTTCATGTTTAATGTAATTACTAATATATATGAATTTGTACCAATCATCTTGTTTTCTCCTTTCCACTTGTTCCTCTGGTTCTACTTTTATTTGGCTTTTCACCTTGTTTTGAATTATTTTTTTCTTATTTCAGTTTTTTCCCCTCTACTAGTTTCGATTTTGTATTCAGTTTAGGTTTTTTGTTTTGTTTTGTTTTGTTTCATGGCTAGTCAACAGTGCTATTTAAAGTGTAGTCTTGGGACTTCCCTGGAGATTCAGTGGTTAAGACTTTGCCTTCCAACGTCGGGGTTTGTACGTCGAGGTTGTGAATTCAATCCCTAGTCAGAGACCTAAGATCCCACATACCTCACGGCCAGAAATCCAAAGCATAAAACAGAAGCAATATTGTAACAAATTCAATAAAGACTTTAAAAATGGTCCACATTTTAAAAAATCTGAAAAAAGTAAAATAAACTGTGGTCTTGAACATCAATGTCAAGCTGGGGGCTTGTTAGAAATGTAAATTCTTGGGCCCAGCTGACAACTAAATCAAGACTCGTGTTTTAACAAGCCCTTCAGATTGTTCTGATGTGTGTTACAATTTCAGATGCACTGAAATTAAAGCATACATATTTATCAAAGTTCTCCCCTTCTCCCAGACAGCAAGCACTTTACATACTTTAAATCCATATACTCGCCTCCAAGTTTTATGTTACTGTTGTATTTTAAATCTTTTTTTAACCTCAGAAAACTTTATTCTTGTTCTACATAATCAAGATCTGTTTAGTTTAGCTTTACCCATCTTGACCACTTTCTCTGCTCTTCATTCATTACTTTTTAAACCTTTCATCTGAGATCACTTTTTTTAAGTACATTCTTCAGAATTTCCTTTTATGAACATCATGGAAGCAAACTCACTTAGCTTATCTAAAAATATGATTTTTTTTTATCTTCTTTTTTGAAACATTTTTTTTTCCTGGGGGTAAAATTCTAAGTTGGCAGTTATTTTTTTCTCCTGAAGGGACTTAGAAGCCTATTTCTCAGATGGTCTCTTTGTCTTGATATTCTGCTATTTCACTATGTTGTGTTAAAACGAAATTATTTTTTGTTTTGTTTTTAATTCTGCTTGGAATTTAGTTGGTATCTTAAATATGTGTTTTGAAACAGACTGGTCCTTGAAAATTCTTAGTTATTGTCTCTTCAAATATTGCCTCAGCACCATTTTCTCTTTTCTTTCTTGCTAGAAAGCTGAAACTCCAATACTTTGGCCACCTCATGCGAAAAGACTCATTGGAAAAGACTCTGATGCTGGGAGGGATTGGGGGCAGAAGGGGACGACAGAGGATGAGGTGGCTGGATGGCATCATCGACTCGATGGATGTGAGTCTGAGTGATCTCTGGGAGTTGATAATGGACAGGGAGGCCTGGCGTGCTGCAATTCATAGAGTCTCAAAGAGTCAGACACGACTGAGTGACTGAACTGAACTGAACTGAGAACTCCGATTAAATAGATGTATGTCAGAATGTCTTATTTATCCTCCATATCTATTAACTACTCTTTCAAGTTCCCTTTCTTCTGTTTCTTTTAAATTATGCTGGATATCTGCTATAGTCAAATTCTTTGGTTTATTACTTTTCTCTTCATTAGTGTCTGATTTGCTGTTAAACCAGTCCATTGTGTCACTGATTTCAGTTATTGTTTTTATATTCTAGAAATTCTATTTTTAAAATATATACTGTAGAATTTAAAATATTCTATGGTTTCTTAATTTGAATAGGTGTTTTCCACTTTTTTACTTCTTCAAAAAAATAAAGCGTAGTTATTTTACCTTCTGTGTTCCATAATTCAAATATCTGAATTCTTTGTGGGAGTTTTCTGTTGTTTCTCTTGGATATTGTTTTTATTGGTCCTCACTCAATAGTAACTTAAGTCTTGAGAAGCTTAGTGTTTGTTACTGGGAGATGCTCATTTTCCTTAGAAAATCATTTGTGTATTATTGAAGTACATTCCTCCAGAAAAGATTTACATTTATTTCTTTCATATACCAGGACCTACTCAACTTACAGTGATAGAACTTTCCTTGGACCTATTTTAGCTGTATCATAAGTTAAAATTTTTCAGGGACAGATTTTTTTTTTTATCCTTGGTTCTGCTCAGCACCACTGGAATTTTCCTTGTAGTCATCTGAGGATAACTGGGTGCGTTGAGTGCATAGCTTTTTCATCCCTACCCATAAGGTCTAAGTAAAACTTGGAAGAGAGGTCTCCTACAGGATTCACTAATGCCTAGGCTTTACCTTCTGTCCCACTACCTCCCCTCCCCCGACCCCGCTCTGCACCCCCACTGAAGCCAAAGCTGAAGTTCACCAGCTTGAGCAAATGTCTTAGGTCAAAAGTGATCTCAGGACACAGGGTTGAGCAACTCCAGGGGCATCATTTTTGTGAATCGGGTGTATATGGTGCCTGCTAGTGTTCTCCACCTAGACAGTGCTGTCCATGTACTTGTCTGGGCTCTACTTCACTTCTCTTTGAACTTACAATTCCTAGCTTTCTAGTCCATGTTTTGGTGCTTTTAAGAGGTTTAGGATTTTTTTTTTTTTAATTCAGCTTTTTAAATTGTTTTCAGGGAATTCGCTATGTTCCAGTGGTTTAGGATTTGACTCTTTTACTGCCGGGGCTGGTTCGGTCCCTGGTTGGAGAATTAAGATCCCGCAAGCTGCATGGTGCAGCCAGAAAAAAAATTGTTTCCACTAGGAAGGGCAGTCTGAATGTCTAGCCTGCCATATGCCTGGAAATGTAACTCTCAAAACTCAGCTTTATAAACTCTACAACTTATAGAACTATCTAACAGCCTAATTTATTCAAATAATAATTACCCCCCCCTTTTATTTTCTGGCCCCAAAGTTTAAATTAGGAACAATTCATTGGAATTATTAAGACTCTGTAGTCCCTGGTACTTAACTATTCCCTCATGAATTTAACTAACACATGTATTGGATTTACATTGAAATACCAAAGTAGCTCAAAGCTTGAATAGTGACCACAATTTTTAAAATGTTTCTTAGAAAATGAGTACATTAAACCAGAATCATGTGTGTCAGTTGCATAAAAAGTGCTGCGTCTCCATAGTTACATTAAAAATAACAAGTACAAAGGGGAAATGTCTTTTGGTGGTTGATAAGCTGAAAGGAAGTGAGTTTTGTTGTACTAGATGATATGGAATGTTTTTAAGCTTTTGCTCAAGAATGGAAGGTTTCAGATCCTCTTGTATTACCCCTTGTTCAAACGTAAGCAAAAGTAGTAATGGAAAAAACACGTGTAAGACTCAGTGTATTGATATAATGTAGAAAAACGATGCAGAGATCCTTTTTTGTGGTTTATTTAATTCTCTCTGTTATTTATAGTATTTGCTCTGAAGCATAACTCAATAAAATTCTAGCAATTAAAGGGAAAGGAAATCTGTCTTGGCCCAATATTATATTAGCCTGACTCTCCATTTGGAAAAAAAATTATTTTATAACACACCAAATCAACCCTGGAGACCACAGAGTCCATTTGTGTTTGGTATGTAGTAGATATTCAATAAGTGTTGAATCAATTAATTAATGGACAGTATATAATGGGCAGTTGTAAGGAAAGCATGCAGTGGCTAAAATGTTTATTTGATCAAATTATGGGAAGAACACTACAGAAGGAAGATTCCTGGGATTCAGTCCCTATTTAGGGCCTTGTAGTGCTATATAGCCTTGGGTGTTCAGTTTCGTCACTTGCTCTACTCTTGGGTCAAACAGCATTCTAGCTCCCTGTACATAATGCATGATTTCCCAATGCAATGTCCTCGTCCTTACAGTCTTCTATCTAAACTGTCCTCCTCCATCACTGCGTGACTAACCCTACCTAGCTACGTCATCTTAGTTCTTAATACAAATAGTCCCCTACTAGGCTTTCCTAGTGGCTCAGCAGTAAAGAATCTGCCTGCCAATGCAGGAGTCACAGATTCAATCCATGAGTCAGGAAGGGCCCCTGGAGAAGGAAAAGACAACCCATTCCAGTATTCTTGCCTGGGAAATCCCATGGACAGAGAAGCCTGGTGGGCTACAGTCCATGGGATCACAAATAGTTGGATACAACTTAGCGTCTAAACAACAACACAAAGCTTTCCTGACATCACCCCAACTAGAAGTTACCTTTCCCTCTTATCTCACAGGTTTTTTCTCTTTGAACATAGTGGTATCATTTGACACTTTATGGCTTGTCTTGTGATCTTTCATGTAGCTATCTATAGTACACTGTTTGTGATAGTCTGGAAGTTCACGAGGGTAGGGCTCTTCCTGCTATTTTTTTGTACTCTCTTCGTAATACCTAGAAAAGTACGTTGAAGATTATGTGTACTCAGTTCCTATCTGCTAAGTCTGAAAATAGAGAATGATAATGCTTTTCTTGCTAATGAGGGAGGTCTGTGTCAGATGATAGCTTGAGGCCATTTCCAACATCTAGACCAATGCTTGTGAAGCCCTGATGGGGAAGGCTGGATATAAATCAAGAAAATTGTACCAGTTATTTATCCATTAATGGGAGAAGAAAAGAGAATACTTGGATAGATCAGAGCCCATTTAAAAGAAGAGGGAAATTGATGATACAAGAATAGAAAGTGACTCGAGCAGTAGAGCTTATTCTAGTCTAGTCATTTTAAAAGTTCTTTTCTCAGCTGCATTGTGTATGTACACACACACAAACACACACGCACACACCTGTGTGTAGCTGGTGTATTATGTGCCTAATTTTGAGAGATTCTCTGAGAAACTGAGCCAGAAAGTGAATCGTATTTTTAGAATATAGTTAACAATTTCATAGACATACACACTCACCTAGAGCCAGACATCCTGGAATGTGAAATCAAGTGGGCCTTAGGAAGCATCACTTCGAACAAAGCTAGTGGAGGAGAGGGAATTCCAGTTGAGCTATTCCAAATCCTAAAAGATGATGCTGTGAAAGTGCTGCATTCAATATGTCAGCAAATTTGGAAAACTCGGCAGTGGCCACAGGACTGGAAAAGGTCAGTTTTCATTCCAATCCCAAAGACAGGCAATGCCAAAGAATGCTCAAACTACCTCACAAATGCACTCATCTCACACGCTAGCAAAGTAATGCTCAAAATTCTCCAAGCCAGGCTTCAGCAATACGTGAACCGTGAACTTCCAGATGTACAAGCTGGTTTTAGAAAAGGCAGAGAAAGCAGAGATCAAATGCCAACATCTGCTGGATCATCAAAAAAGCAAGAGAGTTCCAGAAATCATCTATTTCTGCTTTATTGACTATGGCAAAGCCTTTGGCTGTGTGGATCACATAAACTGGAAAATTCTTAAAGAGATGGAACTACCAGACCAGCTGACCTGCCTCTTGAGAAACCTGTATGCGGGTCAGGAAGCAACAGTTAGAACTAGACAAAGAACAACAGACTGGTTCCAAATAGAAAAAGGGGTACATCAACGCTGTATATTGTCATCCTGCTTATTTAACTTCTATGCAGAGTACATCATGAGAAACACTGGGCTGGAAGAAGCACAAGCTGGAATCAAGATTGCCAGGAGAAATACCAATAACCTCCAATATGCAGATGACACAACCCTTATGGCAGAAAGTGAAGAAGAACTAAAGAGCCTTATGATGAAAGTGAAAGAGGAGAGTGAAAAAGTTGGCTTAAAGCTCAACATTCAGAAAACGAAGATCATGGCATCCGGTCCCATCACTTCATGGCAACTAGATGGGGAAACAGTGGAAACAGTGGCTGACTTTATTTTTTGAAGCTCCAAAATCACTGCAGATGGTGATTGCAGCCATGAAATTAAAAGATGCATACTCCTTGGAAGGAAAGTTATGACCAACATAGACAGAATATTAAAAAGCAGAGACATTACTTTGTCAACAAAGGTCTGTCTAGTCAAGGCTATGGTTTTTCCAGTGGTCATGTATGGATGTGAGAGTTGGACTATAAAGAAAGCTGAGCGCCAAAGAACTGATGCTTTTGAACTGTGATGTTGGAGAAGACTCTTTTGAGAGTCCCTTGGACTGCAAGGAGATCCAACCAGTCCATCCTAAAGAAGATCAGTCCTGGGTCTTCATTGGAAGGACTGATGTTGAAGCTGAAACTCCAACACTTTGACCACCTGATGCGAAGAGCTGACTCATTTGAAAAGACCCTGTTGCTGGGAAAGATTGAGGGCAGGAGGAGAAGGGGAGGACAGAGGATGAGATGGTTGGATGGCATCACTGACTCAATGGGCATGGGTTTGGGTGGACTCTTGGAATTGGTGATGGACAGGGAGGCCTGGTGTGCTGCGGTTCATGGGGTCACAAAGAGTCAGACATGATTGAGCAACTGATATACATCAGTTTTTTTTTTTAAATGTCGTTAACAAATTTGTTTGCCTCATGACTCACTGATGAGCAGGTTAAGGATAAATCCAAGCTATGCAGTGTTTTTCCTGGAAAAAATGAAGCACACTTAAAATTCTAGTTTTCTTGGTAAACCTGTGACCAGATGGCCCTCATAAATAATGCATCAAAATATGGTTAGAAATGGAAAAATTTGTAGTGTGTGATAAAATAAAAACATCCAATGATCTGATGTTTTACTTATTTTGACTTTCGTTGTGATTTTTGTGGAAGAGCCAGGATCACCAATAAATTGTCATGTACTAAGAATGGAATAAGTTCTGCACGAGGAGACTCCCTAGCTATGAAACCTTGAATAAGTTACAGGCTTTCTGGGCATTGGATGCTGCCTCTGTTAAATGGAAAAATATTTTATTTGTTCAAAGATAGAAGACAGGATCAAGTGCTCTCTTAAGACTCCTTCTAGCTCTTATGGAAGTTGGAACTATAAAGAACAACTGGGGTTAAAGCTTTCACACTATTGAAGTAGGATGGGAAAATAAGCACTTTTAAAATCTGTAATAATAGGCAACAAAAATGTAAGCAGAGTTGGAATCATGCCAAGTAATAAGAGATCCAGGCAGAAAATGTCTTTTCAGACGTAGTCAGCTACCTTAAACCAGTGGCTGTTCCCTTGGGGATTTCTGTAGCCTTCAGCAAGGGTTTTGCCATATAATGTTATATATATATGTATGTATGTATATATATAAAGAAAGAAAAAAGATAAGGGAACATTTTTATACTTCAAAGAAAGCATTGTATGGGAAATTTCTTTCTTCATGGATTCATATTTTCAAAGTATAAATTCATTGCAAAAAATGGTATTTCATAAAATGTATGAGCAGAGAAAGAACCCTAGCTTCAGTTCAGTTCAGTTCAGTCACTCAGTCGTGTCCGACTCTTTGCGACCCCATGGATCGCAGCACGCCAGGCCTCCCTGTCCATCACCTGGAGTTTACCCAAACTCATGTCCATCGAGTTGGTGATGCCATCCAGCCATCTGATCCTCTGTTGTCCCCTTCTCCTCCTGCCCCCAATCCCTCCCAGCATCAGGGTCCTTTCCACTGAGTCAACTCTTCACATGAGGTGGCCAAAATATTGGAGTTTCAGCTTTAGCATCATCAGTCATAGCTTACATCTGGCTTAAATAAAATCTCACAACTGGAAGGAACTGCACAGCATCATCTCTTTTTTCAATAGTGGTAAGTAAGCAGCATGTATTCTTGTTGTGGAGCATAGACTCTAGGTTCACAGGGTCAGTAGTTGTGGCACACGGCCTTTAGTTGCTCTGTGGTATCTTCCTGGACCAGGGGTGGAACCCATGTCCCCTGCATTGGCAGGCAGATCCTTATCACTGAGCTACCAGGGAAGTCCCATCATGTCTATTTTTGGAAACAGGCAGCTAAGGCCACGTGATCATACAGCTAGGGGAGCACAGAGTAGAAACAAAAAGCCAGTTCTCACGGAATAGGCTTCCACCCTATTCTATCTTCTGCTGCACCAGACTGCCCCCTATGGTTCATTCTGGATGCCTTGAGCTCCACGGAAGAGACAGGAGGACTTGAGCTGTACTTTGTTTTTAAAAAAACTAAGAAAGTGAGAAGCTAATGGAACTGAGAGTCAGAAGACCTGAACCCTTCCACTTATAACTGTGACCTTGGAAAACCATTTAACATCTCTGAGCTTCAGTTTCCTCATCTGAAATAGCATCTCACACTGTCACTGAGGCAGAAATCAACTGAAGTAACCTATGATAATGTGAAAGTACTTTATAAATTATAAACCAAAGTGTGGTTGTTAAGAGAAGAAATTCTTATCTACTTGGTAAATTAAGGAATTAGTTATCATAGGGAATTCCCTAGTGGCCCCGTAGTTAGGACACAGTACTTCCACTGCAGGGGTTCAATCCCTGGGAATGAAGATTTCACAGGCCACAATGATATGGCCAAAAAAAAAAAAAAGAGAGAGAGAAATTAGTAATTGCAAAACAATAATACCTGATAAAAACTCTGGGTGAGTATATGTTAACAGAGGGTGGCTATTAGCATGTATAAAAATCAATGATCCTGTAACAGAAATATCCTGTTTATTTATCGTAACAGTCTAGCATAATCACTTTTCATAATAAGTCTCCAAGGAATCTTCCATAATGTGCGGATGCTGGCTGTAAAAAGAACATTATGTGAAGATACATGTCTCTATCTTCCCTAACACTTTGCATTATCAATCCTTTTGAATTTGTGAACCCCAAATGGTAAAAACGGTATCCTATTTTATTTGAATTTGCATTGTTCTGATTATTAGTGAGTCTGGCATCTTTTCATCTTCTTATTGAAAGTGTAAATCGATAAACCTTTATGGAAGCCTGCTCAATAGTACCAAGTAAAAATTTAAGCGCACACACTTTTCAAACCAGAAAAGGTCCATTTTTCATCAGCTCCTTTAGAGAATGCTTGCATATAGATATAGAGGCATGTGTAAGGATTTTCACTATAGAATTGTCTGAAATAGCAGACAACTAAAAACAATCCAAAGAACCATCTAGAACCACCACAAAGAACCACCACACTCCACAACAGCGAAGCCACGGCAAGGAGAGGTCCGTGCACCAAAACGAGAGAGTAGCACCTGATTGCCGGAATTAGAGAAAAACCTGCACAGCAACGAAGACCCAGCACAACCATAAAATAAACAAAAATTTTTTTAAAACTTCATGGTTTTTTAAAGTGAGTTGCAGAATAATATATACAATACAGCATCGACTTTTTAGAAAATAAAAATAAAACTATATATTCTATATGCACATGCTGTGCTTAGTCGCTCAGTTGTGTTCAACTCTTTGCGACCTCATGGACTGTAGCCCGCCAGGATCCTCTGTCCATGTGGATTCTCCAGGCAAGAATACTGGAGTGGATTGCCGTGCCCTCCTCCAGGGGATCTTCCCAATCCATGGATCAAACCCAGGTCTCTCACATTGCAGGCAGATTCTTTACCATCTGAGCCACCAAGGAAATCCAAGGATCCTGGAGATATATGCATGAAAATACTAAGCAAATGTCTTGAGAGTTACATGACAAACTGAAAACAGGTTACCTAGGGGAAGGAGACAAAGTGTGAGCAGGTAAACAAGGGACACTTGTATTCTTTATATGGCTTGGATCTTTAAAACAAGAATGTATTGGTTTATTATTTGATAATTAATAAAAAATAAAATATAGTTAAAAGTGATACTGAAGAGTAAAATATAAAATTTAAAAGAGAGAACATAATTATTTCAATGTGAGGAACAACTTTTAGGTTACAGGAATTTCTTACATTTTTCAGAGTTGCAAGATAAGAATGAGTTCAACTAAAGCTGAATTAATATGATGCCTGTCATTCAAGTGAAGAGTGAAAAATGTAGTCAAAAACCAAAATCATCTAAAATATCTGGATATTTGATATCATGTAGAAATTGATGCAGAGTAGGCAATGGCACTCCACTCCAGTACTCTTGCCTGGAAAATCCCATGGATGCAGGAGCCTGGTAGGCTGCAGTCCATGGGGTCGCAAAGACTCGGACACGATTGAGCGACTTCACTTTCACTTTTCACTTTCACTTTTCACTGTCATTCATTGGAGAAGGAAATGGCAACACACTCCAGTGTTCTTGCCTGGAGAATCCCAGGGACAGGGGAGCCTGGTGGGCTGCTGTCTATGGGGTCTCATAGAATCGGACACAACTGAAGCGACTTAGCAGCAGCAGCAGAAATTGATAATGTTTCTTCATTTTTGTCCAGATAACAAGTAGACATAGATTGAGGTTCACCCTTCATGTCACTGGTTTTAACTTACTTAAACAATTGTTGTGTCCCTTATTAATATTTTAAATTGAGTAAAGTACATTTCAGTGAGATGGACTCTTTTTTTAGCATTGACTCTTTCCCCTGATCACAAAAGTATTCTATGCTTATTGTGAAAAGGAAAAATATTTGAAGTTGTGAAGAAAAAATTATAATGTCCCATCATCAAAAACAGATTATTAATGTTGTTAGGAGTTCCAAGCAGGGAGGAGAATAAGGGAGTAATACATTTTTTACACATCTTCAAGTATAATTTTAAATTTTATTGTAGCCATTAATTTATTAAAATCAAATTTAAAATTTAACTTTATATTTTAAAAGTTTTACTTTTTATATTAAAATTTAAATATTTAAAATTTTAAAAACCCACATTGTTAGGTGTTTTTCCCTTTGCATTTAGGTGTTAATGGAATTGAGCTAATACTATGCATATAGTTGTGTAGCTTCTTTCTTAATTAACATTTTATTGTAAGCATTTCTGCATATCACCACAGATTCTTCAAAAATATTAATAATGGCACCAGTTCTGAAGTATAGATGCACTATAATATATTTGTCTGTACGTGCTCAGTCACATTTGACTCTTTGCAGCCCCATGGACTGTAACCTGCCAGGTTGCTCTGCCCAAGAAATTTTCCTGGCAAGAATGCATGCTGGAGTGGGGTGCCATTTCCTCCTCCAGTGGATCTTCCCAACCCAGGGATCAAACCTGAGTCTCTGGAGTCTCCTGCCTTGGCAAGCAGATTCTTTACCACTAGTGCCACCTGGGAAGCCCCTGTTGAGCCTCCAGGGAAGCCCACTTATCTATCCGTTCTCCTATTAAAGGAAATTAGCTTGTTTTCATTTTTTCACTATTATGCTTAACCATGAAGAATATTCTTTCATATGATTCTTTTCTTCTCTGTTTGATTATGTCCCTTAGGGTATATTCTTAGAAATGGATTATAGTCTTGTGCTGGTTATTTTCCATTCCTCTTCCACCCCTTTTCTGCTTTTCTTCATTCTTCTTTGTCTCTTTATAGATTGCAAGTCTGGGATCTCATGCCTTTGGCTTCCTTGAGCTTCATTCAGTTGGTGGCACCAGGAGGAGATCAAGAAGCAAGAAGAGAGAGAAGTCAAGGTTTCTCCTTCTCTCTGTCTTCCTGCTCTGAGGCAGTGGCTGTCCCTACCTCCAAGCCCTGCCTCCGCCTTCTTTCTTAGCAGTTCCTCCTCCACTGTTCTTGCCCTTACTGAGTTCCATAAGATTATTTCCTTGCCTTGTCCCTTTATCTCTAGGGATGTTGTTCTTTGACTGGCCTCAACAACCCTTGTTTACTCCCTTAACCTGGGCTACCCATCTGTAAGTAGTCCTTTTACTAAAGTCTCCTCATTTGAACCATCCTGGAAGAAATCCCTTTCCTTCTGGGATTCTGACAGACACATACTGTTAAATATATTCTTGACTAGATATTGCCAAATTGCATTGCAGAAAGGTTATATCCAGTTATACTTCCATTTGCAGTTTGTGAAAGCCTGATGAGTTGAGCTTTTAAAATAGCAGTTGATTTTTGAGGGCATTTGGTCTCCTGTTTATTATCTGGTAGCTTCCTCTCTGATGTCACTCATAGGCAAAGGGTTCTACCACAGGCCATCTAAAGAAAAGTCATGCACAACAAAGGTGGAAACATTGGGATAAGCAGTTATGTGTCATTTACAACCCTGAAATTCACAATGCAAGGAACCCTGGATTGACACCTGTGAAAGTAGAGAGGAACACATTCTGCCTGGGTACACAAATACTATGATGTACTTTGGGATGTCACCTCATATATAGATGACAACTAAATTCTAGCCCAGGAAACCAGTGGGGATGCAATGCTGTTGCCTGTAGGGTGTTTTTTTGTTTGTTTGTTTGATTTTATCTTGTTCTTGCATGTAGGGTCTTAGTATTCACTTGGTGGAAAAACTTATTCTTGGTCTTCCAAGCCAATTTCTTCTTGGTTTTCTTAGGAGAATAATTTGCAGATACATGGATTATGAGAAAGAGAGAGAATCCACAAAGAAATTTTCTTCCCTTCTCAAAGAGAGGAAACTATACTTGCTGGCATTTTTCACAATGGTTGCTAGAAAGTAGTTGAGATTTTAGCTGAGTAATATCTTTATATTACAGCTGACTCAAGATACAGGTGAAAACATTGTGCTTTTCTATTTTCTTGCAAAATATTGAGACACCTAGTGGGCACAACATGAAAATGTCTTTATGGAAAATGGTGAGTTCAGTCAATGCCCAGGTAAGTGATATTCAGTAAGTGCCTCAATGCTTAATTCTACAAAAGTATTCTTTTTCTTGGCTGTGCTGTGAGGTATGTGGAATCTTAGTTCCTCAATAAGGGATCAAACCTGTGACCCTGCAGTGGAAGCGTGGATTTTTAACCTCTAGACCACTGGGGAAGTCCCTACAAAAATATTCTTATTAGAAAAATGCCCAGAGTCGAGAATCAGATCAACCATTGACTCATGTTAGATAATAAAGGTATATTATTATCATAGATTTTATAGAACTTTAGTAGTTTTCAGAGTCCTTTAAAATTTCTTTCCATAGCACTCAGTATAGTAGTCTCCCCAACTAGACTCCGACTCCCAGAAGGTAGTTGTTATTGTTTAATTGCTAAGTCATGTCTCTCTCTTTTGTGACCCCATGGACTGTAGCCCGACAGGCTCCTCTGTCCATGGGATTTCCCAGGTAAGAATCCTGCAGTGGGTTGCCATTTCCTTCTCCAGGGTTCTCCCTGACCCAGGGATCAAACCCCACATCTCCTGCATTAGCAGACTGATTCTATACCACTGAGCCACCAGAGAAGCCCCCTGAAGGTAGGGGCCACTCTGATTTCCTCCCAGCACTAGCTCAATGTCTAATACATAAAAATCAGATGCCCAGTAAAAGTTTGGTTAACTGAACTCATCTGAACAACCGCCCAAAGAGGTGGGATATTGTCTGATTTTTTTCTAGGTGAGGGGAAAAAAAGATCAGAGAGTAGAGACAGTTGTCTTCTAGCTAAACAATAGAAGAGCCAGCTGTGAACCACATCCTATACTCCTTGACTTTTGCCCCTGTGCAAACCAACCATGTGGGAAAGCCTCCCTTGCAACCGTTTGGTGTCGTTTCAGGGGCTCCGAAGAGCTCTGGTACCATAGTTCTTTATGTTGCAATGCAGAAGAGAATTCAGTGAGAGGCAAAGTGACAGATTAGAATTGTGGGGGGTGGGGGGGGGCAAGAAGGGTGGGCAAGAAATGCCACAACCTGAGAACTTACTGGACTACATTTTTATAATCAAAGGAAAAGTGGAAAGGGGGAGAATTTGTCTTTTTTGAGTAGAGATCATGCTTCCATTCATCTGTTTCTCCTCAGGAGGAAGTTTTCTTGTCCTTACATAATCAAGCAAGGTCCACAAATTACTGTTTTTTTACTGTGTGCAGAAAGCATGTCCTAGCGATCGTTAACTTATAGAGCTCACTGGACAGTATGTGGGTCTCATGCGACCATTGTTTTATTGTTTGGGGGCATGGCTAGCGCTTTCTGCTGTACGGTTTTGTTGCTAAGCGAGCCTGATGGTTTTGTGGTTAGGGAAACCTGCTTTCTTGAATAATCATTAACTTACAGGGGTCTCCTATATATTTTCTACTTACAATCCCCCAGTGGGATTAGCTATTTAGTCACCTATTTTGCTCCTTTACTCTGTCCCTATCACCCTTGCTTACATAAATTCTTGTTGCCCTTCTCCTCTGACTTCAGTTAGCAGCATCCATCTTTATTCCATTGCTTCAGACACTTTCGGAAGGTCATAGTGTTTAAATCAGGGGTGGTCAATCCATGACCCAAGTGAGGCCCCAGCAGGAGACTTTCTCAGAGAATTTTCCACATTAGATTAATTGGTACTGATGCCGAAAGCTCAACCTCTATGCACTGGTGGTGAATCGAATCTCAGAGACAGAGATTTGGTTGAAGAAGAAACGAGTAGCTTTGCTTTGCCAAAGCGGGGATAACGGTGGGCTTATGCCTCAGAAACTGTGTGTCCCAACCAGGGAGGATTTGGTGAGGAGTTTTATAGCAATGGTTCAAGGGCAGGTTTGCTGATTAGATTTGGGTGTGTGCAGGGCCTGTACTCCTTTAATCTGGCCTCAGGTCATTTCCTGATAAATTTTTCTTTTTTTTTTTTTTTTTTGTCACACCACACAGCTTACAGGGTGTCAGTTCCCCAGCCAGGGAAGGGCTCTGAAAACCAAGTAGGAATTGCCTTTTTTGTAAGAAACATTTACATTTGTAAGGGAAATCTCCCCCTTCTATGTGGAAGAACCCAAAACTCTAGAAACCATGGTGGGAAGGCATCTTAAATCTGCATCACTTTACTGTACTTTTCCTGTTAACCTTCCAAAACCGACTCTCCCTACCCTAAACATCTTTTGTCTTTAGTTGAAGAAGTTATTTAAAATGAGGCCATTTTGGTGAGTTATTCAATTTTCCTGGGTGCCTCCCACATATTTATGTAAGTAAACTTTATATGATTTTCGCCTGTGAATCTGTCTCATGTAAATTTAACTCTTAGACTAGCAAAACATCGGGGTTTAGAGCAGAGAAAGGTGACTTATCGCAGGGCCAAGCAGGAGAATGGGCAGCTTGTACTCAGAAAACCTGAACTCCCCAGTGGGCAAAATGTGGGATGAGGGTTCATCTCAAAGAAAGTTGTGTGACTTTCTTCTGGTTGGTTGGTTGTGAGGGTGGTGTTCTAGGAATCTTGTGCTCAACCTGAAGATACCACCCTCCACCTGGGTTCCTGCAGAAGAACTCAAAGATATTGTTATATACGTTTCTTCAAAAGGACAAGGACCTTACCCCCGCATTATTGTCTTTGTTGGTTTCTTGGTTTTGTCATGCCATGGGCATGTGGGATCTTAATTCCCTGACCAGGGATGGCACCATGCTGCCTGCTGTGGAAGCACAGAGACCTAACCCCTGCACCTCCAGTGAAGTCCCTGCATTTTTGTTTCTTGACTGCTCCTCCCCTGTTTCTGTATTCCCTCTCCTCCCTGATTAGCAACTGTTTGAATCATCCCTGTGGAACTCACCAAAGGTCTAGGACACTGAATGAAGCCTATGTCCTACAAACAAGAAACATGAAGGGTTTGTACCCAGGAGAGCCCCACAGTGTCTTGCTTAGTTTCAGTTTGTTTCTGCTTTCTGGCCATTGTGAATAATGCTTCTATGCATGCGTGCTGAGTCACTCAGTCATGTCTGACTCTTTGTGACTCCACAGATTGTAGTCCGCCAGGCTCCTCTGTCCTTGGGATTCTCCAGACAAGAATACTGGAGTGGGTAGCCATTCCCACCTCCAGGGGGTCTTCCCTGACCCAGGGATCAAACCCAGATCTCCTGCATTGCAGGCAGATAAGAAACTGTTAATTCTAAGTTATAAAATTTCTTCAGATATTAGTCTTCAGATATGTTCTTGGGGTCTGTGATTTCTCAAATCTGAGAAGTACTGCCCCAGGATGATTCCACTGCTTAATAAATAAGCTGATTAAGTCACACAGTTAAAGGAAGCTTCTATGATTCATAGCACAAGCTTGCTGTCTTTCTTATCTGTGAGAAGTGAACATCTTGATTTAGGGTCTTCCCAAGTTACCTGGGGGCTCCCCAGGTGGCTCAGTGCTAAAGAATCTGCCTGAGACGCTGATTTGATCTCTGAGTCAGGAGGATCCACTGGAGGAGGATCTGGAGTGGCAACCCACTCCAGTATTCCTGCCTGGAGAATCCTATGAACAGAGGAGCCTGGCAGGCTATAGTCCATAGGGCTGCGAAGAGTTGGAGATGACTGATTTGAGCACACGCACACACACACACACACACATGCAAGTTATCTGTTTTGTTCTTGAATGACAAAACCCACCATTAGCAGTGAGGTTAGCTCTTAACTAATAACTCTTGTGCATGTTGATCCAGTTCAGATGCTTGGCAGCTTTTAGTTCTCCAAACTTTTGGCCTGAATACTGGTAATATTTCCTCTGGCTGAAAGTCAGCAAAAAGAATCACCTGGCCAAACATCCCCATTCAGTCTGCTTTTCTTCCAGCGCCTCCCGGGGGAGCTCTCTGGACAAACAAAGCTTGTTGACCCAGTTTGGAGGCCTGGAAAATTATCATGTGAGTCACTGGGACGGCAGAGCTAAGTGCCAGGCCCTTGAGAAATTATAAGCACAGCCCTCCAGGGTCATTTGTGTCCCAGTAGGATGTGATCTGGAATCCCATAAAGGCCTGCCTCTTTTCACCCAGCCGCTCCTCCCAGAGGTTTCCAAGCTCCTTGGCTCTGTGTATGGTGCTGCAGACGCCCATTCCTGTTTTTTTTCCCAGCAGGCTTTGGCTTCAGCCATTCAGAGAGCAACAGCTCAGTTGTAGGAAACCAAAACAAACCCAGATACTTAGAGAAAGACATGTAGTGTTGTTTGGAGCAAGGCCACAGGCTCTTTCAGGAAAGGAAGTGCTGAAGCAGCTGTAAAAGTTTCAAATGGAAGACCAAGAACCCAGAGGCAGTATTTAAAAAAAATACTCACGCGAGTGAGGCGGGGCCTTGAAAGAGGGCTTCTAAATTATCTAAGGAGTGTTTTATAATTATCTAAGGAGTGTTTTATAATGTTCTAAAGATGTTACTTCCTAAATTTCTCCAGGAAGAGCTGGAGAAACATAGTCAGCAAAGCAATGTGTGGGTAACTGTTACATTTAGATGGGGTGGACAGTTTATAGTGAAAGGTTGTTATTGAGCCATGAAAGTCTGAGATTCTTGGCCTCTGCAGGAGAGAAATTCAATCTGGGGCCAGTGACGAGGCTTGATCGCTCAGAGCTTTTGTGTAATAAAGATTTATTAAAGTATAAAAGAGATAGAGAAAGCTAAAGAATGCTAAAAGCTTTGCTGGTCGTCAAATAACTCTCCCATGGGTTTAAAGAACTGCTGGGGAGGGCTGAATACCAAGGTTGGGACTTCCAAATCCCCAGTATAGCTCAAGGACAAAGGAGTAGGGGTCGATAAAAGTAGGGAGGGAGAATGGTCACTAATGGCCTTTATCTTCTCCTTTAAAAAAAAAAAAAAGCAACATCTTGTGTCAAGGCTTATTCTAGAGTCTTAATCATCAGAAGGATGTGGTTTTAACCCAGAAGTTGATCCAGAATTGTGTAATTGTATAAATTCATGTTTGGTGGGTGTTTTAAGAGGGTGAGTGACGATTACATTATTCCCATTATAGAAATGGCATACGAAGCCTCTCTCCTTCATGGTTTTGGAGGATGAACTTCAATGCCTGGAAGAACTAGAAAAAGGCCATTTGATTACCAAGTTTTTGGTATATTTAGCACCACTACTGTCTTCCCCTTACTTCACTTCTGACTTTCTCCCTTAATCCTTTCTGCTTCTGTCGGATTCTGACATAGCTGGCAAAAATACAGGAAATTTGCAGAAACAGGCTGTTCACTTCCCACCCTGGTGCTGTCACTGCAGACTGCTTCAGAGCTGCTGTCTCCTGGGCTTGGACAAAGTGTCAGGCATCCGTCTTTGTCATCACAATCCGGGTGTCTGCCCTGTGTGCTGGGTACCTTGCAGAGCCAGCAGACCAGCCCCAGGCATGCCCTCTGGGTACTTAGACTGAAGAGGGGACTGTAGAGACTACCCGAACTAGACAGTGGAGATAAAAGAGGGGCAGATCAGGTAAAGGTAAGCATTTCATGTGTCTAACTGAAACCTTGTAACTCAGACTGGGACTTGAACCCACAGTCTTTTGTTTTTTTTAATCTTTTGAAAGAATAATTGTACGTATTTATTCATTTTTGGCTGTGCTGGGCCTTCCTTGCTGCGTGGGCTTTTTCTCTAGTCTTGGTAAGCAGGAATGAGTCGCTAGTTGTGGTGCGCGGGCTTCTCGTTGCGGTGGCTTCTTTTGTTGAAAAGCACAGGCGCTAGGTGTGCAGGCTCAGTAGTTGTGGCTCCCAGACTCTAGGGCACGGGCTCAGTAGTTGTGACACATGGGCTTAGTTGCTCCAAGGCATGTGGGATCTTCCTGGACCAGGGATTGAACCCGTGTCTCCTGTATTGGCAGGTGGATTCTCCACCACTGAGCCACCAAGGAAGCCCCACCTCCACCCCCACGGTCTTTTAACTGAGATCACGCACGTGGTCTCGGGACTTAATAAAGCTCAGGTTCTTGATGTTTCATCACAGAAAGCATTCACTGAGAGACAAAGTGATAGATAAAAAGTGGATTTATAATATTTAGGGAGACTCACACTCCACAGACAAAGTGTGGGCCATCTCAAAAGGCAAGAGAGGCCCTGAAATACGGAGTGGTTAGTTTTTATGGGCTGGGTAATTTCATGGTAATGAGTGGGAGGATTATGAATATTTTCAGGGAAGGGGATTTACAAGAATTGGATCACCACCCATTTTTTGGCCTTTTATGGTCAGCTTCAGAACTGTCATGGCTGTGTCACTTAGCTTGTGCTAATATATTACAATGAGCTCAAGGTCCATTGGAAATCGTATGTCTTGCCACTTTGGATCTACTTGGTTCTAACCAGTTTTTGTTACATCCTATGACTAATGTCATTCTTTTAAAGGTTGTCCCTGCCCACTTCCCTCCTGTTTCATAACTGTATCTTCTTGATACATGATAGCAATGTGCTAGCAGCATGGTCCATTCGTACTCTGTGGTAATGGGAAATGTTCTACATCTGTACTGTCCAATATTGTAGCCACACATGGCTACTGAGCACTTGATGTGTGGCTAGTGAGAAACTGAGGTTCTTATTGAGTTTAATTTTAACTAACTTAAATAGTCACATATCACTAATGACTAAAACATTAGAGACACTAGTGTTTTAAAAGATAGCAGAAAAGGGAATTCCCTGAAGGTCCAATGGTTAGGACTTCAAGTTTCCACAGCAGGGGGCCTGAGTGCCATCCCTGGTCAGGGAGCTAAGATTCCACAAGCCCTATGGTGTGGCAAAAAAAAAAAAAAAAAAAGGAAAGAAAAAGAATAACTGAATATACACTTGTATATATTCTTTTTTGTATTCTTTTCCATTATGGTTTATCACAGGCTATTGAATACAGTTCCCTATACTATACAATAGGACCTTGCTATTTTCCTCTCTGTACCTCTTTTTACACAGCTGTGAGCTGGGGCTAATAATGCCCACTTTATGGTGGTGTTGTGATAGATAAGACGGATGGGGACGTGGATGGAAGGAAGGAGCCATTTTCCAGTGTACTCAATCAAAAAACTGGCCACAAGTTATTAATATCTGGGAGAGGCAGAGGAGCCCCAGGAGATGTGTATCCTTTTCACAAACTGTTAGGGGAACCACTGACCCAAACCGCCCTGCCTGGCCGAGCACCACAGTAACCGCTTGCATGAGTTATCTTACAATAGGAGGTCCTTACAAGTTACCACCAACCAGAAGAATTCAGGAAAGTTCAAAAAGAGAGAGGAGACTCCAGTCTATATGGCCTACCAACCTCCCAGAATCCTTCTCTCTGGAATCCATCTTGGCTGAGTGATGCACGCGCCACCAGGAAGGACCCTGAGTCAGAATAATTAGCCAGAGACAACCCGGAAACTAATCCCATAACCATAAAAGCCAAGACTGCAAGCTGTGTGACAGAGCAATTGTCCTGGATGCCCTCACCCAGCTGGTCTGCGTCAGGGCTCCTCTTCCCAATAAAGTCTCCTGCTTTGTCAGCACATGTGTCTCCTCAGACAATTCATTTCTGAGTGTTAGACAAGAGCCCACTCTTGGGCCCTGAAAAGGGTCCCCCTTCCTGCGAAAACCAGGGTGTGGATTAACACCTGTGTTGCATTAACAACTGTTGAAGTTGCATTAAGATCTCACATTCAGACACTGATGAACCTATTTGCAGGGCAGGAATAGAGATGCAGGCGTAGAGAACAGACTTGTGGGCACAGCAGGGGGAGGAGAGGGTAGGACAAGTTGAGAGAGTAGCATTGAAACATATACATTCCCATATGTAAAACAGATAGCTAATGGGAAGGTCTGTGTAACACAGGGAGCTCTACCTGGTACTCTGAGAACCTAGAGGAGTGGAATGGGGTTGGGGGTGGGAGGAAGGTTCAAGAGGAAGGAAATATATGTATACTTATGGCTGATTCACATTGTTTTATGGCAGAAACTAACAACATTGTAAAGCAATTATCCTCCAATTAAAAATAAATTTTAAAAAAGATCTCACATTCACAGCTCCTTTTACTTTTTCAGTGGTTTCACTGGAGTGTTCCACTTTTATTCTGTGTTCTGTTCCCATCATCTCTCCCATCAGCCAGTAGTGTGATGTTTATGCAGGTGTTGACCTAGTCACAAAAACTTGCAACAAAATTCTGTCCTCTGGAAGGCATCAACTGTAATCTCTGCCACTTGAGAATCCCATATACGGCTCCCACATGACTGTGAAGAAATACTTTGTCCTGCTATCTCCTCCTTTCTCTGCTGAGTCTGCGAATACAGGATACACAGGCACGCAAGAACATTCCAGCAGCTCAAGTTTTAGTCTAACCTTTACATATCCATTTGCCTGTATCTTCACGCCTATAATTATTTAATTGCTTTCTTGTACTGCCTATAAATCAGAGCTCTGTCATCTAAGAAAAGATCAGGACAAACAACCGTAGAACCAATATTCAGGCAAACCCTTTCCCATCTTGTTGTGCACAACCACGCCCCCTGTTGACTGAGGTGTGCCAGTTTAAAACCACACACACAACAATTCTCTATAGCTCGACTGAGGGAAAATCGACATACTACACATTACGCTATTTGAAGTGCACACTGAGGAGCTTTAATGTGTGCACATGCCTGTGAAACCACCACAGTCAAGAAAATGAACATTTTTATCATAATTTTTCCATTTTAGGATCAAACTGGGTGAGCACTTCCAGTTCCAAACTAACTGGTAGAAGCAAGACCTTCCTCTTCAAAATAGTGGCTCTGGTCCCTGCAGGGAAATCTTTATTTCAATCGGTTATATTGGAGAGGCAGTTCTCCGTTTGACCTCTCTGTGGCTTTTCCTCCTTCCCCACAGTTACAACATTCCTCTTTCTGTTGAAGGCCCTTTTCTCTGAATCATCCACTTTTTATCTATAGGCTCCTTTTCCTTCTTAAAAACAAAACAGAAACAAAACAAAAATTAAACACCTCTTCCTGCCTCCTCCTCATTCCTTCCTTCAAGCACCCATTACTCTCCCTCTTCTCCTTCATGGCCAAACTTCCAGAAAGAGATGTCCAAATTACTCTCTCTGGGTCTTCACTTCCTGCTCTCTCTCAAAACCACCCCTCCCTCCACCACACAGGTCACCAGGTCACTCACTAACCTCGATGTTGGCTACATCCTTTGAACCCTTCTCAGTCCTTATCTTACTCTGACACCACTGACCACTCTGTCCTTTGGTTGCTTTTAAAAAGTAACTGATGCTTTTTTTTTCCCCCTAGTGCTCTTTTTTGTTTTTGTTTTAATAAATTTATTTATTTTAATTGGAGGCTAATTACTTTACAATATTGTAGTGGTTTTGCCATACATTGACATGAATTTTTTTTTAAAGACTCGAACAATTAATAAAAACATTAGAAGGCTTCTCTTAGGCTTGCTGTGTCTCACTGCTGCAGGCAGAGCCATAAGAATCCCTGTGAAGTTGCTCAATGCACAGAGTAGCCTCAGGAAGTCCCAGAGATGAGTCACTGTGGATTTTGAACTTGGGGAAAATCCCGTCCTTGCTCTGTTATAGACACCAGAGAAGCTAAGAAATGTTTATAGACAAGCACACAAACAAAAAGAGAAGGGAGTCCCTTTAGTAACTCTTCAACTTTGGCCCTAAGAGTAGCTTTCAGTACTGCCTTAGAGGTGGCATGGTAGCTGTATCTGCATGACTAGCCCCTATTGCTCTCTCCAGACAAGAAGCCCTTCTGGGCCTGCCTATTTGCTTTTGTGCAATTTTTCCCTCAGGCTAATTTCTCAAAGTGAACTAGCTTAATACAGTGTTGTGTATATTTTACATTTTGATACAAATGTCCTTTCAGAAATGTTATACCAATTAATTTTCCCACTAACACTGAACTTAAAAACATCTTTGCCTCACTGTCACCAACACTGAATTTTTTCCACTTCTGGTTTTAACTGTGGCTTTTGTAGACTAATTCTGTTTGTCTGACAGATTTGACTATTTTTCTTTTCATAAGTTAATCTCATTCACATTTATGATTGTAATTATCATATCTAGTTTTAGTTCTATAATCTTATGTTGTTTTCTATTTTTATGCTTCTTTGGAATATCTTTATTTTTTTTCGACTTTTCAGTAGATTCTCTGTTGTCTTTCTGGTAATTCTGAGGGTAGTTTTGCTGGCTTTTAATTCTGTAAATGGACATTTGTGCCTTCCATAATATACCTAGGTATATCTTTCTCAAACAGTACAGCATTTACTGGGTTTTCCTGGTGGCTCAGATGGTAAAGAGTCCACCTGCAATGCAGGAGACCTGAGTCTGATCCTTGGGTTGGGAATATCCGCTGGGGAGGGAATGGCTACCCATTCCAGTATTCTTGCCTGGACAGAGGAGCCTGGCGGACTATGGGGTCGCAAATAGTTGGACACGATTGAGCGACTATGCACTACAGCATTCAGTTCAGTCATTCAGTCGTGTCTGACTCTTTGTGACCCCATGAACTGCAGCACGCCAGGCCTCCCTGTCCATCACCAACTCCCGGAGTTTACACAAACTCATGTCCATTGAGTCAGTGATGCTGTCCAACCATCTCATCCTCTGCTGCCCCCTTCTCCTCCTGCCCTCAATCTTTCCCAGCATCAGGGTCTTTTCAAATGAGTCAGCTCTTAGCATCAGGTGGCCAAAGTATTGGTTTCAGCTTCAACATCGGTCCTTCCAATGAACACTCAGGACTGATCTCTTTTAGGATGGACTGGTTGGACCTCCTTGCAGTCCAAGGGACTCTCAAGAGTCTTCTCCAACACCATAGTTCAAAAGCATCAATTCTTCGGCGCTCAGCCTTCTTCACAGTCCAACTCTCACATCCATACATGACTACTGGAAAAACCATAGCCTTGACTAGACGGACCTTTGTTGGCAAAGTAATACCTCTGCTTTTTAATATTCTGTCTAGGTTGGTCATAACTTTCCTTGCAAGGAGTAAGCGCCTTTTAATTTCATGGCTGCAATCACCATCTGCAGTGATTTTGGAGTCCCCCCAAATAAAGTCAGCCACTGTTTCCACTGTTTCCCCATCTAGTTGCCATGAAGTAATGGGACCGGATGCCATGATCTTCGTTTTCTGAATGTTGAGCTTTAAGCCAACTTTTTCACTCTCCTCTTTCACTTTCATCAAGAGGCTTTTTAGTTCCTCTTCACTTTCTGCCATAAGGGTGGTATCATTTGCATATCTGAGGTTATTGATATTTCTCCCAGCAATCTTGATTCCAGCTTCTGCTTCTTCCAGCCCAGTGTTTCTCATGATGTACTCTGCATATAAGTTAAATAAGTAAGGTGACAATATACAGCCTTGATGTACCCCTTTTTCCTATTTGGAACCAGTCTGTTGTTCCTTGTCCAGTTCTAACTGTTGCCTCCTGACCTGCATACAGGTTTCTCAAGAGGCAGGTCAGCTGGTCTGCTATTCCCATCTCTTTCAGAATTTTCCACGGTTTCTTGTGATCCACACAGTCAAAGGCTTTGCCATAGTCAATAAAGCAGAAATAGATGATTTCTGGAACTCTCTTGCTTTTTCGATGATCCAGCGGATATTGGCAATTTGATCTCCGGTTCCTCTACGTTTTCTAAAACTAGGTTCAACATCTGGAAGTTCATGGTTCACATATTGCCGAAGCCTGGCTTGGAGAATATTGAGCATTACTTTACTAGTGTGTGAGATAAGTGTACTTGTGCGGTAGTTTGAGTATTCTTTGGCATTGCCTGTCTTTGGGATTGGAATGAAAACTGACCTTTTCCAGTCCTGTGGCCACTGCTGAGTTTTCCAAATTTGCTGACATATTCAATGCAGCACTTTCACAGCATCATCTTTTAGGATTTGAAATAGCTCAACTGGAATTCCATCACCTCCACTAGCTTTGTTCATAGTGATGCTTCCTAAGGCCCACTTGACTTCACATTCTAGGGTGTCTGGCTCTAGATGAGTGTGAGTGATCACACCATTGTGATTATCTGTGTCGTGAAGATGTTTTTTGTACAGTTCTTCTGTGTATTCTTGCCACCTCTTCTTAATATCTTCTGCTTCTGTTAGGTCCATACCATTTCTGTCCTTTATTGAGCCCACTTTTGCATGAAATGTTCCCTTGGTATCTCTAATTTTCTTGAAGAGATCTCTAGTCTTTCCCATTCTATTGTTTTCCTCTATTTGTTTGAATTGATTGCTAAGGAAGGCTTTCTTATCTCTCCTTGCTATTCTTTGGAACTCTGCATTCAGATGGGTATATCTTTCTTTTCTCCTTTGCTTTTCACTTCTCTTCTTCTCACAGCTATTTGTAAGGCCTCCTCAGACAGTCATTTTGCTTTTTTGCATTTCTTTTTCTTGGGGATGGTCTTGATCCCTGTCTCCTGTACAATGTCATGAACCTCCATCCATAGTTCATCAGGCACTCTGTCTATCAGACCTAGCCCCTTAAATCTATTTCTCACTTCCACTGTATAATCATAAGAGATTTGATTTAGGTCATACCTGAATGGTCTAGTGGTTTACATACTATGAAAACATAATTTGCTCAAGATCCACAGTTCTTGAGAGTGAGCAACTAGGATTTGAATCCCTGTCTATCTGATCTGGGGGCTTCCCTGATAGCTCAGGGAATTTGCATACCTGAATGGTCTACAGCATTACTGATCTAAATCTGTGGGGTTCGTGTACTCTTAAAATCCTTTGGAAAGAAAAGTCCCATGCTGGTTGGGTCTGAGCTCAAATAGTTCCTCTTGCCCAATTGGACATCCTTGATTATTTCTCTTTAGAACCATTAAATTCCTCCCACCTCCCACCTTAACAATGTACAAAAGCCCAAAGGCTATTGGAAAACTCAGCAGTGACCACAGGACTGGAAAAGGTCAGTTTTCATTCCAATCCCAAAGAAAGGCAATGCCAAAGAATGTTCAATTAATTTTTAACCAGTCCAAGCTGTGCTGGTATAGATTGCACTTTCACATGAATGATCTCATTGGGTCCTCACAGCAAGACTGTAGAAAAGCCTCTAATCTCCCACATTAGTAACAAGAAAACTGAGGTTTAGAGAAAGCATGTGTGATTTGTCTTTGTGATTCATACTCTGTGGATGCGCTCAGCTAGTGTCCTTTGATAGCCACACTAAAAAATAGAACAAAACAATCAAAACCAAGATAATCCACAACTCCAAATTAGAATTATTTAGACCCTTGCCAAAGAATATAATTTTATTTATTTTCAAAGAATATAATTGCAATTGGATGCTATTTAGCTCTTATCTCTCTGTTGAAAGAAGTTATATTTATGGAAAGTTGCTTGAAGTACATAAAAAGTCCATCCATCTCTCTAAATTAGCATTTTCTAAAAGGAGTTGATTGGATGTGCAAGATGTTAATTAGGTGTTACACAAAAAAATGAATATGGTCAACTAATGACAGAAAACACTGAATTACAGTTGCTCATGGAAACTGCTTGTAGAGTTGCTTTTAATCGGCTAGGGTAAACCATGAATCTACAAGATGAAGACATCATATGCAAACTGATTTGACCTCTATTAATGTCTAGTGTTCTGTGGAACACAATTTGAGAAACACTGATAGGTGGGCAATAATTTCCCATCAGAAAAACCTACTAATTATTAGTGGAAGAAAATAAGTCCAGGTTGGCTAAGCATAAAGCAATTTTTGGAGAGAAATAGAAAACATTTCATTTGTTTGCTTTCAGAATTAAGAACAAAGAACATAAAACCTGATTCAAGTGAAAAGGTGAACCAGTATTTCTTGGATACTTACTCTGTGTTGGCTCGTTTACATACTTTATCTCTAGTAATCCTGACAACACTCTGGGGTAGACATCATCTCCCCACTTCACAGTTAAAAAATAAAGTTTAGAGGGGATAATAATTTGCTCAAGATCCACAGTCCTTGAGAGTGAGGAACTAGGATTTGAATCTCTGTCTATCTGATCTGGGGGCTTCCCTGATAGCTCAGTTGGTAAAGAATCTGTCTGCGATGCAGGAGACCCCGGTTTGATTCCTGGGTTGGGAAGATCCACTGGAGAAGGGATAGGCTTTGATCCCTGGGTTAGGAAGATCCGCTGGAGAAGGGATAGGCTACCCACTCCAGTATTCTTGGGCTTCCCTTGTGGCTCAGCTGGTAAAGAATCCACCTGCAATGTGGGAGACCTGGGTTCAATCCCTGGGCTGGAAGATCCCCTGGAGAAGGGAAAGGCTACCCACTCCAGTATCCTGGCCTGGAGAATTCCATGGACTGTATATAGTCCATGGGGTTGCAAGGAGTCAGACAGGACTGAGGGACTTTCACTTCACTTCACCTCACTATCTGATCTGAAGCTTGTGCTCTGTCCTCTATATTACTTCTCAAATTATTTAAAAATGTTTTTCAATATTGCAAAGCTAAGGAAAAGAAACAGAGGGAAGGTAAGGACAGAAAGTGAGAGAAGAGACATAATTAGAGCACGAAAGGGAAAGGCAGACAGAGGAACCAAGTGAGAAAGCCTGGGTTGGTTTAAGACAGCGACATGGAGCTGTACAAAGAAAGAAAGAAAGTCATAGAAACAGATACGTAGTTTTTAAAAATTCAAACACGATACCTAGAGTTTTGCACATGGAGACAAATATACAGAAGCCAACTGACATTTGCACAAAGATATCCCTCTTTTAAAAATGTAGATCTTTAAGTTAATAATCCCAAAGGTAAACATAGCTAAAATCAGCAGTTAAAATATTTTTATTTCTATGTCAAGTTGGAAAGTACAGATGTTTCTGAAATTGTATCTTCAGGAATTTTGGTTAGAAAAATGTTTACCGTTCTTCTTGTAAAATATAAAGTGCCACATTCCATGTGAGACAATGGTCCCAGAAAATCATTCCTTTCTTGAGGGCTCTTAGAATATCTAGACTTTCAAGACCAGATGCTGTTGAGATTTTCAGTCATGATATCTGATCTGATGGGCTTCCTAGGTGGGCTCAGTGGTGAAGAATCTGCCTGCCAATGCAGGAAACGCAGGAGACTCAGGTTCAATCCCTGGGTCAGGAAGATCTCCTGGAGGTGGAAATGGCAATGCACTCCAGTATTCTTGCTTGAAATATCCCATAGACAGAGGAGCCTAGTGGGCTGCAGTCATAGGGTCACAAAGAATCTGAGCATACATGCACTGGTCTGATATTTGTGCTATGTGTTAAGTGGAATTAAGAGCTAAATCTGGCATGGGAGTGGAATATTTCCTAAAATATTGACATTGTAGCTACATAATGTGCTTTTGACAACACCTAGAATAATGTTTATAATGTAGGCTTTTGAAAAGAGAGTGGTTTCTTTTTTTCCTTTATAACTAACGGTCTTTAGAGATAGGGATGGATATAGGGAGTACCTAGTGATTTGGCTAAATGTGCTCATAAGAAATCTGCTATAAGTCAAATAAATTGTCATGACTGTGAAGATAAGCTTTATCATCTCTCTGATAGTTTTAACATTTTTCTCTTTGAGTTCAATGTCCCATAGTTTGACTACAAAGTGTCTAGGTAAGTGTGTGTTGTTATTTTTCCTGCTTGGCTGGGTGGGCTTCTTCAATTTAGAAAAAAAAAAGTCCTTAAAACTTTATTCATCTATATTTCTCCAAATACTATCCCCCTTTCAATTTTCTTTATTTGTAACTCCTATTGAGTATATGTGAAATCTTCTCATTTTATCCCCCATGTTTCTGATTTACTTTTTTAAAAATCATGTATTCATTTGGCTGTGCCAGATCTTAGTTGCAGCATGTGGGATCTAATTCTCTGACTAGAGATGGAATCCAGACTCCCTGCACTGGGAGCTCAGAGGGTTAGCCACTGGACCACCAGGAAGTAACCTGATTTACTTTCAAGTTTTTTTTTGTTTTTTTTTTAAGTTTTTCTAATAGATGGGGAAACAGTGGAAACAGTGTCAGACTTTTTTTGGGGGGCTCCAAAATCACTGCAGATGGTGACTGCAGCCATGAAATTAAAAGACGCTTACTCCTTGGAAGGAAAGTTATGACCAACCTAGATAGCATATTCAAAAGCAGAGACATTACTTTGCCAACAAAGGTCCATCTCGTCAAGGCTATGGTTTTTCCTGTGGTCATGTATGGATGTGAGAGTTGGACTGTGAAGAGGCTGAGCGCCGAAGAATTGATGCTTTTGAACTGTGGTGTTGGAGGAGACTCTTGAGAGTCCCTTGGACTGCAAGGAGATCCAACCAGTCCATTCTGAAGGAGATCAGCTCTGGGATTTCTTTGGAAGGAATGATGCTAAAGCTGAAACTCCAGTACTTTGGCCACCTCATGCAAAGAGTTGACTCATTGGAAAAGACTCTGATGCTGGGAGGGATTGGGGGCAGGAGGAGAAGGGGACGACAGAAGATAAGATGGCTGGATGGCATCACTGACTTGATGGACGTGAGTCTGGGTGAACTCCGGGAGTTGGTGATGGACAGGGAGGCCTGGCGTGCTGCGATTCATGGGGTTGAAAAGAGTTGGACACGACTGAGCGACTGAACTGAACTGAACTGATGCTACATTTTATATGATTTCTTTATATTTAGTTTCCAATCCATTAATTTATTTTAGCTATGTCTACTATTCTGTGTACATTACTTTGCCAACAAAGGTCCATCTAGTCAAAGCTGTGGTTTTTCCAATAGTCACGTATGGATGTGAGAGTTGGACTATGAAGAAAGCTGAGCACTGAAGAATTGATGCTTTTGAACTGTCGTGTTGGAGAAGACTCTTGAGAGTCCCTTGGACTACAAGGAGATCAAACCAGTCAATCCTAAAGGAAATCAGTCTTGAATATTCATTGGAAGGACTGATGCTGAAGCTGAAGCTGAAGCTCCAATACTTTGGCTATTGATGGGAAGAACTGACTCCTTGGAAAAGACCCTGATGCTGAAAGATTGAAGGCAGGAGGAGAAGCGGATGACAGAGGATGAGATGGCTGGATGGCATCACTGACTCGATGGACGTGAGTCTGGGTGAACTCCGGGAGTTGGTGATGGACAGACAGGGAAGCCTGGAGTGCTGCAGTCCTTGGGGTCGCAAAGAGTCGGACACAACTGAGCGACTGAACTGAACCGTTCTGTGTGATCTGTCCATTAAGTGTTTTAAACAGTGATTTTATTTTTTAATATATGAAATTTCTAGTTGGTTCTTTTATTATATTGTTATTTTTTGTATGGTGTCCTGTTTTTCCATAACGTATCTATTCTTTAAAAAATTTGAGAGCAATGTGTTTAAAAATCTCTCTAGATTGCTTGATTATCTTGAGTTTTAGGGGTATACTTTCTCTTGTTTGTTGTTTCTGCCTCTTCCCCTTTAAATCTTCCTCTTGGTAATTTATAATTTTTTTTTGAGGTTATCATGTATTTTATTTTTAAAAAATTATTTATTTTTATTTGGAGGATAATTGCTTTACACTGTTGTGTTGGTTTCTGCCATACATCAACATGAATCAGCCGTAGGTATACACATGTTCCCTCCCATCTATTTGTAATATTTTGACTTTGAGTGTTTCTGCAGCAGGGTTTCCCATGGAGTTCTGTGTGCTGTGGATTTGAGGGTGTTTCTAACAGGTCAGCTTCACAGTTTGCTGTTGCCAAGACCCTGCAAGTTTCACTAATTACAGGAGAATTTTTATGTTGAGATTTTAGTTCAAGATTTCTGCATCAAATGTCACACTGTGTGTGTATGTGTGGTGTGTGTGTGGTGTGTGTGCTGTTGCCTGCCTAAGGGTATATGAATAAATTAGTCCTCTCTTTAATTTGGTATTATGTAGACAGAGAATTAACAGAATGGAGTAAAAGGTTATAAAATCTGTGTCATTTGTCTTAAAGCTGTTTGCAGTTCCATATTTCAATTTTGTTTCAAGGCAGTAAAAATTGAGCTCTTGCCTTTATTTGTCTATGTTGTTGTAAAGAGTTGAGCTTGTTGTTTTAAGTCAAATCAGTAGTTCAATACGTGGGTAATTTTTTCATGCCTTCTCTATTAGCTGTTGCTGTTTTCTCCTTTGGGATAGAAGGCAGTGAGGCTTGAAGAATAGACTTCTTGTCTATAATTCACAGACTTGATTGGAATGTACTGGGAATGATCCTTGTGAAACTTTAATGATTCACTGCTTGTTGGGGAATTGGAAACTATTGATTCATGTTCTGCCTGGGGAGATGTTGCTTCTCTCTGCTAAGGGTGCATTAAGGAGTTGGGTTTGGGTTTTCATTCTGCCAAAAGTCAGACTGTTGTCCACTTTTAAATCTAGGATGTATGGAAGTCTTCCTCAGTTCTGGCAGATAAAGCTTTGATACAGAGCCACATGTATTTCCAAATCTTTCCCTTGAATGTTACCCAATTAGACCAAACTTTGCAGAGGAATGAGAGATTTCTCTGTTATCAGAGAACGTTTGACACCTGCATTGTTCAATAAGGAAATTACTAGCCACATGTGACCCCTGAACCCTTGAAATGTGGTTGGTTCAAGTTAAGATGCATTGTAATTGCAAAATACACAGTATGAAAAAGTAAAATAGGTCATTAACAATTATTACATTGATTACATGTTGAAGTGACAGTATTTTGGATATGTATTGGGATAAGTGAATTGTGTTACTCATTTTACCTGTTTCTCTTTTTAAAATGTGGCTGGGAATTCCCTGGTGATCCAGCGTGTGTTTGATCCCTAGTTGGGGAAATAAGCTGTGCAGTGTGGCCAAAAAAAAAAAAAATTTTTTTAAGTGGCTAAGTAGAAAATTTAATTATTTAGGTGGCTGGCATTTTATTTCTATTGAACAGCACTGCTAGCTGCTATAGAGTCTCACAAATAGTGAAACCCATAAGTAATCTAATAAGAACTTATTTCAGTTTATTTTCACCCTGTACTTCCATTCACCTTAAACATTTTTTTCTTTTCTTTTTGCAATATCATGATTTTTTATATAAGTTAATGCCATACTACTGCAAAGCAGGTTAACTTAAAGGGGTTGTATTTCACATAAGTGAGGTTTTAAGGTCAGCATATAAGATGAAAATTAAATATAGTCAAATTTACCCTTGAAAATCCCTTAGGAAGGCCTTAAGCTGCCCTGACACACCAACTTTTATTGAGTCTCAGCCAGATAATTGTTTTTGTCCAGTATGAGGGCAGACCTCTGTATAATTTTTTTTTTTAATTGAAATCAGATGAAGTGGTTGGTTTGTGTTTGGTGCCATGTTATAGCAAAATATAAATCTTAAATCCACAATCACCCTCATCGTGGGGAGATGCCTGCCTCGGAGAAGTGGTAGGGAACTGGAGTCTGTGTGGGAGCAGTGAATTTACACTTCTTGTTTGCATGTGAAAAAAGGGGCATGCCTGCTTTATTTCTCTCTCATCACCCATCAATCTTTCTGTTTCTTTCTCTTTATGTTTGCTAGGTTCTGATAGATGAATTTGGATGCTTTAGTATATAAAGATCTCTCTAGTTCTAATATTCTGTGGGCTTATGATTCTAAATGTTCATAAAAAGCTCTAATGAGGTTGCACAACAGTGTAAATATATTTAATGCTATTGAAAAATACAGTTAAAATGGTAAACTTTATGTTTTATATGTATATATATATATATTACAATAACCAAAAAGTCTTAATTCCATTTGACTCCATGATTACATTTGGTGGGGTAAGAATGTAGAAAACTTGGGAGTCAGAATCAGTGAATGCAGATGTTTACAGATTGGGCTCTTCAACAGCAAACTCTGAGACTGTGTTTAGCATACAGGATATTTATTGTAAAAAATTCTCTTAGGGGACTTCCCTGACAGTCCAGTGATTAAGATTGCATGCTCTCAATGCAGGTGGCCTGGGTTCTATCTTTGATTAGGGAACTAGATCCTGCGTGCCATAACTAAGACCCAGGCAGGGCAGCCAAAAAAAAAAAAAAAAAATAATAATAATAATAATAATCTCTCAGAATCAATACCTATGGAAGGAAGAAGAGGGATGCAGGAGAGGGTACAGGGAAAAGCTGTGCTGTGCTACAGGCTGTACAACAGACTCAGTCAGCCCTTCTGGGACTCTGGAGCAAAAATGGCCTTACAGAGTTGTCCCAGCGCTAAGCTGAAATGTTGTTGTTGTTCAGTCACTAAGTTATGTCCAACTCTTTGCCACCCCATGGACTGCAGCACACCAGGCTTCACTGTCCGTCATCAACTCCCAGAGTTTGCTCAAACTCATGTCCATAGAGTTGGTGATGCCATCCAACCATCTCATCCTCTGTCGTCCCCTTCTCCTCCTGCCCTCCATCTTTCCCAACATTAGGGTCTTTTCTAATGAATGGGTTCTTCACATCAGGTGGCCACAATATTGGAGCTTCAGCTTCAGCATCAGACCTTCCAATAAGTATTCAGGTTTGATTTCCTTTAGTATTGACTGGTTTGATCTCCTTGCAGTCCTAGGGGTTCTCAAGAGTCTTTTCTGGCACCACAGTTTGAAAGCAGCAATTCTTTGGCGCTCAGCCTTCTTTACAGTCCAGCTCTCACATCTGTACATGACTACTGGAAAAACCATAGCTTTGACTATAGTAAGACCTTTCTACCTAACTTCAGTAATGTGGGCTGTCCCTGGAAGGGTGTAACCATGGATGAGGTAGCTCTCCGCAGCAAAGGCAATTCCTGTAAGGCTGTCTGCAAGCAACTCTCTGATAGCTGGGACCAGTCCTTCCCTGAAGGGAGATCTTCACACTGCACTCAAGATGTCACCACAGAACTTTTTCTCTTGCAACCCAGCATCTATTTCACCCTTCAAAGCTGCACTCTAAGTTCCTTTAGAAGAATTAATTCTTCTAAAGCATGAGCTTCTTCGTGGAATAATAAATTACATGCTCTGTCCTCCTTCTGAAGTTAAAAACCAGTCAAGGTCTCTTCCTGAACTTCAAATCTTGTATAAAATACTTAATCGAAGATGAAAAACAGGTTGATGTTCACACTTTCCAGACCAGAGGATGGGGTCGTCCTTGTTGCCCTGGCTCCAGCCTGTCTCCTTCAGCTACATTCATTCTTTCAATATGCCTCTAATTAATGCTCCCCTTTTTGGACTGAATTTAGCAAATTTCTTTGGCTTGCAACCAAATCATCCCAACTGATATGCTGGGCTTCAGATCGTGACTCCAGCACGTGCCAGTGTTTGATCTATTTGCCTCGTTGGCTAAGGATTGGCATGCCAGTCCTTAGCTCCTGACTCGGGATCCAGTGCACGTCCCCTGAAGTAGAAGCGTGGATTCTTAACCACTGGACCCCCAGGGAAGTCCCACCAATGTTTGATCTTAAATCTCTCTGAATCTTGGTTTTTCTCATCTGCAGTAAAATCTGTCCTGTAGGGTAGAGCCAGGATAAGGGACGGTGTATTGACTCAGAACTGTAACTAGTAGTCTAAAAAGGTTATACAATGAATAAAGACAAGTCTCTAGCACTGCCCCACCCCAGTTTACACTGTGAGTTACTCTACTAGAATACCAAGTGCTGTACGTGTTAAGTGTGGGAATAATGACCATTTCTTGTTTGCCAAATCTCTTTTGGGGATGGGTTTTAATATCACCTCCTCAACACTGCTGTTCTCTAAAGGGCTGAGGGGTGACACTATTCATGATACTGCAACATAAATTAATGGAACAAGGGAGGAAGATGGTAACCTGTCTTCCAAGAAATGTTGAACCAATGGATAATCAGACTGAAATCTTAAAAAAATAAAATATGCGACTTCTCAGCAGTCCGGTGGTTAAGACTCTGTCTTCCAAGGCAGGGGGCAGAAGTTCGATCTCTGGTTGGGAATTAAGATCCCATATGCTTTGTGGTGAGGCCAGAAAAAAAAAAGCACTCACAATATTCAAGGTGGTTTATAGTGAAATCCTTAAAAATTGCTGATTGGGGAAGATGACTAATAACTGCTCTGAGATTTAGTTGTATTAAATAAAATCTGTTTTGATGGGTATTTTTCATGTGTAGAGATACTGTGATTTGGCCTGTGTTATATTCAATTTGGTGTGTAGGTGACAACATGTGGGATTTTAATTGGATTCTCTTGTACCTTACCACAAAAAGAAGGATGGGGAAAAAAATAAAAAGATTCATTAATAAAGCTCTTCAGACACAGTAGCTTTTAGACATTCCTCCCTTGCACCTCAAATCAATCCTCACTGCCAACGTCAGAATACTTAGATGTTTTTTTGAGTTGAATTATTGATGTCTTTGTCTTCCTTAGACTACAAGTGAAAAAAGTTGAATGAAAAATTGAATGGTTACTACTGAAATATTTACTGATGTCTGGGATTTGTTTCAGAAAATGTGGGTGGCGGCAAGTAGCAGGTAAAGTAGATGGAACACGACTGATTTCAGTTTAATGTTTTGGGGGACTGGGTTAGGGTACCTGGCTTCACTATTTTATTCTGCCTAGTTTGTATATGTTTAAGATTAGTTATACTAAATATTTTTTTTTTAATTGAATGAGTAGAACTAGTAGGTAAAATATATACATATGTGTGCTAAGTTGCTTCAGTCATGTCTGTCTCTTTGTGACCCCCGTGGACTGTAGCCCACTAGGTTCCTCTGTCCATAGGATTCTCGAGGCAAGAAAACTGGAGTGGGTGGCCATTTCCTCCTCCAGGGGACCTTCCTGACCTAGGGGTTGAACCTGTATCTCTTATGTCTCCTGCACTGACAGGCAGGTTCTTCACCACTAGCACTACTTGGGAAGCCCCTAACATATGTATGCACAAAGCAAAGACTGGGAGAGAGCACAGGGGAATGAAGAGTTACGTCAGAGCAGTTAACTATGGGTGATTATTTTAAATAAATACTCAGCTGCAGCTTTGCCATCAATCCTTCCAGTGAATAGTCAGGGTTGATTTCCTTTAGGATTAACTGGTTGGATCTCCTTGCAATCCAAGGGACTCTCAAGAGTCTTCTCCAGCACCACAGTTCGAAAGCATCAATTCTTTGGTGCTCAGCCTTCTTTATGGTTCAACTCTCACATCCTTACATGACTACTGGAAAAACCATAGCTTTGACTTTATGGGCCTTTGTTGACAAAGTGATGTCTCTGCTTTTTAATATGCTGTCTAGGTGTGCCATATCTTTTCTCTCAAGGAGCAAGCGTCTTTTAATTTTGTGGCTGCACTCACTGTCTGCAGTGATTTTGGAGCTCAAGAAAAGAAAATCTGTCACTGTTTCCACTTTTTCCCAATCTAATGAAAGTTAGATATTATTTTTATATATTACATTAGGAAAGATGAAAATGATGGACAGTACTCCATATTTTAAAGAATATAGAGAATCGGGAATGCTTAAATTATTGTTAGGAATAGAAATTTGTACAACTGTGGGGAAGGCGTTTCTTCTAGATATGTATTCAAAGGAAGTAAATGTGAAGAAGGAGGTTCACTGCAGCATGTTTAGAAGTATCAAAACACTAAGAAGATCCTAAATGTTTACCAATTGGTTAAATAGACTATGGTTCATCCACACAATAGACCTCAAAAGAATTTTTTAAATTAATTTTAAATTAATATTTAAAATAAATACAGCTAAATCTGTATTTATTAACATTGAAAGAAGTCAGAGAAAAAATTAGGTTGCTTAACAGTATTACAGGATTTCACATATATAAAAATAAAATGCACATCTCTATTTGTATATTAGATAGTCTGAAAGAATATATACCAAACTGATAATTCTATTTGAGGAAAAAAAGGGAGGATATCAGTTATCATCTTTTCACCTGTAAATAATAGAAAATATAAGCCCAAATGTGCTTAAATAATAAATGGAATATATTGACCAAGTAACCAAAATGTTCAGAGGTGAAGAGGGCTTTTGGTAAAGGGTTGATGGAGGAGTTCAACAATGTAATTCAGCTGCCGGCTTTTGCTCTGTCTTGCCCTTGCCTTCAAAGGTAAAATCTTGTTGAGGACACTATGTTAAGCAGAATAAATCAGATAGAAAAGGACAAATACCATATGATTCCACGTATCTGTGGTACCTGTGAGAGTGTGCTCAGTCATACCTGATTCTTTGTGACTGCACGGACTGCAGCCCACGAGTGTGCTCAGTCATACCTGATTCTTTGTGACTGCACGGACTGCAGCCCACGAGGCTCCTCTGTCCATGGGATTCTCCCAGCAAGAATACTGGGGTGGGTTGTCATTTCCTCTTCCAGGGGATTTTCCCAACCCAAGGATGGAACCCATGCCTCCTGCACTGGCAAGCGGATTCTTTACCACTGAGGTACCTAGAAAGGCTAAACTGTTATAGGCAGAAAGTGGAATGGTGGTTGGCAGGGATTGTGGGTAGAAGAGGAAACCGGAGTTGTTGTTTAATGAGTATAGTTTCCTTTTGCAAGATGGAAAGAGTTCTAGAGCTCTGTTGCACAATAATGTGAATGTAGACTTTTAAATGGTTAAGATGTTACATTTATGTATATTTTACCATAATTAAAAAAAAATACAATACTACATTAAAAAAGGTAAAAGCCTCATCCCAAGGAGAGCTCCCCCTGGTGGTGGAAGGGTTGCTGGCGCATTCGGGCATGGGGCGTCTTCATTCAGGCCCTGCCACAAGTACTGGTTTTCCTTTTTCTCTTTGTCAAACAGCAGCCTCTGCTGCTGTCACTTCAGTAGTGTCCGACTCTGTGGAACCCCATAGACGGCAGCCCACCAGGCTCCACTGTCCCGGGGATTCTCCAGGCAAGAACACTGGAGTGGGTTGCCATTGCCTTCTCCAATGCATGAAAGTGAAAAGGGAAAGTGAAGTCGCTCAGTCCTGTCAGACTCTTTGCGACCCCATGGACTGCAGCCTACCAGGCTCCTCCGTCCATGGGATTTTCCAGGCAGGAGTACTGGAGTGGGGTGCCATTGCCTTCTCCGTTGTCAAACAGCAGCTCTAGGCTTTCCTCTGATTGGACCGTGATGGTATGTAGGGTCATGTGTCTGTTCCTGAATCATCCTAGGGACCTCTTTGTAAATTTCGGGAGCAATTTTGGTTGTCACAGTGATTGAGTATTTAGAATATGGGCCAAAGATAATAGATTTTTCATAATGTATATTGTTTTTCAGTTGTTAAGTTGTGTCTGACTTTTTGCTACCCCATGGGCTGTAGTCCACCAGCTCCTCTGTCCATCAACTCCCAGAGCTTCCTCAAATTCATGTCCATTGAGTTGGTGATGCCATCCAAACATCTCATCCTCTGTTGTCCCCTTCTCCTCTTCAATCTTTCCCAGCATCAGGGTCTTTTCTAATGAGTCGGCATTTCGAATTAGGTGGCCAAAGGATTGGCGCTTCAGCTTCAGCAGTCTTTCAAATGAATATTCAGGAGCAATTCCCTTTAGAACTGACTGGTTTGATCTCCTTGCAGTCCAAGGGACTCTCAAGAGTCTCATAATATATGGAACAATCCAACATTACAGATTTTCCCCTTATCTTGCATGGCTTTTAATGTCCTGTTTGACATTAATGTAGATTTAAAAAACATCTTTATAATAATCTGAACCTAGACCCTAACTCCATTTTATATATGAACATGAACTACTTGTTTATGGTCTTAATATGAATTGAATTTTAAGATGGGAGAATTATGGGTAAATTGAGAGAAAATAGTATTTTGTTTCATTTGGAACTTCACCAAGAGTTGTTCATTACTTCAGAAAATCATGTTTTGAACAGCTGACACCACTTTCTGAATATTGCAGTTCACACTGCATAATGCAATTCACATTGCATATTTTATCTCTGGAGCCAGGATGTATCCTACAATCAATGACATCTCAGATGAAATACTCTACTGAATCTTAGTCTGCATTTGTAGCTGTTGCTTTCACTTCTCACCTGGATTCTTATGACAAACTCTCCAGCTGGTCTTCCAATGCATTCTCAACAGAGTAGCCAGATTTTTCCTTTTATTAATAAAACGTGGGTCAAAGCATGTCATTCCTCTCTTCTCAACCTTCTAATGTTGCATCATTTTACTCAGATGCAAGCTTTACAATGTGCTTTGAGGTCCTGGGAGATGTGGTTCTGTTTCCTCTCTGACCCATCTCCTACTTCTGCTTTTTCTCCTACTACTCACTTCAGGCCACCTCACTGGCTACTTACAGCCCAGAATACTCCCTACAGAGGCTTCCTCCTTCGATTATTTGCATGGCTATTCCCTCTGCTTGGATACTTCCCCCTAGAAGTATCATTCATGATTCATTCCCTCACCTCCTTCAAACTGAATGTTATGGTCTTGGTAGCAGTCTTGACCACTAGTTTAAATTGCAACTTATTACCCACTTCCCTACTGTTCTGAATGCTGGTTTTTCCTTACCCTGTTCTACTTTTTACCCCCGTAATACTTATCACCTTACAATGTAATATATAATTTACTTACGTGTTCTGTTGTATTATGCCAATTGTTTGGTGTTTGTATCCCACTACCCTGTTAGAATGTAAGCTCCATGAAACGGGATTTCTGTCTGTTTGCCCTGACACATAGTTCTCAAAAACTGTCCAACAAATGGTGATTCTGCCATTAGGTACAAACATCTAACTACTTCATTATATCTTCTATTATAGTCGTGCCCAAGCATTTCCATATTGAAATACATAATATTTCATAAGGTATTGTTTTCCTGTTATTTCTCCTTTATATTATAGCATTTTGTCATAATAGAAGGTATATCAAAATACATGATCTATTGATTTTACAAGTCAGGATGGTAAGGCAGTGTTATGAAATGCTTGTTACAATATAAGGGTTTGGATGTTAGGGTTAAGATTTGCTGGTTTAGACCATTCCAGAAGCTATTTCTGAAGCTGTGAGTGGAGATAATCTCACCCAAACTGCCTGGCTGCTTCCTGAATGGAAGGCGTAGAGTGGATGTTGGAGACGAAACCACAATGTTGATCACAAGGAGGAAACAAATTTCATTTTCTAATTTTACTATACTTTCATATTGTTCATATTATTTGAATATTTTACAGCAAGTATTCATTCTTTTTGTAACAAGCAAAACCAATAAGGATATTTTTACTTTAAAAAAAAAACTATTGTAAAATATAGAAAAAGAATATAAAAATCACCTTCTCTCCATAGATAAGAACTACTAATTTTTTTTTTAAATACTCTTTTGTTTTCAGGCATGGATGTACATCGATAACTTTTCTATGATGACTTTGAATAACAGGAGTTGGAGATGTCTTCTGTCAAGATTATTCTGGCAGCCACCTGCATGTTGGATGGAGGGTAAGACTAGGCTGTAACTTAACAATGGGGGTGGAGGGCTTAGAGTGGGCCAGTGGCTAAGAATGGGAACAGATACATCTCAGATACTGTAAAGGAAATAGGCTGTTGACCGTCTATGGGGTTGCACAGAGTGGGACACGACTGAAGTGACTTAGCAGCAGCGGTGATTAGTGAGTGTGAGAGCAGCAAGGATTTGTGTGTGTGTGTGTGTGTGTGTGGCATCTGGGTATTCCAACCTTGCTTTCAAGAATATTGAATACTTATATATGTATGGCTGAGTCCCTTTGCTGTTCACCTGAATTTACCACAACATTGTTAATCGGCTATACCCCAGTACAAAATAAAAAGTTTAAAGTTTGGGGGGGAAAAAGAATCTATTTGTACTAAAAAATAGACTATTCAAAATTAAAAAAAGAATATTAGCGATCAGGGAGAAACTTTTGTCTTCTTTTGTGCTTTATTGATTATGCCAAAGCCTTTGACTGTGTGGATCACAATAAACTGTGGAAAATTCTGAAAGAGATGGGAATACCAGACCACCTGACCTGCCTCTTGAGAAATTTGTATGCAGGTCAGGAAGCAACAGTTAGAACTGGACACGGAACAACAGACTGGTTCCAAATAGGAAAAGGAGTACATCAAGGCTGTATATTGTCACCCTGCTTATTTAACTTATATGCAGAGTACATCATGAGAAACGCTGGACTGGAAGAAACGCTGGACTGGAAGAAGCACAAGCTGGAATCAAGACTGCCGGGAGAAATATCAATAACCTCAGATATGCAGATAACACCACTCTTATGGCAGAAAGTGAAGAGGATCTCAAAAGTCTCTTGATGAAAGTGAAAGTGGAGAGTGAAAAAGTTGGCTTAAAGCTCAACATTCAGAAAACAAAGATCATGGCATCCGGTCCCACCACTTCATGGGACATAGATGGGGAAACAGTGGAAACAGTGTCAGACTTTGTTTTTCTGGGCTCCAAAATCACTGCAGATGGTGATTGCAGCCATGAAATTAAAAGACGCTTACTCCTTGGAAGAAAAGTTATGACCAACCTAGATAGCATATTCAAAAGCAGAGACATTACTTTGCCAACAAAGGTCCGTCTAGTCAAGGCTAAGGTTTTTCCAGTGGTCATGTATGGAATGTGAGAGTTGGACTGTGAAGAGGCTGAGCACTGAAGAATTGATGCTTTTGAACTGTGATGTTGGAGAAGACTCTTGAGAGTCCCTTGGACTACAAGGAGATCCAACCAGTCCATTCTGAAGGAGATCAGCCCTGGGATTTCTTTGGAAGGACTGATGCTAAAGCTGAAACTCCAGTACTTTGGCTACCTCATGCAAAGAGTTGACTCATTGGAAAAGACTCTGATGCTGGGAGGGATTGGGGGCAGGAGGAGAAGGGGACAACAGAGGATGAGATGGCTGGATGGCATTACTGACTCGATGGACGTGAGTCTGGGTGAACTCCGGGAGTTGGTGATGGACAGGGAGGCCTGGAGTGCTGCGATTCATGGGGTTGAAAAGAGCTGGACTCGACTGAGCGACTGAACTGAACTGAACTGAACTGTGCTTTCCTGTTGTCTCTTTTTACAAAACAATAAACCACGTAGGAAGTGTGAAATCTGATGAATTATGATGTTTGTGTACTCCTGTGAGACCATCACCACTATGGAGATAACAGATGTATTTGTTATCCCCTCAAATGTCCTCTTATCTTTTAATCCCTCTCTCCCTTCTCTACTCTTTGGTTAGTTTGCATTTTATAGAATTTTGTATAAATGGAATCATACATTATGTACTCTTCTTTTTGCTTCTTTCACTCAGCATAATTTTGAGATTCATCCAGCTTGTTGTTATGTATCAGCAGTTTGTTCCTTTTTTATTGCCAAATAGTATTCCACTGTGTGGATATACTGTACCAAAATTTACCATCTATCCACTTGTTGATGGACATTTGGGCTCTTTCCAGGTTTTGCTATTACAAATAACTCTGCTGCAAACATTCACATACAACTTTTAATACATATATATGCTTTCACAACTTTTAGATAAATACCTAAGAGTGGATTGACTAGGTCGTGTAGTAATTATTCCTCTGTTCTAAAAGGGTCACTTTTATCTTCTTTTTTGGTAACCCTGACCAATTTAGTATTGCAGTTTTTAAATTTTTAAATTACTAAAAGTCCCAGCTTTTTTCCAAGTAAATGATGGAGAAACAAAAATGAGACTCTGGTGGTCAGCTAGGTTTTTCTTTTCTTTTGAGCAAGCATGGCTCTTATTCACATAGGAGATTACATAGACTTGATGGAGTCCCCCGATGCCAAAGCAAATTCCCTCTTCTGAGGTGCAGTAGTAAACACACAATAGGGATAGGGTAGGAGAGGGAGGATGAAAGGGGGCTGGTAATTGGTATTTATTCAGAGAAGTTTCTCTGACATGGTGGAAGTTCCAGGTTGGGTGGGATGAGGATGAACTAGCTAACTTTCTAGCTGCTAGAAAGCAGCTAGCCCACAGGAATTCTGGAAGGCTGTCAGGAAAAGGCACACGGCCCCAGGACGACAGAGTTCCTGGGAAGACTGAGGAATTCATAGTAGCATTCCCCATCCTCTGACATCCCTTTTCTAGAACTATCTTTCCTTTTATTTTGACCTTCTGTTTCCTGTTTCTGTCCATTTTTAAAAAACTGAGATCCAACTCCTTTTAGTTTTATGTGTGTGTTAAAACACATGTAACAGGGATTTCCCTGGTGGTCTGGTGGTTAAGAATCTGCCTTGCATTGCAGGGTATGCAGGTTCGATCTGTGATCTGGGAACTAAGATATCTCATGACTCAAAGAAGATCCCTCATGTCGCAAGCAAGACCCATTGCAGCCAAATAAATAAATAATATACATAACATAAAATTTACCACTTTAACCATTTTAAATGGTTCAGTGGCATTAAGTACATTTATGATAATTTTATAACTATCATCACTGTTCATTTCCAGGACTTTTTCATCATCCCAAACGGAAACTGTACCTAGTAGACAAAAACTCCCTATTCCCTTTCTGTGCTGTGCTGTGCTAAAGTTGCTTCAGTCATGTCTGACCCTATGGACTGTGGCCCACCAGGCTCTTCTGTCCATGGGATTCTCCAGGCAAGAATACTGAAGTGGGTTGCAATGCCCTCCTCCAGTGGATCTTCCTGACCCAGGGATTGAACCCATGTCTCTTACATCTCCTGCAATGAAATGCGGGTTCTTGACCACTACCGCCACGTCTAGGGATTTACTCAATCTAGGTATCTCATATAAGTGGAATCAGACAGTATTTGTCCTTTCGCTCCTGGCTTATTTCACTTAGCATACTGTTTGCAAGATTCATTCATGTTGTAGCATGTATCAGAATTTCATTCCTTAGTAAGGCTGAATAATATTCCATTGTTAGTATATGACACATTCTGCTTATCCATTCCTCTGTGATGCCACTTGTGTTGTTTCCACCTTTTGGCCATGCTGGGAACGTTGGTGTACATGTATCTGTTTCAGTCTCTGCTTTCACTTCTTTGAAGTAGAATTGCTGTATCATATAGTAATTGTAAGTGTAATTGTTAAAAGAACCACTAAACTGTTTGACACAGTCTGTACTATTGTACGTTCTCATCGGCCATGTATAGGTTTCGAATTGCTTCACATCCTCTCCAACACTTCTTTTTTCTGTTTCATTTTGTTTTGTTTTTAAATAAAAGCCATCCTTATGAGTGTGAAGTGGTATCTCATGTGGTTTTGATTTGCATTTCCCTAATGACTAATGATGTTCAGCATCTTCTCACGCGCTTATTGGTGGTTCATAAATCTTCTTTGGAAAAATGTTTATTGAAGTCCTTTGCCCATTTTCATGTTTTTTTGTTATTGTTGAGTTGTCAGAGTTCTTTATGTATTCTGGATATTAATCATTTACCATATATTTGATTTGTAAGTATTTTCTCCATTCTTACAGGTGATCTTTTCACTCTCTTGGTATCCTTCCTTTTGGTTTTTGAAAAATGATTGTGCCATATGATTTATAATCTCTGAGTACCAAACCTAAAAGGCTAAGAATATGTGAAGAGTAAACTATTAAAATAAAAGTTAGAAGTTATTCTAATTCAGATTTTATGATATGGAAAAAAAATCTATGCTGAGCTACATAGCATTTGGTTATAAATAATAAGCCATTTGTAATATACATGTATTCTCTCTCTATATTTTTATATAGAATACATGTTTATAAATATTTATATAGAATACATGTTTATAAATAAATATTTTAAAATTCTTTCTTTCTTTAAGACTCGGTGCTCTAGTGACTATAATCAGAATCAAAGTTGAGAATTTCCTGGTTTTGTATACAATTTGTTACCTTACAATATACTCAGTAGAAAAGGCAAAAAGCACAGAAAACAAATCTTATCACTTCATTAGGTCTGTTTACTTTTCTCTCTCAAAAAATTCTTTTTATGGTGAAGCAAACCTAGTGTCATTACAAAAATGTGCATAAAACTGATACGTAGGGTTTAACAAATAGTTACAAACTGAATGTCACTGTAAAAATCCTTTTGGGTCAAGAAATAGAAAACTGAGCTTTGTTTACTTAACAAACAGGATCCTCATATGGAAGTGTTTTGTATCAGGTTGGTGGGTCCATGGGCTCTGCTTTATGAAGAGAGGTATGTCTGTCTTGGACATCCTTCCTGATGTTTGAGGGATATGCTCAACTTTTGGAAGATGAGGCAGGATGGAGAGGTGATGCTCACTGCATCCTGCCCTTTCCCATCATAGGTCTTGGCCTGGCCTCTGGATAATCCTTATAATGAACTCATGATTCTCAACCTTGGCACTGTTGATATTTTGGGCCAGATAATTCTTTGTTGTGGGGGAGACGTCCTGTCTATTATAGAATGTTTCTACCCACAGGATGCCAGTGGTGCCTCCCAAGTATACACCAAAATGGTCTCCAGATATTCAAATTTCCTGGGGTCAAAACTGACCCCAATTGAGACCCAGAGCATTAATGAACATTTGCTATGTGCCAGGTACGGTGCAAGCTATATACTATTTCAATCACATTTGTCCCATTTTGCAGACAAGGAACCAAGCTTCAGTGGGATTAGGTAAATTATTAAAAGCGGTACAACAGTAAATGGCAGAGCTGGAGTTTAAACACAGGCCTGTCAGTTCCCAGTTTGTTTTCAATAATCTTTTAGAGCTGCTCCCAGGCTGTGGAAGATGAGATATATTCCAGAATTTGCTTCTTCCATATATTCTAGGGCCAAGACATTTCTGAATCTATATTTCCAGGCTTTTTACTGGGTACTTCCTTTTGGTTTTTTTACTAGCTGTTGAAATTAGACATGCCTGAAATTAATGGCAACAGTTTTGCTTTCTTTTTTTTATCCTTTCCCCCTTTCTATTGATCATTCTTCCAAATAGTTATTAAGCCTTAGATCTCCCTTTTTTGCATCATTATAGGCAGAATCTCATATCTTTGGATATCCTGTGCAAATTCTTTCATTTCTGAAAAAGGTATTTTTAATGATCAGTAGTGAAACCCTTCCCGCGCCTAGAGCCTGTGCTTTGCAACAAGAGAAGCCATGGCAATGAGAAGCCTGAGCACTGCAATGAAGAGTCGCCCCTGCTCACCACAGCTAGAGAAAAGCCTGCACAGCAATGAAGACCCAGTGCAGCCAAAAAACAAAACCAAAAATCCACATTGAAATATCAAAATAGACTGCAAAGTCGTGATACAGCAATGTGATATCGGCATAGGAAGAGAAAAGTTGACCAATTGGACTGTATCGGGGTCAGGTCCTCTGGAAGATGACCCGGTGAATTAGAAGCATAAGAATTCATTTGGGGGTGGGGGGGAAGACAAAAGGGAGAAGTGGGGCATTCAGATCACAATTTAGGATCAATACCTATGCAAGGAGAGTGGGAAAGAAGAAGGATTGGATAGGAAGAACCTCGGACTATAATGCAATTCTGAGAAAATCTTAGTGCAATGGAGAGATCTAGAGAAAGAGTACCCATTAGAAGAGTCCCATTTTGGACAGAACTGGTCCAGTTCTAGTATCCCTATGGTGCTCAGTCCTTGTCTGGGAACAGTCCAGAGGGAGTGTGGGCCTTGGAGGTGTGGCAACTGGAGACCATCAGCGAACTATACTTCTCACAACAGACTCTTTCTTAATATTTATTTTTATTTCTTTGGTTGCACTGTGTCTCAGTTGTGGCAAGCAGGATCATTAGCTGTGGTATGCGTACTCTTAGTTGTGGCATGTGGGATCTAGTTCTCTGACCAGGGATTGAACCTGAGCCCCCTGCATTGTGAGCACGGAGTCTTAGCCACTGGACCACAGGGAAGTCCCCAACAGCCTCTTTTTTGAAGGGACATCTGAGTAGTGTTCCTCTCTGGCTGTCAGAGGTATATTATGAAGATTAAAGAATAGACTTATTTATATGTATGAAATTTATTTATAATAAATTAGATATTTGTAACAGTGGGGAAAAGATTTTTCAAATAATGATGTTGAAACAATTGGCTATCCATTTGGAAATAACTTAGATCCCTACTTTACTCTCAATTTACATAAAATTCAGATGGAGAAAAAAGTTTTAAAAATCTTTGAAGAAATAAGTTTTTTGAAAAAATCTTGCGTAGAGAGGAAGCCTTCTAATGTGATATGCAACATTCAGAAACCAAAGGACTTTGAGAGATTTGAGTAAATAAAAAGTTAAAACTTCTGTATGGGAAAAAACTTAACTATGCTTAACCATCTTAAACATCTTAACTAGCTCGGGGCTGTTTATCCAAAGCACAGAATGTCTTATCCAGGTTTTTTCATCTTAAATTCTTATCAGGATGCACTCTTGCACTGTGGGTGACCGCAATGGGTTGTGATTTAATCCTTGTGTAAATGAATGATGAATGATACTCTGTTCTTTTTTTTGTTCACAGGTGAACCTGAGAAATGCTCTGTTTCATACAGTTAAAATTTTTTCCCTTCAGAGTGGGATATTTAGACTTTAAAACACCAGAGTATTAGGGGAACTTCTAAGGCAGGAGAGACAGTGTACAGTGCGTTTCAACCTATTTGAGCATGAAATCCTTCCTTTGAGGAATACTATTGACCTTCTCAGGATGCACATTGAGAAATAATGACTTAAGGGGAAAAGTTCATGATTATTTCTCTGGCATTAATGGCCTTACTTAACATGCTCTTATCGTCTAATCTTCTCCACTTCCCCAGATGAGCTTCCTTACTTGCTTCTTCCTTCAGGAGTCAATGCTAGCTCCTCCCCTTCCAGGTGGTTCTTTGTTTTTCCTATTTATTTGACTGCACCAGGGCACCAGGTCTTGGTTGTAGCACATGGGATTTTCAGTCTACCTTATGGCATTCGGATCTAGTTCTCTGATCAGGGATCCAACCCAGGTCCCCGGACTGGGAGCTTAGAATCTCAGCCACTGTACTGCCAGGGAAGTCCCCAGGGAGTTCTTCCTAATTATCTCAGTCCCTCTGAACTGTGGCATCTGTTGCCAGAATTGCTCATTCTGCTCATGAGTTACTCCTTCAGAACTGTTATTGACCCTTTGGTAAACCTTCTGTTGCTATATATTGCTTTGGAAAGCACTGAAAATGGAACTGTATTAGTTTTCTATTGCTGCTGTAACAAATTACCACAATGTTGGTGACTTAAAACTACAGAAATGTATTACTTTATAGTACTATAGGTCTGAAGTGTGACATGGGTATCCCTGGGCTAAAATCAAGGTACCAGCAGGGCTGTGTTCTTTCTGGTGGCCTTAGGGAAGACTCAGTTTCCTTGCCTTTTCCATCTCCTCTCATTTATATTTTGCCTTTTCCATCTTCTATAAGCCTCTGCATTCCTAGGCTCCTGGCCCCCTTTCTTCATGTTCAAAGCCAAAAGGGCCGGTTGAGGCCTTCTCACACCACAACCCTCTGACCTCCCTTTTCCACTTTTAAGGACACTTGAGAGGACGTTAGGCCCACATGGAGACTCCAAGGATAATTATCCTGTTTTAAAGTCAGTTGATTTGCAACCTTAAGTCCACCTGCAACCTTAATTCCCCTTTGCCACATAATCTAGTATATTCACAGGTTCCAAGGATTGGGACGTGGACATTTTGGGAGAGCCTTTATTCTACTTACTACAGGCACCCTTGATGAAAACTCTAAATTGCACACAGGTGTAGTGAGGTTTGACAATAAACGGGAAAAACTTTTTGGCATAAATATAGTGCTTATGTACTCAGTTGTATCCCACTCTTTGGGACCCCGTGGACTGGATAGCTCCTCTGTCCATGGGATTTTTCAGGAGTGGGTTGCCACTTCCTCCTTCAGGGGATGGGATCAAACCAGTCTCCTGCATCAGCAGGCAGATTCTTTACCACTGAGCCATAAGTCTCTTCACATAAACGGAGGCCCTGCTGTGTGATCTTTGGAAATCACTTGAACCTCCCCATCCACATTTCTGAAAAAATGGAAATTGTCATCCTTTGCTCTGCATGTTAAAGAAAATAATTATATAACCAGGTTAAGCTTAAAGGATGACAAAAAGGGTTCAAGAAGTTCTTGATGAATTTTGATGAGGAGGGTGGGCGAGGTTCTGTGAATACATCTGGAGACAGTTTGGGAGATTTCTGGAGAGAAGGAGTGGAAAGTGCCTGCCCTCGTATGAAGTTGGAGGTTGAAAATTCTAGCAAAAAGAATCACCTTTTCATGGAAGCTTTCGAAGAGGGCCGAGGTTAAAAAAAAAAAGGGCTAAGTGTAGAGGATACTTAGGAGACACCTAGGTAACAGTACAGAACTGAAGGAAATGCATGTGGTCTTCCTAGGCAACTGAGTTTTGTGGCATTCCCTCCCTCCTTAGTTCAAAGACACATATACCCCGCAGGTGTACAAGAGTCACTTTGTGAATAAGTACATGACTTAAAAATCGTGGCCAGGGAAAAAACAAAACCCAAACCAAAAAGTGGAAGGAGTACAGGTTCCACCGAGATTTGAACTCGGATCGCTGGATTCAGAGTCCAGAGTGCTAACCATTACACCATGGAACCGCCACGCTCACGGTTCTGCCTTCGGCTCTCTAATCCTTAGAGAACCCCGCCCCCATCCACAAACCGACCACCAGAGGCAGTGCTGAAGCGCTCTCCAGTGCCCTGCTTCCCCGAATAACGGCGAGTGGAGTGAGGGAGAGACTATTATGTATGGAGAGCAGCCTCTGTAAGTGAGGTAAGCCGGGAGTACCGCGCTCATTAAGCCACTCGAAACCCCTCCGAGTCCGGGAAGCTTGGACGACAGACGCCAAACTTGTGTACACCCCCTTCATTGGGCTGAGGGGCGGGGCGCCGCCCCCGGAAGTACTTCCCCCTATGGGTGGGGGCCTGCCGGAAGTGGCGTAGCGGCAGGGAGGGGTTCTTTACCGGGTCCGGCAGCTGAAGCTCGGCGTTCGGGTTACCCCTGCAGCGACGCCCCCTGGTCCCACCGGTACCACTGCTGCTCCCGCCCCTTCGTTTCTCGGCCGCGCAATGGGCACCCGCGACGACGAGTACGACTACCTCTTCAAAGGTGAGGCCGTGGGCTCTGGAACTCTCCCTCGAGTCCCGGTTTGGGGGCCCGGGACACTCCCGGGGGACCCGCCCGCGGGTTGCCCCTGTTCTGAGACCGGCCTTCCTCAGCTCTTCCTCTCTGTGCGGCTTATCCTGAGGTCCCCCAGCTCAGCCCCTTTCCTTCCACTCACGGATGGGGGTCCTCACCACACAGCGGTCTCATAGCGACCTCCCCAGAGGCCTTAGGAAGCCTCACAGTCCCTACCCTGCGCCCCTCTCGTGGCCGGCTGCCGTCTCTCAAATCGCCTTCTTTCCTCCCCGGGTTCGGGGCCCCCTTAATGGGGCGCCCCCCCCACCATCCATCTTTTCGGGTTCAGCGCCCCCTCCCCTTCGGTATACACCCTTCCTGAGCCCCTCCGACAGGCCCTTACCCTCGTTCTTCATCTTTCTTTCGGCGCACTCTCCCATACAGATCTTTTTCTTATCTGCCTCCCTTTTCCCTCGGGCGAACCCTTTCCCTGCCCTCGGACAAGCCGCCTCTCCTCGCCCTCTTCTATCCCCGGGGCCAGGCCCTGGTTAAAAATCCGAGCGGGTCGGCGGCCCCACCCCCACCCACCCCACACTTCTCGTGGTCTGAAACCTCGCATGGCCCCCGGCATTGGTAGCTCTTTTTCTGCCTTCCCTCCGCGAGTAGTTTACGAGCTCTCCCACGTCGCTCGTGCGACCCCGGCGGTGGGGAGTAGGGCAGGAGGGATTGTCCCATCACCCACGCGCGCACTTGTCGCAGTGACCCGGCAGACCGATGTGACTTCCCACCCAGCCTTCTTTTCTCCTGCCTTCCCTACCCAGAGGCAACCAGCCTGGGATAACTCTTGACTGTGTCCGAGACTAGGGGTTGCGGATGGGTGGTGGCTGTTATCCTTGCCAGACCTGAAGGCCCAGTTCCTGAGCAGGAAAGGTTGTACGCTGCACAAATAGCTTGCTTTATCGCTACGGACTGGTTGCTTCCTGCTGCAACATTGGGAGGATCCAACCTTTCGGTGTTTTTAGAACAGGAAGGGAAGCGTCCTGGTTGGCCACATACCTTTCCCCAAAGGTGGGGGAGCATGGGGAAGTTGTGTGCTCTTTGGTCAAATTAAATATTTTTCATAAGATAGGGGGAACCATGTAGTGCCCTTGGACAAAACATAGTGGAGGATGGGGAGTGAAAAAAAGAATTGCTTATTGGTTAGTCCGGAAAGAATCCAAATAGTTTTTTTTTTTTTTTTTTTTTTTGTAATCGACAAAGATAATGGGTACAGCTTTCCTTGAGAGGAAAGTACAGTAAATGCTTTTGTTGTTGGATGAATGCTCTCTCTCTGATGCTGTTTCTCTGGTCCGGAGTTAGGAGGGCAGCCATCAGTAGTATGCTGAACAAAGATCATTACCAGCGAGTAAGAAGCCATTACTATTAAAGCTTTACAGTGAAGGGTGGAGTTTGAAAAGAATGTTAAGCTTAGTGACTCTTTCTGACTTTGCCACTGGGTGCTAAGTATGGTTGACTAAACAAAGCAGGAAACATTGCTTCACCAGTACTCTGCAAACCTTGGCCTACTAGTTGATGGGCCTACCGCCACTTACTCTTCTGGGCCAGAAATTTTTCTGTAGAGTGAGTACCTTCAGTATCCACTCCCACCGCCTGACAGTGGGAAGTTGTTCACAGAGAAGAGGGTACTTAATCATTTTACAAATACAAAAAAGAAACATGGATTAGTTTACATTCTGTTGGCTGAAGGCTTCTGAAATCTGGTGAGATTACTTCAGTGACCCTGGAGACTGGGGTGTAGTCATTAAAGGGAGATTTGTTTTTTTACATAAGGGCTGCTTTTGAAGTAATTAATTTAGGACAAGATAGACTATCAGAGTATTTCTCTTGTTTGGTTTACAACTTGAATGTTGGTTATAGAACCTAGTTATTTCCTCCCCCAAAATACTTAGTACCCTGGATTGGCTTAATGGATTTTAACTTAGCTTTGGGGCTTAGACCACTTTGCTAACAATGATTGAGAAAGCACAGGGCTTTGGAATCGCACAGGCCTGGTTTCGAATTACTGCCTCAGGTCTTACATTTGCTTTGTGACCTTGGGAAAGCTGACTCTTTTGAGCCTCAGTTCCCTCATCTGTAAAAAGAAAATAGTATTTCTCAGGACTGTTGTGAGAATTAAGTGAGACTGTAAAGTTTTAGCTTCTCTGAGAACTCAGATAATGTTAAAGAAGTTACTGTGGTTCTTACAGTTTTTTGTTTTTGTTTTTGTTTTCTTAAAACCGTAAATCTATAACTGGAAGAGCATTTAAGTATTAGTAAAGAAACTTAAAACTAGAGCCTTCTAAAGTATTTTAAAGTTCCACAGGTTTTGGTTTCATTTGTTGTACACTTTGCTGTTTAATAGAATGTTTTTAAAAATTCTGCTGAGAAAGATTTACACTTTTTAAAAAAGCTCTTAATAGTGTATGAGTCACTTTTTAACTTCTGTGATTATATAGCCAATTTCTTATTTATACAATTTTAATTTAAAGAGAAGCAACAATAATTTCATTTTAAAATGGTTTTATTCTTTGTAGATATTCCCTGAGATGAGCTGCAGCTGTCTACTTGGAAGAAGACTTATCCTAGCAAACTTAATAGTTGAGGGAATTATAAATTAGTTTGTAGCTCTAATCAGTTGAAAATGAAGGGATATCCTGATTGGTGTAGGATGGAGTGCTTCAAGTGGAAGTGTAATGTGGGGAGAGTAGGAAAATTATTTTAAATTATGTATTTGTTCTTGAACATTAATCTTTAGCTCAACAGTGAGACTGCTGGTGGTGGTGAATTTTAATTTTAAAACTTGGCTGTTTTAAAAATGTTAATTCTACATTTACACACTGTGATTAAGGCCCTGTGGGACAGACACATAAGTGAAGTATAAATCAATCATAGTTCCTGTTGACAAATATTGTGGTAGACATTTACTCAATCAGAGTCACATATTCTGAAAATATCTGTGTACATAGTCTACACCATTTTCTTTTCAGTCTAATTGAAGGTCAGTAGTAATTAACCATCAGCTGATTGTTAGTGGGGCTGATCAGAGGAACTTTGCTGTCTTGCATCTTGATAGTTTTTCTTTCACAACTTATGGTTGAGCAATTTGGGTTCTGCTGAATCTAGAAAAACTTGTCTAGACTTCAGCCTTATTTAATTTTAAAAAAGACTCTTGGTGAGTTTGGACTATGAATATAGTTGAAAGTAGAAAGATCTCCAAGTTTATTTATAAACCAGTGTGAAAATTATCAGTTACTTCAGGTTATAACTGTTAGGTCTGAGATATTATGATTGATTTGTTGAATGAAATTTTTGTCTAGTACATTAGTTTGTAACAGACTGTATAAAACTAAATGTGGTTGAAGAGTTGGAAATTCTTATTAAATAATGGTCAGTTAATGCGTATATTCTTTTTATAGCTTTTAGCAGCCTAGTATTTGATATATAATGAACCAAATTTAGTATTAGATGAGGTTAACCAAGTGATAATGAATATTATCAGATTTGTTTAAGAAATGTGACGTTTCATATACAGATTCTATTATTTAATTTATACTTACACACACATATATTTTATGTAGATGGCTACAGTTATAAAATGTTTAAAGTGGAAGAACTTTAAACTAAGATACTAGTGATAAAAAGTAAGGAAAGTCACTGCAAATTTCTTTCTTGAACTATAGGATGTAATCATATAGTGGATCATATTTAAAAAAAGCAATTAAATATTATCATCTTAATGAAACTGTTTTTGGTCGGAAACTAAGTTTGAGTCTGTTAACTTTTGATTTGTTTTTAAAATCACAGTGAATTCTTTTCAGTTGTTCAGGTAACTTAATCCATTCTAGTTTGTTTATTATTTAGTGAGCCTAAATACAACCTTTCTTGGTGCAGTTTCTCATTTGGTAACTGCATAGAAGAAGTTTTCCATATTGTGTCATTTCTCAGCAGCATCTTGGCAGTGCTGTTCTTAAAGAAGCAATATCTTCTGTTGTCATTTAAGATATAATCCTTTAACAAGTCGCTAGTCATAATTCTTGTCAACCTTGCCTGTGTCTAGTTGAGATAACTTTTCTACTGTATGAAGTATTCATGTATCTTGAATTATTTTCAGATAAGGGTGCTAGTAATAATTTTTATGTTAAAATTAATTGGTTATATCAAGGGAAAAAATGTTCTTACTAAATGTCTTTATGACAGTGCAAAGATTTGAGAATGGGGAGACAGAATATAATCTATAAAGTGGAAGTTAAAAGGCAAGAAACCAAAACTTGAAAGTATTAGAGTTTTTGTGGGATGGAGTTATTGAGTTCTTTGAGTTATATGTTTTCCAAAGGCATTGTCATTCTGTTTGTTTTTATTTATTTTTTTTGGCTGCACCATGTGGCATTTGGGATCTTAGTTCCCCCACTAGGGGTCAAACCCGTGCCCCCTTCCGTGGAAGGGCGCGGAGTCTTACCATTGGACCACCAGGGAAGTCCCGGCGGTGTCATTCTAGATGTCTTGCTCTTTGGCTTTGAACTAAGTGATTGGTTTCTAAACTGATTCATCTGACTGGTAAATCTGAGTGCCTTGGAAGTAGAAATGTCCAACTTTTGGGTTTTTCCGTTTCCTATTCCTACTTCAAGAGAAGCTTTTATACCTCAGTGCTAGTGTGGGGCCAGGAAAGATTCAAAAGAGGTGTCGTCAGCAGAACATCCACCCTTTTGAACTGAGAGGCAACCTTAGTTCCCTACTAAGTGAGTATACTCTGCTAATAGGGTAGACTTTTATTACTGAAACTGGAATTTTACCTCACATTTAGAATGGAGGACCTTGAAAACTAACTTAGGAACCAGCTGTAGTACACTATAAAATTGGAAATGTTTTTATATGTTACTTTCATGACCTTACCGTCTTCTTCCCTGGTAGAAGCATTTACTGTATTGTCTGTGTTTGCTGTAGTACTTTTGACACCCTCTAATTGGCTAACTGGAAATAACTGTGCCTTTTGCTGCATGGAGTCACTGCTGCCTGGGTGATTTTTTTTGCTGAATCAGCTGATAGAGGAAGCCAGAAAGATATGCATTTGACAGTGTACTCTCTCCAAGACTGTCCAGAGGCCGGCTTACATCCGTTCTCGCGCATAATGGACGGTCTGCCCTCTGGCCCGAGTGCAGGGAGCTCTCACAGCGTTTCCTTCCCTTGCCATGTCCCCCTTCCGCTGAAATACCAGTCTCTTTAGTAAGGCATGGTCTTATACCTTGCTGTTACTCTTGAGTGTTTGATTATTTATTCCTGGTATCTAATAAATCAGTTAGCTAGTAAAGAATTGAGAAGATGCGTTAGCAGTCAATAGTAGGAGTAAGCATAATATTTTCTGAAACATTGATAAAAAAACTTCTACCAAGGAAAAAATGTTATCAAGCTCAGATTCTGAAAACCTGTGAGCTTGTTTTGTTTTGTTCTTTAAGTTCAGATAGAAACACTTTAAAACAAGTTAACTGCCTATTTCCCCATTGTTTTTGAAGTGTGATATATCACCTTAGGTGAGAAAGAATCCACTGTAGTTAGCTTGAAAATAAACTACTTCCTATAGTAATCAGAGGATATAAATTCATCTAATCAGTCAAACAAACCTGTTTCTTCTTTTTTAAGTCATCAGTGAAAGTTATGACTTCCTTTGCCTTTGACTCAGAGTAAGTCAAAATTATTAGTCAGCTTTCTAGGGCTCCTTGATTTTGGAGGGGTCTCTAGTTTCTTGCTAGTCTGATAAATGTAATTATGGGAGGGTCATTGTAGCTTCTGTGATCTGGGTGGCAAAGTTTATAAACTTGCTGCCTACTGTGTTAAATGTGTTCATTTTGCCTAGATATGAGTCCTGAGGTCACACCCAGGCTTTGATGAAACTAAGTAGAACATACTTAGGGCACTAACATCCTTTGTTGCTTTCATGTCTAATACATTTTCATATCACAGATTGTTCATTTGATTTAGGATTTACCTCTCAAGTATAACCTTGTAAGGTAATAAGTTTGATATAGTGTTGATTGTTAAATTAATGCATTAGCCCGTCATCAGTGCCTAGTAGACCTATGATTAATATTTGCATTTGTAAGACAGGATACTAAGTAGATGATGGGTGGAAGTCACTATGCAGGTAGAAACACATTAAAAGAATAAATTGATTTTATCGATTGGTAACATGAGCATTCAACTCTTCCTCCCTACCCTCATTCCTTTTTTAAAAATCTGATGCCCTATCTTTTTTGCTTTAAAACATGATGGTCTTCTGAATATGCGTGCCTCATCCATCTGACATTAAGTACTTTGTCTTTTTAGTTGTTCTTATTGGAGATTCTGGTGTTGGAAAGAGTAATCTCCTGTCTCGATTTACTCGAAATGAGTTTAATCTTGAAAGCAAGAGCACCATTGGAGTAGAGTTTGCAACAAGAAGCATCCAGGTTGATGGGAAAACAATAAAGGCACAGATATGGGACACGGCAGGGCAAGAACGATACCGCGCTATAACATCAGCGTAAGTCTCAGCATTTTTTAAAAAAATTTTATTTATTTATTTTTGGCTGGGCTGGGTCTACATTGCTACATGCGTGGCACTCTGGTTGCAGCACGTGGCTCATGGGCTTAGTTTGCTCCACAGCACGTGGAATCTCCCCAGACCAGGGATCAAACCGGTGTCCCTTGTATTGGTAGGCGGATTCTTAACCATTAGACCACCAGGGAAGTCTCTCAGCATTTTTAAGTTCTGTGAAATAGCTACCAAAGTGGATTAGCTGACTTTTGGTATTGGAAAAAAGTACTGTTTTGTTTCCTTTAAAGAATTCCTGTATTAGTATTCTAAAATTCGTGTGTTTAAAAAAAAAAAAGTGTGAGAGTGTGTGTGTGTGTATACATACATAGTTCATATACTTAGTCTTTTCTGGTGTTCTCTCCCATCTTATGGTTGTTTTCTAATAGTTAAATACATTTTTCTGTTTTCAGATACTATCGTGGAGCTGTAGGTGCCTTATTGGTTTATGACATTGCTAAACATCTCACATATGAAAATGTAGAGCGATGGCTGAAAGAACTAAGAGATCACGCTGATAGTAACATTGTTATCATGCTTGTGGGCAATAAGAGTGATTTGCGCCATCTCAGGGCAGTTCCTACAGATGAAGCAAGAGCTTTTGCAGGTTAGTGGTACGAATTCTATGATATTACAGTGCTTCTGTATTTCTTAGTTTTCATGACCCTTCCAATGAGGGTAATGGGTTGCAACAGTTCTGGAAAGGTAAACGTGAATGCTTAACAGATCTTGTTTTGAAAGTGCATGATGACTGTATGACTCTCTTGCTTAACTTTGAGTTATTAGACTTGTAGTATTGAGTTTTTGCTGCCAAAAATTGAATATAAATACTATCTTTTCTCTCCCTGGAAGTGGTAGATAAAATCTATGTTTGTTCTGTGCTTCCTGCTTTTTTCCATCATGTCTTTGTTTTACCAAGACTTGTTCTATGCGGGTCTGAAAAGTAGTGGCCCAGGGAGTGTAAAGGACCAACAGGGATGTAGCTGCTTTGGAGTTATAACTTTTTTGGCTTAATAGAGAATCTGCCTATCTTGACTCTGTATTGGTGGTAGGGGCAGCCTACCAGAGGGCAACATTGTACATTCTTGACTAGTGCACGATGTGAGCTTTCACTGTTGATTATGCTGTGACTAAAATTTTCTGTTTTCTAGTCAAGAAGCTTTGTTTCAGACAATAGTAACAGAATTCTAAGTGAATCACATATACCCCCCCTTGTTCATACCATGGCTGTATGTTAGGGGGAAGCTCAGTAAGGGTGAAATTGGCTGGGCATTTGGTAAGTTTACTGCATTATGCCCAGTGTTATTCATTGCCAATGGTAGTGTTTAGATGTAGCAAGTATTTGTTTTAATTAAGAAGCCAATGAAAATTCTCATTTTTAATCTACTAAAGTGGAAGTAGCATGGTGTTCTTATTGCTTAAGAAGTGGGGGAGAACCTGGGGTTTAAAAAGTTGTTATTTTCCCTTTGAAGGTCTGAGTCTATTACGTCCCTTGTATTTTTAAATTTGACAAGACTGAAGTTTTGTGTCTCCCTACAGAAAAAAATGGTTTGTCATTCATTGAGACATCTGCTCTAGACTCTACAAATGTGGAAGCTGCTTTTCAGACAATCTTGACAGGTAAGACTTGCATTTTTAGATTAGACCAGTGGGAATTAGAAGTAGTAGAAAGGTAATTTAAACAAATTAATCAGAAAACTAAACTATAAAATCACACTAAGAATGACTATCATTTGAGAGCTGTTGTAGTTACATTCATCCTAACTCATCTGGTTTATAGTGGGAAAAATACTTTGAAAGTAATGCATTCACTTCTGTTATTACTTTAGTCTGTGCATACCATGCTTCCTGGTCATAAACACAAAACAATGCTTAATGGTACTTTTTTATAAGGTAAATATTGAAATCCCATTTATGGAAAGATGAATGCCCTTTTGAAATTCAGTAAAGAAAAGGTGTTCTTGGTTCTGATGTGTTATAGAAGCACCTAGGAAAATACATATTCTTAAAAACTTAGGAAACAAAAGGTAAAATTCTCCCACGATTTATTATTGTATAAGAAGCAATGTGGAGAAAAGCAGCCAGTGATAACACACTGAAAAGTTTTAAAAAGTAGTGGAAAAGAAATAAAATTCATGGTCTTTTGGAATGTGGATGTGTAGACCATGTCAACCTCAGGGGTGAGAGAATATTTTATTTATAGTGACTCAAATTTGGAGATTTTCAGGTGGCTCAGTGGTAAAGAATCCACCTTCCAATGCAGGAGACACAAGAGATGGGACTGAGATCCCTGGGTTGGGAAGATCCCTTCGAGGAGGAAATGGCAACCCACTCCAGTATTCTTGCCTAAGAAATCTTAGGGACAGAGGAGCATGGTGGGCTGCAATCCATGGGGTTGCAAAGTCAGACACGACTGAGCAACTGAGCATATTTACCCTCACTTTAATAGAATGAACAATTTATCTGAAAGTTTTATCTTAATCCTCTAATAAATGTGTGTGTTAGTCACTCAGTCGTGTCTGACTCTTTGCAACCCCATGGACTGTTGCCCGCCAGGCATCTATGTCCCTGGGGTTCTCCAGGCAAGAATACTGGAGTGAATTGCCATTCCCTTCTCCAGAGGATCTTCCCGACCCAGAAATCAAACCCTGGTCTCCTGCATCGTAGGCAGATTGTTTACCATTTGAGCTACTGCTGCTGCTAAGTTGCTTCAGTCCTGTCCGACTCTGTGCGACCCCATAGATGGCAGCCCACCAGGCTCCTCCATCCCTGGGATTCTCAAGGCAGAATCACTGGAGTGGGTTGCCATTTCCTTCTCCAATGCATGAAAGTGAAAAGTGAAAGTGAAGTCACTCAGTCGTGTCCGACTCTTAGCGGCCCCATGGACTGCAGCCTACCAGGCTCCTCCATTCATGGGATTTTCCAGGCAAAAGTACTGGAGTGCTGTGCCATTGCCTTCTCCTTGAGCTACAGGGAAGTCTAATAAATACAAAGTACTTTAAAAATGTATATTACTTTTAAGAATTCATAATTTAGAGTGTAGTCTTAATATATAGTGCTCTTATGTGATGTTCTAAAAAGTATATATGGAGAAATCGTTAAGTAAATGAGATTCTAATTATAGTGTAACAAGATTTTATTCTTGGTATGCAGCAGTTGTATTAGAGGCCAACAGATTTTAACTTGTAAAGTGTTAGTCACTCAGTCGAGTCTGACTCTTAATGACCCTGTGGGCTGTAGCCTGCCAGGCTCCTCTGTCCATGGAATTCTCCGGACAAGAATATTGCAGTGGGTTGCCATTCCCTTCTCCAGGGGATCTTCCTGACCCAGGGATTGAACCCAGGTCTTCCACATTGCAAGTAGATTCTTCACCATTTGAGTCACCAGGGAAGCCCTTTAGCTTTTAAATGTTGTCTTATTTTACTGTAAAAATGTAGCGAATAAAACTTAGGGTTTAGGAGCATGGGCTTGGAAGCCTGACTTGTGTTCTAATCCTGGCTCCTTCACTTACTAATGAGCTATGTTAGGCAAGTTACTTAACCTTTCTAGGCCTTAATTTCTTCATATGTAAAGTTGAAATATGTTTTGGGAGTTCTGTTACTTTCTTTTTAAGAGAGGCTTGTATTTATAAATACCTTGTGGTGTAATTTGACTTGACTGTTAATGGTGTGAGTGAAAAGGTTTTGTTTCTGTGAGCTAATCCATAGAAAAGAATTGACTGTTATTGGAAATCTAGACTCCAAAAATGAGTGAGTTCCATACATGTAAAATATTTAACTGCGCCTGGTACATTGTAAACATTGGATATTAGCTAAGTAGCAATTAAAGTATGAAAAAAACTCATTAAAAATAAACTATATTGATGTTTTACATATCTATTTTATTGTAATTCTTTTCTCTTATCAGAAAAATAGTAAATAAAGGTTGGTGCTAGGGTTGGATAAACAGTCTTTGGAACACAGTCACTTAAAAAAAAAAAAAATCTTTGGGTCAACTTTCACTGCAGATTGTTTAAAGCAGGCAAGATTTGATTGAATATGCCATATGTCTTCAAATCTTGTTTTTTTCATTTTAAGCACTTGTGTGGTTTCTCTTGAGTCAATGTGATAATACTAAATTGAGACCCAGGAGTTGTAGGTTTTACCTTTTACCACTTTGTTCTCATTCGCTCTGTAATTAAAGTCAGTGAACCTCCCTAGTCCTAAGATTCAGTGTTCTAAGATGTGAGTCATCTTCATCTTCTTAAGCCCTCTGAGAAAGCTCGTTTGAAAAAACTTTAGTCAGTCCTTGTTGGGTCATTTTTTACGTCCCATCAAATCTCTGTTATAATTCTAGCCCATTCCGATCTCAATTTCTAGCCCATTTATTTAGTGAAAATGAGGCCAAGTGTTTTGTTTCATCTGTGGTTAACAATTTTATGTGTCGTTTTGTAGCATCGAACTTGTGATCCATTCAAACATGAACTAATCAATAAGCAGTGATATATATTGTACTCAAAATGGAACTGTTTTGTGCTGAATGATGAATGTGCTGGCTGTTTCTCTTAAAATTCACTCTCGATTAAGCTTTTGTTACTGCTTAATTAATATTGCTTGAAAGCAAACAAAAGATTCACTTATTACCACTTTTCCTCTCTCTAGTCACTACTTCCTCAACTTCCTGCAATAAATCTCAGTGTTGATCTGTAGGATCAGAGATCACTGCATATGACTGGAAATTTGTGTTTTGCAGGTGTTAGGATCTAAACTTTTCGGTATACTAATGGGAGTATTAATGCACAGAAAATACAGGAAATAGAACTGTATTCTCATTTAGGTTTAATTCTGACTTAACAGATTAACAGTATTAAGGGAGTATTTGTATTGTATTTTGATGTTACTGGAAGAAAAAACTAGCTTTTTACTTTTTAAGATGCAAAATTAAATATTAGAAAATGTATCTCCATTGTTACTTCAAAGATAATTTGCGTTGCTTATTTTAGAATAGACCCCTGGCATTCTTGATATGTGTGAATTTGACAGTAACTTCCTGACATAATTTTGCTGATGGTATTTTTAGGAGGTAGTTGGTTAGTGCGTGAGTGAGTCTGATATATTGCATAGCCTCTAGATTTCAGTGCAGCTTTGTTTTCTTTCATCTTCAAGTTCATTAAGCGATGTTATTAATCCATACTTCCATACTGTATTACTTTTTTTCTTTTTGATTTGAATTTTGACTATTTCAGACTTAAGGTTGCAATAGTGGTACAAAGTATTTGCAAATACCCTTAACCCATATTCCTCAGATACTGAGGAATTTTACCACACTTACTCTATTCTTTTTCTTCCTTTCTCTAAATATATAAACAATACTGTTTTGTTTTGCTTTACCATTTGAGAGTAACAGGCATGCTGCTCGTTATCCCTAGGAGCTTTTTTTCAGTGTGTATTTTCCTAAAAACAAGGATATTTAGTATGTCATAGCCATAGTATAGTGGTCAAAAGAGAGATAATAGTGCCTCATCATGGTTAAGCTACAGAGCTTATTCAGATTTTGCCAGCTGTTCCAGTCGTGTTTTTATTAGCAAAAGACAATCTGATCAGATCATACATTGCGTTCACTTATCATAACTCTTTAGTCTCCTCTAATGTGGAATAGTTCCTCAGTCTGTCTTTTGGTTTATTGACATTTCTTGAAGCGTATGGGTCGGTTATTTTGTCATGTCCCTCAGTTTGGGTTTGTCTGATGTTTCTGTTTGATTCAGTTCTGGTTATTTGCTTTCAATAGGAATACCACAGAGTGTTCTCAGCGCATCACATCAGGATGCTCACAATATTGGTTTGTCTGATTAGAAACTGGTGATGTTGGTTATGGTGTCTGCCAGGTTTCTCCATGTGATCAGTAAGTCCAAGCCATCTTTGTAGTATGGAGACTAAATTCTAAATTCTGTGGTAAAGATTTTTTTTTTTGGTCCTGTGGCGTGGCTAACAGGATCTTAGTTCCCTAAGCTGAAATTGAACCTGTGCCCCTGCAGTGGAAGTGCAGAGTCCTAACCACTGCACTGCCAGGGAATTCCCAGTTGAAAGAATTTTCGTTCATTTAGCATATTGTCTCTTAAAAGTGGGACTAAAGTTTTCAGACACTAATCTTATTGGAGTAGTAAGGATCTTTTAATCAGGCATAGTAGCTTTGGTTCTTTGCATGTGGCAGCCTTTTAAATAACTCAAATTGGAGCATTTTTGACCTTCAGGAAACTTATATCATGAGCAGTGGGTTTGAAGAAGTTTTAATAAATTCTAACGTGAGCTGTAGTATTAATAGGATAATTCAGGCCTCTTATTTTCACAAGTTTTGGAAGGACTGAAGAATTTTAGCTTTTTTTATTCACCAGGTTGAAACTATTACATTTAACTTAGAATTTACTTTGCATCTTGATAAATACTTCATTAGAGTAGAAATAGGCATATGTCTTTTATTTAACTTTATTTGGTTATATTTAAAGCTGTTTTATATTAATATTTTACTTTATATTTAGATCTCCTACAAGAGATCCTAATGTATGAACGATAAAGCAGAGTTCCTTCTTTTTAACCTAACCTGTCCTTTGGATTTCTTGAAAAGGGTCTGTGCGCGGGAGTTGGTATATCACATACACTTTGTTCTAAAGGAGAACATGCCCTTTATAGAGGAAAATATTTGCATCTGGTTTAGCTGGTTTAGTCCTGTACCCCTTCCTCCACTTAAATAACCTTCCTTAATCGGATCCCAGCTGGAAGGTGAGTGAGTGAAGTTGCTCAGTCGTGTCCGACTCTTTGCGACCCCATGGACTGTAGCCGAACCAGGTTCCTCCGTCCATGGGGTTTTCCAGGCAAGAATACTGGAGTGGGTTGCCATTTCCTTCTCCAGGAGATCTTCCCGACCCAGGGATTGAACTCAGGTCTCCCGTGTTGTAGGCAGACACTTTACCATCTGAAGGTACCTGCTTCCTGTTTTCTTATCAAAGTTTTTTTCTGAGTGACACATCCAGCCACAAGAGATGTTAAGTAATTGTGTAGCTTCTTAGTGCCCGTTCTACCTGAAAGAAAATTTTCTCCTCATTTTCTGATCAAGCTTCTTTTTCTTCACTGCCTTGGTCGGCATCTTTTTGGCGATTGGAGCAATGTAGGAGTAATCCATTTCTGCCAAATAGTATGTAGTACTTGCAGGCAGTTTTATAACGCTGCTCAAATTTGTTTTCCTTATAATGAGATCTCTAATTATTTACCTTTCTGTGTTCTCTGAGAACTCTGCTTTTTCCTCTTGTCCATTATTTGCTTTTCATGTAAGAACCTGTAAAATGTTTTTTGTTTTGGTTCCCCTAACAACATTGAAAACCACTTGTAAAGAAGTTAAATTTATAGAGGGTCTCATTTAATCATTTGTACTTGAAGAAGAGCCATCCAATTTGGGATTAGAGAGAAAACATAATAAAGACTGAAGAGTCTAGTTTCATGGTAAGTTGATGGTTATCTTTTGTCCTTAGTCACTCGCCTGATTGAATGATTTTTCCTTTTTACCCTTGATATACTCTAGTCCCATCCCCTTTTAATGGAAAGAATGTAAATGAAGGCTCTGCCTTCATATCCTTTTTAAAAAAAAAAAACAACTCTAGTCAGTAGTGTTTATTGTAATCATTTTTTTCTCTTGGTTCTTTGAACCACTGTCAACCTTTTAAAGCATGAATTTTAGCCACCTGCTCCCCCAGAAAAGCATAAGAAAAGGTACACTAGCTATCAGTGTCCTTGTTAGTTTACATACACAGTTGATTATAGTTTGCTCTTGTTCAGCTTTTGGAACATTAGTTTTTTTAATTTGGAAAAAAAATTAATTTAGTTAATGTATTTTCTTTCCTTTAACTTTTTGTTACGGAAAGTTCTCAGCATGCCAAAAGTAGGGTACTGTCATGAGCTCCCATGTAGTCATTGATAACCATCAGTCCAGAGCCTGTCTTTCTTCCACCTACTGCCACCCCCATTGTTTTGAAACAAATTCGAGGTATTATGTCATTTCATTTGTAAACATTTCATGATGTATATCTAAAAGATAGAATTTAAACCCCATAACAATAAAACCACTTAAAAATTGGCAGTAATTCCTTATTGTCCTCTATTACTCAAACAATATTACAATTTCCTGTCTCAAATTTTAATAGTTCAAACTAAAATCCAAATGATGTTTGTACATTGCATTTGGTTGCTGTATTCTTGGACATTTTGAAAATATGATTCTGCTTTTGTTTTTTACCCCATAACTTTATATTAAAATAATCACAATATCATATATCCAAGAACTTTATGTTCATGTAGTATTATCTAATGTGCAAGTTGTATTCAGATTTGTGTTTTATAGATTTGGTTTTTACAGTTTAAACCTGGGATCTGGTCAAGGAAAACACATTGGATTAATGGAATTGTTACATTTTTGGGTACTGAATAGGGTAGTCACTGACTATAGGTTGTTGTTACGCACTTGAAGTATGGCTATTGGACTGAGGAATTGGATTTTAAATTTTATTTACTTAAATAGGCAGTTAATGCATATTTAATATAAATAGATGGGCCATAGCCCACATCTAAAGCATTTATTTTCGATTTTTAATGTATTTTGTGCGTAACGTTTGTTGAAGTCTTGGCCAAGGGACTTCCCTTGTCCGGTGGCTCAGGCTCTGTGCTCCCAGTGCAGTGGGGCCAGCTTTGATCCCTGGTTCCGGGAACTAGATCACACATGCTGCAACTGCAGAATATGCTTCAACCAAGGCCTGGCACAGCCGAAAAAGAGTCTTGGCCAGTTGTCCTATAGAATGTCCCTCAGTCTGGATTTATCTCATTATTTACTCATGATAACTTCATTTTAAACATTTTTTGGTAGGAATACATAGGTGTCATTCATAGGAATATGTTATACTTCACAGTATCACATAATAGGAGGCATATCGTGTCAATTTGTCCCATTTTTAGAATTCCCTTACTTTTAGAGGGTGTTTTTTCCTGAGGAAGCACTGTGAAAACAAAATAAGATCTATTCTTTGTAAGGAGTTTATATAGTCAGCAGGAGCTACTTTTAGGCAGTGCACTGTAAGACCAGTTTATTAAAAATACAATTATTTATTAAATAAGGACACTTGCTGTAGGACATGATTTTGAGCAAACTCCAGGAGATAGTGAAGGACAGGGAAGCCTGGCATGCTGCAGCCTATGGGGTCGCAAAGAGCTGGGTATGACTTAGCAAATGAACAACAATAACTTGCTGTAGAGGAATTTAATAATAATTTATCATGTACTTAGTTATCGATCCCCTACTATTAGGTTGGTGCAAACATAATTGCAGTTTTGGACTGTGAATTTTAAGTCATTATAACTAGGCTCAAACACATCTTTATTAATCAAAATAGGAACCATTACAATCAGCACATTTTTGTCAATGAGAAATAAGTGTTTTTTTTTATTCCTGTAGCGCAAAATCTGTGCTTTGGGATTCAGCAGACTCTTGGAAGACATTTTCTCCATCCTGCTGGTTGTGGAAGCACTTTCCTGGAAAAAAATTTTCAGGATGCTTTAAGTAGTAATCAGTTGTCGAGAGGTCAGGCGAATATGGCAGATGAGGCTAAAGTTCCGTGGCCCAATTTGTTCAACTTCTGCAGCGTTTGGTTGTGCGATATGCGGTTGTGCTTTGTCATGGAGAAGAATTGGGCCCATCCTGTTGACTGATGCTGGCTTCAGGCATTGCAGTTTTCCGTGCATCTCATCTAATTGCTGAGCATGCTTCTCACATATTATGGTTTTGCTGGGATTCAGGAAGCTGTACTGGATCAGACTGGCAGCAGACCACTGAAACAGTGGCCATGACCATTTTTTGGTGTAAGTTTGGCTTTGGGAAGTGCTTTGGAGATTCTCGGTCCAGTCACTGAGCTGGTTGTCATTGGTTGACATCTAAAATCCACTTTTCATCACATGTCACAATTTCTGATGGAGAAATGGTTTGTTGTTGTTGCTTAGGACAGGAAAAGATGCTATAAAATGATGATTTTTAAAATTTTTCAGTCCACTCATGAGGCACCCACTTACTTTGCTTATTCACCTTTCCAATTTGCTTCAAATGTTGAATGACCGTAGAGTGGTCGATGTTGAGTTCTTCAGCAAGTTCTCGTGTAGTTGTAAGAGGATCAACTTTGGTGATCCTCTCAGTTGGTCATTGTCAACTTCTAAAGGTCAGCCACTGTGGTTCTCATCTTCAAGGCTCTTGTCTCCTTTGCAAAACTCCTTGAACCACCACTACACTGTACATTCGTTAGCAGTTCCTAGGCCAAACACGTTGTTGATGTTGCGAGCTGTCTCCACTGCTTTACGACCCATTTTGAACTTGAATAAGAAAATCACTCAAATTTGCTTTTTGTCTAACATTTGCCAAGTCTAAAATAAATATAAATAGCAAGTAATAAGCCATTAGCCAAAAAAAAAGAAATGCAAGAAGTGCCCATTAAAATGATGTATAACATAACTTTTGAGCAAGGAGATCAAACCAGTCCATCCTAAAGGAAATCAGTCCTGAATAGTTATTGGAAGGACTGATGCTGAAGATGAAGCTCCAGTACTTTGGCCACTAATATGAAGAACTGACTCATTGGAAAAGACCCTGATGCTGGGAAAGATTGAAGGTAGGAAGAGAAAGGGACGACAGAGGATGAGATAATTGGATGGCATCACCAACTCGATGGACATGGGTTTGAGCAAGCTCTGGAAGTTGGTGATGGACAGGGAAGCCTGGCATGCTGCAGTCCATGGGGTCACAAAGAGTTGGACATGACTGAGTGACTGAACTGATAACCACATTTATTTAAGAGTGTGTTTCAGTATCAAATGACAAAGTTCAACAGTGCAAAACTACAGTTACTTTTGCACCAACCTAATATGCTGGGGATACAGCATGAATAAGGTAGTACAGTTTTGGTCCTTATAGTTTGTTGATTGAAAAAAAGGCACAATCTGAAAGTTGAGAATTATATTTTTTATTTGGTGGACTTGCCCTAAGTCCAGGAGGCAGCCTCTCAGATAGCTCTGAGGAACTGTTTAGAAGAGTTAGGAGAGGAACCAGGATATATAGGAGGTTTTGGAACAAAAATCGGGTAGTCTGGATTCAAAACTGAAGAAAACCAGACATCTCAAGTTAATGAGTTTAGGGCTGTCCTGTGTATGGGAAGTCTGAAATCATTCTTTTGATATGCACCTTAACTAGCTAGTTAAGGTGCATATCAAAAGAAGACTTCCCTGGTGGCTCAGACGGTAAAGCGTCTGTCTACAATGCTCGAGACCTTGGTTCGATCCCTGGGTCGGGAAGATCTGCTGGAGAAGGAAACGGCAATCCACTCCAGTATTATATTGCCTGGAAAGTCCCATAGACAGAGGAGCCTGGTAGGCTATACAGTCCATGGGGTCACAAAGGGTCTGAGCGACTTCACTTACTTAACTAGTTAGTGCCAGTATATTACTTTTCTCCATCCTCAATTCCCTCAGGGTGCTTCTTTGGGGAGAGCGGGTGGGTGTGGTGGCTGATGGCCCAGCATCTTCTGCTTACTGATATGGCAGGGGACATTTAGTGGAAGAGGTGGATGCTAAACAGTTTTGCTAAGTGTCCTAGAAAATCTTAAGTTGCCTGTTTTGAATGATTATCTCATTGCAATTTAACTTTAGTTCAGAAGGCATTGATACACATTATCTTTCCATTCTTCTTTTCCAAGAGTTCTTTGGGATTTTGACTTGTCTATGAAGTTGTATTCTTCACTACATACAGAAATACCTACTGGGTCTGATAATGCAGATTTAAATATTTTTCTGTGGTACAGTGTCAATATATGTAGGTTTCTTTGATAAGGTTAGAAATTTAGATCTAAGCCCTATAATCTCTTTAGACCAAGATTTATCTAACTGGTTGGTAAACCTTTCCCTCTGGAATGGAAAGCCTTTGTTTCTGTTCTTACCTTAAGGGAAATTGTGAAATAATGGGTTGACTGATCAGTGGCTGGTTGAAAAAAGAGCTTTGAGTATATGAGCTCTGTTCAGTTTATTTGCATTTTTTTCTCTTGTGAATATAACTTCTACCTCTGTGTATCTTTAATTTTTAATCACTGATTTATGGGTCTGTTCACAGTGAGTGTTGCTGTTTCTTTTTTGTTCCCCTCAGAGATATACCGCATTGTTTCTCAGAAGCAAATGTCAGACAGACGTGAAAATGACATGTCTCCAAGCAACAACGTGGTTCCTATTCATGTTCCACCAACCACTGAAAACAAGCCAAAGGTGCAGTGCTGTCAGAACATATAAGGCGTTTCTCTTCTCCCCTAGAAGGCTGTGTATAGTCCAATTCCCAGGTCTGAGATTTAAATATATTTGTAATTCTTGTGGTCATTTTTGTGTTTTATTACTTCCTCATACTTATGAATTTTTCCATGTCTCAAGTCTTTTGATTTTAGCTTTATAAAATCATCCATTTGTCCCGAATGACTGCAGCTTTTTTTCATGCTATGGCTTCACTAGCCTTAGTTTAATAAACTGAATGTTTGGATTCCTCAATTATTGTTTACTTTTCATCATGGAAGCTGTCACTGTAGGACATAATAGAACTTGATCCCTTGAAGCTCAGACCTGTTGGTCTTGATTCAATCAAATTAAGAAGACTGTAGAAATAAGCTATCATTTTGCCACAGAGCAGCTTATAATTAACACACTCTTCTCTCAGTGCAGAGTATATTTCCATAAATCTAAGAATTGCCCTATAAACATAGTAGAATTTTGAGAGCTTATAAATTTTCCATTATTCTGGAAGTCAATTTCTAAAATGCCTTAATAGGATTATGTAGTTCAGTAAATTTTGTTTTTTAATTTTTGTAAACATCAAAGTTGATTAGAGAGGGGGGAACACTTTTTTCTCGACAAGAATTATCTTAATAAACACAAAAGACTGTGATGATTTCAGTAGTAGCATGGTTATGGGGCCATAAGTCACACAGTGCTGCCTGGCAGGCTGGGAACCGGAGAGACTGGTGGAATTCCATCTGAGGTGCCTTTGTTACAGTGATCAGGCAGCCCAAGTCATTTAACTTCTCTAATTTCCCAGCAGTATATTATGTGGCATTTTATTGCTCAGGCAATAACTGGTTTAATGCGCTTAGTCTCTGATGGCAAAGTGTTAATTTTGTCTTAAAACCTTCCAGTAAATGCAACCTAGTTTTATCACCATAGCCACCAGCAGGCATGGATAATTATTTTAACAATGCTGATTTTTGAGTTTTGTAGTATATTATGGAATATAGTCCAGTTAAATATCTGGTTTCAGTATGTTAAAGAATACAAGAGAGGTTAATTTCTGCTCAAGTGGTACCACTTAAAAGGCATGTATTCTTTTAGTATATAGATGAAATAGTACCTTGAGTTTAAATAGAATGCATTAGGCATTGTACAAACCTGAAAGTTTTCTTCCACTACATTATTGAAATCAATGGAACAACTCATTTTTCATTCTGAAATGTGCACACTAATATTTAGTTTTATTTTTTTGTGAATAATATTAAGCACTTAACTCTGAAGTGTTCTGAAAGTTGTGTCAACTAAAGTGATACGATTCAGGATGGTGGAATATCCCCAAAATATACATGTGTGTGGGCTTGCCTAGATTACTATGTTTCATAGTTAATCTGTCTTTTGCGGTGCTCATGACGTGTGGGGCACACGGAAGGCATTGCTGTGGTCAGTCTATTTAGTTTTCCTCTGTAGCCCTTTTATTATTTTGGTGTATTAGTTATGAAGATACTACTATCTCCTTGTAAATCGCTACTTTGTATTTTATGCATGCTCTGTAACTTGATTTTTTTTTTTTTAAGTTACTGATTTGGAATATATTCACATTCTAATAAACAGTTATAGGGGGACTATTCTTTATGTTGTCAGATTATATTTTTCCTTTGAGTGCTTTGGATGTAGCCATGAAACATTTGCTTCTGATGATAAGAGCATAGGTCCTTGGATAACAGAGTAAACTACTGAATTGGAGGCATCATTATATGAATTCAGCTTTGATTTTAGACATAGAGTTCAATTATTCTTGGAAAAAGTATTACCAAAAGCATCAGGAAAGTAATCTCTGTACTTTGGTATGTAACAGCGTCACCAGTCCCAAGAAGAGGCTCCATCGCTATTTTACTCAAAATCGATAGTTAAGTTTTTACAAAATTCTTTGAGAGGAGAGACTAGATAGTGAATTGAAAATGAATAAAGTAACTTTGAATTTTTACCAAGTGTAGAGTTAATGTTGCCTTGGGCATGATTGGATCTTGGGAGAATTCCAGGAAACCTTAAGCAGTATTAGAAAATGAATTTGATGGCATTTCAACAAGTATCTTCATTCTAAACAGTATCTCAGGAGACGGACTGTCTCAAGAAACATTAAGTTTTTAAATATTATGACAATTTAGGGCTCAAGGCAGTTGAGAAGTATTTTGCTTTTGGACCTAGCTTTTCATTTACTTAACTTTGAATTTCTAAAAACCTGTTTTATTGTTCTGAAAAGTCACTTAGCCATCTTGACTTTATTTAAACTTGTATGTCGTCATTCTGAAAATGCTACTTACGATTTCTGTCCAGTAGTAGTAATTATTCAGTATGGGTGAATTTCTTTAGCCGTTACATTGAGAAGACTAAATTCTAATTCTCAGAAGGGGTGCCAGTTGGTGACTTAGGCCAAAGGGTTCTGCAGGTAGACAAGAATCTTAAAGAGTTGGGATTGCCCATTAAAGCTAGTCATGTTTATTTCGTCATTGGGGAAATAGACATCCTAATATTTGTCAGTGATTTGTACTTAACAGAATGCAAATGCTCTCAGTGGTTTGAGCTATTGTGATCATCTCTTCTATCTAGAAAAAGAAAAGCTCTACTATTCAGATAGTTTTGGCCAACATCGGAAGCAGAATGATTCAAAGGTTAGGTGGATAATTTAGAACTTAATTTCAACCTGTTAAATTTCAATTTCTGGAGTTTTTTTTTTTTTTTTTAAGGAAAAAATGAAGACTGTATATTTGATGTCTCACAAACATCATAAGCCTGAGAAAAAAATTCAAAATACGAATTTTGCATGAGGACTGTGCATAAGGATATCTATTCCCTGTGTGGAAAAAAAGATGAACAAAACCTGTGCAAGGACCCTCTTTCACCGTTACATTTAGTGGGTTAGCATAGTCCAACTAGTGCCCCAAACCTGCTTTCTCTTCTCCTGTTTGGGTCAGTGTGGGAGCTGCCTTCCTTCCTAGGATTTGGCAGGTCAGCTTTTCCTCTCATCTGTACAATAGGCCAAATTAACTGGAGTTGTCATTCTAATGTCTTAAATTGTAGGAGGCTGATGGTAACAATGAACTAATACAAAATGCTAATGTCATTCAGTTCAGTTCAGTTCAGTCACACAGTCGTGTCCAACTCTTTGTGAACCCATGAGCCACAGCACACCAGGCCTCCCTGTCCATCACCACCTCCTGGAGTCCACCCAAACCTATGTCCATTGAGTCGGTGATGCCACCTAACCATCTCATCCTCTGTCGTCCCCTTCCCCTCCTGCCCTCAATCTTTCCCAGCATCAGGGTCTTTTCAAATGAGTCAGCTCTTCGCATGAGGTGGCCAAAGTATTGGAGTCTCAGCCTCAGCATCAGTCCTTCCAGTGAACACCTAGGACTGATCTCCTTTAGGATGGACTGGTTGGATCTCCTTGCAGTCCAAGGGACTCTCAAGAGTCTTCCCCAACACCACAGTTCAAAAGCATCAATTCTTCGGCACTCAGCTTTCTTTATAGTCCAACTCTCACATCCATACATGACTACTGGAAAAACCACAGTCTTGACTACCATTTAAGTAAAGGAGACCATCAGGATTAGACTGAGAGAGAATTTTTATTGAAGTATCCATTTTCCTAAAAACCGAATTGGATAGAGAAAGAATATTTGAAAGGAAGTTGATACTAGGCATAAAATTAGAAAGTATGTTAAATATGAGGTAAAAGGTTGAACATGGTAGGTATAATAGAGTGGGTGACAAAGCTTGGATATTAGCCACAGGTCTTCTAGTCATGTGTCTCTGAGCCTCACTTTCTCCAGGGGACTGGATTAGATCCTTTTGGAGGTGTATCCTAGCTTTAATTCAGTAATCCTATGAATGTACCCGTTTTTCAGGTACTAGAGCCAAATTATTATACATTCTAACTAAAATTTAATAGCTAAGTTAAAGTCAGGTGTACACTTTGCAAGATGTTTCTGGTCTTACAATAACTTGATTAAAATCCTATCTTTATTTCCATGTTAATGCCATTAAATAAGACGAAAGCTTTCAGAACATTTGCAGAATGACTGTTTCAACAATATGCATCAAAGTACCATATGTATTATGGGGAGAGAAACACTTGAGGGGCTGCTTTGTCAACTGTGAACTGAGAATTGCTTGTTTTTTGGGCTTTTACTGTTAAAATTCCACTGGCTTTTAATATATACTTTGAAATATATTTGTGTTTGGGAGAGAGAACCTTTAAAAACTTTTGTGTTTAATTTTTTTAATTATTATTATCTCTAAGAAGAATCTAGTAAGGTAGATGAGTTCCTGGACTGAATCCAATAGAAGCAATGATTAAATCCAAGTGTATAGGTTTGTGTATTCACACACATGATATAAATGGCATTATTTGGCTATTAGTAAAGTAATCTAATTATTAGTAGTCTCCACATTGGAATTGAATTATTTAACATAATTGAGCATAGAATTGATAGGTCCTGGCACAGATGTCATGTGTATTGGCTGTTAACTACTCTATTATTAGTACCAGTGATGGTGGTGAAAATACCCAACAGGATTCCTTTCCTGTGTTTGAGTCAATGTAACTTAACTTTGCCTCAGACCACAAAATCTCAGACCATGTTATCCCCATCCAAATGAGCAAGATTACTGCTTTCAGCACTCATTCCCAAGGCTCTGCAGGGCTATCTACTAGGCTAAACAGCGCCTTGGAGGCAGAAACTGGAATGAAGAGACAGCTTTTGCTACAGGCTAGAGTTTCCTCCTGTGGGTTTGGACTGGACCACTGCTCAGAGTCTTTCTAGCTTTACAGAAAGCTAGAAGGAAGGAAATACATAGTCACCACCCTACTGAATCATCAGGGCCCTCTATTTATCCCTGCTATATTGTAAGATCCACAAAAGTAGGGAAGGTGCTTTGTTCATACTGATACTCCTAATGTTATCTCTCCTACAACCCTGTGTTGAAACAATAAAGAAGGAGCATGGGAAAGAGTGAAGGGCCAAATCCTAGGGTTCATTCTAGTTTAGCTTGTGAGCTGTAGTCTGAGAATTACCATTTAGATTAAGCATCTTTAAAAAATTTTATGTAAAATTACTACATAAATAATATATAGTAATTGTTACATTGTGCTCAGTCTGATTCTTTGTGCTCCCATGGATGGTAGCCCACCAGGCTCCTCTGTCCAAGGGATTTCCCAGGCAAGAACACTGAAGTGGGTTGCCATTTCCTTCACCAGGGGATCTTCCCAATCCAGGGATTGTACCCGCATTCCCTGTATTGGCGGGAGGATTCTATACCACTGAGCCACCTGGGAAGCCCTAATAATTATTATATGCAAGTATAAATAATAGTATGATGAATCCTTTATGTATCTATCATCCACCCGTTCTGAGATTTTCCATCTTCTGTTGCCATATACAGATGAATTGGGCCTCTTCTGTCTCTCCTCTGGCTTCATGAATGGCTAGTAGCATCATTCTAGAATCTTCTGTATTGAATGCACAGCTTGTAGTGATTAAGTACACAACCTGCTGCCTTTATCATTTATTGCTATCATTTATGGTATTCGGTGGTATTCTGAGTCTTAAAGTCATAGACTTAAAACACTATTATTCTTAGTAAATACCTTTTTTAGCCTTACAACTCTTGATTATGTATTATCTTTCACTTAGATGTCAAAGCCCCAGCCTCCCTGTTTTGAGGATTGTCTGTTATATCTTTTCTGAATGAGTCTTAATCTCTAAATTGCAAAAATACATTATTTTTGGTTCAGTTCAGTTCAGTCACTCAGTCGTATCTGACTCTTTGCCACCCCTCTATAAATCACAGCACGCCAGGCCTCCCTGTCCATCACCAACTCCCGGAGTTCACTCAAACATGTCCGTCGAGTCGGTGATGCCATCCAGCCATCTCATCCTCTGTCGTCCCCTTCTCCTCCTGCCCCCAATCCCTCCCAGCATCAGAGTCTTTTCCAATGAGTCAACTCTTCGCATGAGGTGGCCAAAGAACTGGAGTTTCAGCTTTAGCATCAGTCCTTCCAAAGAAATCCCAGGGCTGATCTCCTTCAGAATGGACTGGTTGAATCTCCTTGCAGTCCAAGGGACTCTCAAGAGTCTTCTCCAACACCACAGTTCAAAAGCATCAATTCTTCGGCGCTCAGCCTTCTTCACAGTCCAACTCTCACATCCATACGTGACCACAGGAGAAACCATAGCCTTGACTAGACAAACCTTTGTTGGCAAAGTAATATCTCTGCTTTTTAATATGCTGTCTAGGTTGGTCATAACTTTTCTTCCAAAGAGTAAGTGTCTTTTGATTTCATGGCTGCAGTCACCATCTGCAGTGATTTTGGAGCCCCCAAAAATAAAGTCTGACACTGTTTCCACTGTTTCCCCATCTATTTCCCATGAAGTGATGGGACCAGTTGCCATGATCTTAGTTTTCTGAATGTTGAGCTTTAAGCCAACTTTTTCACTCTCCACTTTCACCTTCATCAAGAGGCTTTTTAGTTCCTCTTCACTTTCTGCCATAAGGGTGGTGTCATCTGCATATCTGAGGTTATTGATATTTCTCCCGGCAATCTTAATTCCAGCTTCTGCTTCTTCCAGCCCAGCATTTCTCATGATGTACTCTGCATAGAAGTTAAATAAGCAGGGTGACAATATACAGCCTTGACGTACTCCTTTTCCTATTTGGAACCAGTCTGTTGTTCTATGTCCAGTTCTAACTGTTGCTTCCTGACCTGCATACAGATTTCTCAAGAGGCAGGTCAGGTGGTCTGGTATTCCTGTCTCTTTCAGAATTTTCCACAGTTTATTGTGATCCACACAGTCAAAGGCTTTGGCATAGTCAATAAAGCAGAAGTAGATGTTTTTCTGGAACTCTCTTGCTTTTTCGATGATCCAGCGGATGTTGGCAATTTGATCTCTGGTTGCTCTGCCTTTTCTAAAGCTTGAACATCTGGAACTTCATGGTTCACGTATTGCTGAAGCCTGGCTTGGATAACTTTGAGCATTACTTTACTAGCGTGTGAGATGAGTGCAATTGTGTGGTAGTTTGAGCATTCTTTGGCATTGCCTTTCTTTGGGATTGGATAGGCATTTTATTAAGTTGACTTGACTACCACATTAAGCCTTGTGAACTGACAAGTTGAAAGGCTTTAGTTTGACTTAAGTATGAGGAGTACATATAAAACTTTGAAATGAAAATATAAGGGAGAAATTTTAAACATACACCATTGAATGCATTCAGTAAGCTATTTTTAGCATCTGTATTTTATTACAAAATTAATTCTGCTTCTTCTTTACCAGTTAGGTCACAAGCATATGTTTTAAAAGATCCTAAAACAGATGCACCCAGCGTACTATAGTGGGTGATAACTTCTATTGGCAGACAGCTATTCATTACACTTATACAAATTAGGTGGCCATTACACTTCCCTTTATTCCTTTCCATAGAAGTACCTTTGTGCCTCTGGAGCTGAGCACAAGTTGTAATACTTGTCTTTGAGTCCACATATTTGTGAAAGCAGAGAAGTTCTCTATTTGAGTATACTCATGTGTGTGCAGTTCTTCAACAGTTTTGGGGCATGAATGTGTTGTTCCCATTCATTACTTTAAAGGGAGAGACTGTCTTCTTATAACTTTGATAGAACCGTTTCACTTTTATTTTCAAACCCTTATCAGGATGATTTTCACTTTTCTAGCTCTCTAGAGTGACCACACAAAATGTAGGTTAGTTGTACCTTTAAACCTAAGGTGTAGATTATAGACACATTTTCAGTGTGCAGCACAACAGTAGGCATTCTTGTTAAATTAGTTTGAGAAATCCACTTTATTTTGTACAAGGTATGATCCCTTTGCACAGTGAACAAATATATTACAAATCTGGATTGTTTAAAAAAGTATTGCCATTTCATAGTTGCATTATGCTATTGTACAATAATTGTGTTGTTCTTATTCATTTGAATTGTATGCACATCACTGAGTCAAAACTTAATTTCTGTAAAGTAATTGCACAGATTTTTCCAAGTTGCCAATCTAATGTACAGGGCACGTGTTTAGGTTGACCACGAACCTATTTGTGACAGTGCTAGACAGAAGTTCCTAGTAGTTGCTCTCTCAGATTGAAATGTCTTTTATCCGTAACTCTTAGTTATGTGAAGGTTGCTATTGTCACAATAGATTAATCACACCCTCTGCCTTTCCCTTCTCCCTTGTATTGCCTGATTTGAGTTGTATTACATTTCTTTGAAAATCATAGAATGCTAGAGCTAGGGTTGTTAGAGCTCCCTTACCTTTCTCTGCTTCTCCTTTTTTTTTTTTTTAAATACATGGGGAAAAAAGGAACCCAGAGAGGGCAAGTTACACTAATCTTGACCCAGTGCTTTTGCAATTTACCATGTCACCTCTTGCTGAATTTTGCCCAGAAGATACTCAGCAAAAAAGAGGTGAAACTTGAAACTTGAGTGATGCTGCTTGTTTGCTGTTTGCCAGGCAGTAGTTACTGTACACGCAGGGTGAGGGAAGAAGGTAAAACTGGGATTGAGACCAAGTTCCTCTTTGTTGATCTGACTTCACCATGCTTGTAGATCCTTACTTGACAAGATACTTGAGCACTTGTTGCCCTGAAATACTGAGGTAAGTCTCTTATCTATATTTCTACATATGTATGAGAAACATTTCCTTGGGCCTACAAAGTAATTTTCTAGTATTTATATTTTAATAAGGCTTTTTGGAAAGTAAATCTGCTGTTGCTGATCACTTGCTCCCATGCACACATGCAGCATTCATGTAAGTGTTAGATTTCCCCTAACAGTAAAATTTGTTTACGCCTTGAGTGAAGTGGGGGAGGGAGGATTTACTCATTTATTTTCTTGCTTTTGCTGGTTATTGCCCAAACTAATGGGTTCCATGGCAGACTTCCAGTGTGTGTCAAGGGCTGCAGAACTCCCACATTTCCTGTAGCAGCTGTTCCAGCTTTGCAGTCATTTACAGTCACTTGGTTCCTCTTCTATATACCTGTTTGGAAGTATTTTTTATGGCCTGGACTGTTAATCAGGGAATGGAGTGGTATCGGGGTGTCCGTTGGTTTTCTCAGTTTGCCCTTTGGGTGTTCAATTCTTGTGAGGAGGTCCTCCTTAGGGTTTGGGAGTGGTGGCTTTTTGACCCATCTGAGCTCTAGTTTATATTCATTAAAGTAGAACATATAGATACACCAAATACTGGAATCGGGGGCATTAAGCTCTTGTAATACATTTTTGGCCATCTCAGTAGATGGTGCTTGGAAGGTGGAAGTAGTTCATATACTTAAGTTTTTACATCATGTCACAGCAATTTGTTACAGTCCATTCTTTAATCATTTCATTTAGTTCCATCAAAAAGCATAATGCACTTTAACAACTTAAACTTCCCATATCCACTTTTAGGAAGTGGATTTCTACTTCCTGAAAGTGGGAGTCTAATCTCTTCTACAGTTTTAGGTTCCATACTACATCAAGCTCAAGATTTATGAAGAAATGCTTGAAAGCATGTACTTTTCTGAGTCAAGGAATGCCAACCAAAATAAATTCGGGAGGCCAAATAACCATTTGTAGGGATATTTAATTCTTACCAGTCTATGACTGCTTGCTGAAAGGCATCATCTCAGAGTTTTATTTCATATGAAATGACTCAGGAATTGGATGGCTAAGGAGATACAACAAGGCCGGGATCGGCCTGCAATGTTCTTGAACTTTGAATTGGCAAGATTTGGTAAAGCTGGCTTAGAAATCATTGTTTGACTGAAAGAGGCTGCTGTGCTCTGGAAACTTTTTTCTTCTACTCCTACCAGGGGCAGAAGAGGGAGAGTTAATTTGTATTTCTTAAAGTTTTATTAAAAAAAAAAAATTGAAGTTGTCAGCATTAGACTATATATTAAACTCTGTAAGCTTGGCTGTTATAATTTGTTTGACCTGACATACATGTACAGGTGCTTTAGGGTTGATGTTAACACAGTTTATGTCTATGTATTAATTATCTTCGGCAATAAAGCAGATAATTGAGGGTAACAGGAACTAAAGATACATATACATTTCAGGTGCCTCCAAGTAATCCCCTCACCTCCCCAGTTCCCTTTCCTCTTAGGAAAGTTGGTAAAACCTATTCTACATGCTTTCTAAGCATCATGTTTCAGATTATATATATATATATATATATATATAGATAGATAGATAAATATATATATATATATATATTTAGCTGATGTTGATGAGTAGCTGTATCTTAAATGTTTTAAAAGATCATGTCAACCAGAGCATTTGGGGTTGGGGGTGAGTGGGTGGGAAATTTTGGTTTTGAGAACAGACTTTTTGAACAATTAATCCAGTCCCTTGGAAGCTCTTCTTTAGTTCCAGGTGTTATAACTAATACGCAGCTGGAGTCAGTCTGTACCATTATTTCAAGTCAAGGGATTGTCTTCTTTCAGAGAGTCAGAGAATATTCAGCAGAGCACATTGCAAGAGAGAGGCTTATCCCTCTTAAGACTGCTTGTCCTGGGATGGCCCACTGGCAGGGCTCTGTCTTACTGGGAGGAGGTCATAATGACCAGGAATATGGCTGTTCCTAGGTAGGTCGTATGGATTCTGGATATAGCTGGAGTTACAACCGCGGCCTTCTTGGACCACACTGACTGTGGGCTCTAAGGAATATAGTGAAAAATGAGTTCAGAGAACAGATTAGCTTTAGTTGCCTCGTTGGGCGGGGGAAAAGAATTCTGTTTAACTTGGTGGGGAGAGAAACCAAGGACTTAGGATAAGTGTATGAGGGTTAGGACTGAGGCTTGTTAAAGAGATTGAAAATCTAAGTGAGTGTGTTGTCAGAATCCCAAGCTCTGGTCAAAACCAAGGGACCTTAGAGTATCCTAGCGGTAGGAGTCTTATCAGTGAACTCAGGGACATGGGTTCAACTGGGAGAAAGTAGAACAAGATAATTTCAAAACTTGCAAACTGTCTGTTCTGATTGTTTTCTGTTTTAAACAGGAATTTGTGTCAACAGTCAGTTGAGGAGTGTGTGTGTGTGTGTGTGTGTGTGTGTGTGTGTATGTATATCGGCTCTCCAGCTCCCCACCCCCAGTCAGTATTTCTGCTTCATACTTAGTGTTTTTTAAAAAGCAGAGTTGGCACAAGAATTTGATTTCTTGTATGAGAGTGGATAGAGGTCCTGTGAAAGACAGCTCACTTTGAATTCCTTAAAAAAACAACAAAAGAAGGGGATGTTTTCAAAATGGGGACTGGAGAGGGCTGATTTTACTTCGGATGCTGCACTAGTGCCCTGCTGTCACTAAGTTACTTATTTGAGACACCTACCAACTTCATATATATTTTTATTAGATGTCGACAAGGATGGCACATCTGTGTACGGAGACCCCTGTGCACAGGCGACTTCATTTCTTCATAGCTGCTTTCTGGAAGCTTGCAGGTGAGGATGGGTGGGTCCTTAATTGTGGCATAAGGGTTTTCACTGCTATTCAAGGAACAAGTGCTAGAACTGCACACGGATTCTTTCATGTAATCTGCAAGGCAAGAGAAATTTCTTAGGACAAACAAGGACATACGCTTAAATACCAAAAGCAGAGTACAGTTTATGTGCTGTCAGACTTGTGAAGTTGTAAATGCCTATGACAGTCTAAGATTCATTTACTAACTACGTTGAGAAATGCTTTCTGAGGTAAGCAGAGTTCTTTTTTTTAAAGAAACATGTTTTTGGGGGGATAAGAACTTTTTTGTTTTAGTAGTCAGGCAGAGCATCAGAAAGGGATTAATTCAAGATGTTCATAATGTGCTTTCACATCTGTTGTTTAATTTTTACAAAATCCTGCCAGGATAGTTGACTGTTTGCCTTTTAGAGGATGGTGGCCCAGGGAGCTGAAGTGACTTGGCTGAGGTCACATGGCACATGCATGGCAGTGCCAGTACTTGAATCCAGGCCTCGGGACTCCTTGGCTTGTGTGTTTTCTGTGACATCATTTTTCTGAATTCTTTTTGACGACCAAGCTTAGGTTCGGCAGTAGGTGTGTGATTCGGCACAGGTGTCAGCAGTTTGGCAACCTTTAGCCAGCCCACGGGTAGTACCCGTGCTCTCGCGAAACTCATGATGAGAGGCAGGGCAGGTTGAAGTGTAACAGGTTTAAAAAGCACCTTGGTTTCAAGCGAGGCTTTGGAAAGTTCCTGTTTTCTAGCAAGCCTGCAGTATATCTTGTGGGGTCACTTACTCCTGTTCTTGTGAATGCTCACTGAAGTCTAATTTTGCAGAATCTTTTTCTGATCCCGGGAGAACTCACGTTGCTTCTCCTAGCGTCTCTCAGGTGTGTCATCCCTAAGACTTCCGAGTATATTAGGGTATGAAAGGTTGCAAACTAATTTCCAAATATGAAGCAAGGTAACTGTAGCTCCCTGGAGGAAGAAGGTTTTCTTTGTCACTGGGAGTCACAAGGAAAGGGGAACCCTTCCTTCAGTCTCTCTGCTGTTTTCCCTTTTGGGGGAAAATTACTGCCTCCTGTTGATTGTTTCAAATGTGGCAGAATTTGCCCAGAAAAAGCAGAAGACTCTAATCCGGCAGCTCTGGCCCTCCTTCTAGGCTCTGCCAGCCAGGGGGCTCTAGAAATAAGCACTGAGTTGCAGGGACTTTAGTCAAGAGTGATCTTAGAAGTCTAAATTTCTTTTAAGTGGTAGCAGATGGTGAAATTTCTCTCTTTCTCAGCTCTAAATTTCTATAAGTGGTAGCAGATGGTAAAATTTTCAGATGCTCTTTCCCTAGAACCACCATAGATTACATTTTGGGCCGCTCTTTATCTGTGCCTTCTGCCTCCAACTTGTGAAATTAATAAAAATGTAAAGAAGTGGAAGTGGTAATGTAATTCAGGAGGTGACTGGAGGTCCCTCCAGGGAGAGCAGGGCACTCCACGTGGCTGCAGTGGCCGACATGTGTGCCGCCGCAGGAGTCTGCTCCCACAACAGGGAACTGGTTGGAGGGGATTTGTTTTTTTTGTTGGGATTCCCTGGTGGCTTAGCTGGTAAAGAATCTGCCTGCAATGCAGGGGACTTAGGTTTGACCCCTGGGTCAGGAAGATCCCCTGGAGAGGAGAATGGCTATCCACTCCAGTATTCTTCCCTGGAGAGTCCCATGGACAGAGGAGCCTGGTGGGCTATAGTCCATCGGTTCACAGAGTCAAATGCGACTAACACTTCTTTGTTAGTGAAGGGTTATTTATGTTTGTTTTAACAATTAACGTTTCCTCAATCTTGTACAAAACTGCATTCACCTATTAGTTCCTTCTAGCGTAGGCACAGCAGTAATTATTATTTCCCTTTCCGCTTTACTGCTTATGAGGAAATTGAGGTTTGAATAGGGAAGTGACTTCCCCAGGGTCACACTGCTCGTCGGTATTAAAGTAAGCTCCAGAACCAGGCTTGGAGCACGTTGTGTCACAACTTAGCCCACAAGCAGAGAGAGAGAGATGTGAGCCTTGTGCCGTCTCTAGCCTAGAACCCTAGAGACGAGAAAATATTTTTTAAAAGTTATTTTTGGCTGCCCTTGGTCTTCGTTGCTACCCCCAGGCGTTTTCTCTAGTGTGGCAAGTGGAGGCAGCTCTTGGTTGTGGTGCGCCAGCTGCTCACTGTGGTGGCTTTTCTTGTTGTGGAGCACGGGCTCTAGGCGAGCTGGCTTCAGAAGTTGTGACGCCCGGGCTCTAGTGCAAAGACTCAGTAGTTGTGGTACCCAGGCTTAGTTGCTCCTGGCAGGTGGGATCTTTCTGGACCAGGGGTCCAATTCATGCCCCTGCATTAGCAGGCTGATTCTTAACCCCTGGACCACTAGGGAAGTCCCGAGAAAACGTCCTCGCTAGATAGCAGTCCCAGCCAGCCCTAGCAGAGACTGAAGGGAGCCTGGAGTGGCCTAACTGCTGGTGAGGTGCTCATGGGGGGAAGGTGGCTGTGGGTCCTTGGTCATGACCTACCTGAGCCACATTAAATTGCTTCTAGTGAATACTTTGTTCCTTAGTATAAGTGGATTGGGGTTAATTAAGTCCAAGAACCCCAGCTGGCGAGCTGTTCCCACTTGAGGTTCCCAGCCAAGTAGTAAGGCTTTATGACTCGGCTGCTCACATGGAAGCTGAGGCCTTCCAGTGTTGCTTCAAGAAGGGCTGCTACCTGAGTGGAAAGTCCTACATCTCGCCCCTCCTCCCCATGCAGGAACATCCTTTTGCTTTGATTGGCACCTGACTCAGTTACATATTTTCTAAAATTGGATGATTAATGATAGCTCGCTTTATAGCACACATTGCTGGGCTCCGCTCACTCCAGTTAGATCATTTGATTCTTGTTACATCTGTGCAGGGGGCCCAGGCAGTAAGGACTAGTATTACTACTTTAGAAATGAGGAAACTAAAGCTCATGAAGTTTGCCTAATGTTAGTAAGTTAGGACAACCCCTACCTTCTCTGATACCCAATCAAGATGTTTTCCCCTCACATTTTGTTACCCTGTCTATGGGCTTCTCTGGTGGCTCAGATGGTAAAGAATCTTCCTGCAATTTGGGAGACTGGGGCTCACTTCCTGGGTCAAGAGGATCCCCTGGAGAAGGGAATGCCTGCTCACTCCAGTATTCTTGCTCTGAGAATTCCAAGGACAGAGGAGCCTGGTGGGCTACAGTCCAGGGGGTCACAGAAGAGTTGGACCTGACTTAGCTACAACCACCTCCTCTCTTATATCCTAACTGCAAACTGTATCTAAAGATACAGTTCACCCTCAACAAGGAAGGTGTTTTATCTATGGGGCCCAGTTCTGCTGAGAAACCCAAGCTGTAGGCTTTTTGTGGACATCCCATGACCAATTCTTATAGCATTGGGAAAGCCTTGACACTCTAGCTCCTTGCCTAACAGAGATTCAGCCAACCAGTAGTGCTTCTCTTGTATCCACTAGAAAAGTTGGCTGCTTTCAAGTTTGGGGAAATAAAGAGTTTGCTCTGTAGCAGGGGATGCACCTAACTGGATAAAAGAGAAGCTGGGTTTTGTGGGAATAGGGGCTAGCTTCAGGGAGCAGCTGTATCATCCGTAAAGGGGCCAGAGGTGAAGACAAAATGATGGAGAAGTGTGTGCGCACGCGCGTGTGTGTTTTGAGGTGGTGTTGGGAGGGTGTTGAAATATAGAATAATCTGGATTCTACTTCTGAGGACTGGAAGGAGGGGAAGGGCAAGGCCAGCTGGAAAACTATACTTCAGGAAGCTCTTCCTCTCTCCAGATGAGTCATCTACCTGCCTGCCCTGAGGGAGGGCGGGGCAAGGGGAAGAATAACCAGCTGCTATAGGACACTTCCTCATCTTTTTATAGCCCCACTTCTGTGCCAGTGTCTGCACTTTGGGTGTGTTGCAAAGAAAATGGAAGCTTCAAGCAAGGCTACCCAAGCTCTTCAAGGCCTGTAATTAGCATCAAGCCTGCAGATGTAGCCCTGTAATGCCCTGGCACTGCTGCTCACATAGTTCCTACCTCTCCCAAATCACGTACAGCCACATATCAGAGGCAGAAAGGGTCTCTGAAATGAGCTGGTTGAAACATCTTCATCTTATAATGGAAGCAGCAAATCGAGAGAGGGGAAATGACTTTCCAAGGCCACCTTGTGAGTAGGATTTGAACTTAACACTAGCCTTTGTTGTTCAGTCACTAAGTTGTGTCCGACTCTTTGCAACGCCATGGACTATAGCCCACATGGAATTTCCCAGGCAAAAACACGGGAGTGGGTTGCCATTTCTTTCTCCAGGGGATTTCTTGATCCAGGGATCCAACCTGGTCTCCTGGTTTGGCGAGCAGATTCTTTAACATTGATTCAACAGGGAAACCCAACCCCAGCCTTTAGGTTCACATTATCATCTAGTTAAGGCCAATATTTCACTGTTGCTGAAAACCCAGGCACCAAATACCCATCTCTCTTCTTCTCAGCCTACTCATATTAGGAGGCTGCACTGCCTTTTCTCTTCCTGGGCCCTGACTTCTCACCTTTCTCTTGATTGAGAGAGAAGGACTGGGGAGAGGAGTTGGGGAGATCTCAGGGCCAGAAGGAGAACTGGAGGGAGGGGAAAAAAACCGGCTGAAAACAATTTTCAGGATGTCAGTGGGCTCCTGACTAGCTTGGAAGCCACGGTTACTGCAAGGAGACACCTGGAGGTTGCATTAGCAAGGGCATACAGGTGGGGAAAGCGGCAGCAGCAGCAGGACCCAGGATTTCAGGAGAAGGGTGATGGAGACCGGTGGGGAGGATTTCTTCTGTAGCACTTTGAAATGCATGACAGAAAAGTGTTGTCATGAAGCAGTTTGTTGGGGAATAATTGTGCTGAGGGTCAGGAAGAGGAAGGAGAGATGGAAAGGTGTTTAGAGAGAAAATGGGGTTAGCAGTATGAGTGGTCTCATGCAACCTCCTGGGTGACAGTGAGGGGAGGTCTTCAGGAAGTAGCGGGAGAGAGGGAGCATTGACTGAATTACGTTAAGATTTAGCATGTCAGAGCTGGAAAGGGCTTTAGAGACCCTGTCCTAATAGAGGAAGAAACCAAGACCCAGAAAACAGCACCGTGATCTAATCGGTGCTACACAGCAAGAACCAAGAGTAGAATTCTTTCTTTTCTTTTTCTTTTAATTTTTTGTCTGAGTTCTGGGGCTTGCAGAATCTTCATTCCTCCACTAGGGATTGAGCGTGGCCTCTGGCAGTGAAAGCGCCAAGTCCTAACCACTGGACTGTCAGGGAATTCCCCCACAGAACCCAGATCTTTTAACTCCCAGATCAGGTCTCTTTCCCACTGAGTTCAGAGAACACTAATACTCTTAACCCCGATAACCACTGATTTGGTCTGGCCCAGTAGTTTTAGGTAACAGTTGCACTCCTGGTACATAACTTGTTTATTGAATGTTTTTTGGGGGACATCCAGTTGGTGGGGTTTATTCCATGTCCTTGATACGTGTAAAGCTCTGACCTGTGATTTTGTTTTCTTGTGGTTTCTGGTGTGTGGATCCCTAATACCTGTTGGTACATTTGCCTATATAGTCCTCTTTTCTCTCCAATTTAGAGGATCAGATTTATAGGGTGGTGAAACAAAACCTGGCCGCTAGCCTGCTCGGCCTCCCCTGCACTCAGACTCGGATGATCCCACAAAACAGGAGTGCATGGCGCCAAGGCTGGGACACTGCTGTCCTTAACTGCATTTCGCGTTCGTGGCTGCGAGGGACAGCCCTTACCACAGTGTGCAGGACACACAGTGCGTTGGGAAGTGTGTGCTCATGTGCTGCGCTGTCTGGGCCTGTCTGCGTTCGTTCAGGCTTGAGTCATGGGTATTCTCAGAGCTGTCAAGGGCCCGTAGAGAGGTTTGTCCAGTCCCCATGCCTCTTGAAGAAACTGAGGTCCAAGATCACGGTGATGAAACAGTATAGTTGTCTTTTCTTTTGTTTAGCTTCATCTACTGTGATGGTGCTCGCTTTCATTCGGGTGGTTTAAGTCAAAAAAAAAAAAAAACCAGAATGATGCTCCCAAGGGGGTAGGGTTCTTTGGCTGACCAGGAGCCTATGGGTGGCCTCCTGTCCTCAGATAGTTCTCTTGGGCAGGGCACATACATGTTCTGGTGGAGACTTGTTCTTCCTGCTCTGTTGTTCAGAACACAGTGCTCACCGCCACCCGCCCCTAGCACACCCTACTTCTAGTAACCACCCCACAAAGGGCTGTATATGACCAGCTCTCCTTGGTTAGGAAATAGTTGTGTCTCAGGTATGTCTTAGGCTAAATCTGATGAGAAATCTGAGTCAGTCTAGACCAGTGGTTTCTAAGTGTTCGGTGATCTGCTACGTAAGGATACCCTGAGGCACTCAGCACTCTTGATCTATTGCATCAGAATCTTGGGGACGCAGGGTGTGGGCATCTGTATTTTTAACAAGCTTTCCAGGTGATTCTGGTACACAGGTAGATTTAGGCTGTCCACTGGGATCGTTGCTGTAAGTCTTATCTCCTTCAGTTTGGCTGAGTTGCTTTTTTTTAAATTCAATTTGGCTATGCAAGGTCTTAGTTGTGGCAAGTGGGGTCTGCTTCCCCTACCAGGGATAGAACCCAGGCCCCCTGCATTGGGAGCATAGTCTTGGGCACTGGATCACCAGGGAAGTCCCTGGCTGAGATTCTTGAATAGATTTCAGAGACAAAGGGACAACTCTGTTACATCAGTATAATCCTGTACAATATGCAAAAACTCTTCCAATTTGTGATTTTTATTGCATAATCAGGGTAACCTTGTTAGACCGTAGGACAAGCATACTTATCTCAACGTTGTAATTGAGGAAACTGGGCCTTGGAGAGGTTTGTCATAGTTAATAAGTGACATAATTTCAAAGCCGCCTATTTCATACATTATTTCATTTTAAACCTAGGCCCCAAGCCTGGGAAAGGACCTGACCTTTCATCTGTGGCTTCACCTGTATACTTCCTAGAGGGATGATCTGACTTGCAGTTCTCGCGTGCTGGGGATTAGTCCTAGCTTCCCTGCTCTATGGGACAGAGACCTTGTAAAGGTGGGGCATCGTACAATAGTAACACTAGGTGTCATTTTCATTCCTTGCACCCCAGAAAGCCAGCAGGTGCAGGGTGGCATTCCTCGCCAGCGCAATGACAGGAGGCCTCTGGGGCAAGTAGATAGACTTTATTTCAGATTTCATAATCAATTGAACTCATACTAATTGGTAGGATAATGACGTTCTGCATTTCCGAAGACATTTAGTTGGCATCTATAAAAAATCCCACAAGCATTTCCTAAGCAGGTTCAACTGAAATCAAAAGATGAAATCATTATTATTATGATTGCTCCTCCTGGGCAGAGCTACCCAGCCGTCCCAGGTTTGTGGTCTTTAACTTTTTTGGGGGAATGGGGGGAAGAAATGCATAGTTTTGTCTCTGGTAGAAACCCTGGCGATTTCAGATTTGCATTCTTTATCTTTCTTAGCCTCCCTAATGGTACATCATGATTAGATACTCTACCTTTGAAGCCTTTGTCCATAACGTATGTGTTCTGACGTCTGTCCATTCCACAAGCACCTGCATAAAAATAGAAAAAGGAAAGAAAAATAGAGAGGTGAATGAGGTTTACTTAGACTACATGTATTCTTTTTTTTTCCTGTTCTCTCCTACCCAGAAAATAGTTCTTTAGTGCTAGAAAATTACTCGGGGTTTAATCTCCTCTAAATCATCTTGACCATATGAGAGTTCTTTAAAAAGCTCCTATGTGTAAGTGGTGAGCTCTGTCACCCCCTGCATATTTAGCACTACTGCTCTGTAATCTCTTTGAGGGGAATGTCTTCTGGAGGTGATCACAGGCAGTTCTGATGCCACCTACAGTCACCAAGTGAAGTTCCAGGTTCCAAGAGTGTAGGATAGGGAATGAGTCAGGACCAGTTCTCAGCTTGGGGGAAGGGTGTATGACATTCCAAATCCCATTTCTGTTGGATTTTGGAATGAGGGTGAAGACTTTCTCACCTCATAGCTCTAGTCTTGCCTGTCGCTCCCCTTGTGGGTCTGATGCTCGATTGAGGGGAGCCAGAGGGAGGTGGACAGGCAGCTGAGGTTGGTTAGTCCTCTCTACAGGTTATACAGTCACTCCCAGCCAGTCAGCTCTTTTAGTCGCCTGTCCCCACTTTTTTGGGTGGACTATTTGCACATAATTGAGAGTTGTCTTTGAACAACATTTCCAGTGTTTTTCAATCCCAAGCATTTCTTTTTTCCCTTTTGGCTACTACAGTTTATCCTAGGCTCCCACAATGCATGGTCCTCAGCACCAGCCAGAGGTAGGAAGGACGTGAAACTTCAGGGACCAAGCTCAGGTTCTTCGCTGCTGGTGATCCCAGAAAAGAAACTATATGATACTTTGAATTTGGACAGTAATGACTTGAGCTCACAGTCAAAGCCATTTCCTCCCCCCCCCAGCTTTTAACTGAGGCTGCAGTATTAGACAAGGGAGCAAGTGCTTACTAAAATACAGTTAGACTCCACTCAACTCTCCCCAGTGTCTGATACCGAAGACCAACACATGGCTGTTCTGATACCTCCTCATGCCGCCTCCATATAGAGTTCCCTGGTGGAATTTGCAGAAGCCTACTCCTATCTCCCTGCCTTCCACACGGTACTGAGAGCAGAGCCAGGTCCAAGTTTTCTCAAGTTCGCTATTCTTCTAAAGGACCTATAGGTACCTGTGCCCTTCAGAAATAGGACTGCGACAATCTGAACCCCTGGCATCTTTATCCTGGGACCAGGGCTTCCTTTGCCCTCCCTGAGGGATGGAGGCTAGGCTATTAAAAAGTTAACCCCCTTTTTATAGAACAGAATACAGACTCAAAGAAAGGCAGTGACTTGGCTGAGACCACACCAAGTGAGAAGTTGAGCTCCACGTAGAACCCAGATGTCCTGAAGTACACCCTCCCGTTGTTTACCAGCCTACCTCAGTATAAGCCAGAAAATGACGTGTGGTGGCTTTGGCTGTAGTGATTGAGAGAGAGAGATGGGCTGAGCCCAGAGGATGCTTCCAAGTGGAAAGGGGTGCAGGGTGGTGATTGTGTGTGTGTATGTTGCAGGGGCTGGGGGTGGGGATTGTATTCTGTGGGATTATTGAATGTCCTGAGCACTGCTCCAGGGGCTGACAGCTGGGAGCACAGCCTCCTGGGTATAAGCCCAGGGTTTCTGAAGCCCATAACTACTTACTGGGTAGATGAGTTCAGACCTTTGCTCTTTTTACTGTCCCTGGACCCAGAGACCTGCAGGGGTTGCTAGAGCTGCATTTCAGTTGAGCTCTAGAAACCAGCTAGAGCCTGAATTTAGGCCCCACGGGTGTTCAGGGTGCCCTCAGGGGCAGGGGCACTTTGTTGGGGGCCCACATTCTCTATTTGTTCATTGGACCTACTTCTGTAACTCCTACCCCACCTCCTCCCACAGTAGGGACTGACTTTCAAAGTCTCCTTTTTGCATCTTTCCCAAGCTATCAGGTTTGAGCCTAAATATATGGGCCCAGAGGATGTTGGTTGACACGTCCGGCCTCAACCTCTCTAGATCTAGATCCCTACTGGACCACCTGCCCTTTGACCTAGGAGTGCTTGGTCTGGGCTCTCCCTCTGGGGGACTTTGGGCTTTTTGGCCAGTCTACTCTCTGTCATCCACACCCATGGGCCCAAAGATGTAGCCATCCCCAAGTCATTTCTCAGTGGTTTTGGGTTGTATTCCGTGGTCTGCAAGGAGTGTGGTTACGCTTTGTTCCCTCCACGTAAAACCAGTTGCAGTTTGTACGTATCCACTGAGCATGATAGCAGGAATGACTGAGGAATGCAGACGGGTTTCCTTCTTCCCATGGGGAACTAGGCTTGTCGGAGGGAAGGGGCTCAACGGGGAGAGTTCTGGGTCCATGGGGTGGGTGAAAGGATAGGAAGGGGATTTGGGGTAGGTGCAGGTCTGGTCTTATAGGATGGCCTCAGGGGTCCAGGGGATAGAGGGTATAGGGCTGGGAGTCTAACCTGGCGAGTGTAGCTCAGCGGGGCGGCTGAGGTGTCTAAGTTCAATGTAGAAGTCTTCGGGCGGGTACCTGGCCTCCAGGGCACTGATCTGGAAATGGGAGTCTAGTGAGAGGAATGACAGGGAGCAGCCATTATTCCCAGGGCCCTGGTATGGCAGGGGAGGGGTGCGTAACACAGGGGTGGGAGGGGGGACAAGAGGCAGGGTGCAGCAGGTTGAAGGGAATTAAGGCTTCTGTGAAGCATCCGAGGGAGCCTAGAGCCAGTGGGGCCAGGGGGGTTTGCTAGAGCTGAGGCCAAATGGCCTTGCTGCCTCTCACCCCCATCCCTCACCCCACCCCCCACAGAAATTGGTGTCACCAGGGCAGTGGGGCAGAGGGAAGAAGTCCTTGAATGGGGCACCTTGGTAGCAGGGCCTGGCTCAGGCAGGGGGTCCCTTTCCCAGATGGTAAGAGCATCTTTTGCCTCCAACCTGAATCCCCACACCTGGACCCGAGCTTTCTCCCTTGTGGTCCTGGGTCACAGCCACCCTCACCTACCCCCTAGTAGGAATGAAAGGGGCCCTGGGCCTCATCTGCTTATGAGAACTGAAGTAGGGGCTTGGGTTTCCTCCCCACACCCCTTTTTCCTGGGGGAAATCATGCTTAAGATTTATCTACTAACTCTCCCTTGGAGCTGGGACAGGGCCCCTGTCAATGTGGGAGAAGGAGAAGACGGCGGGGCCTGAAGGCCAGGGACCAGGCTCAAACCACTACTGACCTAACACGTTCACATAGCTGTAGGGGGTCCAGCCTGCCGTGTCTCTGTCAAGGGACTTGTTACTGAGCTGTTTGGAAAGCAGGAGAACGAGTTAATATCTAGTGCCGTTGAGATGCCCCTGCCCAGCCTTTGCTTTTGCCCACCCTCGTGTGCCACCCCTGTGATGACCCTGACCCACCTAGGTGCTAGGTCGTTGGGGGGATGGACGAGGTAGGTGTTCCATGACAGGCCACCATGGTGTGGCTGGGCCCAGTGGGAGCCGAGCATATCTAAGCTGTCTGGCTGAAGCTGTAGGGCTTCCAGGCCCCGGGACAAAGAGGAGCCGAGAACTGACCTGAGCCAAGCTGGCCCTGGCTGGGGAGGCAGGTCAGCTGGGTGGGGCTGAGCTGTGGGAGGCAGTGTTGGCAGTGTCTCGGCTGCAGCATGGCCCTCTAGCAGAGGGGGCGGCGCTGAGGCTGCCTCCAGCATCAGCGTCCCTTCTGCCGCCTGATCCAGGCTGAGAGCGTCTCCCTTTCACGTGAGCAGGGGAAGGCGTTGGGATAGGGTGTCCCTATGGTACTCCTCTTCCTGCACTCACACCTGCCCTTCGTAGGAGGCAAGGATCGTTGTTCTCATTTCACAGATGGGGACCTGAGTCCTGCTCGTGGGCCCTATGCATGGTCACACACAGAAGAGCTGGGTCTACACCTCAGGTCTCAGCTCCTGGACCCATGTCCTTTCCACGTCATCACAGCTGCTTGCCCCTGCTACACATCTGCTAGGCTGAGGGTTCTTGACTACACAGAACCACTTTGGGGCCCTAGGGTGAAGTGAGCCAGAGGATCACCAAGTGGGCTGCACTGCAGTAACTCTACCCCCTGACTTAGTGAAAGAGGGTGACTGGTACTTCGCTGTTAGAATGAGACCAGGAATGACAGGGACACAGGGACTTGGCCTCTCATCCCTGGCATCCTTTGCCTTGCGTCTACTGTAGCCTTGATAATGTGGCTCTTGTTAATCAAGGGCCTCCTACTGGGAAACTTCTGGATTCCTTTCCCTTGGCTCCTCAGATAGGCCTAAAGCTGTGAAGCTGGGTTGGAGCTGATGGTCACAGGCTTTGCACGTGGACCTCAAGGTCCCTTGCATGCAGCACTCCCATTCCATAGGGGAACTGAAGTTGAGAGCCCTGAAGAGTGACCTTTGGGTGCTGGCTTGACAGTAATAGCTCTTGGGGCTGTACGGGGTCTGTGCTGTTGTTGCTGCGGGGGTTCAGGATGCATTCCTACCAGATCTGTGGTCTGTGGATGTTTTCTGTGGGGCAGAGGGGGAGAAATGATCCCTACAGCTCTAAGGCCTGGAGGATGAAAACTGTGCTCCTGTACATGTTTCTGACCCAGAGGTGGGTACAGAGGTACCAGACGCCAGGAATCCTGGGGCTGTACCAATCCCCCCGCCCCCAACCTCCCCGTGATCCATGCTGTGTATGTCTGCATGCGTGCAGCGTGACCTTGTGGTCTCTGGGGGCTGTTTCTTATTTCTGAACCTCTCTGCCCATTATAGGTCCTGGCATACTGGGAGCAGGGGTTAGCACGTGTGTGTGCTGAGACGTCCCTGCCCGAGGGCCTGTGACTTACGTAAAAGGACGTCTTGCCATCAGCCAGCGCTGTGTTGGAAGCGGTGAGGGAGGGCCCTGTCCAGGGTGGTACACACCTGACCCTGAAGTCCTGCCCGACTCCGTCAGCGGGCACGCTGGCTGTGGCTGATGTTTCTGTGTCCCGTGTGGTGGTTCTGATAGCAACGTATGTTGTGGGTGTGTACTGATAACATGTAGTATGTCCAGATACAAGGATATCAGGTGGCACCTGAGTACTGGTAGTACTCTGTGCGCTTGTGGCACACATGGTGTTGGTAACATACTGCAGTGATGAGTGGTGGGGTGTTTTCATTATATGTGTTAACATGAGGCAAAAGTAGTCACGTGGTTGTGTGTGACAAGGCTGTGTGTGATTACATGATGATCACATGCCTTGGCACACAGGGTGTGGGGTGTGTGCTTCACTGAGTGGTGCTGTGGTTGGTTACATGTGATGTGTGCTGCTTGCATGGCCCGTGTTGGCTTCATAGAGCCTGCTGGCTTCCTCCTACACGCTTTACATAGAGTGTACACGTGGGCTCACAGGGCTCCATTTATTGTATTGGCAGTTGGTTCCGTGCAGACCCTAGGTAGGGTAGTGGTGGTGCAGTTTCTTCCCCGGGCAGAGGGGAGGGCTCAGTGGGAAGACAGTGGATGGGGACTGGGGAGAGTCAGGGGCCCGGTACCTTGGTGGGGCTGTTCCTGTCCAGAGTGCTGGCCTGGCTGGTGGCAGGCCCCCCGCACGCCAGTGCGTGGTAGCTCGAATTGGAAAAGCACTGGGCGTGGCTGCTACTTTGAGACAAATCTGGGAAGAGAACAAGGTGCCACATACCATCATACCCCTGCCCCTGGCACGAGACACCCCTAAGCTAATGCTTGGTGTGGCCACCTTGAGAGCGCTCTGCAAAGTCAGGCAGCCAAGTCCCCCATCCCCCGAGCTTCCTGGCATCTACTGTTCCCCTTGGAAGCCTGTAGAGCCTGACTTGCCCCTTTGCTTGTGTTGGCCCTGCTTGCAACATGCCAGTGTGGGCGGTGGTACCAGCATGAGAAGTGTTAGTTTGACAGCCTCAGTATCCTTGAGTCACTGTGTAGGGCTGAGCTGACCCTCCCCTGCCTCCTCTGGGGTCAGATCCCAGGAGTGAGGCTGTAAAGAGAACCCCACTCCTGGCCTTGCCCTCCTGCAGATTCCAGGACCTCCACACTGGGCTGGGGAATTCCAGTGGGATGGTCTGGGAAAACCCAGCCAATCTTGCTTATCATGGTCAGAGAAGAAAATCCCCAAATACATAAGCTTTGGGACTTCATCAGAGGATCTCAGCTTTGGCTGAAACCCAGGGCGGCACGCAGGCCAGCAGCTCTCTCAGGCAGGGTCTGTGCCCGGGCCTGGGATGTGCCGTGCGTAGCACAGAGCTGGGCAAATGGTAGGCCGCACTTAGCAGGAATGGCGTGTCAGCAGGCTGACGTGATCTCTGGGCTTTCTAAGGCAGCCATGAGCCGTGGAGCCAGCTGTGGAGAGCTGGCATCCTGTGCCCACCTCTGACAGGCCTACCCTCCTGTGGCTCAGGGCTGGGGGCAAAGTTAGGGCATTTTTACCTCTTCAGTTTAATGAAATATGAAGCAAAAAGCTGTTTCTATTTCTAAGGCAGCAGTCTAGGGTTAGGGGAGAGGAAGGGTTGGCCCAAGAGTCCCATCCCCACCTCTTGGACTCCCAGATCGAATGCCTGCTGGCATTGGTACCGGATTTGTGAACAGGCTGGGTTCCCGCAGACCTGGCTCGAGGGACATTGCCCACGCTTTCAGCACTGTCCCGTCTCACTGCACAGATCAGGCCCTCCTAACTCTGGGAACTGGGAGGGAGGGGTGCTCTGAGGCCTTCTCCAAGGAAGCAAAAATGAGACAGGGCTTGGACGGTGGGCCCCAAGGCTGGTTTCCTGAGGTGATGCAGACATCAGGCTGGGGAGAGGGTCCCCTGCAGCATTTAGGAAAGTTACTGCTTTGTGTGGGTGTTCTGCGACTGAAGCCCAGTGAGAAGGGGAAGCTCTGGAGAAATGAAAGAAGGCTGCTAACCATAGATGTTGAGAGTGGGCTCCAAGGAAGTGGCACTCCCTGGGAGCCCTGTCTACCTTTCCAAGTTAGCTCCTGCTGCTCGCCGCCACACTCTCTTTCTAGGGGAGTCTGAGCAGCCAGCCCTGCAGGCACCACCACCCACCTGCAGCAATAAACCCGGGGTCCCCAAGAATATCGCGTGGTTCCTGCTAGGTTGTGTGTATGTTGGGGGGGGGGTGGCAGCGGGAGGTGCTGGGGGCATAGTCTGACCTGAGAGGGAGTAGTCAGTGCTGGTCATCCTCATGGCGGGCGTGTAGGAGACGCGGGGAGCCAGGTCCCGGCCCTTCTCTTTTTGCCGCCGCCGGCGCCAGGCAAACAGTCCCAGCAGCACCACGATGAGGAACAACAGGAGGACGATCCCCGTGACGGCACCCACTGAGTGCCGCTCTGCACCCAGCGCTGGGCTGATCTTGGTGTAGGGGTTCAGCTCCTCCATCATGAGGGCAGCTGCGGACAGAGGCGGAGCTGAGCCGGAGGCAGGCCTGCTTCCTCTCAGGCCACCTCAGCCTGGGGCTAGGCTCCTCGAATGTCGGGAGACCTGGTTCAGGTCTTGGCCCTATTCCTCAATCCCTTCAGCATCATGAGTTTGGCGTTGTGTTCAGCTGTCTACCCAAGTGGAGTCCCACCCAGGGTCATGACAAGGAGCAAATGTGATTATAGATGGGAAACAAATCACAGGTGTTTAGTGAGTATTTTACTTTATTCTAAAACTGAGTTACAGATAATAACCCATTTGCTCTTCCTAGTATCCCTCAAAGGGATGTTTATAAGTCCTATAAGAAATAAAGACTATTCCCCTTTCACAAATGAGGAAACTGAGTCACTGAAAGGTTAGGGTAACTTACTCGAGATCACACAGCCAGTAACTGGTAGAGTTGGGTTTCTCAGGAGTCAGGAAAAGCTGGATTCAGCCCCTCTCCCTGTTTACCAGCTGTGTGACTCTGAGTCCTCGGTCTGCCCATTTGTAACACGGGGACAGTAATCCCACTGTGAGCACTGATCACAGACTGGCAATGAAAGCTGTGAGTGCTGAACCAGTGTGCTCAGGATTGCTGCTCCTAAAGTATCACCCCTCTCAGAGATACGTGTGCGGGCTGGCCCCCATCCCCCATCAGAGTGCAGCGGAAATGTCTTTTGCCCCTTTCCTGTACTGTGGATGCTTGTGTGCCACTTCTCGTCCCTGTGTCCTCGAACCAACAGCAGAAACCATTCATCCAGTGCTCACTCACAAGCTAGGCACCATACTGAGTCCTTTACTCACATAATCTCAACTTGGTCGTTAGAACTACACTCTGCGGTCTTGTCTGACCATAGACCTGGAGCCGAGGATGAGCCCTTTTGGGCTCCTTGGGTCTCAGCATAACCCTGTGTCTTTCCACTTTGCGTGGGGATAACAGACCCCCCAGCAAAAGGAAGTGACCTGCCCAAGCACTCCTGGTGGGTCATGGCAGGACCAGAATCTGGCAGCGCTTCCGGCTCGTTCATCTCACCTTTCCACAGCACTAGCTGCGGTTACCCTTCCTTGGCTTGCACGACTTGTCAAGGATGAGCAGAGGGAAGCAGCGCCCGAGAGGCTGCCTGCTCCATCAGCCTCTCCGGCGCCTGAGTACCCCTCCCCAGCCCACCCCATTCTACTCCCAGGCTCTTCCCAGATGTGAATGAAAGGGAGTCACAAAGGGTTCTTATGCAATTCAGTCATTCCTGCTGGAATCTCCCCAGAGCCTCCCTCCATGGAACCCTTTCCTAGTCCCTGGGAACTCTGCCGTCTGTGCCTTACCTTGGTCACACCGGATCCCTTTGAATCCAGAGCTGCAATAACAGGTGCCAGTGACGTGGTCACAGGTGGCATTGTTCATGCATTCGCATAGCTGCTGACACCCATAGCCAAAGGTTCCTGGGGCGCATCCTGTGAAGCACGAAGTGGAGGTGGCAGAGACCTGCGATGTGCTTACTCTCCACCCTGCCCATCCCACATGTGGGCAGCGGTGATGATTCTGCCTCACAGAGTAAGCCAGGTAAGTGGCTCAGACAGTAAAGAACCTGCCTGCAAGGCAGGAGACCTGGGTTTGATCCATCGGTTGGGAAGATCCTCTGGAGAAGGGAATGGCTACCCACTCCAGTATTCTTGCCTGCAGAATTCCATGGACAGAGGAGCCTGGTGGGCTAAAGTCCATGGAGTTGCAAAGAGTCAGACACAACTGAGCTGTTAACATTTTCACTTCCATGGAGTAAAGCCTCTTTGTAGTGCCTGATGTGTTCTGGTTTGCTACTTGGGGCAAGACGACACCTATAACCCTGTAGGGGGGATGCCCACCCCTACCTCCTCACCTGGTCCATATTTACACAGCACCCTCCAGTGTCAGGCCCCAAGCTGGGTGCCACAGGGGTTTCAAAGAGGAATCAAACAAGGTCTGCTTTGCTTTCTCTCATTAAGCTCCTCCTTCCCCCAGTAAACCCTTTGCTGCTGCTAAGTCGCTTCAGTCGTGTCCGACTCTGCGACCCCATAGACGGTAGCCCACCAGGCTCCCCCTCCATGGGATTCTCCAGGCAAGAACACTGGAGTGGGTAGTAAAGCCTCTGCTGTGCCTCAACTTGCCCATCCCCACCCCAATTGGAGGAAAAAACTTCAAACACCAATGTAGGCCCACCCTTCAGGTTTTCTCCTTGGGAGCTGCTCCCAAAGTCAAGAGAACAGAGGGTGCAGGGCCCTGAGGGGTGGACCGTGAAGGGGCAGGCTTCCCCAGCAGGAGGCCGCGGCCCCGCATCGACACCTGGGCTCAGGGCTCAGGACAGCTTACTCTGCTCACAGTGTTCCCCAGTAAAGCCTGTGCGGCAGGTGCACTTGCCACTGATGTGGTCACAGCTGGCGCCGTTCTGACACTGGCACACACGCCCGCAGTCCTTCCCATAAAACGCTGCTGGGCAGCCTGGAGAGAAACAGGGTGGGGATCTGCATTGGGATCAAACTCGTCTCATCTCCCTTCTCTCTCTCAGCACGGGGTGAAGACCAGTGAGACCCTGCACCGAGCCACTCCACGCTCAACCCTCACGCTGAAGCAGGTGGGGAGTCCTTTGGACAAAGGTGCCCTGGAACCAGAGGCCAGGCTGGTGTCTCTCTGCTGCACAGCCACAGGTTGCTCTTCCCCACTCAGGGCCCCCTGTCCAGGGAGTGGCTGGTCTTGGTGATTGCTGGGGTACCTAATGGCCCTGACCTTCCAGGATTGGGCCCCATCAATCCCCTGAAGCCAGCCACCCTCTCCAGCCAATCCCAGGGGTGGAGGGTGAAGTGGTTAGCTCACAGCCAGGCACCTATCTCCTCCCTCCCTCCACTGCAGGCCCGGACGATGCCCACGGCAGCCAGCAGGCTGCAGCATGGGATTCAAATAGCTGGGAGGCTGGAGGGCGGGGCTTACGCTGCGTGCAGAAGAGTCCGGTCCAACCAGGGGTGCAGTGGCAGGCCCCATCCTCGGCGCTGCAGCTCGCCCCGTTGTGGCAGCTGCATGTGTGGAAGCAGGCGGGGCCCCAGAACCCAGGTGGGCAAGCTGGGGGTGGGTGGGATGCAGAGGGTGAGGGCAAGGCAGAGAGGGGCAGACGGAGAGGGAGGGAGAGGAAGGGGGAGTGCATGTCAGAGCCCAGGTGCCACAATGCACCTGGCTGGCATTTCCTGACTTGCAGGGGGCTTAACCACTGTGGCCACAACCCTCCAGTCACCTCTTGACCCAGGCACCCCGGATTCCTGGTGATTCTCTGTCCACTCTCCCAGCTCTGAGGGTTTCTGACTCTTCCCTCTCTGGGGACTGATTGTGATTTGGAGCGTGTGGGTATCTGTGGTAAATGGTAAACACGTGGTTTACGGTGTGAACACTGTGTGCTAACTTCCCCAGGAGGATGGGGATTTTCCCAGGGTAGAGAGTCTCTTGGCTGGTGAGCTCCCTGAGGATGACACCGCCTTCAGCACGGAAATGCCTTCAGGCCAGGCTATCTAACTGGGACCTTGCTAGGAGTACTGGCTGGGTCTCACCCATCAGCCAAGGACTCCACAGGGCAGAGACTGGGTCTCTGCCTTTAAACTCTGCCTGTTACCTCTGTATCAGACTGGGTTCACCTTACAGCACCTACAGTGCCCTGTCTGGGCCTGTGATGCCCAGGACATCATTCACATGAGCTACCCAGAGAATGCCCTCACCCCTCAGGTGACTGCCCTGGCCTCACCTTACTTTCCTGCTCCCTCTTCCTCCCCATCCAGACTTAGCGGCTACTCCTTGCTCAGGTTCTAGGACTATTAATGTGCAGCATTTACAGTATTAATGATATTACCAATAATGTTCATATCTTTAAAACTAGCAGTTAATAATGCCAGTGATCACTCCTAGGAATTCATCATGTTAGCTGTAGAGACTCTATGGGACTCAGGTGAACACTCCTATCTGCAGAAGGAGATTTCAGCCCTGGGAGGTGGAAGCACCAGGGGCAGAGAGGTTCTGGGCCTGACCCTGGTTGGGGGCTTTTCTGGGGGGCATTCCCAGGGGGGCAACAGCTTACCCTGTGAGCAGTCTTTGCCGATCCATCCAGGGAAGCATTGGCAGGAGCCATCGATGGGGCTGCAGGTGCCGTTGTTGGCACAGGAGCAGAGCTGGGCACAGTCCTGCCCAAAGTGCCCTCCAGCACACACTGTGGGCACAGGATAGCCTGGCACCTGCTGTCCCACTTGCACTCCTCAGACCACCACCCACAGCCACACTCCTTTTCCCAGGCCACAGTCGTGGCCCCCATGGGGTCATGGATCAGGTGGGAACTGCCTGCCTCAGCACCCCCATTTCCACAGCAGTGAGTTCCTCCTCTTGTGCCCACAGCTGCCTTCTTCCTGACTGCCTCTGACAGGAATAGGCTGAGGCCCACAGGGGTAGAATAACTTGGCTGAGGTCCCATAGACAGAAGTGGTGAGTCTGGGAATTCCACCTCTGCACCCTACTGCTTCCTGCCGCAGCCCTCGGCTGTCCATGATCACACTTTCGTCAGCATCACTGATCCCACAGCCGCAGGGCAGAGGACGTTTATAGCCGGGAGAAGAGGGACATGCGGGGTGGCCGGTCTGTCTGCAGTTAGCTGGAGAGGGGGCCAGCCTCAAATGTCTGTCCCTGTCCCCTGTCCCTCCACATACAACTATTCCTTGAGCTTCCACTCAGCCTCCTCAGGAGAACCTTCCTGAGTCCATAAGGGGCTCTCCAACATGGAGCTCCGGTTGTATTTCCACTTCGAGTCACTTGCAGGATTTTGGACCCAGCCCCTCCTGGAGGAATCACTCTTTGGTTGCTGGAAGAAGGGCTGATTTCCTCAACCAAGCTGCAAGCTCCTTTAAATACTAGGTATGAGTTCACTAAGCACCTACCTCTCATTTCTTTTGAAATCCATCCTCCACCTGCTTCCTAGAGCCTGAGCTCTCTAAAGCCACAGCCTTCTTCATTGCACTCCTGTGCCCAGCTCAAACATCTTCAGTGGCTCCCTGTTGCCCCAGAATAAAACCTAGATCCTAGAGATCAACCCTTAAACATACCTCACCCAGAAACTGGACCACACACCATCTTCCAAATAATACCCCATGCCTTTCCTTGTCTGTGCCTTTAACTGTTCCTCCCAGAGTTTCCCTGACTCTTGTGCCCAGTTGTGGAAATCCTACCCTGCCTACAAGACTCATCTTAAGTGCCACCTACCTGGTGATCCCTCTATAGTAGACAACAAGTCCTTTAATACCAGTTCTCGTCTTCCTTAGAAGTAGAATTTACTGGGCTTCTGGCCACCTGTGCAGCTGGGTAGGTGTGACTACCTTCTAACCAATGGTAAGTGGAAATGCATGTCTTTATTTGCCCATTCCTCCCTCTTATTGAAGAATAATGTGGATTATGGAGGAAGATTATAGGTAAGATGGCTGGAGCTCAAGCAGCTACCTTACACTAGAGGTGAGCCGTATGCCGAGGCTGGCAGAGCAAGACAGCAGCTTGGGTGCCTGACACCTTTGAAAGCTACCCCACCGTTTCCTAGTAACCTGCTTCTGGATCTCTTTATTTATTTTAATGCATGAGGAAAATACAGCTTGTCATTTTCAATTCAGTTATTTTGGTTTTTTATATTATAGCCGAACTGAATCCTGGTATATTCACCCCCTTCTCTGTTCTGGGAGGCTACATCCCTGTTTGAGCTTCTAGGACCCTAGTCAGTTTCTTCCCTGGCCTTCTGTTACTGTGGCTTGTGAACCATTTCCGGCCAGGCCTGGGTTCCACCCATGTCTGTATCCCCACCACACTTAGAAGAACAACAGGTGCTCAAGGCTGAATATGCGGAAATAAACTGCTGCCCCTGCTCCCCGCCACTGCCTCCCACCAAGTTCTGCGAAAAGGCTGAGTTCAGAATTTTCGCCTCTGGACCGCAGGCTTTGTGAGGGCAGGGAACTTGCCTCTCTGTTTCTTTGTTGTGTCTGAGTGCCCAGCACAGTGCACGGCATACAACAAACACTCAAGAACTATTCCCCAAGTGGCCAAACTCGGCCTCAGGAGCAGTGACCTTCCAGTGGGTTCTGAAACGAATCAGTGGCCCCTGTCCCTTAGAGCTCCTCTCAATTCGACATGCTCCCCTCGAAGCCAGGCTCCAGCCAGCCCTATACCCTCCAGGATGGCCTCCTTGCATCCCTGTTATGGGGGAGGAACTCCTTGCATCCCCAAGGCCCTCATTTGGCTGGGCCACACAGAGAATCATGGGAAGGTGGTGATTTTTGAAGAAAAGCGACTTCCCTGGGCCCGCAGCCCTCACCACTCCCTATGCCACACTGCCTCATGTTGGCAGCAGCTGCCTAGGATCTGTGTCCACTCTGTGTCTCTCCAAGACATTGTTAGCAATTGGGACAAACAATAAAGGCAGCATGGTGTACCAGGCTCGCCAGCCAAAGCTTTGGCTGCTGGTTTTATTTATGTATTCAATAAGCACTTCTATGTCTCTTGCATGTACCACTGTTCAGAGTGCTTCACAAATATTAATTAACCTTGTAATACTCTCATTATTATACATGTTCATTATTACTCCCTATTAAGTCTACAGATGAGGAAACTGAGGCATCGAGAGGCTAAGTAACTTGCCCACAGCTAGGAAGTTCTGCCACTCACTGTCTCAGGACCTTTGAGCAAGTCTGTTTCCTCATCTTTGAAATGGGGCTGATAACCCTCGCCCACGGGCCTTGGGCTGTAGTTAATGGTTGTGGGAACCCTGGTTGCTCTGGGCCCCTGTGCTCTTCCCTAGCAAAACCGTTAGCTCCTTCCAGGGCAGGTCCACTGCCAGGAGGATGGCATGCACATCACCTGTTTGCAGCTCAGCCTCTCGCTTCTGTTTCCTGAAAAACAGTTCAGCCTCTCGGAGGTACCTGATTTGGGGAATCCATCCCCTAGTCCTGGCCCTCTGTGGGGAATGGGGTGCCAGAGATGCTCCACTGACCCCGTTCTTAAAACTAACTCATCCTCGCTAACAAGACAGTCTTATCTTTGAAGTCTTTCTCACATACACAAGGCTGACAAATTCACCCACAGAGCTGCTAATGTGATCAGTCTAATGCATTAATTGGTTGACTTCTTAGCTGAATCAAGAGTGAGGCAAAGAGAGGAAAGGTGGAGAGAAGGGGGTGGGGGGAGCAGACGGGGGGGCTGGTGAAAAGAAAACATCTGGTTATATTTAATCTATGTTTAATGATTCTGCATAAGCAATGTCTGTAATTTGTAACTCGCTGAAAAGCCGGTCATTAGAAACTGTCAGTTCAATTTTTTACAAGGTTTGAGACTTAACCAGGGCAGTTGCCATTAATAGCAAACTCTATTAGATCTATATGTGGAAAATACTCATTAGGCCAGCGGGAGATAAATCAGACATTGCAGGATCTGAGAGTTACTCCTCGAGCTGCTTAGGTCCTAATTTAGACCCAGTCTATCTGTATTGACGGCTCGGTCTCTGATGTTTAATAAGTAAACCTCGACGTGTCAGGTTATGATTAAACTGTCCTAGGAGGGATGCAAGCAAATGAAACTGTCACATACATTTCCTGGGGGGTTCCAAACTTCTCATGACCTCAAAGCATCATGGAGTAAACTTCCCACTCATACATATTAACGGCCCACACGCTTACAAAAATAGCCGAGCTCAGTGGTCATTATTCATCAAAACGATTCGGTCCCCTGGGAAGCAGTGAGCGCTCAAAGGAAGTATTTAAGCAGAAGCCAGATGAAACTCTTTCATAGATGACCTTGAAGTTGCTTTTAGTTCTAAGGTTACCTTAGACAAAGATCTCTTCGCTCCTTACAGGTTAAAGTACAAATTCTGCATCCTTGTCTTCAGAACGTTTCAGGAGTCCCCAGACGACCTTCCCAGTCCCCTTTGCCACCCACAGCCCCTGAATCCTCCTGTCACTTCCTACAGCTGGACAGTCGCAGATCCACCCCTCTGTGCTTTGCCCAGGTTGGTTCCTCCACCCACAATGCTTTTCTTCCATCTGTCTTTTAGGCTAAGTCCCAGTTGAAATCCAGCACGGGATGGAGCTGTCCCCCATATCCACCCTGCCTTGGCCTGACTAAGCCAGGGACAGCAATAAGTCATGATGGGCACTGCAGCCAGCTTCTGCCTTCAGCTTGGTTGTTAAATACTCAGGAATTTCACAACTGGTTAAACCACTAGTACCTTCAAATCAGCCATGGTGGGAATATCCACATCATGGAAATTTGCATATGACACAAATTAGGGCTTTTTTTAACCGCAGATCAGTGCAATAAGCTTAACTCCCCTTTCAACTCCCAATGAGTGGAAGAGGTTGGCTGGAGTGGGTGCTGTGAATTCTGCAGCTGAGACATGAAAGCGTGTAGTGGGGGATTAGTGATGTTGGCCTGAGTGCGAGGAGAGAAGGGCTGGGAAGTTGCCATCTCCAGTGAAGCCAGAACCATCTCCTCTGAGCTCCCACAGCCTTCTCTGCCTTTCCCACTTGACATGCAGCACTAGCCATTTGCGGCCACTTCGTATGTGGACCTCAGCTATGCTTGTTTCATTTTTCATCTGTTTAGACTGGGCTTTGGAGTCAGAATTTGATTCTCACCTCTGCTACTTGCTGGACTTCCCTAGTGGCTCAGACGGTAAAGCGTCTGCAGTGGGGGAGACCTGGGTTTGATCCCTGGGTTGGGAAGATCCCCTGGAGAAGGAAATGGCAACCCACTCCAGTACTCTTGCTTGGAAAATCCCATGGACGGAAGAGCCTGGTAGGCTATAGTCCACAGGGTCACAAAGAGTCGGACACGACTGAGTGACTTCACTTCACTTCTGCTACTTGCTAGCCGTGAGACCATGGAGAAGTCTTTTACCTTCTCTGAGCCTGTTCCTTCAATTGCATAATGGCTTTTTCTCATGGCCCGTGATATCCAATTCTTATTAAGGTAGCTCTAAGCCCCCCAAAGCTGACTCACTGAAAAATATCCTGATGCTGGGAAAGATTGCAGGCAAAAGGAGAAGAGGATGGCAGAGAATGAGATGGTTGGATGGCATCACCAACCCAACAGACGAATTTGAGCAAACTCCGGGAGACAGTGAAGGACAGGGAAGCCTGGTGTGCTGCAGTCCATAGGGTTACAAAGAGTCGGACATGACTTAGCGACTGAACAACAACAAACCCTGAAGAGCCGAGGAACTGCCTCCACAGAGCCTGATGAGAATCCTGAACCTTTCTTGCCTTCTACTCCCCTCCCAGGACTCCTCGTCTCCCTGCCCCCCACTCCCCGAACACCCCTCTCCCCACCCCTGGAGAGAGTACCTTGATTGCAAAGGGCTCCAGAGAATCCAGGGAGGCACTCACAGATGCCACTGACGTGGTGGCAGGGCCCGCTGCTGTGCACGCAGAGGGGACACGGCTGGGTGCAGCCATGGCCATAGAACCCGGGGGCACAGACTGGGGGTGAAGGAGAGATGGTGGTCAGCAGCTCAAGGGGCACCAGCCAGCCTGGCCACCTGTCCAGTCCCCCACACTGTAGAAGAGAGGCTTCTCAACAGTACCAGGAGAGTCGCATCCACCCACACCTCGGAGGGCCTGTTCCTTTCTACAGAGAGGAGTGGGGGTGGTCCTATTTCTACAGGGGAGTCAGGCTGGGCCCTGAACTTGGGGACAGAAAAGGTTGGGAGAAAGGGGATTAGAGGGAGGGATTTGATGGGGGCCAACTCTGTAAGCCCAGCCTCTCTGCAGCTGGGAAGGAGTAGGGAGGAAGAGCTGTCCAAGGTCTGTGGGGAGGGGGCCAGCCTTACCTCTCTGGCACAGGGGTCCTCGGAAGCCCGGGGCACACTCGCAGCTCCCGTCCTCCGGGGAGCAGGAACCGCCATTCTCACAGCTGCAGGACACAGAGCAGTTGGGGCCCCAGCGTCCGGGGGGACACGTGCTGTCACAGTGGATGCCTGTGGGCCGGACAGACTCAGTCAGTGGTGAGGGTGCACTAAGAAAGGGGTGTGGGGTGGGCTGGGGAGGCGAGCACATCTGGAAATGTGGAGGAACAAACAGAGGCCTGGATGGGCAGGGAGGGCTTCTAGGAAGAGGCGAATGACTGAAGTATAAGTCCTGAAGACCAAATAAGAATTGACCAGGTAAAGGAAATCCTATGTGCAAAGAGCAGGAGGCAAGAGAGAGAATCATGCCTTGAAGGATAATATAGCGTAGTGTGTTGGAGCATAAAGTACTCGATGGGATACAGCAAGAGATGAGGTTGTGGGAATCAGAAGGGGTCAGATCATGAAAGGCCTCCTTTGCCTTTGACATCTTAGCTGAAATCCAAGGTTAGTGATGTGCTGCAGTCCATGGGGTCATAAAGAGTCAGACACAACTGAGTGACTGAACAAAGGTTAGCGGAGCAAGCAAGTGCCATGATGGGGGTGCTACACGAGCTAGGAGTGAGTTACATGCTCACCCATGTTAGTCCAGGGGGCATTGGTCCTTGCAGGGCCCCAGCAAACCAGCCCCTGGGCAGTGGCCCCGAGAGTGGGAGGCTCTTTTCAGATTCTTTTGACCATAGTCCTCAGTGTAATATGTATTTTATATCAAATGTGCATACATATGAATAATAGAAACCAGTGCTCTGCAAATGACATTTACTGTCACTGACTATGATGCAATCTGATATTTTCTCTGCACTATGATGTATTCTATTTCATTAAGGAAAAAAAAAAAAAAAGCTAGTTGTGACCCAACAAACTGATTTAATGACCTTCAGTTTGACAAACAGTGACCTAAGGGGGGATGGATGGAATCTGTCAGAAAGAAGAACAAGGCCTACACAATCTTTTTGAGTTGAGAGAAAGGAAATATATGTTGGGGGTGATTACAGCCTGCAGGCTGAGAAGGAATTTTAAAAGGCCTGAGGCTGGATACCCAGCTCTGTGGAGGGGCTTCCTCCCAGGCAGAAAGGCTGCTAGTCCGACATGCACAAGGTGAATGGACCATGGGGCCCCGGAGACCAACTTGGCCATGGAAGGTGAATATCAGAGGCTCAGAGAGGAGCAGAATTAGTTTAAAAAGCATGTCTGGCTTGATATAAGGACAGGGATCATGAGAAAGGGAAAGAAAGTGAGAGGAAGACATTCAGGCTCAGTGAACAGAGTCGGCCCTAGCAGCAGCAGGAGAGCGGTGGGACCAATTTAGAGGCAGGCTGGAATGTACAAGCCCACCTGGGCTGGCAGGAAAGGGGAGGGGGCAGAATAGAGGCAGAGAGTGGGGGAGAGGGGATCAACTGGCTTTATTCCCCTCCAGCGCTTCCGTCCAGCCCAGCTCCCTATCCCTCCCTGGGCTTTCCTCCTGTGACAGCTCAATTCTACAGCAGGGTGGGGGCTTCTGATGCCACTCTGCAGAAAACTGGCCTCTGTATGGAGGGACCCTGATGCTGGGAAAGATTGTGGGCAGGAGGAGAAGGGGGCAACAGAGGATGAAATGGTTGGATGGCATCACCAACTCAATGAACGTGAGTTTGTGTAAACTCCGGGAGATAGTGAAGGATAGGGAAGCCTGGCGTGGGGTCGCAGAGAGTTGGACACAACTGAGCGACTGAACAATGGAGGGAAGGGGGTGGGGGGAGATTCTCCCAGGAAATGCCAGTGAGAATCCGGTGGTCACATTTCACTCTGCAATGGAGGTCTCTCCCAGTGGAGTTTCAGGTTCACAAGAGGTGGCAAATAGCATGAATGGACTGAAGGGCAACCTGGGGCAGGAAAAAACACAAAGCTGTTTGAGATAAATGGAGAGAGTAGCATGGATGCATATACATGAACATATGTAAACAGATAGCCAATGGGAATTTGCCATATGACTCAGGGAACTCAAACTGGGGCTCTGTAGTAACCTAGAGGGTGGGAAAGGGTGGGAGGTGGGAGGGAGATTCAAGAGGGAGGGGACATATGTACACCTATGGTTAATTCATGTTGATGTATGACAGAAATCAAACCAATATTGTAAAGCAATCATCAATCAATTAAAAATAAATAAATATTAGAAGAGAAAAAACCCAAAATCAAAAGCCATGATGTGCCTCAAGGAATTCTTGTGCCTGTGGATGTTGAAAATGTGAGATTCGGACTGCAGGCCGAGGGGCCCTGATGCTCTCCGGAGGCACACTGGATTAAGGCGTAGTTCCACTGTCGGACAGGGGCCTCCGATCCCACCTGTGCATCAAGCGCTCTTTGTTAGGCTGCCCAAGGCACGTGCATCACACGCAGATACAGCTCTTTCCTAACACTATGAGCTGATATTACTGTGATTAATAAAACAATGCATGCAAAAGTACCCCTGTACTCACGGCAGCCGGTCACTCTCATATTTTCCCCAAATCAGTAGACATTAGAAATACAGCTACTCTCCTGTCTGGGATCCTCAAAATGTTTTCATGTCAAAAATGTGTCCCCTTTTTTTTTGGAGATTAAGAATCATAGGTGTAAGGTGATTATGCTCAGATTGCAGATGGCTGCAAGGGCCCACTGGGTTCTGGGTCTGCCAATTATTCTAGTCTAGGTCTGGTGCCGTGGGTGAGGCTCTTGTTTGAGGTTCTTTTATGTCCTAAGACCTCCTTGGAACGTCAGACATTGGCACCTAAGTGGAAAGAAGAATCTAAAGGTCAGTTGCACTGGTGTGGTCAGAGCAGCTGGCCTTGGCCTAAAGGGAGGCGCTCTCAGAACTACAGCTTCTGAAGAGGTGTGGTGTCTTCAGTTAGCTGCCTTCTCTAGGCCCTGTCTGGGGATAATAATCTCCCTTGGGGGCCCTCTCCTTTTTACCTTAGAGAATCTAAGGTTTTGTTTTTCAGGGCTGTCTACACATCTATATTGATGGGGGCAGCTAGACTAAGAATCCATGTATTGTGACCTCTAGTTCACATCACAAGGCCAGTAGCAACTCAGCAGCCCACATTCTTCATGTATATTTTAGGTCCTCCTCATCCAGGAAGCCTTCCTGGATGTCTGCCCAGGGATTCAAGCATATATTTGATAGTGGCATACAGCTTTGTCCCTACCTATCATTTGAATAGTTCATGTATGTGCCCTGGGGAGACAGGGATCATGGTTTATTGACACTTCTGACTCTTTATCCAGGTCCTCCCAATAGGCAGGAAACCATCATCATCATTTCTGCATCTCTAGCACCCAGGACAGTGTCTGGCACACAATAGGTGCCCAGGGTCTATTATTCTGCCATTTACTCCTGGGCCTAGTTCAGGGCCAGCCACATGATAGCTGCCAAATAAAGACTTGGTGATGGTTTGGGTCAATAAATGCTAGTTGAATGAAGAAATGGTTCCCCTTTACAGTGCAATCCTGTGCCTCCTGTTAGCAGTAATGTCCTGAGACCTTGGACAGCTCCTTTTCCTCCTGTGTAGCAGGAGGAGATAGGAGCAGATCATTATCAAGGTCTCCTCACTTCAAGGCGAAAATCCATATATGGTTACAGGCCAGTTTCTTTCAACTTATTTCAATAAACATTGAATTAGCAGCTACTATGTACAAGGCAAGGTGAATTAGACGTCATGGCAGTCAAGAAGCCTGTGGCTAACTGGGGGTGAGGGGAGAAGACATGTACTTGCTTAAAGCAAAGAAAAACAAGTGTTGAGGGACTTCCCGGTGGGCCAGTGGTTAGGAACCCAGCTTGCAATGCAGGGGACATGGGAGGTTTGGCCCCTGGTTCAGGAACTAAGATCCTGCATGCTGCAGGGCAACTAAGCCCACGCGTCTCAACTAGAGAAAGCCTGTGCTGCAACAGAGAGTTCACACGCTGCAAAGAAGAGTCCACACACAGCAATGAAGACCCAGTGCAGCCAAAATGATGATAATTTCTAAAAAGTGTTGACTCAAGGGACGAGTAGTATGCCAGGAGCTAGGTGGTCAGGGGTAGGTGGGGAGGGCTCGCTGAGTAGGAGGCTGGGCCTGTACCCCAAGCCCTCCCTATCTTTCCTTGGTTTTCTTCTACTTGAACAAATTTCAGGACATCAATTGCTCCTTTGAAATGACTTCAGGACCATGTTTGGGGAAATTAGTTTTAGAACAGCAGAGACCTTGCTGAAAGGTTATCCATCAAAGACAGAATTTTTAAGCACCAGATGTCATTAAAATCTTATCAGTTCACTCAAAATTAAGGCAATAAAAAATTAAAGTGGATTTCCATTTGACTCTAGCCAAGAGTGTAGGGTGTTGGTAACCAGGGTGGAGTCTAGCTTTGTACTAACGGGCAGGACAAGGGGGTCAGATTGAAGATGCTACAGAGGAAGCAATGCCCCTAGGCCTTGACTTTCTGGCTGTGGAGAACAGAGGTTGTTGAGCAGCCTGGTGTGAATTCTTATCTTTGAAAACGCCTGTAGTTTTCACTCCTTGCTGTCCACCACCTTGGGAATGGCCAGTGGGTTCATTCATGCAACATGTTATTAACATTGTATCTGTGGCTTACACTTACTGAACACCTACTATTGTGCCAGGTGCTGTTAGCACTTACAGGTATTAACTCATCTAAACTTCCAAAGGACCCTGTAGTTATAAGGATTATTATTATCTGCATCTTATGGATGGAAGATTCAGGCCCTGAGAGGTTAAAGGACTTGTCCAAGGTGGCCTGGCTCCAGCTCTGTGTCCTTAACCATTTCTCTGTGTGTGACAGTCACTGAATACCGTGGTGAACAAGGCGGATCGGTCCCTGCCTGCACAGAACTGATGGTCAATGTGGGAGGCAGATAATAAACAAATAGTTACTCAATCAGAGTTCAGTGACAATTGAAGTAAGTACTGCTGTTAGGGTATTCTGAGAATTAAAATACTGTAGGGTATTCTGAGAATTAATTAAAGGAGTTCTTTCATAATCTTGGCCAGGTTGCAGAGGTGGTGGTATCCGAGCATAGAGCCTTCCCAGAGGAAGTCATCTTTAAGTTGAAATATGATGGATGAGATGATATTATCAGGTAAAGAGAAGGAGAAAGAGTGATCCAGGCAGAGGGAATGCACATTCGATGCCTGGAGGCAGGGAGACAGTTGGCCCACGTGGCTGAAGTAAAGTGAGCGATGGGAGGGGCATAAGAGAGGTGGAGGAGTTAGGGAGGGCCAGACCACGTGGACCCCAGGTCACTGGAAGGCGCCTGGATAAATGCCATGGGATGCCATTGAGGCATTCTGAGGCTCAGTGTGACGTGAACGCATCTGGTCACCATGTTCAGAGTAGGGGCAGCTGGACAAAAGGGGAGGCCCAGAGGCAAGAAGGAGGCCAAGGCAGTGCCGGGTGAGGGATGGTGCTCAGTGTACAAGGAGAGTGACGGTGGCTGGTGAAAAATGGATGGATTTGCAGTATATTTAGGGGGTGGACTGCCAGGACACATGTAGGGACCAGGAGTCTAAGCCTGGGCAAAGGTGAGAGTTTCTTGTCTGTCTCCACCATATCCTCTGTAAGCACAGACTGAGCACCCACACTTTTGTCTGACTTGTTAAAAACTGGTCTGTCCCCAGCCCTTCGAAAAGAGTCTGTACAAAACAGGTGTTCAATTAACGTTTGTTAATTTGAATGGAATGGAGAACCGAAGCCCAGAGGAGATAAAGGAAAGATGCATTCCTAGGAAATAAAAAGAGAAAGTGAAGGAGAAAAGAAGGAAAAGTCAAGAAAAGGCAGCAGAACACCAAAAGCTCAGTTTCCCAGGACCTGGAAGGTGGTGTGGTTGAGGGGGTTACCTGTCCATCCGGCCAGGCAGCAGCAGTGGCCTGTCACGGGGTCGCAGCCATCGGCGTGGCTGCAGTCACAGCGTTCACTGCAGTTCAGCCCAAATGTGCCATCCTGTGGAGACAGAAATGGTGAGATCTAGACCCCCAGAGGTTCTCACACTTCTGTGGGATTTTGATGACAAAACTGAGCCGCTACCCAGCAAGGATGCAGAGAAACTGGGGCCGGGGCAAAGTGAAGGCACGTTTTTATAATTGGGGATTCAATGAAGTCATTCCCAAAATTTTCTTGGCTGCATTATGCAAAGTACGCAGTTTGGAAGGAGGGAAGTGATAGTCCTTTCCTACTTCTCAGAGAGCTATAATGATCATTAACTAACATTGGAGATGAAAATGCACTTTGCCAGTTTTAGAACATTGATCACATATAAAGAAGGATTATAATTTATTCTTTGTTACTGGGTAAGAAGGTGGCAATCGATGTTTGTTGTGTGCTCAAACGTTATTAGCTATCAAGAGTCTTATTTAACTCATCTCTCTTAATCTTCACAACAAGTCTATGAGATGGTTTCATTATATTCAAAATTTAAAGATGAGGTGAAGTAACATGCTCCAGGCAACATAGCTAGGATGAAGCAAAGCCAGGATTGGAACCCAGGACTGTAGGACTCATTCAATAGACCATCAGTTTGTTTAATTTATTTGTATCATAGACTAAGATCCAGAGAGTAAGTGAAGGTGGTTACTGCTGGATAATGCTTGGTTTAATCCTCCCACACCTTGATCATAAAATTACAGGCCGTTGGAGTTAGAAAGAAACTTAGCCATTATCAACTCTGGCAACTCTCATGGATTAGGAAGGGCTGTCCTGTAGAGCTGTGTCATGAAGGATTCTGGAGTTGCATCTGGGCTCAGGTTAACTGTGCCAGAGTCGATAATGGTTACCAAGAGCACCCTGGGGAAAGTGACTCCACATCAGCATATCCCCAGTATCTACCATTTTACAGATGAGAGGGCTGAGGCTGAAAATAGGACCGAGAGGTTAGAACTGGGGCTGAGATCTAAATCTGGGTGTTCCATCACCTGGTCCAGTGCTCTTCTCTGTACTTCTGTGGACAACAAAACCACAGGGAAAAGGTCTGAGGGGCTGCTGAGTCACCCCCATCCTTTCCCGCCCCACGCTCACCGGGCAGGGCAGTTCACAGGTGTCCCCCAGCCAGCCAGGGGTGCAGGAGCAGGAGCCATCTGTGGGGCTACAGGCCGCCCCATTGGCACAGGCGCAGCTCTCATTGCAGTTCAGGCCCCACGTCCCACTGGGACACGGCAGGGTGCAGTCGAGGCCCTGCCACCCTGAGGGGAAGGAACAAGGCTGTCACCTCTCTGTCACATGTCAGCACAGTTTTCTGCCCACTTCCCCCGGCTCTGTACAAGACAATGTACCCAAACCACCCCTTCTCTGGTAGCTGGGTAGAGCACGCATCCCACCTGCTGAGTCCACTCGGAACCACAGCATGGCTGTTGAGAGCACAGGGGCTAGAAGCTGACTCTCCTGCCTGCTGGTTCTTTCTGTTCTTGCTATAGGTGGATAGTCCCACCTGAACAGGGCATCAATAGGGCATCAAGAGGTGGGGGTCCTCTCTGTGCCCAGGGCAGACTCAGGAAGCTTATCACAGGGCCCTGTGCTTGGGAACAGGCTGGTTTCCCATTCTGAGGCTGCTTACTGGCCTGTGTCCCCTCAGATCCATTTCCCCTCTTCACCTGTTCTGTGTCTCAGGGGGCTGACCCCAGCGGCTGCTCTCAGGTGGGCTTGCCAGCGGGAGACCTGGCCAGTGGTGGGAGGGCGGGGGCAGGAGAGGCACAGGCATCTTCTCTTCTTTCTCTGCTGTGAGCAGGGCCTCTGGGGGCGGCTGTCTCAGTACTCCAGCACCATCTTGCAGCTGCTCTGCCCCTGTCTCAGTCCCTACCAGGTGGCCCTCACTCACAGGCTCTGGGAACTCCACTTTCTCCCTTCGTCCCTCTCACCCTAGAAGTGGTAGCAACTGTGAGAGAAGCTAGAAATTTCTGGGTTGCTCACATTCCCTTGCATGTCTCTGCAGCTCTTCTAACACCCTGGTAACAAATCGCTTTTATTACATTCCTGCTGTTGAAGTCCCGGGCATGAGTCTCCTTGGCTGGAACCTGACATACAGGCTCCCTGACTCTGCATGTGGGTGGGTGGGCAGCTGGCAGCCCACCTGGGCAACTTCTGTGTGCACATCTGAGGGGATGGGATGGGAAAGCAGGCACATTACCCTCCTTGCAGGTGCAGGAGCCATCAACTGGGGAGCAGGTGCCACCGTTGTTACAGCTACAGACAGACGAGCAGTTGGAGCCATAGGTCCCCGCCGCACAGGGAGCTGCACAGACCTCCCCCTGGAAAGGGAGGAGGGGGATTTTGGGTCAGAAGGTGCCCCATGATGAGTGGCTATTAGGCAGAATAATGCCTCCCCCCTGCCCCCCTCTCCATGTTCTAATTCCTGAAACCTGTGAATATGTTACCGTACATGGCAAAAGGGACTTTGCAGTCATGATTAAGGACTTTGAGATGGAGCGTGTCTTTGATTAGCTAGGGTGGCCCAAATTGATCGTGTAAGTCCTTAAGGGTAGAAGATAACTAAAAAGATAGCCTTGAGAAGTCCTCCACCTGCCTGCATTGACTTTGAAGACAGAGGAATGGGGCCACAAGCCAAGGAATGCAGGGGTTTCTAGAAGCCAGTCTTCTTGCCTGGAAAATTCCATGGACAGAGGAACCCGGCAAGCTATAGTCTATAGGGTCACAAAGAGTCAGACGTGACTGAGCAACTGAGCGCTTGCACGCACGCACGCGCACGCGTGCGCGCGCACACACACACACACACACAGGAAGCCAGAGGCTTCATTTTACAACTAGCAAGAAAATGGGAATCTCAGTCCCACAATCCTAGGAACTGAAGTTTGCCAAAAATCCAAATGAGCAGAAAATGGATTCTCCCCTAGAGGCACCAGAACGGAATACAGCCAGATGACACCTTGACTTTAGTCCTGTGAGACCCATACCAGACTTCCAACCTACAGAAATGTTAAGGTAGCACTTTTGTTTTGTTTGAAGCCACTACTGTGCTAATTTGCTACCGCAGTGATAGGAAAGCAATACAATGATTCTCACCAGTTGGGGGAGGGGTCAGGCCTCCAGACCACTGCTCTAGAGTGGGCAAAGCCCTCAAGGAATTTGACCCCTGAACCTCTATTAGGTCACACCGGCACAAAATTTAACCCTTTGCTTCTCAACCTTATTTGATTCTTACCAGGAACCCCCTGAAGCAGATAACAATAGCCTATTTTCATTTACCCAAACCTCAAAGAAGTTAAATGTAAATAATAACAGCTAATATGTATTAAGCACTTTCTCAATATCAGGTACCATCAGTTCATTTAATCTTCACAATATCCTCAAGAGATAGGAACTAGAGCCTCAGCATCATTGCAGGTCACGGAGCTAACTATGGTTGATTTCTATTTGAAGCCAAGCTGGCTGCTTAACCATTCTGTTTTTAGCATTGGCAACCAGTTTCCTTGGAAAACATTCTCTGAAATGGAGACTAGTGGGCTCTTGAGAACAATCCCTACGAGGGGAAAGGGAAGGAGGAAGGACAGACAGAAATTGAACTCTGGTACAGTTGCAACAATAGCCTCAGCTGTTCTGCTAGGAAGCTCTGGAGCTGGTTGGCCCTTAGAATTGTCCTGCCAGGGGAAAGGGAGAGAGAGGCTCCATACCCCTGACCAATCATTGGTATCCACTGCCCCGGGGAAGGGGGCATGACTTCAGGGGAATCTGTGCTCTTTGATGGAAGGCAATTTCTGCAGAGAGACTCATCTGGGAGCTACTAAGTTTCCTGAAGTTGGGAGGAAACTGCACGCCTTCATCCTGAATCGTGTATCTGGGTGACACTCTACAGGATCCACTGCGCCAGACCTCCTTGGGGGAGCTGTTAGCTCTAGTAAGGCATTAAGAATGAGGGCAAGTCACAGGGCTACCAATAATGGGGACTTTAGAGGCTTTGAGGGGTGGAAGAATTCAGTTAATCAGAGGAAGTGGGGTTAACGGCAGTCTAGGTGGGAAGGGTGTGAACAAGAGTGCAGAGGAGTATGGGAGCTGGGAATGTTCTAGGGGTAGCAGGAGGAGGGAGTCTGTTGTAAGGAGGGGTAAGGGAGATATTTCAAAAGGCTGTTGGGGGACTTCCCTGGTGGTCCAGCAGTTAAGACTCTGTGCTCCCAATGCAGGGGGCCCAGGTTCGATCTCTGGTCAGGGAACTAGATCCCACATGCCACAACTAAGATCCGATGCAGTCAAATAAATATATTTTTAAAAGTGGGACATTGGCAGCCTTGAATGTGAGGGAAGGGAATCTGGGCTCTCGGAGTCCCCAGGACATGTCTTCACTACTCAGGAACCCTCGTTGGGGATATCTGCTCTGGTGCACAGACTGGGATGCTGAATTCCCACCGTCTCCCCCCAAGGAGTGTCTCCAGCTAACTTCTCAGGTCTTGTGCTGAGGTTTACTGTGGGAATGCTGATGCATGGGCCAGGACACCAGAGCTCACCTGGGCCCCACTAGCTGTGTGACATTCGATAAGTTACTGCCCCTCTCTGAGCCTCACTTCCAGCGTTTGTGAAATGATAGCCTTGAAGTAGGGGAACTCACTTCTCAACTATCAGGGTCCCAGGCAGTTGGCCTCATCCCCATTCAGGTCATAGAGAGATCTTATTTGGCCCTTGGTGAAGAGGCTCCTCTCTAGCCCTTCTCTCTGCTCCCACCTGCCCAGGCTGGGTCAGGGAGGAGAGACTGGGAAATGTGGAGCCCCGCACCAGAAGGTTCCATGGTTCCCACTCCCAGGCCAGTCTTTGGCCGATCCTGACCAGCTGTAATCTACTAGTGCTCCCATTACCCAGAAAAATTCTAATTTCTCCAGGACTATAAATAGAAGGCAATGGCAACCCACTCCAGTACTCTTGCCTGGAGAATCCCATGGTCAGAGGAGCCTGGTGGGCTGCAGTCCATGGGGTCGCTAAGAGTCGGGCACGACTGAGCGACTTTACTTTCATGCATTGGAGGAGGAAATGGCAACCCACTCCAGTGTTCTTGCCTGGAGAATCCCAGGGACGGGGGAGCCTGGTGGGCTGCAGTCCATGGGGTCGCTAAGAGTCGGGCACGACTGAGCGACTTTACTTTCATGCATTGGAGGAGGAAATGGCAACCCACTCCAGTGTTCTTGCCTGGGAATCCCAGGGACGGGGGAGCCTGGTGGGCTGCCGTCTACGGGGTCGCACAGAGTAGGACACGACGGAGTGACTTAGCAGCAGCAGCATAAATAGCCCAGAAGAATATGTTTAAGCTCTGAGGGCCTTGGCCGGGGTATAAATTGCATGCTTAGTTTATGATTTTCTCTGCATGAGTTTACTTTAAGAGGAAGGGGTTTCTCTCCTGGAATCGTCATTAGTGTCTCCAATCCCTGCTCTCTGAGGAGATTTCAAGGGGCTTGTGAGTCCAATTGTGGATCTGTTGGCGGGGCTGAGAGGACCGCCCACCCTGCCCTGCTCCAGGGGGCAAGATGCAGAGCACCCAGCTCAGAATATCTGTCCCCAGAAGGCTGCACCAGGTCCCATTTTCTCCCAGAGCAGTCTGTACAGGGCTATGGACAGTCAGCCTGGCTTTACAACGGCTCTGGGAAGTCACCAGGCGAGAAGACTTTCTGCTTCCCAGAGAAGGAAAGGGAGACAGAGCAGGGCAGGGGCTTATCTGGGGCCCCATGGTGTATCAGTGAGGGGAGAAGGAGGAAGAACCAGATCTCCCCACAAAGGTGGCGGAGCCTGGGGGTTACAGAATGGACTCTAGTGCCCTCCTGCTGCTACCACTGACTCACTGCCTGACCTTGAGGAATCTACTGAACCTCTTGGGGACTCACTTCTTCCATCTGTCAAATGGAATAATAATGTCCCTACTTCACAGTATTGTTATGAAGAGGATTAAAGTAGTTATTACATATGAAGCTATAGTTTTTCCAGTAGTTTCCACATGTACAGATGTGAGAGTTGGACCATAAAGAAGGCTGAGCACCAAAGTACTGATGCTTTCGAACTGTAGTGCTGGAGAAGACTCTTTGAGAGTCCCTTGGACTTCAAGGAGATCAAACCAGTTCATCCTAAAGGATATCAACCCTGAATGTTCATTGGAAGGACTGAAGCTGAAGCTACAATAGTTGGCTACCTGATGCAAAGAGCTATCTCACTGGGAAAGACCCTGATGCTGGGAGAGACTGAGGACAGGAGAAGGGGGCAACAGAAGGTGAGATGGTTGGATGGCATCACTGACTCAATGGACGTGAGTTTGAGCAAGCTCTGGGAGATGGGGAAGGACAGGGAAGCCTGGCGTGCTGCAGTCCATGAGGCCGCAGAGTTGGGCATTATTGACTGAACAACAGCACGTGAAGCAGATCGAAGAGGGCCTGGCAGGCAGAAAGCACACTAAAGGCTATCATTACTACAAAGAAATAGTATCTCTTATGAAACGAATACACGAAACCCTCTAAGGTTTCAGCAGAAGGCAGCTCTGGTAGAGGGCTCCATCTCTCACTCGAACAAATGCCGGCCCTGTGCAGGAGAGGAGAGCTGTTCACAGCGGGCACGTGACCTCACGCCCCCAGTTTCAGCTTCCTGCCACCTCCTCCAGGCTGTCTTCCTGGTTCCCCTTACCACAGTTGAACAGGCCTGAACTTTTACCACAGTTCTGGGGGATGAAATGACCACTCACTGAGGGGCTACCATGTGCCCCACGCTGTTAGTGCCCAAAACTTCCCATTTGTTAGCTCCGAATGGCAAAACAACCCAAATGGGGAAGTGGGCAGTTTCTAAAGTACACGGTTCTGCCCTGAAGGAATGTGAGCCTGGTACAGCTCCCCCTCCTCCACCTCTTGGCCCTGACCCAACCAGGCTCAAACTCCTCAATAAGCACAAATACTAACAGGGAAACTTTTTATCACATTCCCTACTTTCTGTCCTCTGATCTGCGGGGTCAGGCCTGGCATATAATTGATTGGCTGTCTCTGGTGATGGACATGCACAGCAAGCCAATAATCAACCTAACTTCTCAGGTTTAGACTAATAGCCCCACCTACCTCAAAGTATCCCCTGGCCAAGGTCTGGCGAGTCTCAGGGTGCCCACTGCCACACCCCACCTCCAATAGGCCATTCTCTTACACATTCATCTCCCCATTTTGGGGCACGCTAACAGGCCTTAATCATGATGGCCTGTGTGGCACCCGAGCCTGCAGGGGTCATTATTTATGTCTATACATGCTTAGGCATTTCCCAGGTTTCCCAGGTGGCGCTAGTGATAAAGAACCCGCCTGCCAATGCAGGTTAGATGTAAGAGATACAGGTTCAATCCCTGGGTTGGGAAATCCCCTGGAGAAGTAAATTGCAACCCACTCCAGGATTCTTGCCTGGAAAATCCCATGGACAGAGGAGCCTGACAGGCTACAGTCCATGGGGTTGCACAGAGTCAGACACGACTGAAGCGACTTAGTATGCATGCATGCTTAGGCAGTCAGGGCACACACCTGTGAGTTTCTGTGTGTGTTTGTCTCTGGAGGTGTCTATTTATCCATCTGTGTGGATTTAGGTATAAAACTGTGAGTCCTTCCTCATCCTTCCCTCCTGTGTGTTCCCTCCCCAGCTCACCTGTGCTGCCCTGGTAGGAACTGGGTGCACACACAGCCACCACCATCCTAGCACACTGGGGTGGCTCCTGGTTAGCTCTTAATGCCTGCGTCTGCCCTGGGTTGTGAGCTCAGGGAGCAGGACCTCACTGTACTCGCATCTAGATTCTCAGAGCTTGGGGTCCTTCTGGTATGTAATGGGCCCTTGATAACTGTTGTTTAATTGAAATGAGATGTCTGTGTGTACATGCTGGCTTCTACGCTGGACAGAACCAGAAGGACTGAGCAATCTCCATATGCTTTCTTTCTCATGCCAAGCAATTCAACAAATGTTTGCTGAGTGGGGGCTGATTCTGAGCCAGCCCTGGGAGTGGGCTCCAGGGACACACAGGAGCCTGTGACCTGGTCTCTGCCCTTGGGCAGCTCCCAGGCAGTGTCCACACAGGCACACTCATGCTTGCATCTGGATGCATTTATTTGCCCACTTATTTACTGGCTCCTCCAGTTAGACTAAGAAGCTTTGTGATAAGAGGGATCTTATCTGCCTTGGCTGCCCCAGGATTCCTAGCTCAGTCCCTGGCATGGAGTGGAAGTATTCTATAAATACTGTTGGACAGATGAGTGAGGGGCCCTGGTTCTGTGGCTCCCATCACACACAGGAAGCAGACTGTTGCCTGGTCTAAGGAAAAGTCCCATGCTGCCACACCAACTCTGGGCCTCCCTGGGGGCTCTTGTGCAAATGGAAAGCCGGGCCAGATCCCGGTCTGTGGTTTCATGTCCCACTCTGCCACCTCCTGCCCAAACCCTCCCCGGCCAGGCTGAGGGTCAGACATACAGTCAGAAAGTTACCCTGCTGGCCTCGAGTGCACCCACTCAGGAAGACTAGACCCTCCAAGCTGAATAGGATCTTAGAGATGATCAGATTCATCGCCATCATGAGAAAGAGACTGAAAGTCAGAGTCGGCCCATGAGGCAGAGCTGGGATTTATCTACCACATCTTCCCCAGCCCAGTGCCTGGCCCAGACCAGCCTTGAATCCACATCTGTTGATCTTTTCACCTTCTGGAAAAAAGGACAGGACAAGAACCCAAGAAAGTAGGGGGGTTGCATTTGGCATCTCACACGCTTCACATAGCCTAGCACTTTTGCTCGCTCCTCAGCCAGGAGTACCTTAAGGCCTTTATTCAAGTTGTTCACCAAAATCTCCATCCAGAATTTCTATACACCTTACTGCCGGAGGGGCTTCCCTGGTGGTTCAGACGGTAAAGAATCCACCTGCAATGCAGGAGACCCAGGTTCGATCCCTTGGTCAGGAAGATCCCCTGGAGAAAGGAATGGCTACCCACTCCAGTATTCTTGCCTGGAGAATCCCATTAACAGAGGAGCCTGGTGGGCTACAGCCCATGGAGTCGCAAAGAGTCGGACACAACTGAGCAACTAAGCACATTTACTGCTGGAAAACAATCTTCTGTTCTGATTGACTCATGTTCACACTAGGTAACACACAGGTCTTGGTTTCTTTATTAATTACAGGCAGCTGTTGAAATCAGTCTCCCCAACTTTTCACCACCAAGAAGCCTTGTTGGTGTCCCCTGTCTGCAAAGCTCTTTCAATTTGAGAGACACTGCTGTCCCCACGTGCTAGTGTCCAAGGCCAGTCACGTACTGAACAGGTGCAATTTGGCCAGTGACCACATGCCGGCTGATGCTGGTGGCAGCATCTTGTCCACCAACCATGACCTAGAAATTCCTATGATGTCACCTACAACCAATCAGGGCTTCTGATTAACCTACGCTCACCTGGAAGATCACATAGAGTTAATTTAATTCTAATTAACAGCAGAAGAAAAACCTTGGTGTTTTAGTGAGCTTCATCCTAGGTAATGGAAAATTGCCTGTAGGCTTTGTAAAATGTTCAGAATCGCTCCTGGCAACCTGCTGCAGCTTCTGTACGTGTCTAGTTGGGAACCAGTGGCTGGATCATCTCTAAGGACCCTGTAGCTCTGCCTCTCTGAGCATCTTCTTGCCTGCAGGAGAGGGTCTTAACCCGAAGAAGTGAGGAAAGATGGGAATGCAGGCCCAGAGTAGGGAGCCCTCCTGGAATCTGAGAATCACACCAGCTGGGTGGCCACCAATGCTGCTAATGCACAGGCTGGGATTGGTCACACATCCTGCCTCTGCCCTGGGCTGTAAGCTCAGGGAGCCAGGATCTCATTATATTCACTTCTAGATTCTCAGTGGGGTGATAGCTCCTTGTACCAGAACTGGAAAAGATGTTGCAAATCACTTGGTTTGGCTGCCTTCTTTTACAGGTGAGGAAACTGAGGCCAAGGGAGGGAAAGCAACTTGCCCAAGGTCACACAGCCAACGCTGGGAGGGATGGCTTTGGAACTTGAATCTCCTGGCTCTTATGTCAGCACAGTATGCGAAGAGCCTAGATGTGGTAAAACTCTGGGGTAGCCTATGCTGCCCTTGCTCACTCCTATTGACGGCACGCTCACCACTAAAGCACAGAGCATCCAGAGGACATGGCCCTGACCTTGAGGGAAGGCCACCTGCCAAGCTGAGACACTTGCTCTTTCTCAACACCTGGAAGTTGATATTGTTACCTATCCCCATTACACTTGCAGAGCCGACTCCCAACACCCCTTCTCCCCGTCCAGGAAAGGGCAGCCCTCCACCTCCCAGAGGCAGGCTCCCAGGGTTCCAGCTCCTGTAGGGGGAAGCCTGCCTGTCCTGCTCAGTGTCTTCACTCCGCAAATGGAGGATGGATGAGAATTCTTCCTCCAATCCAAAGGCCTGTTCATTATAGATGCACCCTAGGCTATTAACACCTTGAACTTGATTTGAAAGAGTGGCTGGCTGAACGGAAGCTCTGGAGCTGGTCCCACTGCAGAGTTGCAGATCTCCTCCCTGCCTTCTACCTGCTTCCTTGTGCAATGTGGCAGCAGGGGTCTGGACCCCAGTGGGTAATAAGTTATATGTTCTATTACATTTGTTTCAAATACTGTTTACTGAATTTTCTCCCCTGCAGTATGCTGCTTTGTAGTTCCGCCCTATTTGGGAAAATTCGTCAACAGCTGGGCGCCTTGTGTTGATCATCCATTCTCCTTGCAATGGGCAGGAGGTTAATGAATACTTCTTAGAATGAAAGGAGGAGAAGGATGGAAAGTGGTTGACCCTCCCTCACACAAAAGGGGTAGGCAGTTGTGCAAGTTCACCTCAGGGTCCCTTCAACATGTTCTGTTGGTAGGAGGCAGTGCAAATGGAGTGAACTGGGTTCCCTAGGTCCAGGCCGAGGGGGTGGGCATGCTCTACAGGTCCATGGAGCTCAGCAGAGAGGACTCTGGGACAGGAAGGCAGGGAAGTCAGCTTGGCCCCCAGGTCTTCTTGCTAGAGGAGTAGGGATGGTTTAGGCAAGAAAGGGCCCTGGACCTGGCATCAGAGTATGTTGGTTTCCATGAGGCAAAGACACTGGCTCACGGTGACCCAGCCTCATTTATTTACCCATTCAGTACTCAACCACCTTTGTGGCCATGCCATGTGGCATGCTGGATCTAGTTCCCTGACCAGGGATTGAACCCATGTGCCCTGCAGTGGAAGCCTAGAGTCCTAACCACTGGACTTGCAGGTAAGTCCTCTTAAACACTTGTTGAGCATCTACCATAGATCTGGTGTGGTGACAGGCCATGAACTCTCTAACCATCACACTAAATTAGATTCGACCTAAGGGGGGCCCTTCCTGGAGGAGGGTATGGCTACCAACTCCAGGATTCTTACCTGGAGAATCCCATGGCCAGAGAAACCATGGCTACAGTCCATGAGGAGATGGACACGACTGGGTGACTAAGCACGCAGCGCAAGGGGGCCTTCACCTCCCATGTTCTTTACCTTCCCGTCTTCCCACTTCAAGAGTAGGCTTCTGTTACCGGCTCCTTGGTGGCACTTATCACAATTGTGATGAATTAAAATCAGCTCTCATTCTCCTAGAATTCTCATCCTCACATAAGTCCCATGAGTGTAAAGACTTGGTCTGTTTCTCAGCCCCGTGGCCCCAGTCCTGGCTTGGAACCTTGACCACAGCCAGCGCTCATTGCATAGGGATCAAATTCATTCACTCATTCAGGAAATGTTTTGGAAGCACTAGAACATGCCTGACACTGTGCTAGGCCAGAGGACACTGGGTGAGCAGAGCAGAGCATGTCCCTACTCTCATGGGGCTTCCCGGGTGGCGCTAGTGGTAAAGAACCCACCTGCCAATGCAGGAGATATAAGAGATGTGGGTTCGATCCCTGGGTCAGGAAGATACCCTGAAGGAGGGCATGGCAACCCCCTCCAGTATTCTTGCCTGGAGAATCCCTTGGACAGAGGAGCCTGGTGGGCTATGGTCCATAGTGTCGCAAAGAGTCGGACACGACTGAAGTGACTTGGCATGCATGCATACACTACTCTCATGGAGTTTATCCTTTAGTGGGGGAGCAGGGTGAAGCAGATGATGAGGCTGTGGCAGGAGAAGTTGCAGGCTAGGTCCCTCCCTACTTCCAGAAGTTCTGCAGTGGCCTCCCCAATCCTCTGGTTTCTCCTGTTTCCCTGTCTCCCATGCTCTTTCTAGAGCTTCAGGGTCACCCACCAGGCTGATTTGGTGCCCAATGTCACACCAATACCAGAAGCACTTCACTGTTTACAGTATTGGCCCCAAAGTTTGGCACCAGAGACCCGTTTAGTGGAAGACAATTTTTCCATGGATAGCAGGATGGGGTAGGGGGATGGTTCAGGCAGTAATGTAAGCAATGGGGAGCAGCCGCTAAAGCTTTACTCGATCAGCTCGAAGGCTCAGGTGGTGGGACTCCCAGGTGCGGAGACTCATGCGTGATTTTCCAGGGAGAAAGAGTGACATGAGGTCCAAAGGCAGAGAGAACAGCTTGGACTGAACACCAGCCACAGAGGCCCCTCCAGTGCAGAGCAAACCTCACTGGACCTAATTAGTGTGTAACTGATAAAGCAGCACTGACAGCCAGTGCACGCTGGGGAAGAGAAGCTCTGCATAAGGCATGAGGAGCGGAGAGCCAGAGAAATGAGAGGGGGAGGGGGATGGAGGTCTCTTGTCACACCCATTCCTGTTTCCCTGTGCCAAGCGGATGATGCAGAGGGCCTGTATGGCTGAGTTATTCTATCTGGCCCCCCAGGGGATAGTTGGAGAGAGGCTGAAGGTTAGGCCTGGAAACCCTGCATCTGTCCAACATGAGTAGGCTACCAGTGATCGGAGGCTGCTCTGTACAGTTGTTCAGGCTGTGCACTGCACAACCCTCAGGAGCCACTCAAATGGCAGTCACTACAGCTTGTGTATTTATTACATCAGTTTTTTGGCAGATGCCAATAGACTGTCTTGATAAAGGGGTGTTTCATTTTCTAATTTGCATAAATATGCTACATAACTGACCCCTCAGGTCTCCCTAGAGGAGCACAGACACCTCCTAACAGTTACCAAACAGATACCAAGACACTTCAGGAAGACTTGAGACACAGTGAGTGTGGCCAAAAGAGGATATTTAGAGTCAAGTTCAGGCTATGTTCACTTGCTGGCTGCAGAATCTGGGGTCCTCCTGGAGACTCAACTGGCAAAACCAAGTTTCTCTTCTCTCTGTTGATGCCTTTGTCCTATCTACAGCCCCTTCCTCTTCTCCAACTGTTCCCTCTCGTGAGCTCCAAGAAGGCATCACAGACTGATAAGAGCTTACTGAACACTCTTCAGAGGTATTTGTATCTTATCACGGGGCTCTCAAATCTAAAATTCCTGGGAAAGCTCTTGCACAAAGGTATATGCAAAGTGGGAAGACCTGAAGAAGGGGGAGCAGGGCCTCTGGTCCTTACCCCTGTCCACGCCCCTTCACATCTACAGACAGGACTGAGCCACCGGCTTAGGACAGACTGACTGATCCCCAGTGCCGGAGACAGGAGGAGGGAGACTCAGATTTTTAACCAACCCCTTGGTGCCAGCCTGTGCCAGGCACTAACAGGCTCATAGGGAAGGAATGACCTTCCTAGAGAGAGAACCATCCTAGAGAAAGGGAAAATTGGGCTAGAGAGGTCACTTGCTCTTAGTCATGCTGTGGGAAAGGAGCCAACTGACTCCACAGCCCAGTCTCTTTCCTCTAGACCTGGCCACCTTGCCTGCAAACAGGGCAGCAGTGTGACAGGGACTCCAGTGTCCTGAGGGCCTACCATATGCCAGGCCCTGTCCTGGGTGCTTCTCTACAGATTTGTTGTTAAATGTATGCTGACGGCAGAGGCAAGAATGGCTACTAGGGGCTTACGGTGGGAACTCTAAGGGGGCATTTGTATCTTATGTTAGGAGGCTCCTGAAGTCCAAAAGCTTTCAACGCTTGGAACTGCCTGGTGGTCCACGATCCCAAAGCAGGGGCTCTGGGGATCAATCCCTGTTCAGGGAACTAGATCCCACACTCTGCAACTAATTGTTCACATGTCACAACTAAGACCAGTGCGGCCTAATAAATAAATATTAAAAAAATAAATCAGAAGCCTTCAAGGCTTGATGGAACCAAGCTAAGGTGGAATAACAGGTAGTGGGAGTGAGAGTCAGACTGGGGACTGTGCCAAGACCCATCATAGTATACACTGTTTGAAAGAGAGAAAGCTGGTTACAGGGATGCTGCTGCTGCTGATGCCTGGGGATGCTCACAACATCACACACAGGCCTCAGCTCTTAGTTAAGAGAAAGGCGCTTCCTACGACAGCCTCCCTTTCCTGTTCCTGCTCTCCGAGGACTGAGCCTTGTCAAGCACTCTGGCACTTCCTAAGGGCCTGGGGGTGGGGGTGATTCTGGCCACAGAGGATCAGGTCATCTCTTACTGGCCTTCTGGGCCTGACTTCCTCCGTGGACGGAGCCAGGCAAAGTCCCCGCAAAGTCGGCCAGAATCTTCGGGACCTCCTGGACAAACACTGACAGCATATGGCCCCAGTTGCTCTGCATTAGGTTTCATGATTTCCTTAGTGGTTTTAAAAAAGTGCCAAAAACCATTGCCTCTAAACTGCTGGGAAATCCCATGCTGGTGGGGAGAGGGGTCTTCATGAGCATGTAGAGTGTGTGAGCACAACGTGGAGGGGGCAGAGACACAGGATGCGACTGTGGCAGGGGAGGGGTGTGGCAGGCTGCCTCCCTGTAACACTCAGGTGTTCTGTAGGCTGTTCTCGGTAAGCCTGCGTGTACGTGTGCCCTGTTGTTGTTCAGCTGCTCAGTCGTGTCCGACTCATTGTGACCCCATGGACTGCAGCACGCCAGGCTTCCCTGTTCTTCACCACCTCCTAGAGTTTGCTCAGACTCATGTCCATTGAGTCAGTGATGCCAACCAGCCATCTCATCCTCTGTCATCCCCTTCTCCTCCTGCCTTCAATCTTTTCCAGCATCAGGATCTTTCCAATGAGTCAGCTCTTTGCATCAGGTGGCCAAAGTGCTGGAGCTTCAGCTTCATCAATCCTTCCAATGAATATTCAGGGTTGATTTCCTTTAGGAATGACTGGTTTGATCTCCTTTCTATCCAAGGGACTCTTAGGAGTCTTTCCAACACCACAGTTCAAAGGCATCAGTTCTTCAGTGCTCCACCTTTTTTACTGTCCAGCTCTCACATCCATACATGACCACTGGAAAAACCATAGCCTTGACTAGATGGACCTTTGTAGGCAAAGTGATGTCTCTGCTTTTTAATATGCTACCTAGGTTTGCCATTCCTTTTCTTCCAAGGAGCAGGTGTCTTTTAATTTCAAGGCTGCGGTCACCATCCACAGTGATTTTGTTGCCCAAGAAAATAAAGTCTCTCACTGTTTCCATTGTTTCCCCATCTATTTGCCATGAAGTAATGGGACCGGATGCCATGATCTTCATTTCTTGAATTTTGAGTTTTAAGCCTGCTTTTTCACTCTCTTCTTTCACCTTCATCAAAAGGCTCTTTAATTCCTCTTCACTTTCTGCCATAAGAGTGGTGCATATGTGTGTGCAAACAGTGAGTTTATGCAAACACATAAACTCCTGATATATGTGGTGTAAATAATACTCGTGGGCCCTATGCATGTCAATTGTACAGATGTTTTGCCTGTGTGGAAGAGCAGGTTACGGATGGGATATTTGGCTTATTGTACCAGCGTCTTGGTTTGAATGGCAGCTTATAGGCTCCCCGCTCCACAATTGCATGGTCTATGCAGTGTGTGACTCCGGTGGAGTGTGTCCTGTGTCAGCGGCATGACAGCTGTGAGGTAAGCTTAGCACCTGATGCAGGACATTTGGGCTGATCCTGGTCGTAAAGCCTCAAGGGGGATTTGATCACAGTGGCCTGGAGAATGGTGTGCACAGCATGGACACGCTGGGTTCACACTGTAGGCTTGAGTATATGGGGTGTGTGTGCATGTGTATTGCAGAACCCAGCTCCTCTGAGGTAGTGGCTGGGAGGTGTGGGCCCGGGGCAGTGGCCTACAGAGCCACAGGCTGACTATATTGACAGTGATAATGTCCCAAGTGGGAACCAGATTATGGGGACAGAGGGTCCTACAGGGACTGATGGAGGTGTTTACTAGGGTCCAAGCAGAATGTGGCACATTCATGACTCATGGGGTGCTTCTAAAGGACCTGGGATATCATTCAAAGAGATTTACTGACCATTCTCTGTGCAGGCCTGGGAGTGAATCTGGGTTAGGAGGCTGGCAGGATGGGGAAAGGAAGGAATCAGCAGACCTGCCCCAGCAGCTGTCTAGTAGAGAGGACAGACTCATCCACAGTATGCCCCGAGAGTGGGTGTGCCAGTGTCCTGTGGGAAGGTAGTGTCCCACAGGAAGAAAGCAAGCAGGCTTTATGAGGGGATGGCAACTGAGCTGGACACAGGCAGAATTCAGCCAGAAGGATAGAGAGCAAGGGCGTTCCAGGGAAAGGCCAGGCTGAAAAGAGGCATAGAGGAGACACGGTACGTGGGAGGGTGGGCGGGGCTCTAGGGTAAGGCAATCCATTTGGATTTCCCCGAGCTCCAAGCCTGAAGGGTAGCAGCGGCACAGGAGCCTGAAGGTTAGACTGTCCCAGCTAGGAAGGCTTCAAACTTTACCCTCAAGACAAAGGCAGGAGCTAGCTTCAGCAGCGCATGTGTTGGAATTGGAATGATACACAGAGGATTAGCATGGCCCCCACACAAAGATGACACACAGATCTGGGAACTGGTCGTATTTTTCTATACATAGAAAACCCAAAGACAACACACAAAAACTACCTGGGACCAATAAATGAACACAGCAAGGTAGCAGGATACAAGATTAACATGTAGAAATCAATTGCATTTCTTCACACTCACAATAAAGTATCGGAAAGGAAATGTAAACAATCCCTCTTAAAACTGCATCAAAAATACTTAGAAATAAACCTGCAAACAGAGTCATCAGTACCATCTTTCTAGATTCCGCATGCATGCGTTAATTGCTGGGCAGCAATGGAGATGCTGATATTGACAACAGACTTGTGGTCACGGTGGGGGAAGGACAGAGTGCGGCAACTTGAGCGAATGGCATGGAGACATATGCGTTACCATATATAAAACAGACAGCATGGGAGAATTTTCTGTATAAAACAGGGGAGCTTGACCCAGTGTTCTGTGACAACCTAGAGGGGTGGGACAGACAGGGAGATGGGACGGGGATTCAGGAGGGAGGGGACACATGTACATCTGTGCTTGATTCGTGTTGATGGGTGCCAGAGGCCAACACAATACTGTGGAGCAACTGCCCTCTAATAACTGTATTTTGTTCTATACTTCTCCATATTATACACTTATAATCTTTGATAACTAAGACAAGAAATAAACCTCACCAAGGTGAAAGACTTGTATGCTGAGAACTACAAAACATTAATAAAAGAAACTGAAGATGATTCAAAGAAATGGAAAGATAGCCCACACTCTTGGACTGGAAGAATTAATATTGTTTAAATGGCCACACTACCCAAGGCAATCTGCAGATTTGATGCGATCCCCATCAAATTTCTGTGACTTTTTTTTTTAAAAACAGAACTAGAACAAATAGTCCTAAAATTTATATGGAACCATAAAAGATGCAGAATTGCAAAGCAATCCTGAGGAAAAAGAACAAAGCAAGAAGCATAACTCTCCCAGACTTCAGACAATACTACAAAGCTACAATAATCAAAACAGTGTGGTCTTGGCACAAAAACAGACATATAGAACAATGGAACAGAATAGAGAGCACAGAAATAAAACCACGCACCTATGGACAATTAATTTTTGACAAAGGAGGCAAGAATACACAATAAGGGAGAGATAGTCTCTTCAAGTGCAGTTGGAAAAGTTGAACCACCACATGTAAATCAATGAAGTTAGAACACACCTTTACACCATACACAAAAGTAAACTCTAAAAGGCTTAAAGACTTGAATAAGAAAAAGCACCATAAAGCTCCTAAAAACACAGGCAAAACATTCTCTGACATAAGTCATACCAGTGTTTTCTTAGATCAGTTTCTCAAGGTAATAGAAATAAAAGCAAAAACAAACAAATGGGACCTAAGCAAATTTATAAGCTTTTGCACAGCAATGGAAACCATAAACAAAATGAAAAGACAAGTCATGAACTGGGGTAAAATATTTGCAATGATATGACCAATAAGGGTTTAATTTCCAAAATATACAAACAACTCATATAATTTGATAACAATAACAACAAAATCCAACTCAATAGAAAAATGGGCAGAAGAGCTAATAGACATTTTTCCAAAGAAGACATACAAATGGCCAATGGGCACACGAAAAGATGTTCATCGTTGCTAATTATTACAGACATGCGAATCAAAAGTATAATGAGGTACTGCTTCACACTTGTCAGAATCAGATCAGATCAGTCGCTCAGTTGTGTCCAATTCTTTGCAACCCCATGAATTGCAGCATAGCCATCATTAAAAAGTCTACAAATAATAAATACTGGAGAGAGTATGGAGAAAGGGAACCACTTTATACTGTTGGTGGGAATGTAAGTTGGTGCAGTTGCCATGGAAAATAGCATGGAGGTTTCACAGAAAACTAAAAATAGAGTTGCCATATGAGCCAACATTTCTACTCCTGGGCATACACCCAGACAAAACTACAGTTCAAAAGTTACATGCACCCCTATGTTCATAGCAGCACTATTTACAATAGCCACGACATGGAAATAACATAAATGTCCATCTACAGATGAATGGATAAGATGTGATTGTGTATACATATAATGGAACCCAGCTATTAAAAAGAATGAAATAATGCCATTTGCAGCAACATGGATGGGCCTAGACATCATCATACTAAGTGAAGCAAGTCAGAAAGAGAAAGACAAATACCATATAATATCATTTATATTTGGAATCTAAATATGACACAAATGAACATTTCTATGAAGCAGAAACAGACTCACTGGCAGAGAGAGACAACAGAGAGAACCTCTTGGTGCTTGCCAAGGGGGAGGGGTAAGGGAAGGAAGGACTGGGAGTTTGGGAACAGCAAACTATTATATGTAGGATGGATAAACAGCAAGGTCCTACTCTCTAGCACAGGAACCTACATTCAATATCCTGTATAAACCATAATGGAAAATAATATGAAAAAAAATACACCTATATATGTATACAACTGAGTCACTTTGCTATACAGCAGAAATTAACACAACATTATAACTCAACTATACTTCAATAAAGGCTTTTTAAAAATTTAAAAAATAGACAAAGGCAGGTCCCCAAGAGCAGGCAAGTGCCTGAGTGTCCCAACCTATTTTTGGAATACCCCTCCCCTGAAGGCAGGAGTCTGGTCTACTCCCTTCTGTTTAAGAGAGGTTGAGAGTCCAGACTCAGGCAAATCCCATGGCTTATTGATTGTGGAAGCATTTTTTTTTAAGTTACAGAATGAATGCAGAGAAAGTAAAGCTGAAGCCTGAGAGGCTTCTGGTGAACAAAAAGAAATGGAGGTGGGAAAGGGTGCCTGTACTGCTCATTCGCTGGGTTGGGAAGATCCCCTGGAGGAGGGCACGGCAACCCCACTGCAGTATTCTTGCCTGGAGAATCCCATGGCGAGAGGAGCCTGGCGGGCTATGGTCCACAGTGTCGCAAAGAGTTGGACAGGACTGAAGCGACTTAGCACACACGCACGCACTGTCGAAGCTGTCTGTCCTTTCCATCCCCAACTCTATAAATTATTCAAGTCTTTATAACGCTGCTTTCCTCCAGATTTTTCTGGGCCCCAGAGGTGTCTCAGACAAGTTCTCATAGAATTCATCATCACTACACATAATATGGGCCTGGGATGTTCTCCTCCTGTAAGAACTTGAGGCTGCAGGGAGGCAGGTTTGACGGGAGCTCAGTTTAGACCTCTTTGCAGGCAGGGATAAGGTGGCTTCCAGCTTTGGGCAGAGGCTGTCTGGGGTTAAAGGAAAAGAGGGCAGTGAGGCCTCAGAGGGAGACAGGCCAGGAGAGGTTCATCCTGGCAGCATCTGTCTGGGGAGTGGCTGGGTCTTGGGTTTGAGAGCTGAGATGCTCAGAGTTATGTAACCTTGCCATGACTGTGTCCTTGTGTGTAAAACGGCAACAGTAGCATTTAATCTCAGAGGGCTGTGGGAACACCTGTGGTGATGGATGTGGGAGCGTGTTGTAGTGGAAGCACTGAAACAGATGAGTGTCATGGTGATGACTGGGTGCTCCATCCATACCACTGCCTGGGAAATTAACACTTCCCCTCAGCTCACTGTCAGGTGCCCGGTTGCCTTATAGAGGTTTTTTCAAAATAGGTTTATCGATTTGCTTATTTTTGGCTATGCTGGGTCTTTGTTGCTGCACACATGTTTTCTCTAGCTGCAGTGAGCAGGCGCTACTTTCTAGCCGCGGGCACGGGCTCCTCATTGTGACTTTTCTTGTTGCCGAGCACAGGCGGTAGGGCACCTGGGCTTCAGTAGTTGTGCATGGGCTCCAGAGCACAGGCTCAATAGTCATGGCTCGTGGGTTTAGTTGCCTTGAGGCATGTGGGGTCTTCAGGATCAAATCCATGTCTTCTGGACTGGCAGGAGGATTCTTTACCATGGAGCCACCAGGAAGCCCTGCCCTAGAGTGCGACACCACTTCCTAACTCGGCTCGCGTGGCTGAAGCACCCTGAGGCCGCGGTTCAGGTCTCCTCCCAGTGAGGGGCAGCAAAGGTGACTCTGGGTTTGCCCACAGGAGATGCAGGTCAGCGGCAGAAGGCTGATCAAGCCAGTGGGCTCTGGAACTTGACTACTAAATTCAGGTCCTGGCTCTGACACTTACAGGACCTTGGGCAACTTCTTCTTTTCAGCATTACTGGGGGCAAAATGAACAAACTTTTTGCAAGTCATTCACCAGCCTGCGTCTCAGTTTCCCTATCTGCAAAAATGGGATTATAATAGTACTTTCTTCTGAGGGTAGGGGTGATGATTAAGTAAATTAACACATATAGTGTTCTTAGGATAGTGCCTGACCCAGAGGAACTGCTATAAAAGCTTGAGGCATTTTGACTGTTACTTGCAGCTGAATATGAACCTAAGCCCGCTGCAGATGGGAGGAAAGAAACTTAAGACTGGGCTTCCCTGGTGGTCCAGTGGTTGAGACTCTGCCTGCCAGTGCAGGGGACACGGGTTCAATCCCTGGTCCAGGAAGATCCCACATGCCGAGGAGCCACTAAGCTCAAGTACCACAACTACTGAGCCTGCATGCCTAGAGACTGCTCCACAACAAGAGAAGCCGCTACAATGAGAAGCCCTCACCACAAGTAGAGGAAATCTGCGTGTAGCAGCCAAGACCCAGCACAGCTAAAAATAAGTTAATTAAAAAAAAGAAATTTAAGATTTACCTGCTCTGTGCCACTTTGGTATTGACTGCCCTGTTTCATCCTCATACCAGCCTAGAAGGTACTCCATGCATGAGGTGAGCAGAGGGAGGCTCAAGAGGTGATCCTGCTGGCGAGCTGGTGACCCAGTTGGCGAGCATCAAGGCTGAGATTCAGACTCAGGTTCCCTGACTCACAGCCCATGCTCTCCCTACTCAGCCGGCAGCCTCCACTGAAGGACCATGGGGAGTGATGGGAACCAGCATCTACCGGACACCTACTGCGTGCTGGGTTCCTAGACTGTGATGTTGCCATCTCCCCACACAGGGGGTGAAGCTCAGGTGCTGTGCCTTGCTGTCACAGCCCTGCTCAGGACTGCTGCGACTCCCTCTTGCCTGCCAGTGCTCACCTGGCAGGGCCCAGCCTTCTCAGCTCCCACTCTTTCCTTTGCACTCCCTAACCCCTGCTCCCCTGGCCATCTTTGTCAAAGGCAGAGCCACTTGGGCCTCACTCCATGGGCTTGTCTCAGGGAAATCACACTCAGAACTTTTAGGAGAGGGGAGAACAATTATTTAGTAGTGTTTTTGGAGAGAACTTTTGAGTTTTGTTTTGTTTTCATTTACTCCCAATGTTAGTCTTCCTGTTAGCCCCACCTTAAAGTAATTTATTCAAGACCTTTTTCAGCAACATCTTTCATTTTCCAGACATAATCACATCTCTGGCAGGAATCCCTTCCCCTCCTGGGGTCCGTAATTACTCCTGCAGATGGATTATTGGTGCTAATGACTTAGCGAGGAGATGGCTGGGGAGCGGCCAGGCTGGGTGGGGCTTTGGAGCGTCAGAGCCGCGTAGCAGGAGGGGAGTGGCTCCTCCTTTGTTCCAGACCCGAAGCCTTGGTGAGGGTGTCGGTGTGGGCCCCGGGCCCACTGCTCTCCCTCATGCCTCTGGGTGACACCCCTGGCGTTGCTTCCAGCCTTCTCGACGATGTGTCTCATCTCAACTTCACCCCAGACCAAGGATACTAGGAGCAGAGTTTGTGCCCCAATTTGTGGAAGACGAAGTTAAGACACAGAGAGGTTAAGGGACTTGGGAAGAGTCAAACAGCAGGGAGGTGGAGCCAGGGGGACCAGGTCTCAGTCCCAGCCGGTCTCCGCTCAGCACCGACTTCCCGCTTCCCGCACGGCTGTCCTGAGGCGAGCTTGGCCTCAGAGCCCTAAGCCTGGGTTCTAGGCCCAGCTTGAGGTTCTCATAGGTCAGGTCTCATAACTGCTCTGAACTTGGGTTTCCTCATCCGTGAGACACAGCCCCCCATACTGGCCTGGCTTTCCTCACGGGAGAGCCGTGAGGATTAACAAGCTTAGGGCGTACAGCTAGCTGGGTAAAGTACCGCCCCACAGGAAGGGAGGGGTATGAACGTGTCAGCGATTTGCCCTTGACGACAACGGGCAGGAAGTCACTAGGCTCCAACTGTGAAACAAAGCGGCTGGGGTTGTCCTGCATCCTGGGAAAGGCCTGAGGGAGCATCAGAGCTAACTCTTTACCACAGATCCATAGCCCTCTCCTCTCCAGATAACTTTCGGTTGCGGTTCAAAATGCAGGTTCTGAGTTCAAACAGCTAAAGACTCAACTCCTGGAGGCCACTGACCAACTAGAAAAGTTGCTTCAGCTCTCTGAGCCTCAGTTTTTCCATCTGCAAAATGGGGATCCTAACATCCCCTACCTTTAGGGTTGCTGTAAATATTAAATAAAATGATGTATGAGAAAACAAGAGAGCCTGGCCTAGGGCCTGCCACACTGCCTCAGTGCTCCAAATGTGGGCCACTACCACCCCACCCCACCATCCACTTCCTCCACACCTTTCGGGGAAGCTCCTCTGACTCATGGCCCAGCCACACCCACCCTCCGGAGTCTGCGGGTGGCCAGGAGTGGGAGCTGGCAGGGGAAGAAACCCCATCACTTCAGAAGTGAAAGTGTTATTTGCTTAGTCATGTCTGACTCTTTGCAATCCTATGGACTGTAGCCTGCCGGGGTCCTCTGTCCATGAAATTCTCCAGGCAAGAAGTGGGTAGCCATTCCCTTCTCCAGAGACTTGGACAAAAGGAAAACTGGGAGTGTTTAAGGCCTGTTTAGGGATACCGGCACCCCACTCTGGTACTCTTGCCTGGAAAATCCCATGGACGGAGGAGCCTGGAAGGCTGCAGTCCATGGGGTCGCTGAGGGTTTGACACGACTGAGCGACTTCACTTTCACTTTCATGCATTGGAGAAGGAAATGGCAACCCACTCCAGTGTTCTTGCCTGGAGAGTCCCAGGGACAGGGGAGCCTGGTGGGCTGCCGTCTCTGGGGTCGCACAGAGTTGGACACGACTGAAGCGACTTAGCAGCAGCAGCAGCAGACCTGCCCCAATAGCTTCTGCTGCACTGAGAGAGTTGCAGACACTAGGCCTGAGACCCAAGTCTCAGGTCCAGACCCTGGTCCTGAGGGCAGTGATGGAGACATGAGGAGCACGGCAGGGAGAAGGTAGTATGACATGGGGATTGTTTATTTTTTTTAGAACAGAAGAGTCAGCAGCTTTCCCTAATAAGGCCACAAACCATAGAGTCCCAGAGGGGGAAGGTTGGACTCAGCCTTTGTGACATAAAACCAGTTTTCTCTATTTTGCTCTGTGGATTAATTGCCAACATGATTTAACATGCTGGAGATTCCCCCATCCCTCCCTGCCCTGGGAAACATCAGTAGGTGTCTGCTGTGGGGACAGCAAACTCATGAGACAGAGGCGAAGGTGGAAAAAGCATCAGATTGGGAGATATGTCACTTGCGTCACATCCCAGGTCCGCCAGTGATTTGCTGTGTGACCTAAGATAAGTCACTTGCCCTGTCTGGACCTCGGTTTATAAAATAAGAGGGTGCGCTAGGGAAGCACTGATCATTCTTTCAACTCTGCCACTGTGAAGGCTAATTCCTGTTTTGTGCTCACACGGACAGGAAGGGCAGGTGTGTTTAACCCATTTAAGAGACGGGAAGCTGGGGCTCAGAGAGGCTGAATACGTTGCCTAAGGTCACACAGCTACTGAGCAGCAGACTTAAGATTCCAATCCAGACCTGTCTGACCCCATAGTCCATGCCCTTTGCCTCCAGTAAACAGAAGGAACCTCAGCAACTACTTGTTGAACATTCAGTACCCGCCAGGCTTTTTCCTAAGCATCATGCCCATTTTATCTAATCCAATCCTAAAAACAATTCTAGAACATAATACCATTATTTCCCTTGCTTTATAGATGAAAAAACTAAGGCTTGAGAAGCATAAATAACAGGGCCAAGGCCACTCAGCAGATGACTACAGAGCTAGGGTTTGAGTACTGGACAATGTGTGTGTGTGTGTATATTTATATTTTTGGATCATTCTGCTATTTCCCTGTGCTCCTCTGCTCACAGACACATGGCAGCTAGAGGGTAAATTCTTCATCCCCAGCCCAGCATCCAGGAAAACCTTTTAGTGTAATAATTAGGAAGCTAGTCAACGGTGGGGGGCAGGGGATGAGAAGCTAGTTTCCTAGGCATAGGGCTAATCGTCTGCAGACCTCCGTTTGATGAAGAACAAAACAATTACAACAGGAAATGCACATACATTATACACGTCACCTGGCTCTAATTTTCAGTCAACCTTCTTTTCTGGCTCTGTAGCTGCCTTTGCTTCCTAGTTTCAGCTCAGGAGCCATACAAGAGGCAGACACGCACTTTACCCAGCTGGTGGGGGCTGTGTGTGCACGGGGCGATGGTGACGTCTTTAAAGGACATAGGAAACCTCAGAGGAAAATTCAATCACTGCTCCACTGATCTGGATTTCCGTAATTCTCATCCCCCTCCTGCCTTCACCGGCCTGAGCGGCTGAGGTTTGCATATGACCTACTGACAGCACAGAGAAAGGGGAGAAAAATGGGGAAACGAGTTTGTTCATTTGGGTGATGGAGTACCCGTTCCCCTTGCCAGCATGCAAGGTTCAATAACAGCAGACAGGGCTTCAAAAAATTGCAGCATAAATAGATGAGCCCTTTAAGGTAATAGAAATTCTGTCATCCAGGGGAGAAATATAGGCCTTGAGTCCCGGGGGGGGGACACCAGGCCCCCCTCCCCTACCTCCCACACTCCCCATCCCCATTATAGCCTGAGCTGAAATGGAGCATCCGTGTGAGGAATGACCAGAAGGTCCCTTATCTCCCAGCCACACGGGTTCGATGGGGGGGAGAAGGTCTGGGAAATCAAGTCTTTGTAGCTCTGTCAGTGACCTCACAGGCTGTTCACTCCAGGCACCAACATGGCAGCAATTAGTTTTAGAGCAGCAGAGAAGGCTTCATCAGGCTGGCCACCTAGGTGAGGCCTTAATTAAGGAAAGCTGGTCAACGGAGGAGCATGGAGGGGCTGAGGAGCTGGTCTTCTCCCCGCTGTGATGAGAAAGTCTATTCTTGGTTCTGCGGTTGTCCCTGGGAACCCTGGAGCCCTTGGGAACCCTGCCGCTCCCAGCCAGGAGGAAGTTTCAGCTCTGCTCTTCCTCTCACTTCCATTTCCACCTGTACCCCCAACAGGGGACTCTGGCCAGGACCAGTCAACCTCTTCAGGTGGGGGACCCCTTTGGATAAATAACAACAAAAATAACATTGGCAGCATCCACAACAGTGGTGATGAAAATAGCTAATATTGTTGAAGGATGACTAATATGCCAGGTATTCTAGTTATTTTATATGTATGAATTAATTTAACCAGCCCAGTAACTCACTGGACTTTATTATTATTACCCTTTCACATATGAGAAAACAGAGGCATGGAAAGGTTGTATGTTGCCCAAGGTCACACAACTAATACTCAGCAAAGCTGGTATTTAAAGGCAGAGAATCTCCCTCCAGCATCTCTGAGTAACATCACGCTACTGTATTGCTAAGGTAGGAACTTGCATCATTTGCCCAGTGAACCTGGAATTGATGTTGGGGGCTAGCTGCTCCAGTCCCCCCTGCAGCTACCTGTTTATTTGATGTGCAGAGAAGCCGATGGGTAGACTTAAGCTCCCACCCTGCTGGCAAGCCCCTTTGGAAATGCCATGCATTTCCTTCCTATAAAGGTCAGTTCTGGAGCTTCTGCTACGGGCATTTCATCACTCTTCCCAAGATTTTTTTTCATTTCAAAGTGTACTGAGCAAGATATTCATGCGGTAGGCATGCACGGGGGAAGACAGTAGGAGGCTGGAGGGATTCAGACTCTGAGCCATGTGCTGTGGGAACAGAGGAGATGGAAGGGTTAATTCTAAAGTGAGGAATATTCAGGGAACACCTTGTGGAAAAGGCAGTCTTTGACTTTAGCCTGAGAGGCTGAGAAGGATTTTCACAGACTGAGATAAGGACAGTGGAGAGGGTGTTCCAGGAAGATGGAAAAGCTTGAAAAAATGGCATAGGCGGAGTCCTGAAGCAGACATTGTGTTTGGGGAAAGTGAATGTGTGTGGCCACAGTGCAGACTTGTGGCAGGTAGCAGATGAGGTTAGGGTGAACTAACTAGTTTTAAGGGCAAGTTACAAGGACTGGAGTTTGACCTTTATTTGGTGGGTAATGAGAAGCCACGGAGAGGGGTGATGGGACCCCCAACTTCCAAGTGGATGGAAGCTTCCACTTAGTCCCCTCAACGACAATTCCAAGACTCTCCCCTGACTTTGTGAATCATCCCTCACTTGGACAGTCCCAGGACTCTGCCACCTTGAGGCTCCTGACATCATGTGATCCTCACTCTACATTCCCTGCCCCCATTCACCACCACCCCCACCTCCCCCCCCCCCCCACCCCAGTGCTCTGGCTGGGTAAAGACCCCAGGTTCTAAACAGGCAAGAACAACTCACAGGGACTGTCCAAGGTGCTGAACCAAGGCCACACCCAATTTTAAACACTGGCATTTTAATGATTAGCTCCTACACCATTGTTTCTGTCCGGTGGAGAACTTCATTTCCATTTTACAGATGAGAAATGGAAGCTTCCAAAGTGATATGAACCAGAGCTAGAAACTTTGTTTCTTGTCTTTCAGCCCAGGGCTCTTTCCTTTCACTCTGCAGCCCCAATGTAGTACAGCAATTCATAGCCCAAGTGAGTCCATTGCTGCTGCCAAGCTAACATGTAAAACGCCCAGACTCTCTTCCCACTTCTATCCCTATGTTCATTTCCCTAAGCATTGAAATGTATGTCCATGCAGCAGTGCATCCTGAGACTGACCATTCAGGGTAACCCACAGGTGCGTGAATGGACCTGCTTGGGACAGCAGCTGTGCATATGTATGGTTCTGTTGCATTGAGAATCCCTGGGCATAACTCATCCTGACATTCTCCTTCGAAGGGAGTGCTGGGCTTGAGGGAAGCAATGTTTCCCGACACTCTCATAGTTCACCAGTAATTACTGGGCCTCTACTGCGTTTTAGGCACTAAGCCATGAACTTCCCATTTGAAGATTCTCACTCTCATGGTTAAGTCTCCCCTGAATAGTTGAGGAAATTCAGATGTAGGCAAGATAAGTGACCTACTAATAGGCATAGTAGGGATTGGAGTGCCAAGATTTGAACCCAAATTTGCATAGTTCCATGGTGACCCATCAATCAAAGTCCATCATCTAATAGAGGAGAGTTGTGGTGGCTCCCACCACTGCAGGGTTTGTGATCCTGCACAAGTCACACATCCTGTTTGAACTTCAGCTCATTCTAAAGCTGAAGAAGGTGAAAGTCCACTTCTGTAGGGTGCTTGTGAGGAACAGAGGTGAAGCATGTGGCGGGTACTCAGTAAGTGTTTGCTGCGAATGCGAATATAACTATTATTGGGCACAAGCTCTGGGAAGGCTGGATGGGCATCCATAACCCCACCAACTCCTCAAGTTCTCGGCAGAGAAAATATCCAGTGTTATGGGAAGGAAGGAGAAAGAGTGTGAGGACCAGAACACCCCAAGTGCCAGATGGGCTTGTTTCTGCCCCATATTCTTATGGCCTCAAGGGGTGGGGACCACCTGGCTGGATCAGGCATGTTACTGGGCTCTCAGAGGTGGTTCAGTACTCCTCACCCCTCATGTTTATGATAAGCCTGGGGCCATTCTCAGCCCTCAGAGACTCTGTCTTCACAAACATATTCCAACATTCTCCCTTGGCAAGAAGAGCTCTGGTGGGAGAGGACAGCTGAGGATATGGCCTCACACCCATTGCCACACTGGCTACTCACACCCAATAGACAGGACTAATGCAACTCTCACCTTGCAGATGAGGAAACTGAGGCCCAGCAAGGTAAAGCAACATGTCCAAGGTTACTGAGCCAAGGCTCAATGTCTCCCAACTCTCAGAAAAGGGCTTTTTTTTTTTTAATGAGTCTCATCATACAAAATGCCAGGCTGGATGAAGCACAAGCTGGAATCAATATTGCTGGGAGGAATATCAATAACCTCGAATATGCAGATGACACCACCCTTACAGCAGAAAGCGAAGAACTAAAGAGCCTCTTGATGAAAGTGAAAGAGGAGAGTGAAAAAGTTGGCTTAAAACTCAACATACAGAAAACTAAGATCAAGGCATCTGGTCCTGTCACTTCATGGCAAATAGATGAGGAAACAATGGAAAAAGGGACAGACTTTATTTTTGGGGGCTCCAAAATCACTGCAGATGGTGACTGCAGCCATGAAATTAAAAGACGTTTGATCCCTGGAAGAAAAGCTATGACCAACCTAGATAGCAGATCAAAAAGAAGAGATATTACTTTGCCAACAAAGGTCCATCTAGTCAAAGCTATGGTTTTTCTGGTAGTCACATATAGATGTGAGAGTTGAACTATAAAGAAAGCTGAGCGCTGAAGAATTGATGGTTTTGAACTGTGGTGTTGGAGAAGACTCTTGAGAGTCCCTTGGACTGCAAGGAGATCCAACCAGTCCATCCTAAAGGAAATCAGTCCTGAATATTCATTGAAAGGACTGATGCTGAAGCTGAAACTCCAGAACTTTGGCCACCTGATGCAAAGAACTGACTCATTGGAAAAGACCTTGATGCTGGGAAAGATTGATAAGTGGAAGGAGAAGGGGTTGACAGAGGATGAGATGGTTGGATGGCATCACTGACTTGATGGACATGAGTTTGAGCAAGCTCCAGGAGTTGGTGATGGACAGGGAAGCCTGGTGTTCTGCAGCCCATGGAGTTGCAAAGAGTCAGACATGGCTGAGTGACTGAACTGAACTGAATGAGTCTCAAATTAATTGCCCATCCTAAAACTCTTTCCCTTGGTATCTCTAATTTTCTTGAAGAGATCTCTAGTCTCCCATTCTGTTGTTTTCCTCTATTTCTTTGCACTGATCGCTGAGGAAGGCTTTCTTATCTCTCCTTGCTATTCTTTGGAACTCTGCATTCAGATGCTTATATCTTTCCCTTTCTCCTTTGCTTTTTGCTTCTCTTCTTTTCACAGCTATTTGTAAGGCCTCCTCAAAGAGCCATTTGCTTTTTTGCATTTCTTTTCCATGGGGATGGTCTTGATCCCTGTCTCCTGTACAATGTCATAAACCTCTGTCCATAGATCATCAGGCACTCTGCCTATCAGATCTAGTCCCTTAAATCTATTTCTCACTTATACTGTATAATCATAAGGTATTTGATTTAGGTCATACCTGAATGGTCTAGTGGTTTCCCCCACTTTCTTCAATTTAAGTCTGAATTTAGCAATAAGGAGTTCATGATCCGAGCCACAGTTAGCTCCTGGTCTTATTTTTGCTGACTGTATAGAGCTTCTCCATCTTTGGCTGCAAAGAATATAATCAATCTGATTTTGGTAATGACCATCTGGTGATGTCCATGTGTAGAGTCTTCTCGTGTGTTGTTGGACGAGAGTGTTTGTTATGACCAGTGTGTTCTCTTGGCAAAACTCTATTAGCCTTTGCCCTGCTTCATTCTGTACTCCAAGGCCAAATTTGCCTGTTACTCCAGGTATTTCTTGACTTCCTACTTTTGCATTCCAGTCCCCTATAGTGAAAAGGACATCTTTTTGGGGTGTTAGTTCTAAAAGGTCTTATAGGTCTTCATAGAACTGTTCAACTTCAGCTTCTTCAGTGTTACTGGTTGAGGCATAGGCTTGGATTACCGTGATATTGAATGGTTTGCCTTGGAAACGGACAGAAAAATGTCAGAAAAAATTCTGTCATTTTTGAGATTGCCTCCAAGTACTGCATTTCAGACTCTTTTGTTGACCATGATGGCTACTCCATTTCTTCTAAGGGATTCCTGCCCACAGTAGTAGATATAATGGTCATCTGAGTTAAATTCACCCATTCCAGTCCATTTTAGTTCGCTGATTCCTAGAATGTCAGCGTTCACATTAGACATTAGACATTAGAGACACCAAGGGAACATTTCATGCAAAGATGGGCTCAATAAAGGACAGGAATGGTATGGACCTAACAGAAGCAGAAGAGGTGGCATATTAAGAAGAGGTGGCAAGAATACACAGAAGAACTGTACAAACAAGAGCTTCACAACCCAGATAATCATGATGGTGTGATCACTCACCTAGACCCAGACATCCTGGAATGTGAAGTCAAGTGGGCCTTAGGAAGCATCACTACAAGCAAAGCTAGTGGAGGTGATGGAATTCCAGTGGAGCTATTTCAAATCCTGAAAGATGATGCTGTGAAAGTGTTATACTCAATATGCTAGCAAATTTGGAAAACTCAGCAGTGGCCACAGGACTGGAAAAGGTCAGTTTTCATTCTAATCCCAAAGAAAGGCAATGCCAAAGAATGCTCAAACTACCACACAATTGCACTCATCTCATACGCTAGTAAAGTAATGTTCAAAATTCTTCAAGCCAGGCTTCAGCAATACGTGAACCGTGAACTTCCAGATGTTCAAGCTGGTTTTAGAAAAGGAAGAGGAACCAGGGATCAAATTGCCAACATCTGCTGGATCATTAAAAGAGCAAGAGAGTTCCAGAAAAACATCTGTTTCTGCTTTATTGACTACACCAAAGCCTTTGACTGTGTGGATCACAATAAACTGTGGAAAATTCTGAAAGAGATGGGAATGCCAGACCACCTGACCTGCCTCTTGAGAAATTTGTATGCAGATCAGGAAGCAACAGTTAGAACTGGACATGGAACAACAGACTGGTTCCAAATAGGAAAAGGAGTACGTCAAGGCTGTATATTGTCACCCTGCTTATTTAACGTATATGCAGAGTACATAATGAGAAACGCTGGGCTAGAAGAAGCAGAAGCTGGAATCAAGATTGCTGGGAGAAATATCAATAACCTCAAATATGCAGATGACATCACCCTTATGGCAGAAAGTGAAGAGGAACTAAAAAGCCCTTCATGACAGTGAAAGAGGAGAGTAAAAAAGGTGGCTTAAAGCTCAACATTCAGAAAACGAAGATCATGGCATCTGGCCCCATCACTTCATGGGAAATAGATGGGGAAACAGTGGAAACAGTGTCAGACTTTATTTTGGGGGGCTCCAAAATCACTGCAGATGGTCATTGCAGCCAGGAAATTAAAAGACACTTACTCCTTGGAAGGAAAGTTATGACCAACCTAGATAGCATATTGAAAAGCAGAGGTATTACTTTGCCAACAAAGGTCCATCTAGTCAAGGTTATGGTTTTTCCAGTAGTCATGCATGGATGTGAGAGTTGGACTGTGAAGAAAGCTGAGTGCCGAATAATTGATGGTTTTGAACTGTGGTGGTGGAGAAGACTCTTGAGAGTCCCTTGGACTGCAAGGAGATCCAACAAGTCCATCCTAAAGGAGATCAGTCCTGGGTGTTCATTGGAAGGACTGATGCTAAAACTGAAGCTCCAGTACTTTGGCCACCTCATGCGAAGAGTTGACTCATTGGAAAAGACCCTGATGCTGGGAGGGATTGGGGGCAGGAGGAGAAGGGGACGACAAAGGATGAGATGGCTGGATGGTATCACCAACTCGATGGACATGAGTTTGAGTGAACTCCGGGAGTTGGTGATGGACAGGGAGGCCTGGCGTGCTGTGATTCATGGGGTCACAAAGAATCAGACACGACTGAGCGACTGAACTGAACTGAACTGAAAACTCTTTCAAGAAAAAAGGCAGGTGCATAAATTCACAAACCAAACATCAAATAAAGGCATTGCTAATTATCATTGACTGTGGGATGTTTCAGGGAGGGTCTCAGCCAAGTCTGCTGAACTAATTGCCCGATGCCCGACCCTGACCACAGCTGACTAATTGCAGGAAACTGGATTCATTCCAAAGCTGAGGTGAGGGCAACAGTTTGGTTTCCCCACCCTGGGAACCTGGTGTGTGCAGGAATGAGTCATGCTGGGGGAGAGCAACTGACTATCTTATAATCACCTCAAGCAGTTCCTGCTCATCCCCCGACCGGGCCCTGGAAGAGCCTTTGCAGGTACAGTGAGGCTGGACAGGAGGAGATGGATGGAAATCCATGGGGTCTCAGCAGGACTGCTTGGCTCACAGTCTGTCTCAGCCCTGAGCCCCAAGCAGGTAGGACTCCATGTGGAGATGATTCCTACAAGTGTCAAGTCTCCCAAAGTTCAAGGACAGGAAGTTATTTTAATCCAAGATGGAAGCAATAGAGACAGTAGCCTGGCCTCCAAACTGCTGGGCCCTGACCTGGGGGCATTCATCCCCCAGCCCCGCATACTCACTGTTTACAGATGATGAACTAGGACCCTGGGAGGGGCAGCCACTTGTCCAAAGTCTAGAACTGCCCGGTAGTTGAGCTGGGACTGAGTCTGCAGGTCCTCTGAAGTCCGCTGCAGTCACTTCACTTCAGCTTCAGTCACCTGATCACTCACCCAGCTGAGACTTTTAATCCCAAACAGCCATTCTCTCCTACCCAAACCCCAAACCTTGAGCACTCCATTTTTCTATGGAAGTTGTGAACAAATAGGTGGAGAAACAGTGGAAACAGTGGCAGACTTTACTTTTTTGGGTTCCAAAATCACTGCAACTGGTGACAGCAGCCATGATATTAAAAGATGCTTACTCCTTGGGAGGAAAGTTATGACCAACATTGACAGCATATTAAAAAGCAAAGACGTTACTTTGCCAACAAAGGTCTGTTTAGTCAAGGCTATGGTTTTTCCAGTAGTCATGTTTGGACGTGAGTGTTGGACTATAAAGAAAGCTGAGCACCGAAGAATTGATGCTTTTGAACTATGGTGTTGAAGACTCTTGAGAGTCCCTTGGACTGCAAGGAAATCCAACCAGTCCATCCTAAAGGAAATCAGTCCTGAATATTCATTGGAAGGACTGATGTCCAAGCTGAAACTCCAATACTTTGGCCACCTGATGCGAAGAGCTGACTCATTTGAAAAGACCCTGATGCTGGGAAAGATTGAAGGCAGGAGAAGAGGATGACAGAGGATGAGATGGTTGGATGGCATCATTGACTCAGTGGACATAAGTCTGAGTAAACTCGGGGAGTTGGTGATAGACAGGGAAGCCTGGTATGCTGCAGTCCATGGGGTCACAAAGAATTCAGACATGACTGAGAGAATGAACTGAACTGAACTGTGAACCAAGCTCACAGCAATAAAGGTAAACAAGGGAGGAAACCCGCAGGAGGACAGATCTCTTTCTCTTCTGAAGCTGTCACTGGAATCATTTCCATCTAGTCTTACCTGCCTTGGGGAGAAGAAGGGGGGAGCTGAACAGAGTTTTGTTCTATAGACCAGGGGAAACCTGCCCACAAAAGACATCGCCACCAGGCAAACCTGCACTCTCACATCATGACAAGGGCTTCCTTGCAGGTCTTTGGATCACCTTGGCAGCACACTGCCAACCAGACCACACCCAGACCAAGTGTATCAGCATCTCCAGGAGGGTGGCCAGGCATCAGTATTTGTAAAGTTCTCCAGGTGATTACAATGGGCAGCCCCAGTTGAGCGCCATCCCCTTCCTACTCAAAGCAGCACTGTCATCTCCTGGGAGCATGTTAGAAATGCAGAACCATAGGCCTCAGGTCTACTGCATCAGAACCTACACTTAACAAGGTCCACGGCTGGTTTCTGAGTTCACTAAAGTCTAAGAAGCACCAAGGGAAGGTACTCCATATAGCCCGTTTCTACATCTAACAGCAACATTGCAAGGCAGGTGTCCCATTCCACAGGTCAGGAAACCGATCCTGAGAGAGGTTAACTCGCTGGCCCTGGGTCACACATTTGGTGAGTAGGACAGCCAAGATGGGACCCTGGGCTCATTCCAAAGGCCTGACTTTGGACTACACAAACCACTTTCTATAGCATAAAATTATGACCACGGGGGTCCCCTGAATGTATGGGTTCTCACATTCACTGGGCATGCACCACCTTTGAACAGGATTCTGCTTGCAATGTCAAGCTCCCTGGAATCAAACTTCAAAAAGAGCAGCATAATTCATGAGGAAATACAAATAGTAAACAAACAAGCAGGGAAAAGGTTTTACTCTCCCTAGTAATCAGAGAAATGCAAATTAGAGCAATATTGAGGAGCCATTTTCTAGCTATATAATTAGCAAAAATTAAAACAAGAAAAGAATGTCAGCAGAGCTGTTTTGATACGTACATGCATACACGACTGGTGGCACTGTAGATTTATATAACCCTTGAGAGAATAATATGGCAACATCCATCAAGAGCCGTAAATATATTATGCCCGCTGACCCTGGGAAGTCACCCTAAGGAACTAATTCAACAGGAGGGGAAAAGCCTTTGTAGGAAGATGCTCACTGCACATGTGTTGTGAACTTTGGAAACAACTCAGTATTCAGCACTAAAGGAATAGCTGAGGATCGTGGGGGTCCATCAACTCCTGCTGTGTTATGCAACCACTAAAAATGGATAATCAAGAAGCTCCAGCAGCAAACGTGGGTGAAATAAAGCAAAATACAAAGTCTGGTGGTTATTATGTGCTCTGTGGTTATTAGGATGGAACAATACTACGTACACAGTATATGGACAGACAGGAACTGGGTACAAAGAAGACAACTGGTGTTCCAGGGTGAGGAGACAATGGAAAGACACCTTCCTTCCATTACATTTTGTAGTTACAAACCTCAGCAGGACTGGCCTTGGAGAACAGCCTTGGCAGCTCTCTGGTCATAGACTCCAAGTGGCTCACTCAGACACTCATTCTTCATCCCTGGGCACAGGGCTGCACTCCCTGATTCTGGCCCCTCTCCTCCTCTGTGGGGGCGGGGGTGGGCAGAGAGGCCATGGGAGCCCCCTCCCATCTTACCATGAAGCCTGGGGCACAAGTGCAGCTCCCAGTGATGCTGTGGCAGTCGGCACCGTTCTGACAGGTGCAAGGCAGCTGGCAGCCATCACCATAGTAGCCAACAGGGCAGGACTCATTGCAGTGGTAGCCAGACCACCCTGGCTGGCAGGTGCAAGCTCCAGTCACGGGGTGGCAGCTGAATAGATGAGAGAAGGATGAGAGGACAGTCTGGTCAGGAATGCGGCCATGTCCCACCCTCTGCCCACCCCAGGCTTGGTCTGCCCATGGTGCAGGATCGAAGAGCCTCTGATGATAAACTGCTTAATGTTTCCATTTTATTTTTTATCATGTATTTGGCTCACTTTGTCTTAGTTGCAGTATGTGGGATCTAGATCCCTGACCAAGGATCAAACCCGGGCCCCCTGCGTTGGGAGTGTGGTGTCTTAGCCACTTAACCACCAGGGAAGTCCCTTTTTCTTTTTTTTTTTTTTTTGAGAAGACTTTTTTTTTTTTTTTTTAATTTTATTTTATTTTTAAACTTTACATAATTGTATTAGTTTTGCCAAATATCAAAATGAATCCACCACAGGCATACATGTGTTCCCCATCCTGAACCCTCCTCCCTCCTCCCTCCCCACACCATCCCTCTGGGTTGTCCCAGTGCACCAGCCCCAAGCATCCAGTATCGCGCATCGAACCTGGACTGGGAACTCGTTTCTTACATGATATTCTACATGTTTCAATGTCACTCTCCCAAATCTTCCCACCCTCTCCCTCTCCCACAGAGTGATAAGACTGTTCTATACATCAGTGTCTCTTTTTGCTGTCTCGTTACACCAGGTTATTGTTACCATCTTTCTAAATTCCATATATATCGTTAGTATACTGTATTTCTGTTTTTCCTTCTGGCTTACTTCACTCTGTATAATAGGCTCCAGTTTCATCCACCTCATTAGAACTGATTCAAATGTATTCTTTTTAATGGCTGAGTAATACTCCATTGTGTATATGTACCACAGCTTTCTTATCCATTCATCTGCTGATGGACATCTAGGTTGCTTCCATGTCCTGGCTATTATAAACAGTGCTCGATGAACATTGGGGTACACGTGTCTCTTTCCCTTCTGGTTTCCTCAGTGTGTATGCCCAGCAGTGGGATTGCTGGATCATAAGGCAGTTCTATTTCCAGTTTTTAAGGAATCTCACACTGTTCTCCATAGTGGCTGTACTAGTTTGCATTCCCACCAACAGTGTAAGAGGGTTCCCTTTTCTCCACACCCTCTCCAGCACTTATTATTTGTAGACTTTTGGATCGCAGCCATTCTGACTGGTGTGAAATGGTACCTCATAGTGGTTTTGATTTGCATTTCTCTGATAATGAGTGATGTTGAGCATCTTTTCATGTGTTTGTTAGCCATCTGTATGTCTTCTTTGGAGAAATGTCTATTTAATTCTTTGGCCCATTTTTTGATTGGGTCATTTATTTTTCTGGAGTTGAGCTGTAGGAGTTGCTTGTATATTTTTGCGATTAGTTGTTTGTCAGTTGCTTTTAAAAAAAGTTTTTTAGCTTAATGTTTTGTTTATTTGTCAGAACATGGCAAGGTTACATGGTCTTATGAGCCCAAGAAACTGAGGCTCATAATTGTTAGAAAATTTGCCTAAAGTTACATTGCAAGGAAATGCAAAATCAGGATTAGATGTAGGTCTCCTGACTCCCAAACAAGTGCTCTTTATAATACAAATACAGAGACCAAAGCAGGAGGCAGCCTTTCCAGGTCCTTCCCTTGTGTACTATGAGGTTTGGAGCTTCACCCACTCTGCACCTAAAGGAGATGCCCAGTGTGTGGGCAGGTACTAGAGGGCTGCACTGAGATGCAGTGGCTCTGTATACCGTAGGTACTTAATGAGCGTTTGCTGAGTTAAAGTGGAACCTCTGGGCAGATGTAGCCTCCCCTCTCTGGCAAAGTCTATATTGGAGAGGACACCCTCCATTCATGCATTGCTAGGGCTCTTTAAGACTGAGTAAGGTCATCTCCATCCCTGGTCTGGCTAGAACCCTTGGCTGGAGGCAAGGGCTGCCTGGCATGACCTCTAGAGAGGTGGGCAACCTGTGGCTGGCAGAGTCTGATCCAATAGCCAATATGCATTCATGTTAGAGGAGATGCTGAGTGTGGTGACCACCTTCTTCTTAGAGCTTCTGTGGGGAGTGCAATTGACTGATGGCCTCACCTACTGTGTCTGAAATCCAGATAATCTACCTAAAGTCACATTGCAAGGAATTGCAAAATCAGGATTGGACACAGGTCTCCTGACTCTCAAACAAGTGCTCTTTACGATACAAATCCACAGAGACCAAAGCAGGAGGCTTTGTTTTCTCCGTGGTCACACTTCCCCTGGGCTCCTCTCAGCTAGAGCACAGCAGGAATATATTAAGGTCGACACATTCCTGGGAAATCTGGGACTCCTCTGATGGGCAATTCGGCTGAAAGACTCCCCATCTTGTGAAACTTTCTTCGAACTGTGCTTCACTTTAAGACTTTGCATCTAGTCTTCCTCCTTTGTTTCCTTCACACAGATCAGATCTGCCTTGCAGCTGATGCTTTTCTAGCCTCCCCAGCCCCTTCCCCCTTTTCCCTCACAGCTGTGTTCCTAGTAAGACCTCTTGCATTTGGCATCTGCTTCTGTCGGGGAGAACCCAAACTGACACTGTGGAGAAGATGCTGGGTGGTAGAGACAAGCCTTTTGGATTTCCTGTGTCATCTGCTTGCCTGCTATGGAGATCAGTTCAAGGGCTGTGGTTGAAAGGCACACTCTGGGCTGGCAGGAAGAGCCTACATACAAATCTTGGTTCTGCGAAGTTCCACATAGGATATGGGCCTCGTCTCCCTGGGTCATTGGTGGATCCCCAGTGCCAGGCTCATATTCACTGCCCTATTAAGAATTTGGGAATGGATAGCACTTTTACTACAAGTAATTATTTTCTCTCTGTTGACTTGTTTATCATCTGTCTCCCCACCAGGTGGCAGCTCCATGGTGGTGGGGGTGCGGGTGTCTGTTGCTTTCACATCTGTATCGTACCCCCGTGGCCAGCAGTGTCCCTGGCATGGGGAAGATACTTAATACGTATTTGGCAAATGAATTAATGAACAAACTAATTGCGTGAAGCCCAGCCAAGCCAATTCTCCTCTGGGAGCTCTGATTTTCTCATGGAAAATGAGGGATGGACAGGAGCAGACAGTTCCTGAATGGTAAGTACAAGTAGATAAAAATCATTTTGGAAAATGTTTAGTTTCATTAATTGTTCAAGTCAAAACAACAACTGGATATCATGTTTTCTCTATTGAAAAGGTAAAGTTACTTTCTTCATTATTATTATTTTAAATGGACAGTACTCAATGCTGGTAAAGGTTTCTAGAAAACAATTTGGGGTTATGTATCAGGAGTCCTAAAGATATTCAGACCCTTTGGTCTTGTAATTCCATTTCTAAGAATCTATCCTCAGGAAATGATCACAGTTGTGGAGAAAGATTTATGCACGGAGATGTTCCCCGAAGCATTATTTATAACAGTGGAAAATTGAAGTAATTTAAATAATAATAAATAAAATGTGACTAGGCTATTAAAACACCAGGCACTTTACACCTATATTTCTAATCTTCAAGTAAGCCTGGGAGTTAGGCAGTAGAGCCTCCAATTTTCAGATGCCACTTGGAGGTTATATGACCGGCCCAAGGTCACAAAGATAACTCAGTGGCAGCTGGAATTCAAACCCAGGTCTGTCTGGCCATGTTTTGTTCACCGTCTCATGCTGCCTCTGACACCAGGATACTGGTTAAATGAATTATGACAATTCATATGAAGGCATGGTAGAGAAGTACTCAAATGTTTCCCAGCCTATTTAATGATATGACATAAGGGTAAATGAAATAAGCAAACTGTTCATCAATACAAAGTTGTGAGCTAAAGTATGAAAAAAGTGTGAAACAGACATGGATGAAGAATGAAGCAATTACAACAAAATGGTTTCTGTGCTCACCTCTGGGTTGAGAAATTATGAAGGACTCTGAGTATTTTCTTTAAATTTCTATGTATTCCCTTTCTCAAACTGAGCCTCTATTCTATTCATAAACAGGTAAAAAGCAATAACATTACAAATATATAGAAAAGAATGTGTGCAAAGGATGGATGTCTGAAGACTTCCCGACCTTCATGGTTCCCTGGCCCCCACACTGTAAGGGGAGATAGTGGCCTGCACAGGTGCCATGGGGCAGGGAGCCCCGCCTCGGTGGGCCTCACTCTTAGACAGACAGTTGCAGAGCACTCCTGTCCATCATCAACACTTCCAGCAAAGCTCTTAGGCATGGCCTCTCTCAGTTCCAACTTTTCAGGGGCCTCCTCTGATCTTTTGATTTAGGGTCAGAGGGCCTGGCTCAATCCACAGTCATGGAGACTGACAGGATTGGAAGTAGTCAAGCATGTGACCGGGCAGCATTGACTGCCACGATCTGCTCTGTACCACCCTGAAGATTCTGAAGGGCCTCAGGCGCCCTCTTGCCCTTCTCTTCAGTAGACTCCCTTGTTACAGGTCCTTGCTCTGGTGTGAAGAGTACTCTCTGAAAAGCATACTAGATGAACAGTGAGCTGGCGAGCGCTGGCCTCTGAGCCCTCCTGCATTTCTACTTTCCGTCTCAGTCCACCGGCGTTTTGGATCTCAACACCAATTTTACCTTTTACTCTGAGAAACCAGAAAGCTCAAAACCAAACCTGAAATCATTTTTTTTCTGTCTCCTTTCATGTCTCTAAAAATCTATTTTTAAAAATATAATTTCTATTTTCTTAATTTGATTACTTGTTACTTGTTATAGAAACTCCAAAAATCCTTTTAAAGAGACAGTGGGGAATGACCGCTGACTCAGTCATTGACTCAGAAAACTGCCATCACTATGCTCTCAGCACCTTCGTCACAACTCCCCCTCCCTGGTGTCCCCTGCCCTGCACACCCCGCCACCCCCACCACCCCTGCCTGGTGGCAGAGCCATTCCCTTGGGTCACATGGTGGGCAAACGACGCTGGTTCGGCTCAGGCAAAGTCACAAACACTGATGCTGGTTCACTTGCACAGTACCCCGCCACCCCCTTTCTCCATTTCCCCCATAGATTAATCACAAGTTAATAGGAGTCGAAAGCTGAACAATACAGAAATCTTTTCAGGGTGGAATTTTCTGCCTTTTCCTCTCCTGGCTGCTCTGAGATTTCTATCAATGCTGCATCTGTTGGCTAAATCAAATCTTTCACAGGTAATCCACGATCATGGCCGCTGGAATTCGTCTATGACAATCCAATTGTGGAGGGGACATGGACAAGGGCTGACACACGGGCGCTCGCTTTCCCAAGGTTATTCCTTGATGAAGGAGGGAGGCTGCTTTGTGTGTGCTACAAAGCGCTTATAAAGGGAATGAAGCATTGGGGAATTTCTCTGGCCACTTTTTCTTTCCCAGGGCACTGGGGCTCGACCTCTTTGAAGCGTCCTCTCCAGAGGGGCACAGAGCAGAAAGAGGCTGGGGCAAGCTGAGGAGAGTTTTCTTTGGTCAAGGGTTGGGAGGTCTTTGTTTCTCTAAGAAAGATGCTCAGGGCTTTCCTTGCAAGCTGTCTTGGTGGGGCTCTTGCACAAGCCAGGGGGGCAACAAGGCAAGGCTGCTGAGGACCCCACACTGTGTCTTTTGGGGAGCTGAGTGGAAGCTTCGCTTGCAAAGACCACAAAACTTTTACCATTACTGGGCTGATGAAGGTGATAGACAGACTGGGAAACTGAGACAGAGAGGGGGAAATTATACTCATCAGGACACTGGCTCAGGCACAGGTAGTTCTAAGGCCAGGATCCAGGGGTCCCAGACCCACCAAAACCTGCAGCTCAACTGCCTTAGGAGTAGGAGTCCTAGAGTCATTACTCTGCTTTTCTTAGCTCCCAAGAGAAGGCTCTAGAATGGGACCAAGGCTCATGAGAAGAGAGGAGTGACCTGTGTGCACACCGAGGAAGACAGCTGTTCTCTGTGTCCCTGAGAACAAGCCAAGTGCAGCGAGAGAGAGGTTGAGTGAGATCGGAGGTTCTCCACCTTGGGCAATCCTACCTCTCCCTACCCATCCAGGTTGTCAGAACTCGGGGCCGGGGTCGTGCTTCTGGCATCTAGTGGACAGAGACCAGGGATGCTGCTAAACATCCTGCAATGCACGGGACAGCCGTCCATGGCAAAGAATTATCCAGCCCCAAACATCCACAGTGGCAAGGCTGAGAAATTTCGAGTTAGACCAAATAAAAACTTGGTGGGTGCTGGGGGCTCAGTCACTGGGGCAGTGAGCCAGGAAAAAGTGGTGAAACATTAGAGCTTGGGCAGAACCACCCTAGAGGAATGGGCTGTTGAAGATGAATTCAGTGATTCTTTTTCCTGAAGGTCCACTCTGTGCCAGGCATCGTGCAGTGCTGAGGCTGCAGAGGTGGACAAGCCCATGCTGACACCGCTCCCGAAAGGAGGTGGTCAAGTAGACCCGGAGGAACCTGGCCTGGGGGCTTGGCTGCCAGGTGCCCTCGGAGCCCCATGCCTAAGAAGTGCTACTGCTCCCAACCCCTGAAATGTGACACGTGTTAAAGAGAGTAAAGCAAATAATCATCAATATTGAATGGGCTGAGATTAGCGACGGAGAAGAGGGAGTCCTTCCAAATTAATAATGCATTGAGGACTCCTTCAGAGGAGGGGTAAATTATGCTGGGCACGCTTGCTCAGGCACGGGAAGAAAACAATAGCTCTTTCATTTGGGGGTTGGTTGGATCTCCAAGGCAGGGACTATTCCTGCACTGGATCTCAGCGACTGTCTTGCTTCCTGTCCCTGACACAGACCTCCCTTGGCTTCCCTGCAGAGCAGGCTTGCTGGGGGGGTGAGGGGGCGGCTGGGGTTCCTGGTGCTGCCCATCCACCCATGGAATAGTCTGAGGCAGCTGTCCCGTGCCCCCAACCAGCCATGTGGAAACTCTGTGTTTAGAGCCTGGGAGCTCTCACTGTGCCCTCCAGACCTAGCCCAGAGGCCACCTCTTCCAGGAAGACTTTCCTGACCAGTATGCTTTCTGTACAGAGCCCCTGGTCACAGTTACTCGAGCACAAGACACAACAGGGCCAGCCAGATATATTTCGTTGCTTCTAAGATGCTCTTTGCCCCTCATTTTCATAGCTCTGATGTGTGTGCTATGCAGTCAATGGTATGTCATAGTTCAGTTGTAGCAGTACATACGATAAAGCAGAGCCTCACTACTGGTGGTGTCTTGTATTTGAAGAAATACGGTAGAAGATGCTTAATGTGTGCACGCGCGCGTGTGTGTGTGGGGGGGGGGGAGGGGGGCGGAGGTGCGGGTGGGGAGGAGGGGTATGTGTTCCAGACTCAAGTTCCTGAGGGCTGGACAGGTGTTAAGGGGTACTTCTTTTCTCATGGTCGGCCCTGCAGGCTCTCAGTGTTTGTTGAATGAATAAGTGACTCAATGCTTAAGTCATATATAGGTCAGCTCCATTGGCTCCAAGGCCCCCTGTTAATGGTTTCCTTTCCAACTTTCTGCCATTGCAGACAGCACTGCCTGAGCCACTCAGCTCTAGGAACTAAGGACTGAGGACAGATTCTGTCTAAGCTGTAACACTTGCGAAGATGACTCTGCTTACAGTGACCAGAGGCTCCTGGGCGATGTGTGGAGAAGCAAAAGCTGGAAGTGAGGAGGAGCTGAGGCTAAGTCCTAGCTGTCCCAGAGACAAGGCTATAAGGCAGAGGCCTGTCTGTCTGGCCTGAAAACATCAGCAACACCCATGGCCCAGGGCAGCTAGTCCTCCCCTGAGCTGTCCTGCAGGCCCGAGGGGAGAAGGAGAGTCCCCTCACCCTGCATCATTCTAATAAGAGTCGACCACATAAAAGGCTGTGGAAGCATTTATCTGGGCCCAACAGCCTCATCTGAAGCTTTAATCTGGGGCCTGACAGCCTCATCTATTACCAGAGGGCGGTGCCAACTGGTGCAGGAAGCGGGAAGTGAGGGGAGCTGGGGGAGGTGGCCCAGGGCAGCTCTGGCTTCTCCACTTCCAGGAAGCAGGGGTGGGGCCAACATCAGTTCAGGTGTCCCGAGCCCTGAAGGGCAGAGAGCAAGGCAAGGCTGGCCCCAAGCCAAGACCCTGATGCGGGCCTGGCCTCTGTCCCTCCTGCTCTTCTACCCTAGCCAAGGCCAGAGGGGACACTCCCTGCAGGCCTCAGGTGAGCCATCCTGGTTTTTAAGGTCTCTGCTAACACTGACCCTCTATGGCTAAAGCCCTGTGCTCCTGCCGTGGTAGTTTGGTCTCTGGGCCCCTTGGGGTTGGGAGACGACTTGGTTAGATGCGGACTGTGTGGAGAGGAAATGTTTTCCAGGAAAATGCCCCTGAGGCCTGTGGTACCCCAAGGTCAGCCTCAGCACCCCCAGGATTGCATGGCTGCACCCATTCCCACCCTGCTTCCCTGGGGGTCACCAGGCACCCTCTTGCTCCTGTGTGCGGCCCATTTTCAATGCCAGCAGCCAGGTTCAGTGTTGGCAACTGGGGGTGGTGGACAGAGCAGGTGACCTCAGGCCTCATCTTGACTGCCTGAGTGACCGTGGCTTTCCCTTCTTTGATCAGACTGGCCAGTGAAGGTGATTGCTGAGGTCCCAGCTCTGTCACTGCCTGCCCAGATAACCCAGGAGGAGGTGGTGGCTCGTGCTCTGAGAGCCCCCTCTCCACCAGGGCCCTCCCAGTCCCTGTCCCCTGGGCTCACCTGTCCCCGCTCACGTCATACCTAATGGTGTTGTCAGCATCGCAGGGGCAGGGCAAGCTGCAGCCTGGGCCGTGCAGGCCCTCAGGGCACAGCCGCTCCTGGCAGCGCGGGCCTTTGTAGCCAGGTTCACACTCGCAGGCGCCGGACGTGGGTGAACACTGACCTCCATTGTGGCAGTCACAGAGCTGGGAGCATTGGAAGCCGAAGGTCCCCAAGGGGCATTCCTCCTGGCACCTGCAGGACAACAGAGTATGTGGTGAGTCCATGCCCCCTTACCTGCCTTTCCAGATCCTCTGGGCCTGGGCCTGGCTGGCTGCCCTTCCTCATGGCCTCCTCCCCTCCTCCCTTGCCTCCTGCAGGAAGTGTTCTGTGCTTTCACCATCCTAGGCCGTTCCCCTCTCCAGGCCAGTTCCCCTCAGTCCCCAGGAGTGAGTTCATACTATCATATCTCACTGATTGTAGGCTTTGTGTATTTTTTTTTTTTTTGACTGCAGTAAATAAGGATAACATAAATTTGCCATTTTAATTTTTTTAAGTATACAGTGGTATTAAGTACATGTATATTGTGTGGGTTTCCCAGGTGGCTCAGTGATAAAGAATATGCCTGCCAAAGTAGAAGATGTAAGAGATGCAGGTTCTATCCCTGGGTGGGGAAGATCCCTTGGAGGAGGAAATGGCAACCCACTCCAGTATTCTTGCCCTGGAAATCCCATGGACAGAGGAGCCCGGGGGGCTACGTCCATGTGCTCACAAAGAGCTGGACACGACTGAGCGAGCATGTACATAGAACACACATTGCTGTGCAACCATCACCACCATCTATCTCTAGAACCGTTTCATCTTCCCAAACTGAAACTTCTGTACCCATTAAATAACAAACTACATAAAGTCCCATGGCCAGAGGAGCCTGGCAGGCTACAGTCCACGGGATCGCAGAGTCAGACATGACTTAGTAATGAGCATGCACGGACATAGATTCATTGTCACAGCAACAAATTGAGCGGTAAACCTGGGGGCATTTGAGGAAAAAGAGATGGGCCACCCCTGCATCCTAGAGACAAACGAACAGAAATGGCCTATGGACTTTGGATTGTCTGTGTCCCCATGCTGCTTCAAAGGTGTGGAGAATGGGGAACTGGCCTTACTGCCCTGACATCTGCTTCCTCATCACAGAACGGGATGGTAATAATTAAACCTCACCATGTGTTTGAGGATTAAATGAGATAACGCGTATAAACATTTAGAAAGGTGCCCCATGAATGGTAAGCGCTCAATAAGCAGTGTTAGTTCTTATTATTACTCTTGTTAATACTGTTGTCTGTAGTTCTCCTAACAGAGCCCTTTTGGCATGAAAAGCCTCAAAGGGAAGACTTCCAAAATGTTAACAATGGAGTGGACTTACGGAATTACAAATGCTTTAATGAGTATGTTTTTCCATTTTCAGGTTTTCTATTTATCTTCTACAATAATCAGGGCAGAGGGGAGCCATAAAAGATGTTGGGGAAAAAAAATACAGCCTAAGCTTCTTTATTAAATCTTGGTAAGTCCTGAGTTGGAAGCAGTGTTCTTCGTCACAGCACCCAGATTGTCTTCCTGCAAGTCTCGCTGCATTTTAGCCCATCTGAAGCCTCAGGGAGGGAAAGGACAGCGGAAGAGGGAAGAGAGAAGGGGATGCGTGGAGAAGACACGGGAGGTAGGAGAGAGGAAGGAAGAGGGGAATACGGTGGAAGGGGTGAGGGTGGAAACCGAGGCAGGCGCAGAGGACACAGTGCAGGTAAGAATTGGACACTGCCAGCCCGTGCTGCCTCACAGTGGGTTTCCCCGGGAGTCACTCAGGTTGCCTCTCCTGGATGTCTCAGGCCATCAGGGAAGAGACCCCAGCCTGGAGACACCTCCTGCTCCCTCCCCTCTGGCAGGATTGAGCAGAGAGAGTCCTGGAGTGTGAGCTCCCTTCTCTGAAAGGGCATGTCTCCACCCCATGTCATATTTACAAAGTGACACTCCGTAGCCCCAGAAAAAGAATCTGGAAATGAAATATTGACAACCTAATCCATTTACATAATCAGCCTTTTTTTTTCCTACCCACAATTTAAACAACTTATTTATTTAGAGATCAAGCAACGACTGCTAATGAATTTTACACAAAGCACACTAATAACGGGGCCTGTGGAACAGAAGGGTAATCACATCAGGAATTAGTTTTCTACTTAAACATCCTTCCTTTGCAACATATCAATCTAATGTGTCCGATATTACCATTAACAACCAGATACATTGCTCAATTAAATTACAAAATGAGCTGCAAAACCCTCGTTACGTTTCATGTTTAATTTGCACTGGATTCTGCCTATCCGGGGAGGCCTGCGTTATTATACCCACTCAACTTTAATATGCTTGCAACGATGTGGGGTGGGTTCATGCAGCTGTCACTTACAAAATAAATGGAGGCAATTTTACAAAATATTAAACACCAGGCAGCCCGTTTAGGTGGGAAACCCAAATGCTACTGGGCCCTCTTTTTGAATTCTTCGGGAGTTGATGGGCAAAGCTTGCCAGAGGACATTAAGGTCTGAGGGGCTTTTTATCTGTCTCAGGTTCATAGGCTGGGTCCCGACCAGAGGGATTAGGGTTATTTCTCCATTTGGTACATCTTGGTGGTGGAAATGGAGAGTGCCGATGAGGTTGGGTCTCCTGGTGTGGAATCTAGCCGGCTGGAGCTATCAACCTGCTTGTCTCCAATGGTGAATGGGTTTTGTTGGCCATCATGTGCAAGTGGCAAGGGGTCCTGTTTTGGTTCCAGGGTCTTCCAGTTCCTTCCCCTGTGGCTCAACCTGCACATTTTCTCACTGGGATAGACAGAGGGGATGGGGAGGTGGGTGCAGCACATCAGTCCTGCCTCCCTTTCTTCCCTCAGAGACGAAGACTCCAGCAGAGGTCAGAGAGGGATGAGTCCCCTGATGCCACACCCACATTCTACACCAGGGATGCTCACGAGATGAACACTAGCTCACCAAGAGCTCAGATCTGGCTTAAAAGGCTCCAGGCTAGGGTAAAAAGCTTCAGGATGAAAATGGAAAATCTCTTTTCTGGGTATCACTAGGATTTGGGGCTGACTCCAGTGAGAGTTGGAGGAACCCCACTATGTTGGTCAGAGCCAGAAGGACTCATTGGTTAATTCAGCCCTGACTCCTGCTTCCTGATGTTACCTGGGCAGGGGAGGCAGAGTAACAAAATCCAGGTGAAACATGGATCCCACAGAAGCAGACAAGGGGTGTGAGAGTTTCCTTTCTACTGCCCATCTCTCTGCTCAAAGAGACAGATGTAGTTCAGACTGAGAGGGAGGAGATTCACCTGGATTCTGTGGACAAATGTCCTCCACCAAATCTGAATTCACTCACCATCAGACACCCTGGCTGTCATTTCTCCTTCTCCCAGAGCACCTTCCCTATCATCATGAAATCCCTCTTGCCATGGGAAACACACAACTCTGGTAACCCTCCCATTATGTATTTTACGGGTTATCCACTTGGCAAGGTTAGTTTGATTCCAGAACATTGGCGCCCTTGTTCAGTCTGCTCTTAGGCCACAGGCCTTCAGAGGATGCAAACTGATGTCAGTATCCTTTTGACAGAACTCATATCAGGAATAAAAATCTACTTCTAAAAAGAATAGTGCAAAATGTGTGAACTGAGAGTGCACACTCAACTTCTTTGATTATCGGTGCTGCTGCCTCCCTCCAGGAGGGTAGCAAGTAGAGGGTGGTAGTAGGTGCCCACCTCTTTCCCCAGGTGAGTCAATGCAAATTCCAGGCTTGGGTCACTGGGCTGGGGGAAGGTGGGTGCCCTCAGCAGGCTGAGGGCCAGGAAGGATGGATTGGCAGGAGGACTCAGAATGCTTTCTGAGAAAGAAACAGGAAAGCTGGCAGAAGGTTGGTAAACCTGACCTGTTGTCTGCAAGGCTGCCGTGAAAATGAGTAACATGACCAGTAAGGATGATAGCCAACAGCATCCTTACCTGTCTCCCATGTAGCCGGCTGTGCAGTGGCACTGCCCAGTCACGTGGTCACACTGCCCTCCATGGTGGCAAGGACAGTCCTGGCTGCAGTTCTGGCCGAACGTCCCCGGTGGGCAGGGCTGGGCACACACTGCTCCCTGAAACACAGGAGGGAAGACCTGCGGAGGTGGTGCTTCTGAGATGCAATCCTGAGGCCACCTTCTTCTACAAGTAGCACGGTTGCTACAGCCCAAGGGACCACCCCTATGCCTTAGTGGGACCTTCTCCCCAATCACAGAAGCACAGAAAGTTGGACACCATGACTCCAAAGCCACACTTTAGAGAGGGGCAGACTGAGACCAGTTTGCTTATCCAATCATTCAGCACATATCTAATGAGTGCCTGTTGTATACCAGACCCTGCACTAGACTCTAGGGATATAAAAATACAGGTAAGATTCGATTCCTGTCCTTCCAACCTACTGGGGAGAGAGAGACAAGAAAACATAACTAGGTGCCCTCACACTGGTACATGAGACAGTGCTGAGGAAAAAAGAAAGCAGAGATGTGATTAAACACAGTGGTGTGGAGACATACATTTATCTCTACTTCTTTCCCAAACCCAGCTACCAGAAGAGTAAAGGGGAGCAGGAGGAACATATAAACCTACAAGGAGAAAATGAAGGGGAGAGGGGACCATAGAGGACAAGAGATGTCACGCGGTGGAAGATGGACTGGCAGATAGAGGAATAGGATCTGCTGGAGTTTCTGCTTTCTCAGCAATGACAAGTGCCTGTAAAGGGAGCGTTGGAAGACAAAGCTCAGTAAAGCTCAGGAATCAGAGATACCAGGGGCCTCTGAGGGTCAAGGTGCTGGTGTGCTGAAACAGGAGGAGTGTTTATAAGTTTATAAAAGAGGGAATTAGATTCCAGATTTTTACCCCCATTTCAAACAGCCTTCCCAAGACCAGCAGTTTACTTTTAGGGAGGCTGACCCATGAAGGCTTCAGACACAAGGACACCAAGCACAGCTAAGGGGTGGGGACCATCAGAAATGGGGATCTTGTGGGATCTGCCTGCATAACAGTCAGACCCTCTGCTCTCTTCCCCTGCTCGGCCCCTAGGATTCTAGTGACCAGGCTCTACTCCCTCTTGCAGGGTTCTGGAGGATTTCTTCCTGGGAACACTGAGAGGTCAAACGGAAAGACCTACAGATACTGATATTTAAGGCTCCTATCAGTCAACAAGCCTGGCACCTCTCCTGCCCCTCAGGCTTCCAGCCAGCTTTTTCCAAGGATTACGGTAAAACATGAACAGGAGACCAGGAATCAGCAGATACTTGAAATGAGGCTCTAATGAATTGTGAGATGGTGGTAAAGCATGTTTTGGAGAAATATGGATTGAAACACCAGCAGAAACACCTAAAAGATTTGAATCTGGTATCTTTCAGGAGTAGGACCTGTCAGGGGGTGGGAAAGAGGACTATTTTCCCTTCCTTCCAGTAGTAGCCTTGTGGTATGAGATACTGTATATAATTTTAAAATTATACATATGACTCTTTGGTCTTTATCAAACAGGAATCTAAACTTACTTTTGTCTCCTGCTGCCCTTCTAGCCTCTCCCACACCAGAGATGGTCATTTCTCTTATGGAGATCAAGGATTCTCCCATAATTAATTAATCAATTAGTTCAACACACAATTATTATGCACCGATAATTGCCAACCCCGAGGAAGCTAGTTTAGTCAGGAAAATCCTGCTGACCAGAGTCATCTATCAATATCATCCAATTTACTTGTAATGAATTAAGCAGTAGGCCTTTTAACTCAGATTTCTCCCCTACATGTAAGTCAGATAGTGTGGGGCTGAGAAGTGGGGCTGGGAGGGGCAGAGATGGACAACTGAGTGGTAGAGGCAATAGCCGAGGATGGTGAGATGAGTGTGTATGTGAGGAGAGGGGCAGGGAAAAGCTACTCAGATGAGGGGTCCCTCTTCTTCCTGGAGGTGGTGGGGGTGGTACTTTGGGCCTGCTTTTCTCACTGTGCCCCACAAGTTCTAGGGATTCTTGAGGGAAGGGAGGAGTCTTTATGGCCAGTTCTCTGCAATCCTGGGCTGGATGAGGACACTTTGACCATTAAGGGGGCTGTGTTTATACCATCTACATCCTCATCATGGAGCACAGTGGAGCCCTCCTATACTTACACACACACACACACACACACACACCCCATCCATCCCCCCATCCATCCATCCTGTAGACCACAGACTCCCTTTCTCTTCAGAGTTTCTGAGACATGATCAGGGTTTCCTGAAGAGACCAATAGGAACGGTTGCTTCCTTTCAAGAATTCCTGGGGAAATCGAGCATCCTTGAGCCTTTTCTGGATGGGACGGCGAGCACCTCTGTCAGCCCCTGCTCAGTATTCCCCACCCACTGCTCGGTCCTCCTCAGGCTCGAGCTCCTGGGGCTGGAAGAATCTGCTACCTCGGAAGGGCTGCTGCCTGATAGGGTGGGAAGAACACTGGGCTCAAAGTCAGGACTTGGGCTCAAACCCCAGGTCTACCTCCTTCCAGATGGCCGAGCGAGGACAAGTCATGTGATAGCTCCAAGCCGCAGTTTCCTCATCTCTAAAATGGGAGTGGTAACCCCCAGTGTCCCACGTGGTTGTAAAGATTCAGTGGGATCAGAGATGGGAAGGAACCTTCATTAAATTAGAGATGAGTGGGCCCTTCATTAATATTCAACCCAAGCAGACCCCTGATGAGGTGGAGGCGGTAGGAGCCCATATCACCTGGGACAGGGAAGAGTGGGGGAGAACCACATAATCGATTGGTCACTGCTGGTTAGAAGAATAGCTTTTGGGGAGAGATGGGGGAGAGAGCAGACAGGAGAGTATCAGTCTAAAAGAGGGCTGTGGTCTTATGGTTTCTTTCCTGCTATTATGAACTGAATCATGTCCCCCAGGTTCACGTATCCTAACTCCCAGCACCTTAGAATATGACTGTGGCTGGAGACAGAGCCATTGGAGAGGCAATAAAGTTAAAGTGAGGTCATCAGGGTGGCCCCTAGTCCAATATGACTGATGTCTTCACTGGGAGAAGAGATTAGTACACAGACAGGGCAGAGGGAAGGCCATGGAAACACAGGGAGAAGACCACAAGCTACAAGCCAGGGGCTGAAGCCTTAGCAGGAACCAACGCTGCCAACACCTTGGTCTCAGACTTATGGCCTCCTGAGCTGTGAGAAAATACATTTGTTGTCGAAGCCCCCCAGTGTGTGCTACTTTGTCATGGCAGCCCTAACACACCGGCCCTATAGTCAGCTGCGTGTATGTCTCCTAGAGCCGCGGGACCTCGGGCTGTGTGGCATTTAGAAGGTGGGGGAGATGCAGTGAGGCAAGAGTCCTATTCCTCAGGACTGAATGGGCCAAATGGTTCTGTCCTAATCTGGAAACCAGCTGCACATAAAGAAGACCATGGACAAAAGGAGCAGAAGAAAGGAGGGGGCCAAGATGGTGAAGGACTTGAGGTTAAGCCAATAACACAACGCAGCCTCTCCAGCATCTAATGATCACTGCTGTCCCGGGTGGCATGGATGCCCTCAGGGGAAAGTGAACAGTGGTTGGCTTGGGTGCTGTGGAAATGATCCAGGCTATACAGGTCAGGCTTGGGGCTCCATGAATAAAACTTCCCAAACCTGAGCTTCTAGGATTTTACAAATACCTCTGTTTGCTCCTCCATGAGGACTGGTTCTCTTTCCCAGCTCTTGGGGCCTGTTGTTTCCTGAGTGTATATGTGTGTGCATGCACATGCATGTATCCAGCCTTCACCATCAGACTGGGAATGCCTAAGGCAGGTGATCATATCTCCTACCTCCGATCCATCTGCGCTTCTCACTCACAGTGAACTCCTCACACCTGGGACTCCTCCTCTGAAAGGTCTCAAAGCCCAGAAATCATGAGGAAATAGCCCCCTAGGCTCTTTGCAGAGGCCCTCTGGGAATGGGCTTACCACAACTGGGCAAGAGTCGTGTCCTGTGGGCATACACCGGGTTGCCCATACACCTGTGGGCATACCCCTACTGGCTAGGGGTCCCGAGGAAGGGGTCCCGGGGGCCAGGGTTCCAGGCAGCTCCTCTCCAGGTCTGCATGAAGCCTTGGTTCTTTGGGGACCTGCTCTGTGTGTGAGCAATCGTACTCTTTAGATCTCTGAGTGTGGCTAAAGCCATGTGGGGCTGGCAGGCAAATGAGGCAATGGAGGATAATAAAGGGAGGACCGCTCTGCCCTGCACCGTCCCCTTGGCCCCAGCCCTCTCCCCTCCCCTAGGAGAGGCCTCAGGCCCCAGGAGCAGCTTCTTTACACTGTGACTGTGTGCACGAGGGGTGTTAATGATTCATACAAATCTGCAAGTTAAATGCTCTGTCAAAAATAGAAATGCAATTGTCTACAATAAAATTAAAAACACCAAGTTCCTAAATCCAAAGGCTGCTATTGACAGAGTTTCCTGTCTGAAGGAACAAACCTCTCACTGTGTTGGGAGGGGAAAAAAATTATCTGTGTTGGTTTCCTCCCCGCCGCCCTCTTCAATCAGCAGCCTCCATCAGTCTCCAGTCTCTCTAGAGAGGACTTTACAGGTACAGGTCTGCCTGTGGCCTGTTCTCCCCCTATCGCATCCTGATCTGACCTCACTGCCTGCTGCTGGGTCTCTGGGGACCCAGCCTGTGAGTGATGGGATTCTAGAAGTTGGCTGGAGATGAGAGGGCCTTTACAGAGAGTGGTCCAGGGTGGGAGAAATGGGCAGGTGTGGGAGAGTCCGGAGCCACTTCGTTCTCCTCAGAAGAGACAGAGACAGATGGGCACCAAGAGTTTGGATTCAGGAGTCAAGACACCTGCATTGCGGCTCCACCTCCCTCTTCTCCAGCTGTGTGGCCTTGGCCAGGTCACTTAGCCACTCTGGGCCTCAGCTGCCTCATCTGAGAAAGGAAGGTATTGTCAGACCGGTGGTATTCAAGCCTCTTAAAGCTGGGAGGTCCTGTTTTTATGTGAAATCTTACCTAGGACCTCTTAGTAGATTAAAATGGAGACGTGGGGGTGTGTGGGTCCCAGAGCCCCAGTTGTTAGGCTACTTGCGCCCACCTTCACCTCCAAGAAACCCTCGGGTTCTGTGAAACACAGAAGAAAATCCTATAGTCTGGATTGATTTTTTCTACATGCAGACCTGAAGACAGGGTCGGCTGCTTCAGAATCATCAGGGGAGCTTATTAAAAAAAGAGAGAGAGAGAGATCCCAGGCCCAGGACGGTCTACAGTGGAGTCTGGGAATCTCTATTAACCCCACCCCACCCCCATCCACTGCAACTCTGGTGCGCAGCCAGGTTGGGACAAGGCTGGACCATATGATCCCCCAGGTTTTCCCCTGCTCTAAAGAACTCCGGCCAATCTGCCTGCGTCACAGGCCCTGTGGCCATTCCTCCTGCTGCTCCCCCGCCTCGACCTTGCGTTCACAGCCTCCCGAAATATCCTGCTCCTGCTCCACAGCCCTATCCCTTCCTGGCTGCACAAAGCCCCGGCCCCAAGGGAGGCAGCCGACTGTGTCCCTGAGCTTCCCTGAAACGGGAAGGTCAGCCTGGTGACTCGCTGCTTCTGAGGGGCTTGGGATTGCAGAGGGTGGGGACACTGACAGGGGGAACAGGCTGGCATAAGGGAGGCTGTGCTTGCCTGTGGCATCCAGGGACATAGACAATGAATGACAGGAGAGCATTTCAGTGTTTGCAGGGCACCTGGGGCCTGCACTGCCCTCATCTGAGCCTTCTGCCAACATGCCGCTCTGAAGCGCGGGGCTGACCGTTTTTATGCCAGTTGGTTTTCGTTTTGGCCCCGCCACATGGCGTATGGGATCTTAGTTTCCCGACCAGGGATCAGACCCTCCCTCCCTGAAGTGGAAGTGTGGAGTTTTAACCACTGGTCCACCAGGGAAGCCCCTGATTTTATCCCTGATTTAGGGAAGCAGAGACTAGAATGATCGAGGGCTTTTTTTTTCAGGGCCAACACTATGTGAAGCCTGGATTCAGGCCTGTGATTTGATAAATCCATCCCTCTTTCCCCAGACAAGAGACCTGGACTGGTGGAGGCTACCTCAGAATCACCTGGAGCCCACGTTAAGATACAGATCCTGGGGCCCACAGAATCAGAATATCTGTGTGCATCTGTGAGTATAGGGGTTGGAGGCTGGGAATCTGAAGTTCTATAAAGGCAGGGGTGCCATGCCTGCTCTCTCCCTTCCCCTGCACCACCTCCATCCTTACACCAGGGCCTTTTCACCACATCTCAGAGCCATGGCAGCTCAAATGAGTATGCTAAAAGACAGAGACAACTTATCAGAAGAATTCAACTCCTTCGCACACAAGGGACCACAGGTTTAGAAAGGTTAGGGAACTTGCTTCAGATCACACAGCATTTAGATACGAGCCCCGGCAGTCAAAGCTATGTCCATGGCCCCCGGCAGTGTCTAATGATCCCCATGACCATAAAGAGGATGGAGGCTATTCAGGATGGGAGAGGAATTTAGCTCTCCAGGGTGCATGTGAATGAGGGATGCTCAGACCTCTTACAGAGCCCCACCCCGATTCTGCAGGTCCACCTACCGTCCAGCCTGGAGGGCAGGCACACTCGCCAGTGATGTGGTGGCAGGTACCCCCGTTCTGGCAGGGGCAGCGCAGCTCACAGTGAGCCCCATGGCTCCCAGGTGGGCAAAGCTCCTCGCAGCTGCATAGAGAAGCAGAGGTGTGAGAGGCAGCAGCATGCAAAGCCAGTCCCAAGACTCCTGGGCTCTCTAGAAGTTAGCGAGTTCCTGGTCAGGATGAACTATACAAGGCACAAGGCCAGGAGGGGAAAGAGGGACTCAGACAGTGTCCTTGGAGGCTGTGTGCTTGGGTCAGTATGGGGGATGACTTAAGGGCTTTCGGTATAAAGAAGAGGGCTCTTCTGGGGTGGGAAAGCAGAGGAAATCTTCCTTAAGAGGGAGGCATTTTACTTGAGTCTTGAAGGTAAAGTTAGTTTCACTGGGAGAAGGGGAGGAAGGCCAAGCCAGGCAGAAGGAACAGCGCAAGCAAAGGCCATGGATATAGCCATGAGAATCTGCCTAGATTCTGAAAGAGAGAATGTGGGCAGGCTTCCACTCCCTTCCAGGCTCTGGAAGGCTCTCAGCACCCCCACAAGCTTCTCTAGAAGGACTGGGCACTGCTGAGATGCAGGGAGGATCTGCCTGTGGTCTTGGTCTTGGGCCTTAGCTCAATGCCTTGGCCCTGGAGCTGGTCAGACATGGGGGCAGGAGGCACCCTCAATCAGAGACGTATCTGTGGCCAGATTGCTTGGGTGCTCCCACAGGATCTAAGGCTGTTGAGGTGGCCACTGAGCCTTTGATAGGGTGGTGAGGAGAATGTCAATCTTGCCTCTGAGGGGTCACAACTATCCTGTCCATGCAGACTCCCTCTCCTGAAAACTGGATGAGGGGAAAAGGCAGGGGAAGAGGACCAGGCACAGTAATCTCCCCAAATCTAAGCATGATATCTGCCCAGGGCCCTCACCCCTCTGTCTCAAATGGCCTAGAAGGTTCAGTAATGGCACTTGGATTATGATCAGAAGAGAATTCCAAGCCAAAATCTGGAGCCCAGATCAGGAAGGGTCTCCTAGAAGAAGGTTTAGCCAGCTGTTCCCACCATGAGAGCATCCATCCACGAGTCCTCCAAGCCAGTTCCAGGCACCCTGGGCCCTGGACAGCAGGGATCTGAGACCTGTGTGGGTGAGGCCTGGGAGTTCAGCCTCTGCAGGACTTGGGGCCAAGTGCAGATTTTACAGCCAGAGCTTTCTTGATCCTTCACGTGTTTCCCCGTCTTACCCTCCCAGCCACCCCTCTGCATGTGTCCCGCCTGGACTTTACTCACTAGACACCGGTGTAGCCGGGTGCACAGAGGCACTCGCCCGTTGGGGGTCGCAGCTGGCACCGTGGCGGCACTGGCACAGCAGCTGGCAGCCCTTGCCATGGGTGCCTGGCGCGCAGAGCTCCTCGCAGCGCCAGCCTCGGAAGCCAGCAGCACACACGCAGGCGCCTGTGATGGGGTTGCACAGGGCCCCATTCTGGCACTGGCACCGGTTGCTGCAATGGGGGCCCCAGTGGTCGCTATCACAGCCTGTAAGAGAGGAGCAGGTCAGGGCAGAAGGATCCCCGTGGACTCTCCTGGATAGGGGCTGGGACCAGCCTTCCCATCTCTGCATCAATCTTCCCTGGACAAGAGGCAGCAAGGGGGTTCTGGTGGGAGCGTTCACCAATAACCTCCATCAGCTGGTCATCAACCTCTACCCCCATCCCCTAAAGAATCAAACAAGCTCAGAAGCTTCTTTTCTCAATGCATCTCTTAGTCAGGGTCATTCCAATCCAGCCAAGACTGGTCAATCCAGTCTCCCAAACCCTTCTTCTGTACTGGAACTCTGAAACCATAAGTTATTTAACCTTTGCCAAACTCTACTTGGTTGGCTCTCTCCTCCTCTCAGCCAGGCCTTTTCTCTTCCAGTCTGCCTCCCCTCTTCTCTGTGACTCTACTCCCCTTCTTGGTGCTGCCCCAGCCCAGCTCCCATCTCTCTCTTTCCATCTCTTCCTGAAACATTACTTTGTCTCACGGCTTGCATCTCACTTTCTGTGAACAGGTCTCCACACTCCCTGCCCCTCCCTGGGCTCCACTCCCCATCACCCTTCCCATCTCCCTTGCACACTGTGTCTCCCTACCAGTAATGCTGACCCCTATTTCCTTCATCTTCAGTTCAATCTCATTATTTTCTAAGCAGCTAACTTCAGAAGGGGCAGGAACAAGAAATGTTTCCCTGGGAGGTGACAGACAGCCTTGAAGATCTTTATGTGTAATTAAACGTTTCACAGAGTGATAGCTGAGCCAGCTTTGCAGAAATTCATACTCTGTGGCTGTGGAGAGGGGCTGAATGGCAGTCTTCAGGTAGGCTGCCAAGCCTGCTACCACTTCCTAGCCTGACCCTCACCTGACGCATACAAGACACACAACAAGATGTCCTCAACTCTAACCTCATTCTCTCAAATCCTGGAGTAGGGGTGCATGTGGAGTTAAGGCAAGGACAGGCATAAATAATGTACTAGGAGATGTTCAGTGGAGAAAAACACTGCTCCCAGCTAAGGAATCAGGCAACTTCCTAGAAGAGACGGCACCTGAAGTGAACCATAAAAGATGTCTCACTTGTCTATCAGAGTGACCAAAATGTCCTGTGTTACCATGGAAAATCCCTCATTCTGAGAAATCTCTCAGTGCTGGGCAAACTGGAATGGCTAGAGTCCCTACTGCCTAAAGATAAGGAGATGATTAATGGACCTTGTGCTCCAGTGATTCTAGGGTTTAGACACTCAGAAAGAAAAGGGGGCAGGCAAATGGGATTGGGGAAGGTGTCCCAGGGGCAGGCTCAGGATGAGCAAACAGACAGTGGTACCCAAGTGTTGGATACGGACAAAAGCACAAGGTTCCAGTGAAGCCAATGAGTACACGGGCTCTTTGGGAACCACAAGGGTGATGGAGAATCACTTTAGCAGCCCCACCAATCCTCCTGCATTACCTCCCACTTGCTAACCAAAGTCAAGTGGTCAAAGTCATGGAAACTGTCCATCACTTTAGTAGATGGAACCACCTCGGCCTGGAATCCCAGTCACCCTATCTTGCCTCATCCTTTTTTCATTGTGCCCCCAATGCACATACAAGCTGAGCTGCCAAATTCTGAGTAGGCCTCACTCTGCATTTTCCACTTGGTACTACAGTGAGTGAGGCAAAAACCAAGTCCAATAGCCAAAGCAGTCTTGAGAAAGAAGAAAGCATAACACTTTCTAATTTCAAGCAAAGCTATAGTAACACAGATAGTATGACACCGGTGTAAAGACAGAAAAAGAGCCCAGAAGAAACCCATGCAGACATAGTCAGTTAACTCACAACAAAGGGGCCAAGAATATACAGTGGGGAAAGGGCAGTCTCCTCAATACATGGTGTTGAAAAAACTGGACAGCCACACCCAAAAGAATGAAACTGGACCTCTATCTTACACCATATGTACAAATCAACTCAAAATGGATTAGAGACTTGAATGTAGGACCAGAACCAGAGAACTCCTAAAGACAGCATAGGTAATAATCTCCTTGGTATTGGTCTCAGCAATGATTTTTTGGAGTTGACACTAAAAGCAAAGGCAACTGGAGCAAAATCAACAAGTGGAACTACATTAAACTATAAAGCTTCTATGCAGCAAAGGAAACCAACACAGTGAAAAGGCAAACTACCAATGGGAGAAAACATTTGCAAATTACATATCTGATAAGGGGTTAACATCTGAAATATATAAAGAACTTTTACAACTAAGTGGCAAAATAAATAAAACTCAACCCCAAGCAATCTGATTAAAAAAATGGAGAGAGGATCTGAATAAACATTTTTACAAAGAAAACATGCAGATGACCAACAGGTACTTGAATAGGTGCTCGTAATTATCAGGGAAATGCAAATCAAAACTACCCTAAGATATTACTTCACACCTGGTAGGTTAGCTACTATCCAAAAGATAAGAAATAGCAAGTGTTTGCAAAGATGAGGAGAAAAAGAAACTTTTGCGCATTGTTGGTGGAATGTAAGCTGGTACAGCCACTATAGAAAATGGTATGGAGGTTGCCCAAAAACTTAAAAATAGAACTACCATACAATCCAGCAATTCTACTCCTGGGTATGTATCTGAAAGAAATGAAAACACTAACTTGAAAAGATGTCTGCACCCCCATGATCATTGCAGCGTTCTTCACACAAGCCAAGATACAGAACCAACCTAGATGTTCATCAATGGATGAATGAATAAAGAAAATGTGTATACACACACACACACACACACATACACACACACATATGTGTACACCCACACACATACGGAACAATATTATTCAGCCACAAAAAAGAAGGAAATCTTGCTATTTGTGACAATGTGTGTAGACATTGAGGGCATTATGCTAAGTGAAATAAGTCAGACAGAGAAAGACAAATACCATACACTCTCACTTATCTGTGGAGTCTAAAAAGCAATGAACAAAAATAGAGCTCATAGATACAGAGAACAGTTTGGTGGTTGTCAAAGGTAAGTAGCAGGTGAAAGGGGCAAGGTAGTCAAAAGGTACCAACTTCCAGTTATAAGATAAGTAAGTTCATGGGATGTAGCATACAGCATGGTGACTATAGTTAATAATTCTGCATTGTATATTTGAGAGTTGCTAAAAGAGAAGATCTTGAAAGTTCCTATCAAAAGAAAAAAATTTATAACTACATGCGATGTTAACTACGCCTACAGTGGTGATTATTTCACAATATATTCAAACGTCGAATCATTCTGCTGTGACCTGAAACTAATATAAAGGTATATGTCAGTTATATCTCAATAAAAAACCGAGTACAGTTATCATTACGAGCTGCACTCACACTGTAAGAGGCGCACAGGACAGAGAGTTGGGGAGCACGCAGCAGTCGTGTGTCTCCCGCGTCACCTTCTCTCTGGAACATCTACTCAGTGAATGGAAAGACTAGCAGAATTACCTAGTGTATCATTTCTCTATCTCTTTTTGTTGCCAAGCACATATAGCTAAATTTGCATGAGTTTAACATACACATGATGTGATTCCATTGTAGTAATAATAACCACCACATTTTAAATGCTCACTTGTGACACTTAAAACGGTGTGAATTAGATTTTATTATTTCTCCATCTTACAGATGAGGAAATAAAGGGTCAGGGAAATTATGTGATTGCCCGAGGTTATAGTCAAGGGTAGGCCAGGTCACTGCCCTCAGACCTTGGCTCTGTATTGGACTGCTGGAGTCCAGAGCCAGCGAGTCCTTGGTGCATCCCAGGGCAGACTTATCAGACATGTCACTTATCAGAGGAGACCTCCACTCACTGTGTCACAACCAAAACCCAGTAAGAAGTAAAACTGTGCCTCTGATGAGGGATCTGGGTATCGTCATGAAGACCATGAACTAGCACTTGAGTGCTTTCATTCTTTTACTTGTTCATTCAACCAATATTCACCAAACACCTACTAGGGTCAGAAAGTGTCCCACCCTCTTGGAGTTACAATCGAGTGGGGACACAGTCTCAGGAGCAGCATTTATTGAAAGTGTCATGATAAGGGCAGTTCAGGGCATTAGAGAAGAACATGGAAACGCAATTCCATTAAGCCTGATCTGGGTTCTCAGATCACAGATTGGGGTGTGTGAGTGTGTGTGTGCATGCATATATGCTGTATTTATATGTGTGTATGTATGTTTAATGTGGCTCCAAAGAATAAAAAAAAAAGAAGCAAGAGCTCTATTGACAGTAGAAGCCCATGAAATAAACAGAAAATATCTGTAGACTGACAAAGCAAAGTAACTCGGAGTCACTACATAAGAGCGAATAACCCCTCACGTCCAAATTGACAGGAAGTAGTTCCATTCAATTTAGAATATTCTGATTAAGGAGGCAGGGAAGTGTGTAATCCATTCCATAGACATTCCCTCCAGAGTGATTAAGTGGAAAAAAAAAAGTTAAGGTTCACAGGGATAAGCTTCAGTTATCTTAGAAAATCTACTTAAAAACACCTCATTCCCTACAATGACAGAGAAATGAGGCAGTAAGTCAATTATCTACCCTGTTGAAGGTGAATAAAAACTATCATCATTAAAATTACAACAGGACTTCACATTCTTTCACAGACAATCGCAAACTCTTTCCAATTTGGCCTTGGAATGTCACCCCCTCACCGACTGTTTTTCTGTTTCGGTCACAGATGCTCCTTCCTAATTATATTTGGCTTTGGGTGAATTTTTCAAGTGGGTGTATCTTCTCTGGACAGTGAGTGAGGGCTGAGGGGGCCCAAAGTCTGTGGCCTGGCTTGTTCTGTTCCTTTAGTCTGGCCAACTCTTGCCCTTCTTAGCCTGCGCCTCCCCAGCTGAGCCCTCTGTGCTGTGGGGCCCAGGTCTGGGTGCTCCCCCGCCCCCACAAGGGGAGGGGCTACATCTCTCTCTCAACCTCTGACCTTCAGCACAGACATACTTTCAAATTTCTAACAACACTTGAAGGAGCAGTGAATACATGCCAGGCCATAAGATAAACGCATAAAGTAAAATTTCTCAGTTCTCAAAACAGGAGACTTCCCTGATGGTCCAGTGGTTAAGACTTTCTTGCAAAGCTGGGGACGCAGGTTTGATCCCTGATTGGAGAACTAAGATCCTACATTGCTGAGGAGCAGCTAAGCCCCAACTACTGAGCCCACACGCTCTGGAACCCATGTGCCACAACTAGAGAGTCTGCACTGCAGTGAAGATCCCGCATGCCGACCCTAAGACCCAACACAGTCAAATGAATAAATAAACATAGAAGAAGAACAGGAGCCTGCAAATCAGTAAAATAACATTCAAAATATTCTCACAATCCCTTTATAGCTGGTGCTATTCATAGCCCCATTTTGCAGATTAGGAAACAGAGGCCAGGAAGGTGAACAATCTTGTTCAAGGTCACAAAGCTGGGGATTGACTAGGTGTCTGAGCTCTAACCCCTGCTGTCCTGCTGGGCATGGCCTGGTGTTGATGGAAGAGGGGACGTGGGATGTCGGTGGCCAGCCTGGGCTTAGATGACCACCATGGATGACTCACAGGAAGATGTGAGAACAGAGGCTTATTTTCCACAAGGGTCTTATCCAGGAACTGGTTCAGGTGGGAGTGGTGGTCATAAGGCCCAGGTTTCTCATGACTGGCCCTATTTCCTGTAATTTTATCCTCTTCAGATGATTTATTTCTTCTGAACTTTTTCTATTGTCATATAACATGTATAACATACATTTAGCCATTTGAATCATTTTTAAATGTACAGTCAATTCAGTGGCATTAATGACACTCATGGTGTTAAGCAGCTATCACCGCTATTTCCAAAACTTTGCCATCACCCTCAACTGGAACTCTGGAACCATGAAGCAATAACTCCACATCCCCTCCTCCCATCTGGCAACTTCTAATCTACCTTCTGCCTCTATGAATTTGCTTCAACTAGATATTTCACATAAATGGAATCATACAAAATTAGTCCTTTGTGTCTGGTGTCTATCATTGAGCATACCGTTTTCAAGGTTGTTCCACAGTGTAGCCTGCACCTGTATTTCATTCCTTTTTATGACTGAATAGTACTCTACTATTCTACTATCTGCCACGTTTTGTTTATCCATGCATCTCTTGAGGGACATGTGGGTTCTTTTCACTGTTTGGCTATTGTCAATAATGACGCTATGAACATGGGTGTCTCAAGGACCTTCTTAGATAATAAGTCCCTACAACTGAGACTGAACTGAACTGAACTGAAAGATCACTTATTAAAGGCACAGTTTGCTATGTTTTTATGCCTTTATTAACTTTATTAACTTATATGCAGAGTACATCATGAGAAACGCTGGACTGGAAGAAGCACAAGCTGGAATCAAGATTGCCGGGAGAACTATCAATAACCTCAGATATGCAGATGACACCACCCTTATGGCAGAAAGTGAAGAGGAACTCAAAAGCCTCTTGATGAAAGTGAAAGTGGAGAGTGAAAAAGTTGGCTTAAAGCTCAACATTCAGAAAACAAAGATTATGGCATCCGGTCCCATCATTTCATGGGAAATAGATAGGGAAACAGTGGAAACAGTGTCAGACTTTATTTTTGGGGGCTCCAAAATCACTGCAGATGGTGACTGCAGCCATGAAATTAAAAGACGCTTACTCCTTGGAAGGAAAGTTATGACCAACCTAGATAGCATATTCAAAAGCAGAGACGTTGCTTTGCCAACAAAGGTCCATCTAGTCAAGGCTATGGTTTTTCCTGTGGTCATGTATGGACTTGAGAGTTGGACTGTGAAGAAGGCTGAGTGCCGAAGAATTGATGCTTTTGAACTGTGGTGTTGGAGAAGACTCTTGAGAGTCCCTTGGACTGCAAGGAGATCCAACCAGTCCATTCTGAAGGAGATCAGCCCTGGAATTTCTTTGGAGGGAATGATGCTGAAGCTGAAACTCCAGTACTTTGGCCACCTCACGCGAAGAGTTGACTCATTGGAAAAGACTCTGATGCTGGGAGGGATTGGGGGCAGGAGGAGAAGGGGACGACAGAGGATGAGATGGCTGGATGGCATCACTGACTCGATGGACGTGAGTCTGAGTGAACTCCAGGAGTTAGTGATGGACAGGGAGGCCTGGCATGCTGCGATTCATGGGGTCACAAAGAGTCGGACATGACTGAGCGACTGAACTGAACTGAACTATGCCTTTATTGTCTTTCTCTATTAGGAACAATAACTTGGTTGACCATCACTTTTTTATCACTTCTATATAAGCAGATTTAGGTGTCTCTAATAGCCTTGGGGTCCCTGTGGGTTACAGCCGGGGGAGCTGGGGTGAGTTCTTGTTTGCAGCTCCCCTGTCCCCCACATGCACACACAGTCTCAGCCATCATCTGCCCCAGAGCTGGGCACAGGCCATCTGGTTGTGCCAACAAGGGTGCTTGGCCAGCCCTGCTCCAGTGACCCTAGAGCCTCCTCCCAGTCACTCATGTCCTCAGACAGTGCTCCTCTGCCTGGCTGCTTGCCAGCATTACCCTGGAGGTTTTGAAAACATCTCCGGCCTAGGTTTCAGCCCTGGACATTCTGATATAATTATTCTGGAGTGGCAGGGCCCAAGGACAGGGCATTTTAAAAAGCTCAGCAGGTGAGGACTACTGTCTTTAGGGTGATCTGCGTTCTCACGGGTCCTTTCAGGGAGATGCGCAGGAGGATGCTGAGTCTGAGGGGTGGGGGATGGGAGAGATGGATGGTTCCTCCCATTCCAGAGATGGCAATCCTGAGACTTAGCAAGGAGGAGGACTGGCTGCTGATGCAAAGGTCAAGAGGTAGAAAGGAACTTGGAACCCAATGGCTCTGAGCTGCCCTGGCCTGTACCAGAGTCTGGACCAAAGTCCCCATGCACCCTCCTCCTTAGCAGTGAAAGTCAGAGCATATCCCAGGAATGGCCCATGGCCCGAGTCTGCTCCTCTTAGTCCCCATGCCTCCACCCACCCTGAGAAGAAATGGGCGAGCTGCCAGCTCATGGGATTACTCCTGAGTTTACAAAGCGGCAGGCACGAAGACAGAAACAGAGCAGCAGCCATTGGAAACCATTTCAGCTGCTAAATAAAGTCACTTCCCAGTGAGCAAGGCCATTTGTATACTGACTAGCCCCAATAAAAGCCCCGACAAATTCTTAAAGGCCAAGCCCGTCTGTTTTTCCAGACCCAAGATGCAGTTTTGAGGGAGCGTTTAAGTGTGGGTTGGAGCCAGCGCTGGACAATCTTGGGCAGACCCTGCTCCTCTCTGGGCCTCTGGGTTCCTATGCGTAAAATGACAGATTTGGACCAGTGGTTCTTGTTCAGAGTGGGTCACCCTCCCCAAGAGGGCACCTGGAGATGGGGGAGGGAGGGATTAGGCTGTCACAAGTGATCAGATCACTGCATAATGAAGAACTACGCCCTCTGTATTTGTTGTTGTTGTTGTTCAGTCACTCAGTCGTGTCCAACTCTTTGTGATCCCATGGACTGCAGCACGCCAGGTTCCCTGTCTATCACCAACTCCTGAGGTTTGCTCAAATTGATGTCCACTGAGTCAATGATGTCATCCAACCATCTCATACTCTGTCGCCCCCTTCTCCTCCTGCCCTCAAGCTTCCCCAGCATCAAAGTCTTTTCCAGTGAGTTAGCTTTTTGCATCAGGTAGCCAAAATATTGGAACTTTAGCTGCAGCATAAGAAACATCAGTATGGGGTGGGGGAGGGTTGGATTGGGGTTTGGGGTTAGCAAATCAAACTATTGCCTATAGAACAGATAAACATCAAGGTCCTATTATATAGCACAGGGAACTATATTCAATATCCTGTGAGAAACCAGAGTGGAAAAGAAAAAAAAAAACACCAGTAGGTATATGCTGGGGTCTCTTCCCCTTCTAGGGTGATTCTATGCTCTGTTGCTCACTGTCCCCATTTGAGAACAGGCCAGAGGGGACAGGGTAAGACGGTATGTTTGCCCTTGTGTGGAAAGGAAAATTGAGGTGGTTACCCAGGCTCCGAGCCAAGCCATGGCTCTGCTCCCTATCTCTCCACCACTTAAATGGCTGGAATTAAATATTAATAGACTAAGGTGCTGTAGATTAAAACCCAAATCTCCTGACACAGTCTCTAAGCCTAGCAGATGCCTACAGCACAGGATTATAATGATGTACCATTAGCTCTTAGTGATCTGTTTATTACATCTGTTACTCTGTGTTATTTAACCATGCTGTCTACATCTCCTGTTAAGGGAAGGCAGAATCCACCATGGCTGCATGGAATGCAGGCTGCTTCTGCATTTCCACGGGTTCCCAAAGGCCACCGCGGGGAAGGACTAAACACACACAGCAAAACCCTAACCCCGTGAGCCTCCTGTTGGACCGTCTGTATTCTCATAGGGGTTGTTTCACCTAATCCTTTTACTAAACCTGTGCCATTAGTTCATACCTTGCCTTGTTTCAAAGAGGATTTGAGACAAACCATGCTTTTGAACTATGGTGTTGGAGAAGACTCTTGAGAGTCCCTTGGACTGCAAGGAGATCCAACCAGTCCATCCTAAAGGAGATCAGTCCTGGGTGTTCACTGCAAGGACTGATGCTGAAGCTGAAACTCCAGTACTTTGGCCACCTGATGTGAAGAGCTGACTCATTTGAAAAGACCCTGATGCTGGGAAAGATTGAGGGCAGGAGGAGAAGGGGATGACAGAGGATGAGATGGTTGGATGGCATCACTGACTCAATGGACATGGGTTTGGGTGGACTCTGGCAGTTGGTGATGGACAGGGAGGCCTGGTGTGCTGCAGTTCATGGGGTTGCAAAGAGTCGGACATGACTGAGTGACTGAACTGATGTGAGGTGGATTATTATCCCATTTTCAACTAAGAAAATTGAGGCTCAAAGACATGAAATAAGTAAATCAGAGTTTCTCAATCTCAGCATGATTGACATTTGGGGCCAGAAAATTCTTTGTCATGGGAGTGTCCTGTGCATTATAGGATGTTTAATAGCATCCTTGGCCTTCACCCACTGGATGCTGGTAGCAACCCGCCCCCCCCCTCCACCGCCTTCCACAACCAAGAATGTCTCCAGATATTGACAAATGTCTCCTTGGGAAAGGTACCCCAAACTCCAAAAGGCAGAGTTCAGAGTCCAAGACTGGTTTTCTTAGCCCCCGGTTTCAGCGGGCATCTAGTGCACCCTCTACAATTTCCAAGTCAGGAAACTGATCAGAGGGGCCAAGTGATTTACCTGTGGTCACAATGGAGAACTAGATTTGAAACTACCTGGCCAGGTTGATCTAAAACTCTTTCCATCCCCCCAAACCAGCTTCAGGGCGATGAGTTAGGCTCATTTATTTGCTTGTCAAACAACATTTGAACACTCACTATGTTCTAATAGCTGATCTGAGAACTAGACAAGCAAACAGAAACACTGGCCCGTCAGGACTGGGGATGATGGAGGGGTGCTGGGAAGGCCATTGCTGGGGCAGCTACAACTAGAAAGACTGCCCGTTGTCAGGTCAGAGGGCTTGGGTGCTGGCTGGGTCTTGGGTAACAGGGCAGGAGGAGGGAACGAAGCCAGTAGGTACATCAAAACGCCCTGAGCAAAGTCAGTGGCTTTGGCTCATTACCTTCCCCATCTTCATCGCCACAGCTTCCACCACAGCTCCAGGCAACCAACTCCATTTTAACCAGAAATCACACCCTCAGAATATCAGGCAGGTGTGGGGAGACAGCACCCTGCATCTTTCTGTGGATAGGTGCTTCTGGAAATCAGCCCTGAACTCCTGCTTCAAGATACTGCCGAGGCTGCCTGGCCTTGCCCTGGTAGGACTCCATTCCTCAGCGTCTGAGGCAATCCCCTGTTAAACTGCACATCATCCCATGTTTGTATAAGGCTGTGTGGGGAGGGTGTGGGTGACATCATGGGGCACTGCCAGCCATTCATACCCCAGTTATCTGTGAACATTCAAGCAGCAATGAGTAGACCCAGGCTCCAGATTAGGAAGGACGTATGTGCATGTGTGTTAACCTGCTTTTGGGGAGAGGAGATGGGAAGGTGTGGAAATCAAGTTTATCAACTTCACAGGGACTGTTTCAGACAAAGACTACTGCGATATCGTGTGGTCAGGTAATGTGGAGCAAAACTAGGTGTGAGGCACTTCACAGTGGGTACTTGTTCAGTTTAAACCATGACTCTTCAGCATAGCTATGATTATCCACATCCTCTAGAGGAAGGAATCAAGGTCAAGTGTGGCTGGCGACTCGCCCATCACCTCGCGGCCAGTGTGGTCTCTGGCCTGTTTCTCAGATGGGGACATTTGAAAACAGGGCCTTGAACAAGAGAGCATTGGACACAAGGGAGGCACAGCAGAACTCATTTACACCTGCGCTGTCCTTATACACAGAGGATATTGAGACCAGAGTGGAAGGGGGATGTCCAGGTCATCAGTGATGGGCTGGGGGGTGAGACCCCAGGCTGGTGAGGTCCCTGGAGCTGAGACTCCTTGCCCTATCTCCCCCTTCTCTCCCAGAACCCACTCTAGAATTCATGCGCCACTCTCCTCTGTCCTCAAAGCCTCTGCCCCGGGCAGCACCCACCTCTGGATAAATGCACCTCGGTGGTCCCAGCACTCGCGCCTCCTGCACTTCAGCAGTGGAGTCAGTGAGGTACAGGGCGGTAAGCTGGGGCTGCCCCAAATGGGCCAGGGGCCGGCCTGAGGTTCCTCGGCTCTGCTCAGAGCCTCCTGCCTCCTTCCCCGTACCAGAGGCTTTTAATGAAGCCCCAGCTCCCAGCTGCCTGGCTCCCTCTGATCTGCCTGCATCACTGCCTTTGAAGCTTCCCAGCCCCAAAGACCATTTATCTCTGCAATTTGCTCACAAAGTCTCATAAATCATGTCTGCGTACAAAGGAATTACCTTTTTGGAAGGGCCTTTCAAAGGCGGCAAAGACACACAGACCAGCCAGGGGTCCTGCTGCCCAGGCTGGCACCCTCCCCAGCGGGGCCTGCCTTCACCCCCCTTTCAAAGCTCCAGAGCAAACCCCGGGCTGAGGAGCTGGGGGAGAGGTTGGGGATCAAAGGGAATTTGGTGAAGCTCTGTGGGGTGGGAGTGGGACCCCCAGATGTGGGGTCTGAGGAAGGTGAACTTACAGGCTGAGCGGGAAAGGACATTGGAAGGTCATGGGGTACAAGCCTGTCTCCCATGAGGTGTGAACTCATCCCACAGCCTCATCCGCCATTTCCCAGCGTGCCTTTCACTCTGACTTGCTTCACACAGTGAGGTCTGTCTGGTGGGAGAGCCCCTCTCAGGCTGTCATGCGCCTTGGAAGGTACCACCCACCCAGGCCTCGGTGTCTCCCATGGCAGAGAGATAGGATTAGCCTAGATGAGTGGGTGTGAAGCTGCAATCCACAGAGTCCACAGGGTCCTATACCTGGGGCTGGGGCCATGACAGGGGCTCTGGACCGCCCACCTCCACAGCTCCAGAGCTGCTGAGTTTTCCTCTGGGTTCTCACACAGGACAAAGGGTTAAGCAGCTGAATGGAGGCGGGGTGGGAACCCATCTTCTAAGATCTTTTCTGCCTTTAAATGTCTGTTTAATTCCTCTCACAGTCAGAAAGTTCTTCCTCTGGTCTAGCTGAGGAATTTCTTGCTGCAGTTTAAAGTAGTGCCTCCTCCTTCACCTCACCCAGTGAGCAGCCACTTCCGGCCAGCTCTGCCACGGACACTGAGGACAGGCAGTCAAAGTGGCACGTGGGGCCTCTGTTCTGATGGAACTTTCGGGCACTGTCCCCACAGGGAATATGCGGAAAGCAGGGAAAGAAGCAGTGAAAGTGGAGGCTGGCTTCCCTAGTGAGGCCAAAGAGCGTTTCTGAACTAAAGCCAGGCTCGCTTGTTCTCTGTTCATGATGGAGGCGGGTATTTCTCATCAGGTGGGCAGAAAAAGGAGGGTGGCGGGGTTGTGTAGAGCTGTTCCTGGGGTCACAGGCACAAGGAGCCAGTTGAGCAAGTTGAGGTGATGAGTTGGGCCAGGGCAGCCTGGAGAGTCATGTGGAGAGTCAGCTGTGGGCCAGGGGCAGGATGGACCTGGAACCCTCTGCCCAGCCACTCATCCTGAGAGCTGATGTCACACCCCGAGGCCTGACGGAAGGCTGCTCTCCCCCGCAGACATAGTGGTGGTCCTGCAGGGCTTACACCATGACTGTTCCCACGTAATGGGTTCACATCCGAGCCATTTTTCCTTTTGGCAAAGGTAGCACCTGGAGCCAACTGGTACACTTGGTGCTCTGGATCAGCTGGGCTGACATTTGTTGAAAACTGTTTAGATGTAAGGTCTAGACTCAGTGGGGCTTCAAAAGGATGGGAGGCCCAGCTGGGCCTCAGGGGCCACAGAGTGACCCAGCTCAGGCACATGGGCAGCAGCTGTGGACCGAGTGAGACAGACTGGGAGCAGTGCTTGCTGCAGGTGAAAGGGCACAGGGAGATTGAGGGGGTGATGGGGGACCTTGGAGGGCCTTAGCGAAGAGAGAGGATTTGGCTTCGGATCTAGAAAGAGGGATAAGATTTCAATAGGTGGGAAAGTAAGCGGAAGACAGTCTGAGTGGTGGGCTGTGAAGGCAGGGAGGGAGAATTCAGAGTGGAGAGCGGCCCTCAGTGGGGGAGGTGGGTACACGCAGCCCGACTGCAGAAGGTCTGGTGAACAGGCTGAGGAGTCTGCTTCACTGAAGGAAGGCTAGATCATGGCTTCTCAAACTATCCTTGGGAAAGGAACAGTTTTGTTTTCCAACCCATCTGAGACTCATGGTCCTACCTGGGCATGACTCCACGGGTCACACCATGTGGGTCTCTCCATGAACCTCTGACACATTCACATAGCTATGTCCTGCTCAGCAGAGGAGTCCACCAACCGTAGGCTTGGCTCTCACAATGCTGTCGAAACGGCTGCAAGTTTCTAAACATTTACAATCGATGTTTTTACTTATCACTGGCCAGTGACAAGTCGTGGACTTTGGGTCCACAGAAAAGCACCCTGAATGGCACGAGGCTAGAACACAGCTCAGAGGAGGGCTGTGAGCAAACCAAGACAGGTTTATAGGTGGTTTTACTGGAGACCAGGCTGGGCAAGGTTTCTGTCCTCTCTGTCTTTTCTGGGAAGTCCTATGAACTACTGTGCTGCTTAAAAGGCTAGGGGCTTGGGAATGATGAATGTAACCATTAAGAATACTCAATAACTGGTAGGGCAGGGCACCCACTGATCAGAATGGCTGTGTGGTGGTGTTGGTGCTTGCTGGTATGGTCAGGACAGTAGCAGCTAACACAGAGTAAGCCCTGTTATCGATGAACCTCTGAGTTCTTTATAAGTAGTATCTCATTTAATCCTCCCAACAACCCCCTATCTTTTTGCCTTTTCATACTGTTCATTGGATTCTTGAGGCAAGAATACAGATGTGGTTTGGCATTCCCTTCTCCAGCAGACCACATTTTGATTGGAAAAGACCCTGATGCCAGGAAAGATTAAGAGCAAGAGAAAGGGATGACAGAGGATGAGATGGTTAAATGGAATCACTAACTCAATAGACATGAGTTTGAGCAAACTCCAGGAGATAGTGAATGACAAGGAAGCTTGGCCTGCTGAAGTTCATGGGGTTGCAAAAAGTCAGCAACTGAACAACCAATGACAACCACACCATAATCTCCATTGTTAGTTGAGGAAACACGAAGTGATATCATGCCTAAGGAGAGCCTCCACCCTCCTTCCTTTCCTGGCCTCTGGTCCTATCTTGGGGTTATGGACGGCAGACTTTCTGTGTGGCCTTAGGCAAATCACCTATCTTCTTTGGCCTTCAATTTCCTCATCATAAAATGAAGGGGCAGCACTAGAGGAGCCCTAAACTTCCCGGCATTTCAGACATGCTGAGATCTCTGAATCACCTGGAGAAACTATCAGAGACAAAGACTCGGTGATGGAGAGAATAGCAAACCCAGAGGAAACAAAGCATTGAATCTTGGGGCACATGTGTGTGCTCTGAATTTCTGCTCACAGGCACCCACTGAATTATAGGCATAAATAGAATTTTGACAATAAAGACAACACATGCAGGTTTGCCTTGCTTTATGCAACTATTCTTTAAAGGCTTTGCACAAATTACTTGTTATTTGGAATAACTCTGCTTATCTGTACACCCTTGACTTTCCAAAGCATCTCTATGCTTTCCAGGTCATCAAAGCAAACATTGGTACTCCCATTACTCAGATGGGCAGGGCCAGAGAAACAAAGCCGCTTGCCCAAGGCCCCGGCCTACTTAAGAGAGCTGAGATTCCACATCTTTAGGCCCTGATCCCATCCACCATTCTCCATGGTGCCCCATCCCCAGTGAGGTCACTCAACACAGGATCCACCTATCAGCAGGAAGCCATGTCTCCTTGGTATTTGAGGTTTCCCACTCAATTCCACCTTGCTATTTGTGTCACACGTGTCATGGTCCATTTGTCCCTGCATAGGGAGGGACTCTGAGAGCAGCTCCCAGCTGGGCCTGCCAGTCAGAGGACGCTCTATTCATCACAGCTGGGTGAGGACCTCCAGTTTCCCTGGAGAGAGGAGACCTGAGGGCTGAGTGACAAATGGCCTTCCTGTCTATTGAGAGTTATTATCAAAGGACGGGGACCAGCTGCTCCTGGGATCTGCTGATGAAGTGAAGGAAAGATGCTTCTGCTGCAGTGGTAGGAGGTCTGGTCAGCTGTCCATTTGTTCACTCACTTCATAAGGCTTTATTGAGTGCCTACTGAGTGCCAGGCACTGTGGATCAAGCGGGGAATAAAACATCCAGGGTCCTTTCAATGAGCTTATAGTCCAGGAGAGGAGACAGACAAGAAACAGTAAAGGGACTTGCCTGGTGGCCCAGTGGTTAGGAATCCACCTGCCAGTGCAGGGGACGCGGGTTCCACTCCTGGCCTGGAAACATTCCACATGTTGCAGAGCAACTAAGCCTGTGCACCATGCAACTACGACCCTGCGTGCTACAGCCTGTGAGCCACAGCAAGAGGAGCCGCTGCAAAGAGAGGCCCCTGCACCACAGCTAGAGTAGCCCCTGCTTGCCACAACAAGAGAAAGCCATGTCAGCAACGAAGACCTAGCACAGCCAAAAGTAAGTAAATAAATAAAAATTAAAAAAGAATACATTGTGTAACATAGTGAATATGCTGCTGCTGCTGCTAAGTCGCGTCAGTTGTGTCCGACTCTGTGTGACCCCATAGACGGCGGCCCACCAGGCTCCTCCGTCCCTGGGATTCTCCAGGCAAGAACACTGGAGTGGGTTGCCATTGCCTTCTCCAATGCATGAAAGTGAAAAGGGAAAGGGAAGTCGCTCAGTCGTGTCCGACTCTTAGCAACCCCATGGACTGTAGCCCACCAGACTTCTCCATCCATGGGATTTTCCAGGCGAGAGTACTGGAGTGGGGTGCCACTGCCTTCTATAGCCAATAAAAAAAAAAAAAAAGTAGTAAAGGCCTCTATTTTGGCCTTTATTCAAACAGCACCTCCTGAGGGCCTTCATAGACCATCCTTTCCAAGTTCTCTTTTCCATCCCCCTGGCTTTATTTTTCCTTTCATGAACTTATTCTATCTGATGTTATATAATCACTGTACCATACACTTATTTTCACCTTTTTGTTTTTTGTCAGGGACTCCACTAGAATGTCAGCTCCCCGAGGAGTTATTTCCTTCACTACTGTGTCCCCAGCACCTAGGATAGCATCTGGCATACAGCAGATGCTCAATAAACACTAGCTCAACAAGTGACTCCATTAACAAAGATCACAAGCTGCAACAAGGGTATGGAGGTGCAAATAGCAGCTTGATGGTAAATGAATATAGGGGTTCAATTGAGAGGTCAAGGAAGGCCCCTCAGGGGAGGTGATGTGTATGATGAGAGCTGAAGGATGAGAAGAAGGCAGTCGTGGTGACAGTAAGAGCCTTTGGGGTAGAAGTAAAAGCTGGGCAAATGTCCTGAGGTGGGGAAAGGTTGGCAGACCTTGAAGGGGGTGGCCTGGCTGGTAAGTTCTGAGAGAAGTGAGGGAGGGACTCCATGAGGCAGACGGGCCAGATATGCCTGTGATGGGAGCTGGGGTTTTCTCTCAAGAGCAATGGGAAGCTCTTGGAGGGTTCACTAGGACCCTGTGGAAGCAGGCAAGCAGGACTCCCTGGGACAGGACTTCCAACCCTGAGCCAGGAGGGACATGGTCCCTCTATGCAGCCCATCAACACCCTGGGTCAGCCAGGACCTTCTGGTTTAGGAGGACGTGGGTGGACGGGGTGAACACGAGCCCCCTTCTGCCTGGTGCCTCTGAGAGGCTCCCCTCATCATCCCACCAGGCAGGAGACAGATGGGCATGAATGGGGAGAAGCACCAGTTGGGGCAGCTCCATGCTTGAGCATCTGGGTGACTCAGAAAATGTGCTAACAGTGCACACAGGCTGAGATCTCATAGATTATGTGCCCACCTCCAGGGGACTAAATATAGTCCCCTTATTGTTATTTATGTCTCTGGGCATCAAGCAATGACTCCTGAAGACTGTCTCACCCATCCCTAAATGTGAGTGCTGCATTTGCCAGAAGTCGGAGAGGCGAGAGTCCTGTTACAAGGTGGTGGGTACCCCCGTGCAGCCGAGAGCCATGAGGAGGAGACTCGGGGCTGCAGGGAAGGCCAGGGCCTCTCTGGGAGCTGATTTCCCAGTCAGTCGACTGGTGAGAAACAGCAGCTCACAAGCAAACAGAATGCAGTTAATGACCCTTGAATTTCTGATGACCATGGGTGTGGCCTGCAGTGGGCAGTGGCAGGTGGCTTCATTAAGTGGAATATTTACACTTGAAGCTTCTGGGACATCCTCTGAGCCCACAGGGGCCTGGGATTTTAGAGGGAATCTAATGAGCTGAACTTAGCAAAAGTGGCCTGGGCCTCAGTACCCCTCATTCTATCCGGTGGAGGGCAGCTCAGCTCACTCTGGAGAACCTCTCCTTGTCCTTCACGTGGGACTCACTCTTTAAAGCCCTGCAGACCCTGCCCAGGAAACTTCTCCATCTCTCAAAACCCTCCCATCCATTAAGACTCAGATTAAATGCCTCTCCCTTAGGGAAGCTTTTAGGAACCCTCCTTCTCCCCATTCACTCTAAAGTCATTGTGCCTGCTGCTGTTTGCCTTGTTTGAAGTGGGTGCTTACCCATCAGGCCTCAGAGCTTTGGAATCACACAGACCTGGGTGCAAATCCCAGTTCTGCTTCTTACCACCTGTGTGACCCTGGGCAAGCTGAATTGTCCTTTGAGACTTAGCTTCCTTACCTCACCTGTACAATAGGTCTTACAGGCCAGAGAGAGTTGGGGTCAGTGTACGGTGTAAAAGTACCTCACTTAACGACTTGCAAGTAGAAGGTGCTCAGTACTATGTGACAAACCCTCCCGGAAAGTGTGGAGATGAATGAATGAATAAACAAAGTCATGATCCAGGTATCATGCAAGGGTAAACTCACAGGGAGCTGAGTTGGATTGATAATAGGTCATTATCATCGTCACCTGGCTTGTCCTCAACTCCACCTTCAGGGACAGATTTAGCGTGTGCTTCCGTGGATGCAGACCCTAAGGTGACTCTGTGGCGAGGGGAAAAGAAGGAAGACGCAGCACAGCAGGTGTTAATCCACCTGGACTTCTGGGAGATAACCAAGCACATGGAGTGGAGTTATCCCAACCGAGGGGCGAGACAGCCAGGGCATTTCTCCATTAACCCCTTGCTCTTTGCCCTGGTGGAGGACGGCAGGGTGGGTATTCTCTCTGCCCCACGTCCCACTGGCTCCATGGATCGTGCCTGTGGCAGAGCTGCAGCTGTTTGTCACCGTAGTCTTTGCTGTGTTGCCATGCGTGGCCTGGGGAAGTGAGGGCATCTCTGTTAGGCCCCAAGTCCACTTTGTTCCCCACTGTACATGCAGTGACCGGCACGCTGTCTGCTGTGTGTTGGAAGCCCCATATTACTGTATGTTGATTCAGTGAGCAAACCAACAAATCGATGTAAGAAATGGTTCAGGACCTGGGGATAAAAAGATGACATGGCTCCTGCCCTCAGTCCTCATGACCGGGGGTTGGGATGGGAGGGGGCGGTAGTCACAATGACACATAAAAAAGACAAAAGAGAAGTCTCTCTATAGGTCAAGGAGCTAATGGCCAGGGAGAAGTGGTGGCACTCTGTGAACTTCAGGTACACACAGAAGGTGTGGCCCCCAGGGTGGGGAAGGCTTCAGGGAGGAGATGGGACTCCCTAGGCCTCAAAGAAGAATGGACTTAGGCATAAGGGAGAGTGGTGGAGGAGGCTGGAGACAGCAGCATGAGCAAAGGCCTGGAGGCAGGAATGTCATCATGGGCTGTAGGGAGACAATTGGTAGGAGGGTCTCTTTGGAGCATCTCTACCTTTAGAGTTGGACGGTGGGGACAGAAATTTGGCCTCAGATAGCTCACTAGGCGTAGAAGGCAATGGAACCCCACTCCAGTACTCTTGCCTGGAAAATCCCATGGATGGAGGAGCCTGGTGGGCCGCAGTCCATGGGGTCGCTAAGAGTCGGACACGACTGAGCAACTTCCCTTTCACTTTTCACTTTCCTGCATTGGAGAAGGCAATGGCAACCCACTCCAGTGTTCTTGCCTGGAGAATCTCAGGGACAGGGGAGCCTCGTGGGCTGCCGTCTATGGGGTCGCACAGAGTCAGACACGACTGAAGCGACTTAGCAGCCACAGCAGCAGCTCACTAGGAGGGGCTTCCCTGTAGCTCAACTGGTAAAGAATCCACCTGCAATGCCAGAGACCTGGGTTCAATCCTGAGGTTGGGAAGATCCCCTGAGGAGGGCATGGCAACCCACTCCAGTATTCTTGCTTGGAGAATCCCATGGACAGAGGAGCCTGGCAGGCTACAGTCCATGGGGTTGCAGAGTCGGACACGACTGAGTGACTAAGCACAGCACAGCACAGCTCACTAGGGAAGGGATCTTGGGCGTGGCTTGGAAGAATCAGGGTTGGAGCAGCCTCCAGGCAGTGTGTACCTCTGACTATGCATACGAGAGGCTCGTCCAGGGCTGCTGGGAGGGCTGGATTCCCCACATTCATCCATGCACTCCCCCCTCCATAAAAGTCCCTCTATGTCAGCTTTATGCAGTGCACAGCCTGAACACCTGTACCTAACAGCCCTGCCTGGCTGGTATAAGGGAGGAGAAGGGCTTAGAAACTGAAGGAGAGGGGACGCTTCCCCAGGCTGGAATGATTGCGACTCTACCCCAGAATCCAGTACAGGATGCTGTTCTTCGTTACCAAGCATCAGATTCCCTGGCAGCTGAAGGACCACAAAGCTGACCCTCATCTGTAGCTCAGCCTCCCCAGAGAGGACAGGGGGACTTAGCAGGTGCTTCCTCTGATGTCCCCCCATTTCTATCTGTCTCCATTGCCATCTTTACCGCCTCCCTCCCCACTCCCTTTCCTCTGCTCTACCCATCTTTCCCTTCCATCCCCCTCCCCCAGTGACTGGGAGCCAAAGGGGTTGGAGTGGGAGGCGTAGGTGAGCTGAATCCCAGGATGTGCTGGGAGCTGTGTGGGAGGGTGATCGGGAGGCCCTCTGAACTGGATGTTTGAACCAGAGGGGTCCCAGTGGGCCTCCCCAGTTTGTGTGGTTTTCTTTTCTTTTCCCTTTAAAGCATTTCACTTTGAAAGGAAGCCAGGCCCAAGTGAAGAGAGTGGGGGTAAACTCAGGCACACAATCAAAATGCCTTTGAACCTGGGCTGAGAGCTCTGAGGTCCTCTCCTGTTTCAGGTCAGGGGCTGGCAGGAGGCTAGGGAACCCTTGATGCCTAATTGGCAGCTAATTGAAGAGACGGGGAGGGGGCTGAAAGCAAGTTGTTCAGGACTGGGTGAGTGATGCTCTTTCAACTCAATGTAAAAGCAGGTCTATTATGGGTTTTCTTGCTGGTATCCAGGCGGTGGGGAGATAGGCTTCTGTTGCTTAATGAGCTCATGGCTCAAGCTGTCTCCAGTTGGGGAGCAGGTGGAGGCTTTCAAGGCAAAGTTAACATTGTAGTTAGTTCTAGTTGGCTACCTGTCATCACTCAAGATCAAGAGAGGGAACGATCTTATTAAAATGAGCAAACAGAAGGCAAGCTCCTCAGCAGAGCTCTCTGGGTGGGGGTGGGGTCTGGACACTCACAAAGCTGAGAAGAGTCCCAGACAAATTTTTCCCTCGCGGTTTGATACAGACCACAGAGAACTTAGAAGGTGCTACTATGGGCATCAGGGGGATTCCCAGGTGGTGCTAGTGATAAAGAACCTGCCTGCCAATGCAAGACATGTAAGAGATGCAAGTTTGATCCCTGGGTTGAGAAGATCCTCTGGAGGAGGGCATGACAACCCACTCCAGTATTCTTGCCTGGAGAATCCTATGGACAGAAGAGCCTGGTGGGCTACGGTCCATAGGGTTACAAAGGGTCAGACCTGACTGAAGTGATTTAACAGCAACAAGGGATCCAGGCATGGATCTGAGCTTGGCGCTGGGCATTAAGGTACAGGCATTGAGGGCATGGCTGTGGAGGCTAACAGACCTGAATTCTTAAGGGTGACCCTGGGCAAGTTACTAAATCTGTGCATCAGTTTCCCAAATCTGTAAAATGAAAATAATAATATCACCTACCTAGTAGGGTAGTTGTAGTGATGAAATGCAATTACACAGGGCTTAGCACAGTGGCAAGTACATGGTAAATGGACAGTGGATTGTAGCAGTTATGATTATGAAGGACCAAGGTTGAGTAGAGACTCTTTGCAGGCCTCAGAGTTGAGTCCCATAGATGATTCATAGGTAGTGAAGAAGAGGATGCAATTACAAAGTATTAGAACGACAGCCACCTTAGCAAACAGCTAGTCCCATCCTCTCCCTTTGCAGGTGAAGAATGGGAGGTCTAGAAAAGGAAAGTGATTTTTCAAGGTGACACGATGAACTGAGGCAGTGCTGAGTCTAGAACAGGTCTCCAGAGGGCCAAAGCTGCTTCTACTGCATCATCAGAGCTGAACCACAGTTACAAGCCAGAAACAGACAGCATTTGCTTGCTGTCTCCTCTTTGCTTGCATTTTTCCTGCCATGTGAGAGTGGGTTATGGCAGTTTCTCTTGCCATGTTCTTTTCATGTCTCATGAAGACAAACTTTCAGGCTCTGAGAGTGGCTGAATGGAGGGTGGGGAGGAGAAGCTGGCCTGGGGTAAGCCATCAGGGCCTGAGAGTTTTCTGTTATCTGCCAAAGAACCTAACGGCACCAGCAGAACAAGCAGCTATGGGTGGCTATAGATTGTTTTGACAAGTGCCCCAAACCAGTGCCCGACTTATAGTATCTTCCTCTACCCGACTTGTGCCTAACTTCCAGAGTGATGTTTCCAAATGACCAATCTGATGAGGTCACTGCCTTGTGTAAAGCTCTTCCATGGTCTCCCGTGACTCAAGACTCAAGTTCAGATGCATGTGATCTGGTATTTAAAGTCCTCTACAGACGTGGTATTTAAAGCCCTCTACACTCAGGCCCAGCCATCCCACTGCCCAGATCCCTCTGACACCCTTCACCCCCTGTTTCCAGCAGACTCTGCCTTCATGTGCCTCATGCTTTGCTGAAACTGTTCCCCCTGCTCCATCACCCTGAGTTCCGCTCCATTGAATCCCATTCTCAACTCCATATCGCAAGTCAATTTGATTTCCCTTATTATTTAGTTATCTCTGCCATAACTCGTTTTTCATATGAAGAAACAGGAGATTCTATAACTTTCCTGATCTTTTCACATGCAAAAGAGGGTGACTTGATATCTTTGAGATGAGGTAGAGAGCTAAAAAGGCAAACAACCCAAAGACTTATAAAATGGATGTACTAATCCATGGCTCACCCCACATCAAAGACTGGGATGAAATTAAAGAGAAGATAATGGCCATGAAAAGGCTTAGGACCACCACTGAGATCTTAAGTCAAATCCCTTCTTCAGGTCTTGCCTTACTCATTTGCTGTATGAGTGGGTTGGAAAAGGAGGTCTCCAGGAACTCTTTTGGCTCTGACATAACTTTTTTGAATTGAAGGATCTTAACAACCATACAGATGACCCCTGGGGATACAGGGGGAGGAGAATTTGAACAGGGGAAGGAGCAAAGGGGGCATTAAGTACTTTTGTAACATTTTCTTTCTTTAAAAAGGATCTGAGGGGAAAGCAGTGATTTTTTATATTTTTTTCAATGTGACTGGAGGGTATTTTTCATAGTATTTTCTTTATTTTTCTATATGTCACAAGTATTTAATAGTTTTAAAAAGAATTTGGTGATCTTCTTCTCAGTGTAACCATTTCCTTGCCTTCCTCCACTTGTAATAGGCATGTTCAAAGGACTGAAAATGCTAAGACTCCTCCATTGCAGGAGATATTCAAGCAAAGGTCAGATGGGCTCTAAGTATTATGGAAATGATTTGTACAGAGGATGGAGGCTGGACTCTTCTATTTCTTAGGTCTTACAATGCCAGGGCTGTGGTGGCCAGAAGCACTGTCCTTGGTACTGAATTCCACACCAAGAAACTTATAAACACAGAGCATGGAAAGCAGAATAATTCCTTCTATTCTTGTCACTCTAAGATACAAATTAGTGCTTCAATTTCCAGGACATTTTGGTGATCAAAATGACAGGAAGAAGTCCTTCTTAGAGGGGTTTCTGGCATTTTCTCTCCTGAAAATTCTCTCTTACTCTCCAGCTTCTGGTAGTATTTGCTTGTTCTTTCCCAACCTTATGCTAGAAGCACAGAACTGGGAGCCAGAAAGCTTGGGATTGAGTTCTAGCTCAGCCACTACAGACTGTGCAACCCATTGCAAATTCCTTCCCTACAGTGAGCCTCTGATTCTTCATCTGTCAAGTGGAGATAATTGCATCAGGTGACAGAATGCTTGAAAACATGCTTGCAAAAACACTTAAGTGCAATATAATTATTAACTGGTAATACTATTGTGATTCCTGCTCCAGTATGTGTGAAGTGGAACAATCTCTCAGGGTAGGAAGCCAAGAAGGCAGTGAGTGTGGTAGGCAGCAGGGTGAGAGAGGTGAGTTAAGCTCAGAGGACTCTTGAGAATGTTTTGACAAAAACTGTCCAGTTGGCTTCCCTGTGGGTAAATGAAAACCTTTTCAGATGGCACCTGGTGACATTTGCAAGCATCACAGAACTTGAGTGTGGAGGTGAGTAGTGAAGCATATCTAAGCGGAAAAAAATGGTGTGGTGTCACTCGGTACCCACTGAACTGAGGCACAGTCTCACCAGGTAGGAAAATGGGTTCTCCTGGGACATTATAACGGGTTTGAGGGCTGAGTGTCAGGGCACTCATTCTATCCTTGGCTCTGTCACTAACTTCCTCACATAGTGGAAAGTGGCTGGGCTCAAGTTCTGCATACCCACTGACTAGCTGTGTGACCTTGGGAAAGTCACTTCACTTCTCCAATCCTCAGTTTTCTCTGGTGAAAAGGAGTATATTGAAACCTATCCACCAGGATGGTTATAAGAGTAAAATGAGTTCTTGTATGACAGAGGGCTTGCTAGGTAAGCTGGAGGACTGTACGAGCCTCAGTATTCATCATCTGCAAAATGGAGGCAATAAGGCTTGACTGTATAAGTGGGATAAGGATGAGGGGAAGAATCTCACACACACACACACACACACACACACACACATTTTGTTATCATCATGAGGGAGGCGGGATGGGGCACAGGAGAGATGCTGAGCTGGAAGTCAAGAGACTGGGGTTTCAGTCTCTGTTATGTTCAACTGCATGACCTCAGGTAGTTCAGTTCAGTTCAGTCATTCAGTCGTGTCCAACTCTTTGCGACCCCATAGACTGCAGCACGCCAGGCCTCCCTGTCCATCAGCAACTCCCAGAGCTTGCTCAAACTCATGTCCATTGAGTCGGTGATGCCATCCAACCATCTCATCCTCTGTCATCCCCTTCTCCTCCCACCTTCAATCTTTCCTAACATCAGGGTCTTTTCCAATGAATCAGTTCTTCATATCAGGTGGCCAAAGTATTACAGCTTCAGCATAAGTCCTTCCAATGAATATTCAGGACTGATTTCCTTTAGGATGGACTGGTTGGATCTCCTTGCAGTCCAGGGGACTCTCAAGAGTCTTCTCCAACACCACAGTTCAAAGGCATCAATTAATCAGTGCTCAGCTTTCTTTGTAGTCCAACTCTCACATCCATATGTGACTACTGGAAAAACTATAACTTTGACTAGATGAACCTTTGTTAGCAAAGTAATGTCTCTGCTTTTTAATATGCTGTCTAGGTTTGTCATATCTTTTCTTCCAAGGAGCAAGCATCTTTTAATTTCATGGCTGCAGTCACCATCTGCAGTGATTCTGGAGCCCTCAAAATAAAGTCTTTCACTGTTTTCATTGTTTGCCCATCTATTGTCATGAAGTGATGGGACTGGATGCCATGATCTTCATTTTCTGAATGTTGAGTTTCAAGCCAACTTTTTCACTCTCCTCTTTTACTTTCCTCAAGAGCCTCTTCAGTTCCTCTTCACTTTCTGCCATAAGGGTGGTGTCATCTGCATATCTGAGGTTATTGATATTTCTCCCGGCAATCTTGATTCCAGCTTGTGCTTCATCCATCCTGGCATTTCACATGATGTAGTCTGCATATAAGTTAAATAAGCAGGGTGACAATATACAGCTTTGACGTACTCCTTTCCTGATTTGGAACCGGTCTGTTGTTCCATGTCTGGTTCTAACTGTTGCTTCTTGACCTGCATACAGATTTCTCAGGAGGCAGGTAAGGTGGTCTGGTATTCCCATCTTTTGAAGAATTTTCCACAGTTTGGTGTGACCCACATAGTCAAAGGCTCTGGCATAGTCAATAAAGCAGAAGTAGAGGTCTTTCTGGAACTCTTGCTTTTTCGATGATCCAACGCATGTTGGCAATTTGATTTCTGGTTCTTCTGTCTTTTCTAAATTCAGCTTGAACATCTGGAAGTTCACGGTTCACATACTTTTGAAGCCTGGCTTGGAGAATTTTGAGCATTACTTTGCTAGTGTGTGCAGTGCTAAGTCACTTCAGTCATGTCCGACTCTTTGTGACCTTATGGACTATAGCCTGCCAGGCTTTTCTTTCCATGGGGTTTTCCAGGCAAGAATACTGGAGTGGGTTCCCATTTCCTTCTCCTGCTAGTGTGTGAGATGAATGCAATTATGCAGTATTTTGAACATTCTTTAGCATTGCCTTATTTGGGGATTGCAGTGAAAATTGACCTTTTCCAGTCCTGTGGCCACTGCTGAGTTTTCCAAATTTGCTGGCATATTGAGTGCAGCACTTTCACAGCATCATCTTTTAGGATCTGAAATAGCTCAGCTGGAATTCCATCACCTCTGCTACCTTTGTTTGTAGTGTTGCTTCCTAAGGCCCACTTGACTTCGCATTCCAGGATGTCTGGCTCTAGATAAGTGATCTAAATGAGTGATTGTGGTTTTCTGGGGCATTAGTATCTTTTTTGTATAGTTCTTCTGTGTACTCTTACCACCTCTTCGTAACCTCAGGTAACTAGATCTGAACTTCTACATCTTTCAAATGATGGATAGGACTTGGTTCCTGCCAGCTAAAATGTCCTACTTACCTAAGCCCTGGGTTTCTCCCTTACTGAGTTCTCTAAGTACACAGGGCTAAAGAATCGCTGGCTAGAGCTCTCGGAGGGAGGTGAGAAGGGACCAAGTCAACAACTCTCATTTCCATTTCATCTCTGATTGGAAAGGCCAAGCATCAAGGTCCAGAGAGTAAACGGAGTTCCCTTTGACTCTCTCCTTCACGTGTGGCTGAGCCCCAGAGTGGACGTGATTTATACAGGGTGGGCCCCAGAGACTCTGAGCTGTGAATTCAAAATCTCAGTACTCTGCAGAGCTCCCTGGCTCCAGTCTAGCTCTCTCCAAGCTGCTGGCCTCCTTGACAGGAAAATTAATTGCTGTTGTCATTCTGCTTTTTGTTCCAGTCTATATACCAGGAATAAGATATCTGAATGACATTAAATAACCTGTATATAGAAGCCCTTTCTAAGAGCCAGAGAGATGGGTTCCAGGGATGAGAGAGAGCCAAGAACAGCCTCGCGGGTACCCATCTGGTCTCCACACAAAGGGATCCTGCCCAGATGGACATACAATGGGACAGGGACCTTCATGCTTCCCTGGGAAGTGGAGGAAGTTGAGCCTGGTGATCCAGCCTTGCAAGCAAACACAAACCCCTCACCCTTCCCAGGGACTGCACCTCACCACATGCTTTCTACTATCCTGGTTTGAATTCTTTCTCTCTTGATTCAATGGCTATAAGCAAGCTAACTCAGGTTCTGACTCAGTGGCTATATACCACTGACCTGCCTGGGGCTGAGGAGTTCATGGTTCCAGCACTGAACTTCAGAAAGGCTCTTGAGTCAGCACAGGTGAGTCACCAGGTACTCCTGCCAGCTCCAACTACATTCTTCTGCTGATGGCAGAGTTCATCATTATCAGCATGAGGCTTATGTGATGTTTAGCCTCAATAGCCAAGGCCATACTTGGAAGAACCTTAGGAAAATAAAGGCACGGGCACGCACACACATACTGGTCTAACTCCATTCTTTTATAGATGAGGATGCTGTTGCTCTGGGAGGGACGGTGACCTGCCCAAGATAAAAGAGTCCTAGGGCCTATAAACTAGGTCCGTGGACTCCCGGTCCAGTGCTGTTTTTACTACATCATCCTGCCACTATGTAACAAAATCCCATGTTCTAGAGCCTATGAGATAGAAAAACCCGAGTTCCTGTCCCAGCCTGGCCTGTCAGGTGAGCTGGGGGCACTGGCGAGGACAGAAGTTCGCTTTTCACTCTTGCGTTCTGGGAGAAAATTCCCAGTTTTTTGGAGTCCGTCTACTTGTGGTCTTAATTACTTGTGTGTACGAGATCTTGCGATCTGTGCCTGGGGACTCTTTGAATTGCAGATTAATATTCAACTAGCTGGAACGATCTTCAGAAGGAGGCTTGTGGTAATTAAGTTGGCTAGAGAACACTTCAAACTAACTTTTTATGGCACACAAGTACTGTAAATTATCAGGACAGGGAAGACTGGTCCCTTAATGGTGCTTCTTGGGAGTCACAAGGGACCATGCACCTCTCTCCTTCCAAGGGGCTGGTGGACTACAGATTGTGGGGGTAGAAGAAAGGGGCAGAGAAGGGAGTGTAGATATGTGCTGGTCTGGGAGGCTGTCAGGCAGATTCTTATCTGCAACTCAAGACTATTTTCCCCAAGACCAAGGGACTCTGGCTTGAGAGGAGGGGTGTCAGAGTGGAAGGAAGTGGGCAGAGTGCAGGCACTTCAGAAGCAGAGGCCTGAGCCACTGAGCAGAATCTAGTGAGTGAAAATTCTGAGTCATATTTGGCCTTATAAACAAAGGGGAGAGGAAAAAAAAAGGAGGCTTGAAAGACTTTGCACAAAGTGGCAGACATTTTATAAAGTAATTTTGTTCAGTGCTGAACAATCTGTGTATTTTAGACTAGGTATCGTGCATGACAAACCAACCTAACACCATAGACTATGAGGTTTGTCACAGTGATTTGCTACTAATGTAGTACAAAGCTGGTGAATAATTTATTTTTCATACTAAATAACAGTGTGTCAAGATTGTAAGTGCCTGATAACTCCCATCTGTGTGACTTGCATTCCTAGATGTTTTCTTAAATGATGGTGCGGGGGGCGGGAGGAGAGGCGGGGGAATGTGGGGCACCATCACCAGGAGCCACTGAAATGGCCTGTAACCCATGGGCAACTTCTCTTGGACCCAGCCCATATGAACAGTGTATGCCACTGTGTCTCTGTGGAATAAGGATTAGAAAACTGCTCCTATGGACGCGGTCAGATGGGGAGCCTTAGGTGTGGCCATGGGGGTGGGGCAGAAGGTAGAGGGAGGGAATTCCTCAGCTAAAGCTCTGGGGTCCCAGCAGCTTACTATATGACCTGATGTGGATGGGCATGTGCTTCACAGGGCAGGCAGAAGCAGTCACAGGCGGTGGCTCTCCCATAGCTGGTATGGAAACCGTGCCAGGTACAGCCGGACCTGCCCTGTCCATCCCTCCAGCAACTCCAACCTCTGTAGTTAGCTGAGGACAGATGCTCCCAGGAACTGCTCTGAACAGATGTGGCCACCTTGAGATTTCAGAGGATCATGAGGGAACAATGAAGAGTGGGGGGGACAGAGGAGGAAGGGGGCCCAAGAAGGGGTAGCTGGAGTCCTGACCAAGGAAGGAGCAGGGGGCCTGGCTCCCTTCCTGGGTATGCCATTGCCCAGCTGTAGGACTTGGGTCACATTCCTTCTTCTGAGTCTTGGCTTCCCGTTTATAAGATGGGAATAAAAATAGTACCTGCTTCACAGGATTGTTGTGAGGATTAGACAAAACAATGCCTGTAAAGCCCACATTTGCATGTTAAGTCAGTTGAGTCATGTCTGACTCTGTGTGACCCTATGGACTGCAGCCCTCCAGGCTCCTCTGTCTGTGGGATTCTCCAGGCAAGAATATTGGAGTGGGTACCATACTCACCTCTGGGGGGTCTTCCAGACCCAGGGATTGAATCTGTGTCTCTTACATCTCCTGCATTGGCAAGCGAACTCTTTACCATTAGTGCCACCTAGGAAGCCCTGCAGTACAACTTATAAGGAAGGACCACGCCCCCCCACCCCACGACCCCCCCCACCCCCGCCGCATGAATGTAACTGCTATTATTATTAAACAACTCAATGGCCAACAATAGAGAACTAGTTAGGCAAATTATGGTACATCTATGGAATATTATGCAGCCATTCAAATGATAATTATGTGGCAAATGAATAAGTGATTGTGCCATGCTGTTGAGAGGAAAAAGAGCATGTGACCACATACCATATGAATACATTTTTATGATAAAATGATATATGCATATGAATGGAGAAAGCAAAGTAATGAGCAGAAATACTTTTTTCTCCCCAAATTCTTTTTTTTTCAATGTTAATAATGAGATTATTGAATAAGATGCTTCTGGGGTACCTCCAGCTCTGGAGTTTGGAGGCTCACTCTGCTTCCTTGTGAGCTGTGGGGCCTGGAGGCTGGATTTGTCTGGCGGGGGTCACATAGGATGTGGGCCCCCAAATTAGAGCTGAGCGTGCAGTGTCCTCAACTCCTGCCCAAACAATGTCAAAGAAGCCAAGCTGATTCTTACTTTGCTTAATTTGTGTCAATTGATTTCCTATTTTTAATTAATAATTCTAATTATGATGCAGCAAATTTACCCAACGGCCATGACTGAATTAATCAGGGTCTATTGATTGGGGCTGCAGAGTTATCCCTCGGTTTCTGACATCATTGATTTCCTGCTGGGAGCAAATAAGAAAACACACGTAGGGCAGATGCGCTGTCATCTCTGTTGTGCCCTAAACCAGGCCCAGAAGCACCTGCTGCTCAATTATCTTTCCTCCCTCCCCCTGCAAGGCTCAGCTGCCACGGCCACCAGGCAACAGAGCTTCCCCGAGGAGTTCTGGGCAGGGTGGCGTCCTAGTTCCTGCTCCAGAGGGGTTCTGGGCCGGGGGTGTGGCATCCTAACTATTGTTAGCTTCCTCAAGGAAGGTGACTGATTATGGGCTGCCCTGGCACAGAGGGATCTGTAAGAAAGAGTCAACGTGGCATCTGCCAGCCAGCAGGTCTGGGCTTTCTTTAGAATCCATGTAGAATTCTGCTGCTGTATCAGTAGGTAGATATTAATGTCCATCTCACTGTCCCTTTTGTAGAAAGAACCTTGCAAATCCTCCTCTCCTGCCCTGTCAATTTGTAAATGAAGAAACCGAGCCCCATGGAGAGGCAGGGTCTTGCCCAAGATGGCCCACTGAGTCACTGCACAGCTGGGGCTGGAAATCAAGTCCTTTGTCTTCATGTCCATTCCCACTCACGTGGAGTGGAAAGTGTGCCCAGCTGAGACTGGAGGGCAGGGACAGCTTTTGTCTCATGTCTCTGTCCTCTATCATGGGGCCCATATCTTCAGGCAGGGAAGTCTGATATCCAGTGTAGCCCAGAGGAATCAGGCCTGTCTGCTCTTGATCTCACCCTTTCATCTTGGTTCTGTCTTGGCTCCTGTCATCTTCCTGAGCCTTAAGAAATCAGGCCTCCCATCCATACCCCAGGTCTCTAGATTACACACTTGCTGTTGATATCAACACAGTGACTTGTTCAATTCAGTTCAGTTGCTCAGTCATGTCCAACTCTTTGTGAACCCATGGACTACAGCACACCAGGCTTCCCTGTCCATCACCAACTCCCAGAGCTTGCTCAAACTCATGTCCATTGAGTCAGTGATGCCATCCAACCACCTCATCCTCTGTTGTCCCTTTCTCCTCCTACCTTCAATCTTTCCCAGCATCAGGGTCTTTTCAAATAAGTCAGTTCTCCGCATCAGGTGGCCAAAGTATTGGAGTTTCAGCTTCAGCATCAGTCCTTCCAATGAACACCCAGAACTGATTTCCTTTAGGATGGGCTGGTTGGATCTCCTTGCAGTCCAAGGGATTCTCAAGAGTCTTCTCCAACACCACAGTTGAAAAGCATCAATTTTTCAGCATTCAGCTTTCTTTGTAGTCCAACATGAGTGTTGGACTCACATCCATACGTGACCACTGGAAAAACCATAGCTTTGACTAGACAGACCTTTGCTGGCCAAGTAATGTCTCTGCTTTTTAGTATGCTGCCTAGGTTGGTCATGGCTTTTCTTCCAAAGAGCTAGCATCTTTTAATTTCATGGCTGCAGTCACAATCTGCAGTGATTTTGGAGGCCCAAAAAATAAAGTCTGACACTGTTTCCATTGTTTCCCCATCTATTGTCATGAAGTGATGGGACCAGATGCCATGATCTTAGTTTTCTGAATGTTGAGTTTTAAGCCAACTTTTTCACTCTCTTCTTTCACTTTCATCAAGAAGCTCTTCAGTTCTTCTTTACTTTCTGCCATAAGGGTGGTGTCATTTGCATATCTGAGGTTATTGATATTTCTTCCAGCAATCTTGATTCCAGCTGTGCTTCTTCCAGCCCAGTGTTTCTCATGATGTACTCTGAATATAAGTTAAATAAACAGGGTGACGATATACAGCCTTGATGTATTCCTTTCCTGATTTGGAACCAGTCTGTTGTTCCACGTCCTGTTCTAACTGTTGCTTTGACCTGCATACAGATTTCTCAGGAGGCAGGTAAGGTGGTCTGGTATTCCCATCTCTTGAAGAATTTTCCACAGTTTATTGTGATCCACACAGTCAAAGGCTTTGGCATAGTCAATAAAGCAGAAGGAGAGGCCTTTCTGGAACTCTCTTGCTTTTTCAATGATCCAGCGGATGTTGGCAATTTGATCTGGTTCCTCTGCCTTTTCTAAATTCAGCTTGAACATCTGGAAGTTCACGATTCATGTACTGCTGAAGCCTGGCTTGCAGAATTTTGAGCATGACTTTACTAGCGTGTGAGATGAGTGCAATTGTGTGGTAGTTTGAGCATTCTTTGGCATTGCCTTTCTTTGGGATTAGAATGAAAACTGACCTTTTCCAGTCCTGTGGCCACTGCTGAATTTTGCAAATTTGCTGGCATATTGAGTGCAGCACTTTCACAGCATCACCTTTTAGGATCTGAAATAGCTCAGCTGGAATTCCATCACCTCCACTACCTTTGTTTGTAGTGATGCTTCTGAAGGCCTACTTGACTTTGCATTCCAGGATGTCTGGCTCTAGGTGAGTGATCACACCATCGTGATTATCTGAGTCATTAATATCTTTTTTGTATAGTTCTGTGTATTCTTGCCACCTCTTCTTAATATCTTCTGGTTCTGTTAGGTCCGTACCATTTCTGTCCTTTATTGCGCCCATCTTTGCATGAGATGTTCCCTTGGTATCTCTAATTTTCTTGAAGAAATCACTAGTCTTTCCCATTCTATTGTTTTCCTCTATTTCTCTGCATTGATCACTGAGGAAGCCTTTTTTTTTTTTAATCTCTCCTTGCTATTCTTTGGAACTCTGCATTCAAATGGGTATATCTTTCTCCTTTGCCTTTCACTTTTCTTCTTTTCTCAGCTGTTTGTAAGGCCTCCTCAGACAACTATTCTGCCTTTTTACATTTCTTTTTCTTGGGGATGGTCTTAATCACTCCTGCCTCTGGCACAATGCCATGAACCTCTGTCCATAGATCTTCAGGCATTCTGTCTATCAGATCTAATCCCTTGAATCTATTTGTCACTTCCACTGTCTAATTTGATTTAGGTCATACCTGAATGGTCTAGTGGTTTTCCCTACTTCAATTTAAGTCTGAATTTGGCAATAAGGAGTTCATGATCTGAGCCATAGTCAGCTGCTGGTCTTGTTTTTGCTGACTGTATAGAGCTTCTCCATCTTTGGCTACAAAGAATATAATCAATCTGATTTTGGTAATGACCATCTAGTGATGTCCATGTGTAGAGTCTTCTCTTGTGTTGTTGGAAGAGGGTGTTTGCTATGATCAGTGTGTTCTCTTGGCAAAACTCTGTTAGCCTTTTCCCTACTTCATTTTGTACCCCAAGGCCAAATTTGCCTGTTACTCCAGGTATTTCTTGACTTCCTACTTTTGCATTCCAGTCCCCTATAATGAAAAGAACACCTTTTTGGGGTGTTAGTTCTAGAAGGTCTTGTACATCTTCATAGAACCACTCAACTTCAGCTTCTTCAGTATTACTGGTTGGGGCATAGACTTGGATTACTTGGAAATGAAAGATCATTCTGTTGTTTTTGAGATTGTATCCAAGTATTGCATTTTGGGCTCTTATGTTGACTATGAGGGCTACCCCATTTCCTCTAAGGGATTCTTGCCGACAGTAATAGACATAATGGTCACCTGAGTTAAATTCACCCATTCCAGTCCATTTTAGTTCACTGATTCCTAAAATGTCAATGTTCACTCTTGTCATCTCCTGTTTGACCACTTCCAATTTACCTTGATTTATGGACCTAACATTTCAGGTTTCTATACAATATTGTTATTTACAACATCAGACTTTACTTCCATCACCAGTCATATCCACAACTGGGTGTTGTTTTTGCTTTGGCTCTGTCTCTTCATTCTTTCTGGAGTTATTTCTCCACTGTTCTCCAGAAGCAATTGGGCACCTACCCACCTGGGGAGTTCATTTTTCAATTTTTGCCTTTTCATACTGTTCATGGGGTTCTCAAGCCAAGAATACTGGTTTGCCACTTCCTTCTCCAGTGGACCACGTCTTGTCAGAACTCTTCACCATGACCCGTCTATCTTGGGTGGTCCTACACAGCAGGGCTCATAGTTTCATTGAGTTAGACAAGGCTGTGGTCCATATGATCAATTTGATTAGTTTTCTGTGATTGTGGCTTTCATTCTGTTGCTCTCTGATGGATAAGGATAAGAGGCTTATGGAAGCTTCCTTATGGGAGGGACTGACTGAGGGCGAAACTGGGTCTTGTTCTGATGGGGGAGGCCATGCTCAGTAAATCTTTAATCCAACTTTCTGTTGATGGGCAGGGCTGCATTCCCTCCCTGCTGGCTGGCCACACTATGGTGGAGGTAACGAAGGTAGTGGTGACCTCCTTCGAAAGGTCCCGTGCACGCATTGCTGCACTCAGTGCCCCCGACCCCACAGCAGCCACTGCTGACCCACGCTTCTGCCAGAGACTCCTGGACACTCATGGGCAAGTCTGGTTCAGTCTCTTGTGGGTCAGTGCTCCTTTCTCCTGAGTCCTGGTGCACACAAGTTTTTGTTTGTGCCCTCCAAGAGTCTGTTTCCCTAGTCCTGTATAAGTTCTGGTGGCTCTATGGCGGGGTAAATGGCAACCTCCTCCAAGAAGGCTTATGCCATACCCAGGTCTGCTGCACCAAGAGCCCCTGCCCTTGACTTGTCATGTCCCAGTAATCCTGAGTCCTAGGGGATCCAGATGAGCCCTCATGTCCTAAGTGTCTTCTCTGTGCTGTGAACCTTACACACACAATCTAATTTAATCTCCACAACACGCTGAAGAACAGATGTATGAAGAACCAGCACTCAGAGAGATCAAGTAACTTGCCACATTCCCACAGTGAATAAGGGGCAAAGAATTGAATCTGGGACTTCATTGCTTCACCAGGATGCCTTTGCAGGAGAGAAAAAGGAAAGAAATCAGAGGGTGAGCAAAAGTAATGAACATTGTCTAGGATGTACATGGTCCTATAATGATGCTGTGAGAGGGTCCAGAGAGAAAGCCAGTCAATAAATAGAAGAGTGACATGTTGAATCCCACAAAGACAGGAAAGTATGGTGAACAAGAACAGTTCAATTTGGATATTTGGATATTCAAAGGGAGAATGAAGGGGCAAAGAGGGGTCAGAGCTGGAGAAATAGGTTGCGGCCAGATCATGGAGGACTTCTAAGTTCCAGAAGGAGAATCTAGACTTCCTCGGGACTAGTGAAAGTGACTGCAGACTTTGAACAGAGGAGGGCATGGTCAGGATGATGGTCCAGGGACCCTGATCTGATTAGATGGATCTGAGTGAGAAGAGACCAGATGAAGCAGAGACCATTAGAAAGTCACCACAGTGGTCCAAACACAAGCTAAGGAGACCCGGAATTAAGGCAGTGGTGGTGGGGATGGGGAAGGCACAAAGATGAGTAGGGTTGATGGCACCTGCAGCTAATTGAACATGGGACTCCGAGACTCTGTGTTTTGGGGACGTATGTCAGTATGAGCTCATCCTAACTTGATATTTGTAAAGATCTTATTTCCAAATAAGGTGACATTCATTGGCTCCAAGTGGACATGGCCATTGGGAGAAATGATTCAATTCAGTACAAGGGGGGATAATATCTCTCTCATAGTGTGGCTCTTTTCTAGAGCTAAATGAGATACAATTATGTGATACAACTACCTGATTTTCATTATTCTTCTTTCAGGCATAGAATCCCCAGCCAGGAAGTCTTAGAAAGACTTGGAGGGGACTCCCCTTGTGGTCCAATGGCTAAGACTCTACACTGCCAATGCAGGGCACCTGGGTTCAATCCCTGATCAGGGTACTAGATCACACATGCTGCAACTAAAGATCCCACATGCTTAACAAAGATCAGAGATCCTGTGTGCTGCAGCTAAAACCTGGTGCAGCCAAATAAAAAAAATAAATACATAAATAAATAGCTTTTAAAAAGACTCTAGAAGGACAAATCCAGGAAGGAGAGTGATAGTCACCAAAAACTGTCTTGAGATTCCCTGAGCACCTCAAGAACAAGAACTGGCACTGCCTGTCACTCATCAAGTGCTCTGGGGAGCCCCCTCCTCCCCGAGCCCTGCAATTCCTCATCATGGTGTTACTCAATTCTGTGAGAGACAGGTGAATTAAAGCAGATGAGAGTTCTCTTCTTTCAACTTCATGGACTTCCTGACAGCATCACAGATGTGTAGCAATCTGCACATGTGCAGCTGTGAACCATGAGGTGTACTAGCCCCCTGCCTCCCAACCACAGGAAATAAGCACATGGAGATGCACACCTCACTCCAGAGCTTCCTACTAGCTATAACCTAGTCAGTGGGGGTGCTTGTAAAGGCTTAACAATCAGGTCTGCAGAGGGAAAAAAACCCACCAAAACCTTGATATGCAGTATTTGCCAATTACCATGGAGTAAGTACTCCTACCATGGCTACCTATATGAAGTAATAGAAGACAGAGTTGGGAAGAGATCAGCACAATCAGCTCTGGTGAGCCAATGTGAGCCAACTCCAGAACACCACTACACATAGTCATTTGTGGACCAGGAAGCCAAGGGAAGGGGTCTACACATGTTGTCCCCTCTCCCACTAGCCAACAGCGTTTTGGATTAGTCACTTTGCAGTGGTCATGTGATACAAGTTTAGAAGTTACAAATGTCTTATTAATTGAGGCGTCTGAGTGTCATTTGAGAAGCTGTGGTGCTGCAAAAGGTGCTCTGGGCTAGATCTGAACCCAGATTCTATCACTGTATGATTACCTGGGTAAATCATATAATCTTCTTTGAATAATTAATCATTCATTCAATAATTATTGACTCTTTACTGTTACCAGATGGAGAAATAAAGATGAAAAACAGCACAGCCCCTGGGTCAAGAAACTCACAATCTGGTGGAGAAGAGAGTCGTAAAAATGATAATAATTTGGGATAGGGAGCCGTTTCCTCATCTATGGGGGTAAGAGGTTTACCCCAGAAAAGGGAATGAGAACACACACATAAAGTTTCCAACACGGTACTTGGAATAGAGTAGGGGCTTAGCAAATGTTTATTAAACTCAGGAAAGCAAATATGGGGCAAGAAGTCATCAAAGAGGTGCCACCTGCCTAGCCTAACGAAGCATCGGGCTAGAAGCCCTGGGGACCACAGGACGGCCATGGGGGCTACAGCCTAGGAGGAGGATGGGAAGGCCACGCCTTTCCCCTGGCCCTGAATCTCTGCTCATCCAGGGGTCATCTTCTTCCCTGTGCTGCTGTGGGAGGTAGGTGGGGATGAAGGCAAAGCCACTGGCAGATTCATCAGAACCTACCCACTTGGGATAACTGGGCAGATCACTGTATTGAGAACAGGAGACAGACCCTTCAATATTTCTGGGCCTCATTATAGAATGGGATAGGGTAAAGAATTTAGTATTTATAAAACATTTTCCTTCTATTTAAAACTACTTGAAAAAACACACCTTTTTCTTAGTTTCAGTAATCATTAGAATATGGCCAATCTTGTTTCACTTATCATCTCTCCACCCTCACCCTCCATGCTTTTTACTTCAACGATCAATTAGGATCAGTTGAGTTTTTGCCGCTACACCCCCCCACCTCTCATCATGCAGGCTTGCACAGTAACCTCCTCTTGAGCACTTTTCCTGCAATACTTACATGCTGCCACCAGAGAGTAGCAGGCTGTCTTATTTACATGGTTAAAAGAATTTTATCTGAAATCATAATCACAACCCTGGCTTTTCTAATAAAAACAAAAAATTTGTCACTCTATTCTTTAATTTAAAAAAAATCTCCTTTCCCCTATCCAACTTTTTTTCTGGAAGCAAGGAGTTAAACAAAATTTAAATACAGTGCGTCCTCTTAGCAACGCCCTTGACAGCCTGCAACATTAACAAACTGTTTCTGATTCAAACTGCCTGCCTTTACAAAGCTTCCAGCTACAAATCCAAGCTGACAGCCGAATATCACCTTCAAAATGACAAGTTTAAATGAGTTATTATTTGTAAAAGGTTTAAAAGAGTGTCTGACACATAGTAAGCACTATACAACTATTTGAGGTTTTATTTATTTTCACATTTTAAATTCTTTTTTTCCTTTGCATAGGAAAGTGAATTCATTTAATCACTGCAGGAATTAGCAATGAATGAGTCTTCATTACTCTGGTTTAATTAGCCGCTTCCTGTGAATGGGGAAAGGGATGCCTATGGAGACAGGAAGTTGTCCCAAAGGTGGCCTGGCTGGGGCTGGAGCTGGTTTCTTTCCTCCTCTGACACCTCCCAACAGGGGAAGCTCTGCAGCTCCCTCTGGTTCATTCACAGTCACCAGACTCAGGGCTGAGTCCAGACTCCTAATTACAGAGATGTTGGGCAGGGTTGTTTTTTTTTAAAAAATCTTTTCAGAGTTAAGCCAAGAAGAGCTTCTGGAGAGGCACAGCCGGTGCAGCTTGATCAATTAAATTATCATAAGCAGCAGGGGCATGAGGAGGGGAGGACTCACAAACCAGGCCCATCACTACCACAATGGAGCTGTCATCTGCCAACAGACAGCCGCATGTCGGGCCTGGCAGAGATGGTAGGATAGACCTGGATGCCAGGTAGACCTGGCAGGAGGCCTCGGTGCCACCTCAGGGAATTGTCGGTGCTCACAGGTCCTCAGGATTCTGCTGCTCATGATGGCTACAGCAGCACCTGCCATGAGCTGAGCTCCTCTGGGCCAAACACATTTAACCCCTAAGTGGGTATTACTGTGTCCATTTTCCAGAAGAGGAAACTGACACTCAGAAACGCTAGGTGACTTCCTCAAGGTCACACAGCTAGTAGAGTGAAGAAGCTGGGATAGGGACAGGTTTGTCTAGGCACCAGTTTCTCTCTCAGATAAAGCTGGTTCTTCTTATCTCACCATTTGATAGAACAGAGTAAAGGGACAATGTAGGTGATTAAATAGTTAATCCTGTAGGGGCTTGTAAGTAAAGAAAAAATGGGAGATCCTGTAAGTTAATTATCACCCAAGAAAGCAGATTTGCTTAATCAGGAAACCAAGAAAGCTTGCTCAGCAACAAAACCATGCAATAGAAACGTGAGTCATGTCCCCAAACAATAAAACAATGGTGGACTGAGACCTACATCCTGCCCAGTGAGTCAGTAAGTTAATGATTCCTAGAACATGCTTCTCTGCTGGGTGGACCCATCTTTTCTTCCCAGAGGGCCTCTTCTGCCCTCCCCTGACCCCCAGGTGCTGGCTTCCTCTTTGCTGCCCGAGGATCACACCCTTCTCCTGGGTACCCACCAGCTCCACCTGTTGGAGGGGTCAGGGAGCTGTAGCCCAGAGGGCATTTTTGTTAGTCTTTGTCCCGGCACAGAAATGACTCTGGGCTGGATTCACTACCCTCTAAGGCCCAGGTTGGTGCAGAAAGGTGTCCCAAAGAGAGTGTTGGGCAAATGTGCTTGGAAAGGGGGAGAGGGGCAAGAAGCTAACTTGTCGGCCAGTCTACAGAGCAGAGTTTAAGACAGAGCCTGACCCAGGGTGTGACCAGACTTAAAGCCCAGGAGAAAGAGAGGTGAGACAGGCCCTCAGAGACAAGATCCAAGAGGGGTTCCTGGCAGGAAAAGAGGCGGGGACTTCCTTGGTGGTCCAGTGGTTAAGAATCTGCCTTCCAAGGCAGGGAATGCAGATTCACCCCCTGGTGGGGGAACCAAGGTCTCACATGCCACAGGGTAACTAAGCCTGAGCGCTGCAGAGAATGCACCGCAATGAACGATCCCATGTGCCACAACCCGCTGCAGCCAAATAAATAAATAAATATTTTGAAAAAAGAAGAAGAAAAAAAGGAAAGATTCTGGCTTTCAAATATCTCAGGAGAGGGATTAAATAGGAAACAGTTGAGGCCGGAATGTGAGCAGAAGGGCACGAGGTGCACCAGGAAGTATGTGGCCTGGACGAGACCAGGGATAAGAAAAAGGCATCCCAAGGATCCAGACCCACACACAGGGCCTGCCCAGCAGGGCCTTTCAGATCCGAGTAGGTCCCCCAGGCCTCAGGAGCATGGGTGCCTGCAGGACAAATCTGGGGGCTCACAGGCGATGGTCAGGGACGGACAGTGAGCAAAGCCAGACTCTGCTCTCAGGAACATCTGTCTCCCTTGGGTGCTCAACAGTCTATCTCAGTGTCACATGAAGCCCGCATCTCATCCCAGTGACTGGGCAGGGTGTTGACCATGCAGGTGGCATGGTCCAGTCGGGAGGGGCCTTCCACTTCATCCCATGGTGTCCCTGTAGGACAGGTGATACCTGCTTGAGCTCTGTTCTCTCAACTCTCACCTCTGACCCCTCCCTGTAGAGGGACAGGGTGGTTTCGGGTGGCTGGGCCAGCCCCAGAGCCACCCTATGGTGTGGGTGGAGTGGGTGCAGAGTAGCAGAGAATCCCCTGATGCCTGCCCCAGGCCATGGAGTGGAGACAGAGGACCCTGGCTCTGTCTGTTGAGTCAGCCAGCAGCCCGAACATGTGTGCGACAGTGACACTGTGAGTGTGAGTGATAAGGCACGAGAGAATCAGTGCCTCTGTGTGTGCATGTGTGTTTGTGAAACTGAGGGTGTGATTGTGTCAGAGTGTGTTAAGGTGTGTGTGAGACTCTGTGTGTGTGACCGTGGAACAGTTCTAAATATGAGGTGATAGGGAGGCAAACAGACAGTCGACTTGGCAGACACACAGAGCCCAAAAGATACTGACATCAAGAGAAGGATTTGCAGAGACAGTCTCTGGAGAGGGGCTGAGAACTCCAATAAAGAGGAATGGAGATCAGTGGAGATGGAAGAAGAGACACAGGAGAGTTAAGGTGAAGAAGAGAAGCGTTGAAAGGATAACCAGCAGAGAGGACTGGGTCAGTGACTCCCGCATGTCCCCCTAGACTGGGATCTCCCTAAGAAGAATTGGAGGTTCCCCTGGTGGCTCAGCGGTAAAGAATCTGCCTGCCAGAGTAGGAGACTTGGATTCAATCTCTGGATTGGGAAGATCCCCTGGAGAAGGAAATGGCAATTCACTTCAGTATTCTTGCCTGGAAAATCCCATGGAAGAGGAGCCTGGTAGGCTACAGTCCATGGGGTGGTAAGAGAGTAGGACACAACTTTGCAACTAAAAACAACAAACAAAGAAAAATTGGAGGGTCAGCCAGACAAAGAGAGCCGTTGCCACAGCCCCTGCGGAGCTCTCTCTGGTTCCAAATACTGGCCTCAGCCACTCATCATTAGCTGGGGAAGAGCACAGGGAGAGAGAAAGGGGATGTCCCTGTGTTTGTGAGCATGTGGAGGGTTTTGCACATGAACCAGGAGCATCCCCTCCCTCCTTCCTCTCTCTACCTGCATCCCCACCTTTCAGTCATCCAGGAGGCCCCCCAGTGGGTTCCTCTCTTGCCAAGCGCCAATCCTGACGTGGCATCTTATTCTGCTGACCTAAGTCTAATTTACTTGGGGAAAAAAATCTTTCCTGGCCCCCAAATCAAATCACTCAGGGAAAGAAGGGGGTTGAAAGGAACCAGGGGAAATAAATGTATTCAGCAAGTGTGTTTTTATTCCAATAAAACTTGATTTAATAACCACCATGAATATTTCATTTGCAAGAGGCTGTCCCCCTCCTGCAGTCTACACTGGTCTCCAGCCAAGTATGCCCTTCCACCCCTGGGGCAGTACACGCCCCTAATCCAGCACCCTGGGCAGCACTCGGAGTAGCTGAAACAGTTGTCCACCTCTGCCTTTCAGCCATCACCAGAGCAGCTCCTCAGGGGAGCTGGCCTGGTATTAAGAACAGGGCAATGCCTAGAGATTGAGATGGAGTGCTTAGTTGCCCAGTCGTGTCCGATTCTTTGTGACCCCATGGACTGTAGCCCGCCAGGCTCCTCTGTCCATGGGATTCTCCAGGCAAGAATACTGGAGTGGGTTGCCGTGCCCTCCTCCAGGGGATCTTCCCAACCCAGGGAGCAAACCCAGGTCTCCGGCATTGCAGGTGGGTTCTTTACCATCTGAGCCACCAGGGAAGCCCTTGAGACAGAGAGTCGGGTTCAAACACTCACATTAACACTGAATTGCTGGGTGGTGACCTTGGTCAAGTTACTTCATTCTCTGAGCCTCAGTTTCTTCTCCCTATCTTATGACATTTTAATGAGGATCAATAAACATATAATTGATATGAATAAGTTTATATTCATCAGTTATTATCCTTTCTGGGGATTGAGGGCCAAGAGATGAGTTATCTAGAAGCTTTTATCTCCCCAACAACTTACTCCCTTCTGGATTCATGCTTTTAAGCCACTTCCACATTGTCCCTCTCCTCTAAATCCTTATCCACCCATCCTAAACTAAGCCAGGACATTTTCACTAAGCAAATCCAGCGGGGTTGGGAGGAATGAAACTGGAAAAAGGATAGTGGGCGACTGTTTTCACAGTTCAAAGGTACCTTCCTCCCCAGGCTCAGGAAACATGGAATGAGTGGGGCTGATACCACCCTGGTCCCAGCAGGAGGGCACATGACCCAAGCCTGGCCAATCAGAATACTCCATTCTCTGGTCACAGTGATTGCTCCTGGGATAGGCGTGTGACCCTATCAGGCCAATGCAACTCCATTCTGGGACTTAGCTGGAATGATTGAGTAAAGGGATGCTTTCTCCCCATTGGAGATGTTATGCTGGGAGACTGCAGACCTGGAACTGTTGGTTGCCATCTCTGTCATTCCTTTGGGAAGAGAACACTTGAGAATGAAGTCAACACAAAGGAAAACAGCCAAGGTGGAGATAGATTATGGCTATCATGATGCAGTTGTGCCTAGAGCAACATCTACCCCTGTTCTTTCTGGTTCCAAGAAGCAATAAATCCTCTTTTCTGCCTAAGCCATCTTAGGCCGGGTTTCTGTCACTTACAGTGAAAAAGTATTGATTGATGCCTGGGATCTGAAGTGTGTCTTTTCATTTCACTAATTAAAGCCTTCTACATCCCCAGGAAAATGTTTGGGGAAAGTGGGACATCAGATCAGAAGAAATGGTGGTGCTGAAAGGCTGGCTGGCCCCAGTCCCCTTACCCCTGGAGATATCTTTAAGAATTAAGGTGCAGTCAGAGGCAGTGGTACTGGCTCCTCTGAGAAATTCCCATCATTCCTCAGGAAACTGGTGTAGGGCCCTGTAGGGACAACTCGGGGTTACCTCCCCCCTTTCTAGCCTGCTACTGGTGTTCCTCAATGGTGTCATCAATCAATCAATTAGTCAGTCAACAACAAAGGTGTCGTGGAAGGGTGGGCGCAGGACCAGGAAGCCTTCGGCAGGTCAGATGCCTCTCTGAGCCTCAGTCTCACTGTCAGGGAGATGAGAAGGGTTGAACAAGATGAACTCCAATCCAGCTCTAATATCATTTATATTTATGAGTCTTTATTATGTTTAGACTTGGGGAAATAAAAGTAAAGAAGGTCTCTGTCTTTAACCGCACAATCTCTTTGCGAGTAGAAGACACACATTAAAATAAAGCAAAAAAAAAAAAAAAAAAATCAGTAATGCTGTTCTCAAGGCAAATCTGAAGTAGAGGAGAGCTGGCCAGGGTGGTCTGCAGGCTCTTCTGTGGTCTGAGAATCTGTGAGAAGGAAAGAGGCTGTGTCTCAAGAAGAGTGGGATAGCAACCAGTGCCTGGTTTCGCAGGCCTGATGGGTTTTCGCCAGGAGATTCTGGGCATCAGAGGAGTTTCCCAGATGCCCCAGCTTCTCAAGTTGGCTTGGCAAAGTGTGGAACCAAGACCCAGGCAAGTGGGTGTGAAAACTCAGGAGGAAGATTGGGAGAAGTGAGGGAGGGAGCACAGGCACTTGTGGGAGCGCCTGTCTGCTTGCTATTTCTGCCATTTGCAAGAGTTTGCAAATTTCAAAGTAGTTTCTGCCCAGAGAGAAAAAATGCCTCTCCAGATTCAAGGGTGCCTGGAAGCTGGAGTGGAGCCAGGGGAAGTCACGGGAAGGCACGGGGAGGGTCAAGCATGGGAGGGGGTCAGCTGGGGGTGGAGGGTGTGGGGCAGATCAGGAGGCTAGGGCTAGCCAGGCAGGTGGGCGGGCAGGTCTGGCGGCTGCTTCAAGGTTCTAGATCAGGGATATAAAGATCCCTCCTTCCCAGGTGGCGCTAGTGGTGGAGAACCCGCCTGCCAATGCAGAAGACGCAGGAGACCCAGGTTCAATCCCTGGGTCAGGAAGATCCCTGGAGGAGGGCAAGGCAACCCTCTTCTTGCTTGGAGAACCCCTTAGACAGAGGAGTCTGGTGGGCTACAGCCCATAGGGTCTCAAAGAGTCAAACACGACTGAAGCAACTTAGCACGCACACAAACAGGGGGCCGCCCAGCCCCGGGTCACACTTAGCTGAGCTCAGGGCCGCTTCTGGATGTGGTGGCAGGTGCGGGGACCTCAGGTCTGCTGACTATGCCATCACATGAGCTTTCTTGGACCATCAAATAAGGTAATGCAGGGTGTTTACTGCAAGAGTGCCCGGTGGAGGGTCGAGTGGGCTGGACCCAACCTGTACGTCACTCGCCTGCTTGTGTGCCCCGGCACAAGGTTAGGTTCTTCCAGAGGGAGAGGTGCCCCAAGGCGGGGGACCCTGTGTTCCCTCTCAAGTTATGAGCAACAGACAATCCTGAGGACAGACAGGGGTGCTGGGGCCGAGATGAGCAGACCGTGACCGGGGGCAAATCCTCCTTCCTTCTGGAGGCTGGGCTCGACAGTACTCTCTCTCCTGAGCACACATTTCTGGCCCCCTCTCCCTATCTGTCCAAACTGAGGACCCTGCTCTCCCAGAAGCAAACTATGAGCTAGTCCCCCAACCTCTTACCATCCCAGCAAATACATCCCAGCCCAGACCCAGTGGAATGCGGAAAGTTACCTAAGCGAAGAGAAGGGCATAGAGCTGAATTTCTGTTTGGCTGGGGGCTGGGACTGAAATTCAGGACTGACCATTCTGAGGTGTGCTTGCTTGTGGTGGGGACAAGATTTTTTTTTTAAAGGAAAGGACAGTCCAGTTCACAAAATCTCCTCCTTCGTCCCCTCCTTTTTCTCTTCCAACTCAGAGCCACCAAGGGAGCCCCTGACTCCCAAATCAGGTACAACCTGGGGACCAGTCTAGACACCTTCCTCATCCCTATTCTCTGGAACTAATGGGTCACCAAATTCTGTCGACCCTACTTCCCCCAAATGTCCCCCTTTGCGCAGCCCCTTGCTTTTGTTCAGGCTCCCCAATTTGACAACTAGTCATTGCCTCTAACCTCCTGGTGTTCTCTGAACTTGGCCTCCAGCCCACTTGGTTTCCTGGTAAAGGGAGAATCCCGTCTGGGTGACCCCTAAGTTCTCACCTTAATGCTGATGGTCATGATAATGGCCTAAGGCAGCTGCCCTTTGACCACAGGGTTAGGTCAGTGCAGACACTTTTAAGAATCTGATAAGGGAGGAGATATACTTACATATATACATACATATAAATAAATAATTATGACTGATCCACGTTGATGTACGGCAGAGACCATCACAACATTGTAAAGCAATTATCCTCCAATAAAAAAGAAGAATCTGATGAAAACTGTGGACTGTCCCTATCTGAATGCACACCTATATACAATTTTGCATATCTCTTCAAGGAGTTCATGGTCTTATTGGGGATCACAGACTCCAGGTTAAGAATTTCTATTTGGAAACTTCCCCGGTGGTCCTAAGACTCCGAGCTTCCATTGCAGGGGCATGGGTTTAATCCCTGGGCAGGGAACTAAGATCCTGCATGCCACATGGCACAGCCGGAGAAAGAAAGAAAAGAATTTCTGTTTGAATTTCTAGGGCCCCTGGGCTCAAAGAAAAGCCCAGATGGAGATCCTATTTTTTCATCATCCTCTGGACAGACTCCAGGGGCAGCTGCTTCTTGCCCTGTGTTTCAGGTTGCAGTAAACTGCCCATCAGCTCGGGGCCTGGGGCTGAAGCCTGCCTGGAAAAAGCAGGGCTGTATCCATGAGAGCCATTAGACGTGGCCCTGCAGGGTGACCCAGTTTGTCTGAGGCCCAGCTGGGACTGGAGAAAGTAACCAAGTGCCCAGGCCACATGCAGACACAGTTAAAAGGCAGACTAATGGGTGGTCAGGTGCGAGGAAGCCAGCCAAGGCGGCACGCTGGGGAACACAAGGCATCTGTTTGGATCTGTAAGGCACTGTATGAATCTTTCCTAGCTGGCCTTCCTGAATGCAGAAGCCTCCCAAAGACTCGCAGCCCCAGTGGCAAAAAGCCTCCTCTGTCTTTGCTGGCAGCAGAGTTTGCAGAAATCCAAGTGGGGTCAGAGTGCTGGAGAGTGTGTGAGGAACAAACAATGGCAGAATCAATGGGCTGGATTACAGACCCTGCCGCAGTGGGCGGATAATAGCGGCCAAGCGCCAGTTTCTCAGACCAAGTGACCTGACCCTGCACTGTCAGAAAGTGCCAATCACAGGGGATTAAAACCAGCCTGGAGTGCAGCCCCTGGGAGAAAGGCCTGAAACTGGGCTAGCAGTCAAGAATGGAGCTGAGGATGGTGGGGCAGTGCCCAGTCTGGAGGCCTTGGGGGAGGGGTACCTGGCTGCCCTTGGCCCACTGAGGGTGGAGGAGGCAGGGGCTGAGACTAGAGCAAGAAAGGGTTGGGACCGAGGGGATGGAGGTCATCAGCAAAAGCAAGCAGAGGGCCGGCAGAAAGGACGAGTGGGCTCAGGGTGGGGCTAGATTATTCCTGGGGGGCTGCAAGCAGACTTGGGAACTAGACTCTGAATCTTGCTGACCCAGCATTGTCTGCCCTTCTGGAGCATAAGCCAAATGCTGGAAGGATTTTTAAGAGCCACAAGTCTCTAGACGGTAAAGCGTCTGTCTACGATGCGGGAGACCCAGGTTCGATCCCTGGGTTGGGAAGATCCCTTGGAGAAGGAAATGGCAATCCACTCCAGTACTATTGCCTGGAAAATCCCACGGACAGAGGACCCTGGTAGGCTACAGTCCATGGGGTTGCAAAGAGTCGGACACGACTGAGCAACCTCACGACGAAGTCTCTAGAAGCCTCAGGCTTCCATTTAGTGTTTAGATACTTTGGGGAGAATTTTGAACCTGCAGGCAGCCCTTGGGGCTCCTTAGCCTTCACACACACACACACACACACACACACACACACTCTCTTACCTGCCTCTCACAGCAAGCCCATAGGTGGAAAGAAGTGTCTTTTCACAAAGAGTCACAAAGCTAATCAGAGGGGCCTGCAGGAGCCCCAGTTTCCTTGTTTGTGAAACAGGCAACATCTGCCTCACAGAAGTGATTGCGAACATGGCATTTACTCCATGCCGAGCCCTGTGCTTAATGCAAATCATGCCATGGAATCATTTCAACAATGGTACGGTATATTACTTCATGTTGCAGACATGGAAACCGCAGTTCAGAGAGGTGAAGTAACTTGCTCAGGTCCACACAGTGTGTAAGTGACCAAGCCGGGATTTGAACCCTGGGTGGGTCTGGCTTTGGAGCTTGCGAACATCGAACGTGAAGAAGGCTTTGTAAAGTGCTTTGTGGGGTCAGTTATCAGCCCTGGGACTCGATAGGGGGTCCTCTGGGGAGCAGAGAGAGGAAGTAACCAGGATTTCCCTCCCGCTCGGCTTAGCTAAGTGAGCCAGAGGTTAACTGGGTGCCTATCTTGGTGGAGTGGGGCCGTTGCGGGGGGCGGTTGTGGTAGGGACGGTGGCAGGCTCCTCCCTGTAATTCAGCCCCCACCCCATGCTAATGGCCTGCAGGGGAAATCATCTGTAAGAGGTGATTTTCTGCAGCTCCGAGATCAAAGCCTGGCCCAGAGTAAGCCCCCTCACTGAATAATGAAGATGAATCCCAGCCAGGTCTGCCCAGAAAGAACGTTAACTAAATGAAGATGGCAGTTCAGTGACTGTGGAGTTTGTATCAGGGCCAAATTGATCTCTCTCTTTCAGCATGTAGATGCAAAACTTGGGCTGGTGCCCAAGAAAGGGGGAACACACACGCCCGCACATGTGCACACATTCATCTCCCCGCTCCCCCTCAATCCCTGGCCGCTGGCAGCCACCCCCCTCAGTCAGCACAGAAGCTGTAGGGAGAGGAGCAGGGCTGGGACGGACAAAGCACAACTGGGAGGGGCTTGCTGCAAGGGGATCCATTAGGTCTCCCATTTTTACCCCCAGAACAAGGGTAGCACTGTAATGTTAGACCTGGGTTCAAGTCTAGCTCTTATATGCTTAAGTGACCTTATATGCTTAAGTGAGCTAAAAACTTAAAAATATCCAAGCCTCAATTTCTTTTTTTTTAAATTTTTTGGCTGCACCATAAGATATGTGGGATCTTATTACCCCAACCAGGAATCAAACTTGTGCCTTCTGTCTTGGAAGTACAGAGTCTTCAACACTGGACCTCCAGGGAAGCCCCATCAAGCCGCAGTTTCTTAATTTTCAAAGTGGGAATAATAATGAAACCTGCCCGCCAGATCCATGCTATGTGAATCATTAAGTGATGAAACTGAAGGCCTCCCGGAACTCCCCTACTGTCCCTGAGACCCAGACTGGGCTCGCAGGCCTAAACTTTTTCTAACTTCTAACTCAAGCCTCCAGCACCATCTTCCTAGGCATCTGATGATCATTCTTTCCACACCCCACAACAAGGGAGAATTCCTGGCCCACCTATTCCCTGAGATGATAATTAACAATAATGCCTCCCACCCACACAGCACACAGCCCTGAATATTTAGAAGCAGAAAACAGCAGGGGGTGGGGAGGGAGAGACCTGACCAGAATTGGTTAGAACATCCAAGATCAGTTTCTTCCCCTTGCTTACACCTTAGAATCACCTGGGGGAACACATAAAAGTCAATGCCAAGTTCTAGCTCCAGATCTCGATTCAGATCTCTAGGGCGGGGCTTGGACAGGGGATTCTAATGTGCAGCCAAGTGTGCAGAACCTCTGTCTAGAGACGGGGCTTTTTGAATTTTAATGTGCTCAAGAATCACCTGGGAGGGCTTGTGAAGACTCAGATTTAGATTCCTGAGATTCTGGATCTCTAACGAGCTCTGGTGACCCAGAAGCTGCAGCTCCGGGGAACACACTCTGGGTGGCACAGCCCTGGTGAAGGAACCTTGGCTTTATTGTCTTTCTTCCTTGTCAGCACTAACAGGCTTCTTCTGCCCAGCATACGCTTTCAGTAAATGCCTGTGGGATTTATTGGGCTTTCCTGATGGCTCAGATGGTAAAGTGTCTGCCTGCAATGCAGGAGACCTGGGTTCTATCCCTGGGCTGGGAAGATGCCCCTGGAGGAGAGCATGGCAATCCACTCCAGTATTCTTGCCTGGAGAATCCCATGGACAGAGGAGCCTGGTGGGCTACAATGCAAGGGTTGCAAAGAGCCAGACACAACTGAATGACTAAGCACATAATTAAGACAGCGATGGATCTGGAGCCTGCTGGGCTGTATTTGACTCCTAGTTTTCCTGTTCCAGCTCTGTGGCTTAGGGCAAGGCACTTGTTGACTGGGCCTCAGTGTCTGCATCTACACTACCCCAAGAGCCTTGTAGCATGGGTGGGAAAATAAAATGGCATCATGCCTGTGGAATGCAAACTGGTGACTTTCCTGGCGGTCCAGTGGTTAAGAATCTGCCTTCCAACGCAGGGGACATGGGTTCGATCCCTGGAGATTGCACATTCCGAGGGACAACTAAGCCCGAGAGCTGCAAACTACTGAAGCCAGTGTGCCACAACTGAGACCCCATGCAGCCAAATTAATTAGTTAATTAAATGGGGGGTGGGTGGGAAGCTCACAAGAGAGGGGATCTACATATACTTATAGCTGATTCACATGTTGTTCAGCAGAAATCAGCATACCATTGTAAATTAATTTCCTCCAATTAAAAATAAATAGATGTTTTTTAAAACATAAATTAGTATTAATGTTCTTTTTTACTCCTTTACCTGCCACCAAAGGGCACACAGGGCACATATTCCAACCTCAGTGACCTCTTGGTGTCTCTAATCTGGTGGATTATCTTTGGCAACCCTCTCACCCCAGCCTTCTGGCAGCTCTGAAGTTGAGTATGAACTGGACTTGCTAACCATGCAGATACTCTCGGGGCTCCCCATGCAGTGCCAGAGCCCTGGTCAGGCCAGGACGCTCACAGAAACAAGCGTGCTTCCTTTTAGAGACCCCCATAAAGACTCAGAGAACCTGGGTTCAAATCCTGCCTTTGCCCCATGCCAGGCCACATCTGGGCTCCCGCAGTCCTGGTAAGCAATCAACCTCCAAGTCACTATCTTGTGAGGCAGCTCTGGGCTGCGGTGCCTGCCCATGAGTGCATCTCTTCGAGCTGGCCTGCCTGCAGACAGGTAGGAAGGCAAGGCAGGCAGCACCCGTGGTAAGGCAAGGCTGTCTGGAAGTCCTCTCATTTCAGTGAACCACAACCATGTACTGAGCAACGGTGTGACTCATTCTTTTCTGCTCACAATGCCAAAGCCCTGGCTTCACACTTTACCCCATCCCATCCTGTCACACCTTATCTCAGTGGGCCACAGCCTCAGCAGTGCCTCAGAGCCATGGTTCAGACCAGGTAGGGGTGACAAGAGTTTTATCTTTTTCTAAGTTCCCCATGGTGCTGAAACACAGTCAGGACTGAAAACCACTATGCCTCATACTCTCTACTCCCCATTCGAGAGCACTGGGTTTAGAATCAGAAGCTCAAGTTCAAGTTCTGGCTCTCCACCCTAAACTCTGACCTGTTATGAGTCACTTAACAGAGCTGGGCCTCAGTTTCCACATCTGCAAAATGGGGATAAGGAAGCCAATTGTCTTGGAGGAATATTCAGGGTCAGAAGAGATCAAGAGTATAGAAACACTCTGGTAAGATGGCTGCAACACACCCATCAGGGAGCTCTGAGAACAGTGGTACAAGCGCATCTACCAGCATTCTCCTGGAGTGCCTGGCTCAGCATCAACCCAGGCCAAGCCAGCCAGTATCCACCCACCATTCCTCCAAAGGTTCCTGGCCTGAGAGTGCAGTCTCCTCTCGCTGACTATGCCTCCCTTTTGCAGCCTCCTTCTCCAGCCTCCATTCCAGTTCCAGGTATACACCTTATGCTTTCTCACTTTCATGACTTAGCTCAAGCCGTAAGGTCTGCATAGGCTGCTCTTCCTCCCTTCTCAGGCTCAAAGCTCAGCCAGCCCTTGCAGGCCCTCCTGAATAGCACCTTCCTCAGGAAGTGTAGCCTCTTCTTGGAACCATGTAAACCTCTATCGGACCATGAGCTCTCTGAGGACAGCGGTCTTGTCTTAGCATCTTGGTAGCCCTTGCAGCACTTAGCAGGGATCCTGACACATAGTAAGGATCCAATAAAAGTCTCTTGTAACACAGAAAATGTGCACCCTGGCTAGAAAGCCAATAAATGCAAATTCATGCAACACAGAGGTCCTATTTTATGCTTCCTAAATTAGCAATTTAGAGGAAAAAAAAATGCTAACATGCACCAATGACAATGTTATGTTAAAAGTGGTACACACATTACTGATAATGTTGAAAATTGGAACGATCATTTTGGAAAGCAATATGGCAATACAGATCAAGGGTTATAAAAATGCTTATTCACTTTGACCCAGTAATTCCAGTCCTAATACAGTATCCAAAGGAAATTACCCAAAAGAATAACAAGTGTTATATATGCATGAAGATATTCACTGCAACATTATCTATAATAGTCCCAAATGGAAGACAACCTGAATGTTCAACAATAGAGGAATTGTTAAGTAAATTATGGTATATAAACTGAACAAACGATTATGCAGCCATTTAAAATATTTATGAAAACTATGTAAATGGAGAAGTGCTTATGATAAGATGTGAAGTAAAAACTCAGAATGTAAAATTCTATGCGCATTATAACTACATAATAATAAAAATGTAGGCATGCTGACAAGGATCAGAAGGGACCAGGCAAAATGAAATTAATTATTGTGTTAATGTGAGAAGACTAGAGGTGATTTATGTTTAATTTTAAATATTTCCTGTAAGATTGTTACAATGTCAGTTTCACAATACAAAAGTTTAAATAGACAAATGGTAAATGTTGGTCAAATGAATGTGAGGGGAGAGAGATGGAGGGGTGTGGTGACCTTTTGGGGTGGGAGTGGGGGTGGTCTCTGGATCCAACTTTATCCCTGTATCTTGGGCCAGATTTCCTGTGGTCCAAATGAACAGTGGCATCCTGGATGAGGCTAAGCTTTAGAGAAGTGTGGCCTGCCTTTTGGGTACTTCTAAATTCCTAAATGATCCAACCAGTCCATTCTAAAGGAGATCAGTCCTGGGTGTTCTTTGGAAGGAATGATGCTAAAGCTGAAACTCCAGTACTTTGGCCACCTCATGTGAAGAGTTGACTCATTGGAAAAGACTCTGATGCTGGGAGGGATTGGGGGCAGGAGGAGAAGGGGACGACAGAGGATGAGATAGCTGGATGACATCACTGACTCAATGGACGTGAATCTGAGTGAACTCCGGGAATTGGTGATGGACAGGGAGGCCTGGCGTGCTGCAATTCACGGGGTCGCAAAGAGTCAGACACGACTGAGCAACTGAACTGAACTGAAATGATTCGGGGTATATTTGTGGATGGTTAGATTTTTCTCAGAGTCGTCCAGAAGTCCTTGCTACCATGCAGTGTACCTATGGGGAACAGGCCAGAGAAATGTTTAGAGGATGTTCAAGTTCAAGGGGCTGATGGTGCATGAGGTCTTCCTGCTTAGGAGACAGACTGAGCCTGATAATGAATGAGAAACCTTTCTCTCCACACCCACCCCTTCTCTCCTCTAGGCTTTGAGAAACCACACCTCATGTGCTCGAGACAGTCCCAGTTTTCATCTGCTGTCCTGGCATAATTATTAATAGCTCTTTTTATCTCCAAAGTGTCCCAGCTGGGACATGGTCACATTACCCAAAGCACAAACAGCAAGAAGGAAAGGAGAGGAAAAGTTGTTTCCATGACTGATGAATGGGGCAGGAAGGGTGTCTTTCTTCTGGGGAGTCCAGAACCAGAGATGTCAGCAAATGTTTTAGGTGGTCCCGCCTCCTCCACTTCATGGGGGGCACCCATGCCTTCATCCTCCCCTCTCACATCCTCTTTCTGCATCTCTCCACCAACACTGATGCCCTCCTGGTGCTTCCAGTAACTGTGTGTCTCTTTTGTCCTGAATTCTTCTAGGATGAGCTGTCCCTTTCCCTTCTCTGGACCTCTCCCTCCCGCTAACAGAGATTTTCAGTTTTAATTGGATATTCTTCCCTGACTCCACGGCCCCAGTTCATCCTCTGCTGAGCCAGTTGAATTTCTTTCTCTGTTCCTGGGGACATTTTTCATCTGTCCTTTCTCCAACCAATGTTATCTCAGTGCTAAGCGGGATCATAATTCTGCCCCGTGTCATGGGAATTCTCGGCAATCTATTGCTTCTGACAGCGACAAAGTCTTTCAGGCTCAGATACCTGAGCACACGCTCACAGATTTAGGCGGGGTTTTTTATGTCCCCACACTACACACCTGTGATACACGTGTTACCTAGGCGCCATACGCAAAATTGCAGCCATTTACATGCCCTGGAGGAGGGCATGGCGATCCACTCCAGTATTCTTGCCTGGTGATTCCCATCGACAGAGGAGCCTGGCAGGCTACAGTCCACAGTGTCTCAAAGAGTTGGACACGACTGAAGTGACTTAGTATGCAGCACGCATATGACATGTCCAAAAGATGTAATCTTGCCACATCACACACACAGCACATATATAATCCAAAACAGCCTGGAATGCTCACCCCTTATGGACTCATACTATGCCATCAATACACATGATATACGTCCCACACATACTGCATGCAAGCCTCAGACCACACATGCATTACACACACCACTCACATGTCACACACACATGCACGCATGCATGTACATCCCTCAGGAAGGCTTTGGGGTTTCTGTTTTGTCAGGATCCTGCTCAGGGAAAGATGCTTCATTCTTGCCGCAGAGGCCACGTCCCCCACCAAGACACACAAGGGCTTCAGCAAGGAGTGTTCATTACTGCTAACGAGCATTACATGCCTAATTAATTCCCAGGCTTGGTTTGAGGATCTGACCTGGGGCCTGATTTCCATTCAGGGAAAAATAAATGGAGAGTTAAGAGGGCTTCTGTGCTGGGTTAGTGGGATTTAGGGCCCTCTTGCATTTGCCCATCCTGTTCCCAAATCCAAATCACTGGGCTGATGAACCTGGTGTGAGAACAGTGGACGGCATCCAAGTGGTAGGGCAGCTGAGTCTCCCTTCTGACCACCTTTCTGAAGCATCAGGACCACATCTTCAAAGTTAGGATGTTTTACGAGCATCCGATGCATCCTGTGCTCCATCCAAGTAAAGGTCCCTTCGATTTGGGACAGAAAAGAGCCCTGATGCCCAGGCTGGTTTTCCTCCATGGGACATAGCATAGAACACGCATGGCTACTGCCTTGTAGGGAGGGGCCTGGGCACTGGGTTAGCAAACATGAGACCCTTCTGGTAAATGCTGCAATCCGATCACCAGCTGGGGTTCTACCCACCATTCCATCAGCAGACCAGAGGTGGTGGGCAGAATGAAAACTATGGGCTATTCCAAGAGAGGCACTGCATCCAGGAATTTATTGGGGTGGGGGTGGGGGGAGAGACCATCCAGATACAACCACCATGGAAAGGCAATAAGGAAGCAGGGTCAAGAAACTGAGCTTTGGCATGAAGTCAGCCTGGACTCCAATCCGCACGCTGCCACCCACTAAGCTCGTGATCCTGGGCAGCTACTTATCTTCTCTGGGCCTCAGCTTCCAAATGTGTGTAAAATAGGGTACTAATAGTACATCCCTCCTGGGCTTGTTGTGCAGCTTATTTTTATTTTTTAATGTGGACCATTTTAAATTCTTTGCTGTGCTTGGTCTTCGTTGCTGCTCACCATCTTGCTCTAGTTGCAGTGTGCGAGCTTCTCATCCCAAGGGGGCTTCTCTGACTGCAGAGCACAGGTTCCAGTGTGTGTGGGCGTTAGTAGTTGGGCCCTGCAGCATGTGGAATCTTCCTGGACCAGGGATTGAACCCATATCCCCTGCATTGGCAGGCGGATTCTTAGCCACTGGACCATGGGGGACGTCTGTAATGTGGACCAGTCTTTACTGAATGTTACAATATTGCTTCCATTTTATGTTTTGGTTTTTTGGCCACAAGACACGTGGGATCTTAGTTCTCAGACCAGGGATTGAACCTGCGCCCCCTGCACTGGAAGGCCAAGTCTTAACCACTGGACCATCAGAGAAGTCCCCGGTTGTGCAGTTTAAATGAGCTGATGTGCATAGAGTATGTAGCAAAGTGTCTGACGCAGAGCAAGAGCTTAATCAGTAATAGTACCGAGTTGTGTTTATTAGTAGTCTGTTGTTATTATTTCTACTGCTGCTGCTGCTACTCTGCCACTCTGGTCTTTCTGTTTTGGAGTTTCAGCTCCTCAGCATGGCTCTGAACATCCTCTGCGATATGGTATGACCTTGCATATTACCTTCCCCAGCATGACTCTCTCCCTCGCAGGAAGTAGACTGGTCTCCTACCTTTGGGCTGTTGCTCACGCCCTGCCTGCAAGCCCTTCTCCCCACTTTGTCTGGTCAAGCCTTATTCCTCCTTCAAAGCCAATGCTCTCATCCAACTTTCACCATGAACCACCTGCTCCAATCACTCACATCAGGGCCCCTCCACATGCATTTCTGTGGTGTTTATTATTATTATGAAATATTGTAAACATACAAAAAGTAATGAGACAAACACTCATGTACCCACCACTTAGCTCAAAAAAAAAAAAAAATCACAGAAACAACAGAAGTCTCCTGGTTTACTCCCTGATTGCACTTCTCTTGTTCTTCCCAGAGGTAACTGGCCTCCTGCATAGATATTTATCAATGCCAAGAGGGTCTTGAGTTTTTACCACACCTAGACCCCTAATCGGTGTTAGCTGTAGCGCTGTGTGTTTTGAAGGTTGAGATATCTGTACGGAAGCTGTAGCAGGCGCTGTGTACTCGATGCCATCGCCCTCAGCCCATCTGCTCTCAGCACTGCTGTGGGACTGCTCCCGGCGCTCCGCCAGCCTCCCACTTCAGCCTGTGGCATCTCTGCTTGGGGCTTTCTCCCGAGTCCCAGAAGGCAGCTCAGAGTGTGCAGGCACAGCAGGAGGTGCCAGGAGCTAGCATCCCTGGGGCTACCTGCCCAGTTCCATCAGAGACCGGCTCCCCCGTGCGTGCTTCCGGCTTCCCCAGAGGGTCTGCAGCTGCCCCACAGTGACCTGCTCATAATCCCTCTGGGCTGGTTTTCCTCTCCCCTATCCCCTCCTCCTGCTCCTCCTGGGAGAGCTCCCAAAGTAAATCCCAGCACACAGGCTTCACTCTGGGAAAGCCAAGCTAAGGCAGTACGGCTTCTGCTCTCAACACGGCTTTGGGGAAACACTCATGTTGTGACATATGGCTCTATTTCATCCATCTTCACTGCCACAGAGTACTCTATGGAAGGAGCAGGTCTGAATACATACCCCTTTCCGGGTGATGGATGCTTACGTGGCCTCTGGTGTCTCGTTATGACCAACAGCACTGCAGCCATCCTTCCCGCCGTTTCCTGACCACCCTGGTGCTTTCCATCAGGCTCTCTGACCCCAGGTCCCATTGCGCTTCCCATTCCCATTGAACTCTTAGAAGTCCACGTCTCCCTACCTAAAGGAAAGCCCTAAAAGGCAGAGGAGGGAATGGTGGGAGGGAAACGGATTCACTCAAGGTGGAGTGGGCGGACTTCAGTACCAACTGGATCCAGCTTGGTTACCACCATCTAGTTTCAAATCATCACCCATTCATCCACATGTGCCAGGCACATTGAATGGGTTAACAAGCTTTCATCAATTTCCCCTTCATCTTCCTCTCTAATTCCTTCCTGCATTTCATCCTTCTCCCTCTTTCTTGCCTCCCCAGGAGTCAAGGGGACTTCCTGCAGAAGTACAGAAGCCAAGGCTACCTGGACCCCCTCCCTGAGCACCTCCAGCAATAACGGAAGCTGGTGTTAAAACAACACGCTGCCTGTTCACCTGTGTGCAGAAAGCCTGCAAACAGCAGTTCCAATTCTTGCTACTCCTCAGGCCTAGGTCACACTAGGCAGGTGACGGAGCGATAGTCCCAGGGGCGTCAAGCCCTCCGATCAAAACCCACATGCCCTAGGAAGGCTTCCTTGACTCTGCCAGGCACCAAATCCTATAGCGTTTAGTGTTACTATCTCATGCCTGCTGTGTCAGTGGCTCAGTAAGCCTTTATTAAGCATCTACTATAGTCAGGGGATGAATGAAGCGCCATCTGTCAGTTTTCACATCTGGGCTTTGCTGCTTTCTTTGTGGCTGCCTTGGGGCAGGTAGTGTAACCTCTCCATGCCTCCTTTTCCTCAAGGATAAGAACGGTCCAGATCTCATAGAGTTGTTGCGAAGTCAAAGTAAGTTCTCACGTGTAAGGACCACAAACAGTGCCTGGCATATAGCGCTCCTTGAAGGATAGCTATGATAGCCTGAAAATTCTCCACCCTGTGACTGACTGGGGAGGGGGAGGGGAGGGTCTCAAACTCAGGAAAGAGCTCCCCCACCAGAACAGTGGGTAAATGCCCCAGTTCCCTCCGGGTCTCTCCCACCATCCTGGGAGCTCTCTGAAGACAGGGCCCTAATTCCCTTATGAGACTAGATTTTCTCAAAGGTGGAGAAGAAGCAAACTTATCTCACTTAGCTGATCAAGGTCCCCAGGGTAGAAACAAAGTCCTCACCAGCCTGACTGCTGCCTTCAGTGTGTGACTGAGGGGCCCCTCCCCGGGTTCAGGCCTTCCTGGAAGGGGTGGGCATCAGAGGCCTGGGGGGATGTCCTCAACCTGACATCCTCGTGACCACACCAAACCTGGAGTTTTGAGCAATTTGCAGGAAAGGTAAAAACAACTGGTTGCACCACTCAAAATTTTCTTTTTATTATCAGTTAATGGCAGCACTTACCAGAGCAATTTTATATGTAATAAAACTTTTTTATTGTCTCAGTCTTGGCTTAGAGAGGCAGAAAAGGAGACAAGCCCAGAACCAGGGAAGGAAAAGACTGGAGTAAACACCACAATTAAAACTGGCATCTTCCTAATAGGGACAAGGATGATAGATTGAGGTATGCACCTGGTTTTTCTTCAAAGACGGGGTAAAAGGAAGAGGTAGAAAGTTAATACTCTGGGATGGAGGAGAGAACCAGATTCAGGGGAAAGCTGGTCTCTTCTGGTTTTGCTGTTTGGCCATGGGGTGTCACTTTCTTGCGTCTGAGCCTCAGTTTTCTCCTCTGTAAAATGGGGAGATGTTTAAGGGACTGACTCCCCTACCCCCACAAGACCTTCTGTGGCTATGGCCTTGTATCTTTGTGTTGTTAAAATTCACTCCATCTTCTTCTTCCAAACTAAAGCCAACAAGATTATAGTTTTGTTTGGCATTTTGAACAACCCATTTTAAGCACATTCTATAACAATGTGGGAGATATGCCAGGAGAACATTATTCTCTCCATTACACAGATGAGAAACACTGATGCCCAGATGAGCTAGGTCACCACGGCTTCAATTACAAACTACCAGCAACTCAAGGTCATGGCTATTATGGAACAGACACCAGGCTGAATGCAGGCTCCGCCTCCAAGCCTGTGTTCTTTCCACCATATGACGCAGTTTCCCAGAGCAGATGATGGGGGACTGAGCCAACTTGCTAAACCCATCACCTGGGTCTCCCTGGCACTGTACTGCACAGCACCTAAAGCCAAAGCAGGAAGGAAAAAAATAGAAACGGAAGGAGCAAGGAAGGCTTGGTTTAACCCTTCACCACCAGCAAGGTTTAACAGCTTACTCCCAGCACACCCTCCTGCTGGTTCTCAAAGTGTGGTCCTCAGACAGCAGCACCAGCTTGGGGATCCCCCCACAAGCTCATTAGAAATGCAGAATTTTGGCCTCCACCTCAGATCTATTAAATCAGAAATGAATGATAAATGGGTCCATTTTATACAAGGTAATGAGGTGGCTATCTGATACAATTTTAGGAATGCCAGGATTCATTACTCCACTGAAAAACGTCTCCTTGGAGCAGGTGTGAGAGAACAGGAGAGGCTTTCATTCCATGGTGATGAGACCAGCAGGAGAAACACCCCAGGAGTAAGATCCCAGAGACCCTGTGCTCTGAGAGGTGGTGGGGATACTTTCCTCAGAGCAGGGAATGATGGCTAGAGAGGGGACTTCACCATTTTCTGTATGTAACTCTAATCTGCAAACCCAGTCTCCCGACTCAGGGAGGAGGGGAGAGATGCACGTGTGTGATGGCTTTCGAATGTGCCAAGCCCCGCCTGAGCTGGATATTTCACTTTCAGCATTTCAGTTCACCCTCTTGAACAGGATGCAGGTGGCACGATCTCCATTTTACAGACTGGGAAAGGGGTCCCCACTGAGCTTGCATAGATGGCCCAAGTGCCTCCACCCCGGGGTTTCAGAGTAAACCCGCGTTGCAATGATTTCAACCCCAACCCCCACCGGCCCCCGTCCCCGCTCTCTCCACTAGGCCACAATGTCTAGGAAGCCGCCACTGTCCCAAAGCCTGGTACCTCCCGAGGGGGCAGGGCTGAGCCGTGGGCTGAGGGTTCTGAGCTGCGACAGGTGGATGCGAGCGAGAGCCAGCTCTCTCCAGTCTCTACCTGTTGGCAAACCCTCCCATGTTTCAGTTAAGGCGCTAGAGCTGCTGGGTTTTAATGTTCACCGAGGCTTACTGGATGAGAAAGCCAAATGTGGCATTAGAAGGGCTGACAGTCCAACTGGGAGAGATAATGTAACCCAGCTGCAAACAGTTCCTAATGCCAGCCAGTGTGTGGTTAAATACCAACATGGATGGCTTAACAATTTGGAGGGGGAGGGAGAGGTGAGTGTGACCAGGAGCAATTTGAGAGGGCTTTCTCGGGGGCAGCAGCAGGGGGGTCCATGGTGGCTGCAGAAAGTCTGGCCCCTCAGCCGGCCTCTCCATCAAGCCTCTAAAACAATTCCAGATGTTTCACTGATGTTTCCCTGGCTTCTTTCTCATACAATAATTACCTTTTAATGGCACACATTAATGTAAATTAGGTACATTGGGAAGTATATTTCACAGCAAATGTGCTCCCAGTCCTCCAGCTAGGACCCTACCCCCCTCCCCAGCAAGGTGAGGCAGGCACTCTCCCGTGAGGGTGGCAGTAGAGGTCTAGCTGAGGTCTGAATTTGCGGGCACAGAGAGTGCAGCTCCAAACGGGGAGGCTGAAGTTGGCAGATGGGGAGGGAAGTTGAAGGCCTCCTAGAGCATCTTACTCACGTCTCTTTTGGAGCACTCATATCACTGCTATAATCACCCACTTCCATGCCTCAAACCTCTAGTGCTAGACTGAAGCTCCAGGGAGCAGGAACACCATGTACAGTTGTATGAGTTGTGCACTGTTCAAAATGCCTGGCCAGAGGGCAGATGGGCTAAAATACAGCCTGCCCTCAACTTGCCACTGGAGCTGTGTCCACTCAGAGGATGGGCCACCTTTCGGCAATTTCCACAAGGGGTCCATTTAGGAGGTAGTGTCCCTGCCTGAGGCTGTGCCTGTTTGTTTCTGGCTGAATTCCTGTTCCTGGCACAGCACTGAGCACAGAGTATGTCCTTAGTACATATTTGCTGCATCAGGAAATGCATGAACATAAAAGCAAGAATCCAGGCATGACTGCATGGAAGAAAGCAACTCTGAGATGGGTGGGTTTGTCATTCCATTTCACAAATTAAAAGCCAGCTTTCAGAAAACTGGAGGAGACAGTGTGGCTTATACTTTTCTTGAGTATTTCCCTACTTCCCCAATTCTCTTTGTCTAAGCTAAACACGGAGAAGGCAATGGCACCCCACTCCAGTACTCTTGCCTGGAAAATCCCATGGGCGGAGGAGCCTGGTAGGCTGCAGTCCATGGGGTCGCTAAGAGTTGGACACGACCGAGCAACTTCACTTTCACACATTGGAGAAGGAAATGGCAACCCACTCCAGTGTTCTTGCCTGGAGAATCCCAGGGACGGGGGAGCCTGGTGGGCTGCCGTCTATGGGGTCGCACAGAGTCGGACACGACTGAAGCGACTTAGCAGCAGCAGCAGCAGCAGGCTAAACACAGTTCCAAGCACACAACAGGGCCTTGCTAAACTGATCCACTGGGAAAGAAACTGTGTCGTAGGGCACACCGTGAGCTGGAAGGGCGAACAAACATATGCTATTGAGGAGACACAAGCTCTCTACTCAGGTGTCTACAGAGTAAGGTGGATAACTTCTTTGGACCTCAGTTTTCTTGTCTGTGAAGAGGGGATACACACAATCCTGATCTCACAGGGTTTTTATGAGAGCAAATGAAATTATGTATGAGAAAGGGTTTTGTAACTGCTGAAGTACTACATGTTGGACTAGATGCTTCTGATACATTATTCAAAAGTTGGCCAAATGTCACCCACCACCTGTTTTTGTCAATAAAGTTTTATTGAACCACAGCCAGGCCGTTCATTTGTATGCTGTCTGTGGCTGCTTTCGCTCTACAATGGCACAGTAATTGGGTCAGAAACCTTTTATATGGCTTACGAAGACTAAAATATTTACTACTTGACTCCTGACAGAAGAAGTTTGCCAAGCCCTCTGTTAATGCCTTTAAGCCTTCTAATTACCCTGTGAGTTAAGTACTAATATTATCACCTCCATTTTACAGATGAGAAAACTGAGACCCAGAGCAGTTAAGTAGCTCGCACAGGGTCACACAACAGAGAAGGGGCAGAGATGGGATTCACACCAGGGTGGGCAGGGACCCGAGTCATACTCTAAAACACAAAATCATCTTGCTCTCTTGCTCCTAAGGCAATTTACAAAGCCCTAGACCCCAAGGACAAGAAGGATCTCGGAACAATGACCTAAAGCCAAACAGAAGGAGGTCCTTGCTCATACACAGGTATCACTTCTTAGGGGAGCTGGTCAGGACTGGAATGAAGCCAGGACAGGTTCGGGCAAACTTCCAGGAAATAGACCTCTTTCCTGGGGACAGAACTGTGGGGGAACATACCAGCTTCCTAGGGCTGCTGGAAGCCACAAACGGTGGCTTAAAACAACAGAAATAGATGATGCAGTGGTTAAGAATGCAGGGGGCTCAGGCTCAGTCCCTGGTCAAGGAACTAGGATTCCATATGCCGAGAGGCACCCAGGCCTCAATTAAAGAGAAGCCTGGACACCTCAACAAAAGACCCCACATGCTGCAACTGAGACTGGACCAAAAATAAAATTAATTAATTAATTAAAAAAAAAAAACAAACCAGAAACACATTCTCTCTCAGTTCCGGGTGCCAGAAGTCTGAACCAAGGTGTTGGCAGGGGCACACTCCCTTGGAAACCCAGAGGTGAATCCTCTCTGGCCTTTTCCTGGCCTCTGTGGTGGCCGGCAGTCCGTCACGTCCCTTGGCTGCAGCTGCAACACTTTAATCTCTGCCTCCAAGGTCCCGAGCCACTTTCCCTGTGTGTCTGTCTTCACACAGCCAGCTTCTCATAAGGACACAGAATCATGTTGGATCAGGGGTTCAATCTACTGCAGGAGGACTTCATCCTAATTTAAGTAATTATATCTGCAATGACCCTATTCCCAAGTAAGGTCACATTCAGAGGCTCTGAAGGTTGGGGCTTCATCTTTTCTGAGGGGACGCAATTAGGCTCATAACAAAGAATGTCTCAAAACTCTTGATGGTGGGTGGGGTGGGGGGCTGTTCCAACCCTCCTCTGAGTCAGGAAGTCAGCCAGAGACAGAAAAAGAGAGAGCAGAGGCCTTCAGGCAACTAAGGTGAGGTGAGTTCATGGATATTTCCATTGAAAATGTCTCCGTCTAGAATTTTCCTTGTCTCTACAGATTGCGAGCTCCTTGAGGCCTAGGCTGGGTCTCACTCCCTCTGTCTCACATAGTAGGTGTTCTGTAGTAGGTGCCAACCCAGTGATCATGTCAACTGCCCCTTGATGCCTCTGTTGGAAAAGTAGCCAGGCCACAGGTCTAAGTGGCTCTGGACACCTCTTGGGCTGAAACCAGAAACAAATGAACTGGGAATTGCCAGGCCAGCTGGGATGCCAGGATGTAGGAGAGCCCCAAACCAGCTCCATCTGTGGTCCTAGCAGGGCGTCTGAGGGACGTCTGGGCAGAGACCACACTAATGCCAAACAACATGTGGCCCAGTTGCCCTTCACCTGTATTTGCACAGTCAATGTAATTACGCCCCTGGGATATTGACACTAAAGGAACCATATTTGAGAAGGTCCCACCAGCCAACTTCGGAGAAAGCAATGGCACCCCACTCCAGTACTCTTGTCTGGGAAATCCCATGGGTGGAGGAGCCTGGTAGGCTGTAGTCCATGGGGTCGCGAAGAGTCGGACACGACTGAGCAACTTCACTTTCACACATTGGAGAAGGAAATGGCAACCCAATCCAGTGTTCTTGCCTGGAGAATCCCAGGGACGGGGGAGCCTGGTGGGCTGCTGTCTATGGGGTCGCACAGAGTCAGACACGACTGAAGTGACTTAGCAGCAGCAGCAGCACCAGCCAACTTAAAATTCCCAGGTCACTGCAGTGGAAATGTTCTCACAGACACACAAGCAAACAAGCATTCCATCCAAAAGTGCTGGCTGCAGGTCTGGCCCTGCTGAGAAGCAGGATTCTTTAGAAGCTGATTTGGGGCAATAACATGTACCAGACAACTACTAATGGCCCCACAGATGACTCAGTTACTTATCCTCTCAACAAACACACCCTGAACAGCCTATAGTCAACTAAGCACTGGGGATTTAAGGATGAAAAAGACCATGATACCAGCCCCTGAGGAGGAAAGCTCTGCAGAAGTAGGTAATCATACGCTGAAATATTTACAGATAATCTGATAGGATGCCTGGGAAAGTCGTGGAGAGGTAGGTGAAATAAGAGTGGTCAGCAGGTTGATACTTCTTGAAGCTGGGTGATGGTGACATAGGATTAATTATATTGCCCTTCTATTTTGGTATATATTTGAAAGAGTCCATACGTTTTGAGAAATAAAAATGGAAAAGATGCAAGGGGCACTTGGTACAAAGAAAAGGTGTGTAGGCAGTGGGTAGCGGGGAGGAAGAGTATGATGAGTGCTTCCCAGAGGAGGCAGTCATCCGGGTCTAATCTGAGAAAGGAGAGGGATTTTCCACCCTTGGGGAGCTTACACAAAGTGTACAGACATTGCTGCTATAGAAAGAAGATGGTTTCCAGAATCAGACAGACCTCTTTCAAATCCCACCCATACATTTGGGAAAATAGTACCTATCTTATAGAACAGTTATCAGCATTACAGAAGGTAATGGATGAGAAGGAGCCTTGCCCACAATAGGTACTGAATCAATGATTATTTTATCCATCTCTCCACCCACTGATGCATGCATCCTTCCACCCATCATCCATCTACTCATCCATCCATCATCCTTCCACCCATCACCCAGTCATCCACCCACCATCCATCCACACATCCAGATATCACCCATCCATCCAGCTATCATCCATCTATCCACCCGTTCATCTATCACCCATCCATCCCTCTACCATTCATCTCCTCAACATCTATCCACTCACCTACCATCCAGCCATCTATCCATCCAGCTACCATCTATCCATCCAGCTATCATCTATCCATCCAGTTATCATCTATGCACACATCCCTCTATCATCTTTCTAGCCACCCCTTCACCCATCCTATCATCTTTCCAGCGATCATCCATCCATCCAGTCATCCCTCCATCCATCATCACACTGTATTCTCTCTGTGCTCCAGTCTACACCACGATCAACTTCAAAGCAGAGATAGTGGACACATTCATAGCTGTGATGCCACACACAGGGCCTATGCCCCAGAAAGTGCTCCGTGATTCTCTTCACAAGAGTAAATGGCTGATGGAAATTTCTCTTGCATCTGCATTGTTCTTAGGGATTAACTTGGAGGATGAGAAGACTGGGCGGGGGGTGTATTAACTGAGAGGCATGTGTCCACAGAACGTGGAACTAGAGTAAAGTCTTAACAGCAGGGTCCTACAGAGGAGGCAATCTGAATTATAAACCCCAAATAGTACAAAAATGAATTTGTTGGGATAGGTCATGCTACTATAACAAACAACCCTCAAATCTAAGTGGATTAACACAACAAAGATTCATGTTTTGCTCATACAAATTCTGCTGTGGGTCCAGGCAGCCTTCCAGGGCAGCTGGCCTTCATGCAGTGAGACAGCAATCCAGGAGGCTCCACCATCTCAACACAAAGCTTCCTTTACACAAAAGCCAGCCACAGAGAGGAGAGCACCCACGCCACACCTCCTTCCTCTCCTGTCTGCGTCTGGATGTAGAATGAAGCAGGGCTGTTGCAAAAGGGTCTTGCACCAGAGGGCTCAGGCCTGGCAGGAGAGTGTGATAGGATGGGGACCCTCTTGCTTGTCCACTCAAGGTGCTTGCCCAGGGGTCACCTTACTTGATCATGACTTGAACCTTCTACTGCATAAGCTGCTTCTGACTCAGGGTCCCTTGGCACGGCATCTCAGCTTTACCATCTGTAGCAGAGATAATCATGCCCACCAGATAGTCCCATGCGCTGCCACATTTACCAGCCCCTCATAGTCAGGAGGGGCTGTGGGACTAGTCCTGGCTAGGGGGCTGTGAGGGGAGTGCCATGTGTCACTGCTGACCGAAGCAGGGAAGAGTAGTGTGATTCTGGCACACATTCTGGCTCCCTTGCCCTCTAACCCAAACGATGCTCCGTGGGGGCACGGTGCTTTACAGTTCGCAAAGCACTTTCCCCACCATGATCTCATCGAGCCTGTCACGGTCCTGTGCAATAAGGTGATCATATCCTCATTGGGCTGTGCTGGGTCTTCATTGCTTTGCCTGGGTTTCCTCTAGTTGTGGCGAGCAGGGGCTACGCTGCAGGTGAGGTCCTATCACCAGTGACTGCGCTAAACCAAAACTGTGGATTTCAATGCATCTCCAAGCTCATTTGACTCAGCTCAGTAGATTCCAAGATGCTGGGTCCAAAGGGAGCCACACAGGGTGTGGTGCTGACCCTGCGCCCTTCAAAGGAGAGACCTGGGAGGCAAACACCCTACCCACAGAGGAAGGATTCAGTTAGGACCACTCACGGCATAATGAAAAGAGTCTTTTTCCCAACAGACAAAACTGGGTTTGAATCCCAGCTTTGCACTTTACTAGCTGTGTGACCTTGAGTCAGTCACTAAACCTCTTGGAACCTCTGTTCCTTCCAGAACTAGCCAAGCAAGTTATTTATCTTTTCTGAGCCTTGGTTTCCTCATGTGCAAAATGCAACTGATTTTAGCCGCCTCACAGGTTGGTTTTTAGGCTCGAACTAGATCTGAGCCCACACCCAGCATTAGGGCATAATTAGTGCTGGCTCTCGCGTCTCTAGGCTGACCTACTAATGGCCTGCTTCACTCCACAGAGAATACCATCTGGTATCTAGAACAGACACTTTCTATGGTTCCTTTTACATCCTCTCTGTTTCAGATTCCTTTACCCCTGGCCCACAAGCTCCACCCAAACTGCCAGTGAAGCTGTTTGAAGAGGTGAGAATAAAAGGAGCTGACAAGAAGGAGGAAACCCAGTGAGCCTGGAAGAATCCGGGCAGCACAGCTTCCACGCTATGCCAGCCAGGCTGCCCGCCTGCAGGGCATCCTCCGGGACTGCAAGCTGATGTGGCTCCTTAGTCAACATGCCCTCCAGAGGGGCAGCAGCATGGCCTGAAGTAGACGATGCCATGCTGCTCCCAGGAGGGGGATTAGAACTCGAGGGCCATTCAGAAATCCCCACAGGAGTGTTTGTTTTCCCACCTGCCTTTGGAGCAGCCTTTGGGGAATGGGGATTAGAGGACTCAAGGGGGAGCTTCATGGCTCTAAAATCCCAGATTTTGCACAGCATCACCAAGGGGACACCTGGAAGGTGCCCTTCTCTGAGAGATTCAAAGAAAAGGAGAGACTGTGTGGATCTGTGTGGATTTTGACAAGTCTGAGATAGATTCTGTCTGCAGCCCAGGGCTCTGCTGGGCATGGCAGCCATGTGACTGGGGGGGCAGGCAAGTCTGCTTCTAAGCCTCAGTGTCTCTTCTCATCCCATAGCACCCGAATCAGAGTTCACTGTGATGAGCAAAGGAAGTGAAGCCTGGAGGCCATCTGCCACTGGACCACTGACACCCAGTGCCTGGCCTCTGCTGGCTGATGGACTGAACCTTCTGTCCAGCCTGTCACCCGGTGGGCAGCAAACAGGGAGGGGACCACCTGGCCATCCTAGGGTCCCAGGTGGGCAAGCAAGACCACAGGAGGCTAACTTGCCCCACAAGAGATTTTGTAAGTCTTAGGCGGCAGCAGGACTACCCGACAAGATCCTAATTGCAATCACATAGGGCACTTATAGGAAAATTCCTAGTGCCTGTGCCAAGCACCCTATAGGTCTTACCCTGTTCAAAATAGCCCTGAGAGGAGCAGGTTCTCATCATCCCCATTTCACAGACAGGCAAACCGAGGCTCTCTCTCCTCTCAGAAAAGACTCCAAGGGCTTTTCTTGTAACAGGAGAGAGGGTTGCAGAAGAGAGCTGAGGGCCCAGGGTGGGCATTTCTGGGGGAGGCAGCCATGGTACCCACAGAGGATGCCCCGCCTTCTGTGGGTCTCAGCCGCACCAAACCAGAGGCCTAAGCTAGAGTCATCCCTGCCTTTGCAACTGGTGAGTGTTGACTTCTGGACTGGCTGTTATTCTCTGGACTGGTGGCAAACCGAGCTGGGATCCATTTATTTTGAGGAAGATGAGAATTTATTCCCCTTTATCTTCCTCATCACAGAAAGAGTATTTGAGGTTCAAACTCTGGGTTTTAACTGTGTTGTTCCTGGGACCCCTGAGCCAGGGAAAGGGTCAGGGTGGGGCGAGAGGCGACAAAGAAAAAGGGATGGTGTGTTCATAGTTGCAATTTACCAATGGCAATTAGCTTCCTATGATGACTAACCTTTCAACCTTCTGCCAGCCTTCACTGGGGGAACTATTGACATTTAGAATCTGCAAGCCAAGTGCCGTGGTGCGGGAGGTGATGTTTTTTTAATGGGGACTCAGGGCCCATGGATGTGCTCTCTGGCCCTGTGCTATTTGCATACTTTACGGGGTGGAGGTCGAGCTGCATTTTAACAGGTTTGCTGGCTTCCTGGGAAAGTGAGTGCAGCCGTGACTGTGGGGATTGTCACCCGTGTGGTTCCCAGATGCAGTTGGTTTTGCATCCTTACACCTTCCCTCTGCTCTTGCGGAGTAGGCAGAAAGGATGGCACCGGCTTGGGTGGGCCAGAGGCTTCAGTCTCTCACCATCCAAGGAACTGAAAGATCAAGGTAATTTTCCTGCCTGCCTCTGGCTAAGAACCCACCCTCTTCCCAGGGTAGACTGTGCTTTCCAGTGATTACTGTGTTCAGCCTCCTACCCCTAGATGGTGATTGGCTTCCTCTAGCCTAGTTAGGGACCTCTCTGGATCTTTAATTCATCTACCCATGCATCCATGTGCTCATTCAAGCCACTAACATTTACCAGGGGCTTATTATGTTCTGGCCACTGTTCTAGGCAATGAGTATGCAGCAGAAAATAGACAGGTCCCCCCATCCTCAGAGAGCCTACATGCTAGTGGAGGAGACAAAGGAGAGGTCAAATAAATAAGTGCAACATGTGGAATATCAATTGTGAGATGTGCTTTGCAAAACAACACAGCAGGGAAGGAGGAGAGGAGTATTGTGGTGGGGAGCTTACTTTTAACACAGTGGTCAGGAAAAGCCTCCCAGAGATATTTCAGCAAAGACTTGAAGTAATGAGGGGGGAGCCACCTAATAAGAACAGCCAGTGCAAAGGTCCTGAGGTTTCCAAGAGAGACCTGCAACGTGCAGGGGGGTCAGCCGGTGATGAGCAGGCAAGGAGGGGAGAGGCAGGCAGGGATCATGAAGGGCCACAGAGACCTCCAGCAGGGCTTTGGCTCTTCCTCTGAGTTCCTTGGGGAGCCATTCATGCCAGGAGGATGGCATGAGCCAGCTGGTGCTTTAAAAGGTCCACTCTGGCAGCAGATGGAGAGTAGATTTTAGGGGGTCAGAGAGACAGGGTGGAGCACTGCTAGGAGGCTGTGGCAGCAATCCAGGTGAGAGGTCCTTACGTCTCCTCAGAGAAAGTGAGCCCACAGACTCCCTCAACTCACGGCCATCCAGACGTTCTCCACTGTGCGCTCAGCTGGGATTTCCAGTAGACATGTGTGGATGTGGGAGCTGGACCAGAAAGAAGTCTGAGTGCCCAAAAATTGATGCTTTCAAATTGTGGTGCTGGAGAAGACTCTTGAGAGTCCCTTGGACAGCAAGGAGATCCAGCCAATCAATCCCAAAGGAAATTAAGCCTGAATACTAATTGGAAGGATTGATACTGAAGCTGAAGCTCCAATCCTGTGGCCACCTGATGAGAACAGCTGATTCACTGGAAAAGACCCTGATGCTGGGAGAGATTGACAGCAAAAGGAGAAGTGGGCAGCAGAGGATGAGATGGTTGGATAACATGGCCAACTCAATGCACATGAACTTGGGCAAACTCTGGGAGATAGTGAGGGACAGGGAGGCCTGGTATGCTGACTTCCACGGGATCACAAAGAGTTGGATGTGACTTAGCAATTGAATGAAAACAAATGAGGCTGGTGCCCTGGGTCTTAAAGCTTATCTTTGGGCAAGAAGATACCTGGCTTAAGAGATACTTGGCCCCACCCAGAGCATTTGCTGGGCACTCTCCCCAGAGGAATCACTGAGGGCCTCCAGTTCCAAGGAGCAGAGCTCAGGCATCTTTCCCAGACAGGCATGAGCCCTAAGGGACAATATCTATGGCAAACCTATGCTTCCCTGCACTCACGGAGAGCCTTCAGCTGCACCATCTCATGCACATCTCATGATCACCCTGCAGATGATTATTATTGTTTCATTATTATTGTTCACCCTTTGCAGATGAAGATAGGTCTTCAAAGGTCTCAGCTAGAGGATTCTGAGTTTCTCAGCAGAAAGTGAGGACCAGGAGGAGAGGCTGGGAGATGAGGCTAGGGTGGGGAGTGGGCCAGACCCTGGAGGGTCCTGAGTCTCATTGTCTTCCCCATCCTGAAGAAGCCCCTTCTCCCTAAAGGGGCTGGGGTGGAAATCAAAAAGACAGGCAGGTCTCCTTCTGGCCATGGAACCCCAGACTTTCGGGAGGTCCATGACCCCTTATCCCACAGAGGAGCCTGGGTTTAACTCTATCCAGGAGGAAAATGGCAGAGTTATAACATGGGTTGGCTTCTCCATAGCCAGCTCTTTCTCCAAGGGTTCTTCATGCCTGGCCCAGCGAGTGAGAGTCTGGCCTGCCCTCCGCAGGGTTGCTGGGTCCCAGAGATGTTGAATGAAGGTTATCAGGGCAGTCACTCTGCCTCTAGGGACTGGAGCTCCTGGGCCATGGCTCTGTGGCTCTGCTCTCGTGGGCAGGGCTTAGAACTCAGGCAGAGGGAGGAAGCTACAGGGATGGGATCATTTGTCATTGCGGGCACCTGCCTGCTGAGTCACTCACTGGGACTCCAGGGACAGCGAGGGTGCTGTGCAGTCTGCTGGAACTTCCTCGGAAACTTGAGCCCACATTTATAATAGATTTATAAGAACTGTGTGGACATGTTTGCTTTTTTTTCTCGCCCCTCATAAGTGATGCCATTATGGTAGCCATAATTCTTATTTACTCCATCAGCAGGCTGCTGGTACTGGCACAAAAATAGATTTGGAGAATTTATCTCATACATGCATCATAAGGAAGCAACAAAGGCACCCAGGTGAGATTTATGTGGGTGGGGGTGGGGAGGTGAGCATCCATCATCCCCACTTTCGCATTAATGCCGCTCCTCAAAGAGAGCCATTATTACCCTTCTTAATCAGAGCAAAGTAATTGTTTAAACGTCCTGCCTATAACAGGCTCGGCTCCCCCGTGCTCTCAGGTGGGGCTGCACTGCCCAGGGGTTTGGGGCACAGGCCTGCTCGAGAACAGCAGACTTCATAGTGGACCAGATGGTAGCCAGATGGTGTGCAGCCTAGTGGCCCTGGGTACTTTCACAAAGGGAAAAGTGTGTGGCCCAAGTCAGGGTGCTCCTCAGAAGGGATGCTGCCCATGCAGGAGACGCAGGTTCGGTCCCTGGGTTGGGAAGTTCCTCTGGAGCAGGAAGTAGCAACCTACTCCAGTATTCTTACCTGGAAAATTCCATGGACAGAGGAGCCTGGTGGGTTACAGTACATGGGATGGCAAAGAGTCAGACATGACTGAGCATGCGTGGTGCATGGGGAAAGTGTGGGGCCCAAGTTGGGGTGCCCCTCAGAAGGGATGCTTGGGTGTTTGGGTTTGTTTTGTACATTGAAAGAGTCCTCAAAAGCAC